>NC_039362.1:131190690-131798641 GCF_003573695.1 Papaver somniferum | reverse complement strand
AGTATTCTAAAGTGATTGGAAATCGTGACTTCCTATCAAACACCTTGAAGATCGAGGCTATACATGTATTGGTAGATCGTGCGCGTGCAAATTTCTTATCACTATGTGAATTGTGCTAGAATCAGGGTGCCTAAATATCTAGACTAAGACTCCTAATAATTACATATTTGCACAAGAGTCAACATTTCAAGGTAAATGAGCTCCATTTTTATGTTTTTTTTTTTTCAATTTTTCATTTCTTATTTTCATTTTTCATTTTTTTCAAAAAGAAGGAGTTCTTGTTTTCAATTATGGCATATTATCAAAGTATCTACTTTTCACCCCCAAACCTAAACTAAACATTGTCCTCAATGTTTCAAAATATGAACAAAATTATAATACAACATATGAAGAGGATCATGTTGAGTAGAGAAAAAGGAAAGAGAATACCCGATTTCGGCGAAAGCAATATTAGAACTCCGTTATTCAAGGCAAGAATCCAACATATGTCAGCCGAGATCATATTGGATTAGCAAAATATATACAAAAGGAACAAAAGGGTTTTTAAGAAATTTTATCTACTGGATTATATACAAAAAATTCACCATACACTAACAATCTAAAGAGTTGAGGATCAACCCAAAAGACAAAGAGGTTTCAACAGCTTCACACAAATATAACAGGAAATAAACGCAAGTGAAACTGTGAAACAAAATGAGCTACCCCCAAACCTGTATTTTTCAACGGATAAAATTTTGGAAACAAAATCTCGCAGTTTTGGGGGTTCATCATGCACAAGGTCTAGCTCGAAATGAACTTTGCTAGGGACGGGCAAACATGCTAATTCCAACTGTGGCTCCTCAAAGATATTATACTTAGATGCAAAATAGTCCAAAAGGACTTGGGAAGCACACAGTTCCAAACCTAGATTAGGGACTCTCATAAAAGTCGGTTTGACAATATGGGTACAAACCAAATCTAGGTTGGGTGGAAGGCCATCAGATTGTGACTTATGTAGGACGATAGGAACATCATTACTAATCACATCAACATCTCCTAAGTCTTCTACACGTGTCACAACATGCTTACAATCATCAAAAAAATTGGAAAGATCACAATCAGAGTCATCAACATCATCAACAAATTTATTCTCATGCATCGGCAAATCAGGAGAAATATCACAATGTGACCTAGGTAGAGAATCAGACACATCAAATATATTTTCATGCATATTAGCATTAGTGTCTACAGAAGATTCAACTATTCCTATGTCATGCTCATCTTCGCAGAATAATTGTACGAATCCCATGTCAATATCAAAATCATATGAATTACAATGAGTATTAGAAAAAACAACATTCATGAAGGTCGAGGGCGAGAAGCCATATGTTATTGAACCAACAGGTTCCACAATATTTTCATGTTCTTCTAACATATCATCATAATCATCATCATGGTAGCATGCATATTGGTCCTCATTAACAGTGGTGGTGTCATTAGTCGATTCATGTTCCTCTAAATTAGGTTCATATTCAACATCATTTACAAGAATGGGACTAGACACTTCATTAGGGACAACATACATTTCCTCATGAATTTCCTCCTTTTGTAGGTGAAGCAAAATATGATCTAAATATGCATGAATTCGTGATGTAGATCTATCAAAGTTTTGCTTACTGACTCTTAAAGCTTCTGTGGTGGAGTCTAAATTCATGGGAGTACAAAATTCTTCATGTTCAAATTGTGGTGAATGGTACATGTGTGCATGGTCATTAGGGTTTACAAAATATTGATCGCAACCCTCAAAGGATTGATTATGGTCCCAATGACTACCATTCTCACAATTTATGGGCATTTCATACCTTGGATTTTCTCTAGATTGCCTAAAATTATGCAAAATATGACAGTTCTCAACAGGGTGGTCTAAACTACCACATGCGGGACATGCATAGATTTCAGGTTACCTAAGAAAATTAGATGTGACAGATTCCTCATGTGATTGCATTTCTAAAGCTGCGATTCGAGCTTCTAATTGATCGATCAATGATGATTGTGTGAGTGAGGCACTAGCAAAATGTTCATTTTCACGTTGTGGTGAATGATGCATGTGTGAATAGTTATTAGGGTTCATGTATTGAGGCTCGGGACTTTGAAAATGTCCATAATAATTCCTATAACTATTGACATCATGGTCTATGGGAGGTTCATGACGTGAAGTATGTCCACACGCAAGTTCTCTAAGGGATTTGTTGTATTCCCCAACTGTAGACCAATATCTAGACATGATTTGGCTCAAAAGTTAAGTAACTATGTTACAAATCCCAAAATTTGGTTTTTTAATGGGTTTGGATTTTTGGGAAAAATTTGGTTTTTATGGGTAACATTTGGTTTTGTCGGGTTTTGGAAAAAGAAATTTGGTTTTTAATGGGTTTTAAAAAATTTGGACCTAATGGGAAAAGAAAACACTTTGGTTTATTGGGTTTTGAAAACTTTGGTTTTAGACTTTGAAGACAAAGCCCATTTGGGAGCTTTTGGTTTTGATGGGAGCAAATTTGGTTTTAAAGAGGTAGAAAAATTTGGTTTTTAATGTTGGGAGCAAGAATTTTGGTTTTAGTGTTGGGAGCAAGCCCACATTGGTTGGAGAAATTGCTTTGCCAAGGGAAGGTGAACTAAGCCCACAATGTGTATGCAAACTGAAGCCCAATGTAGCTTTTGAAATAGCCTAACTGTTGCTTGTTTGGTCTGAGGCCCAGTTGGGCTTTTAAAAGTTCAGTTTTTCTAATTTAAAACTACAGGCCAAAATCAATCTAACACCACAAGCCCACAAGCAATTAAACAAACAAGCCCACAAGTAATTAAGATTACAAGCCCAACAGAAAAATGGAAAATATTATTACAAGCCCACAAATTAAAAATGGAAGCCCACAGGTTGGGTTCTCTTAATGGGTTTAGGCTTACTTGCTTAAGCACAGCCCAGCTGTTCAGTTTGGTTGCAAAAGCCCAGTTGGGCTTTGGATCATCCTAAGCTTTTGTCTTTGTTGAGGCCCAGTTGGGCTTGGCTTATGAATGGCAGCAGCACCACTTCAGGCCTAGCAGCAGGAGCAGATCAGCAGCAGCAGCACAACAGCAGGCTTTGGGTCAGGTCACACAGCAACAGGTGCAGAAGGCAGCAGCAGGCAGCAACAGGGAAACTAATAGCCTCAGTTCCACCAGTTCACCAGCAACAGCAGAGGCAGCACAAGCAGGAGCACCACAACAGCTACAGCAGTAGTCTTGGCAGCAGCAGAGGCTGGCAGCAGCAACAGGAAAGAGGAAGAAAGTAGCAGCAAGTGGCAGGCCCAGCTGCAACTCAATCAGCAGCAACAGCAAGGGCTCAGCCAAGCAAAACAGAGTCACAACAGCACAGCAACAGGAGCACCTGGAAAGCTCAACAGAAGCTGTCAAGAACAGCAAGAACAGCAAGGAAAAATGATGCAAAGATGAAAAATTATGCAAAGATGAAAATGCAAGTTATGATGCACTAAATGCTTATACTAAGATGCAAAGACTTCACTACACGACACCAAGTCCCCGGCAGCGGCGCCAAAAACTTGGTAGGCTTCTAAAAATCCTACAAATGATAACCGCAAGTGCACGGTGTCGATTGAAGCTAATGTGCAAATACAGGTCGATCCACAGAGACTTGTGTGTGTAGTTGAAGTTTCCTAAGCTAAGCAGTGACAATAAGTGACAGTGGCAGTGAGCCAAAGATGCAAAGATTGACAGTGGCAAATAATCAAAGGCAATGAGCCTAAGGCAGTGAGAAATAAAGAACCAAGGAAGTAATGGCAGTGAAGCACTAGAACAAAGAAATAAAGAATTAGGGATTGAATCCACCACTAACTTAAGTTAAGTCATCCTAGTTCCATTATGTTCTTGTCCCTGGTGTAGATATCAGTGAGCTTCTAGGCTTGCTGACTATCTAGATGGCAGTGAAGGTTCAAGCCTGCTGCTCATCAAAGGGTTGTTTCAGGAGGATGGTTTAGTATCACTAAGATAATTATCTAATCCTAGTATTAGCTGTCCTCTCACAAAACAAACTAATCGCAGATCAATCACTTAGATGAGTAAGCAATCCTGAAGGATAATTTCAATCCTAGCATTCTTAGCACAACAAGACTATATCAAAACTTGAACTGAACTTAACAATGAATTAATGGTTTCATCTAACCCTAGCAGTGAACTCAGAACATAATTAACATTAAAATGGAACTAAACATGATCATGTGAAATAACATTGCATTTAAACAACTAAACAGTGAATGAAAATTGCAAATGAAGAACCCTAAAAATTAACAGTGAAATCAAATTGACATTGAGAATTAAATTAACCCAATTAGGGGGTTTCTCGGATGACCCAAGGACCCTTTTAACATTCTATATCAGTTTCTATTTATAGCTTACAACAAAATCCCTAATTTCACAAAAACCCTAATTTTGAAAACCCTAAATTAATTTGGGGAAAATCAAATTCTCTCACCCATGTGTGAATTCTGCTCGACCCATGCTTCTTGATGTCCCTCTGATGCTCTTCCTGCTCTTGTTGCGCTGTTGGCCTAGCCCTAGACTTCTGTGAACCCTAGCTTCTCTCATTGTCGAGTTTGTAGCATCAAGACTCGATGCTACAGACGAGAAAGGAAGAGACAAGGGTGGTGATGGAATACTGAGTTTGTCGGGGGAAGGTGGTAGTGGTGGTGTTCGAGGTGGAGATGGAAGAGATGGTGGTGATGGAGATGGCAGAGTTTTCTCTGCAGACGGAGTGGAGGAGAAGAACTCGATGTTTGGGAAGAAGGGGGTGTTTGGTTTAGGTCGATGGGTTCGATGGCTAAGGTGCTGAGCGGAATCATCTGAAGTTGATGCGCAGCGAGGAGATCCGTTGGATAATCACTTACTAATTGAATCTAACGACACGATGTAAAGAAGCTCTGAGCGACCGTTGGATTAAATGATACAACGAAGCTGACGGCTCCAGATGGAGTTAGGTGCTGTAGTGTTAGACAGGAGCTTCATACTTTGATGTACGACGATGCTGCGACCGTAGGATGCTGAGATGATCCAATCTGACGGCTAGAAAGGGAAACGGGTATGGATATAGGAAATGGATTTGGGTGAGGGTTTTGGGTCTTGGGTACGCCAAGCCCATATCTTCTTTAAGAACAATTCTTCCTCTTCAAGCCCACTTCTAGTTGATCCGGCTCTTGCAAACATCATTATTCGCTTCCTCCTAGCGGGAGTCTTTGCCGTTTCTTTGCTCTTTTTGCTCCGTGAGTTAACCAGGCTATATTTAGTACCTAAAAATGCAAAATTAATTAAGAAAAGTATTTATTCTTGAAAACAACGAAAACACGGAATATGGGATAAAATGTAGAATTAATGCACAAAATATGAGTTAAATGCAAAGAAAAATATATAGAAATATGCACTTTTTAGCACTCATCATTACTCTGCTGAGAGCAACACTCATTCGTCATGTCGCACTAATAATGAGAGTTTTGCAGGAAATACAAGGCTAAGCATGCATTAATAATGCTATAAATTCACAGGGTACATGGGATTGTTGCCACATGCTCCATTCTAGGTAAATTAGCGAAGTGAAGAAGTATTCATCAGTTTATCTGTGGCTTTATCCTTTGCAGGATGTCAGCGCATAAATTTGGTTTCATTATTTTAGCCCTGAACTAAAATCCACCATCAACATTAAGTCCCCTGCCTAGCACATAATGGTTACACTATTGTGGGGTAGGCATTAGATGGTGACATATACAGATAAAACTTATGAGACAAAGTTAGATGTTACCAGGAGAGACGAGTCGTCCTGTCCTTGGATCATGTCACGTTCAAGAGGCGTCCAGGCGAGCGTTCCCCTAGCATGATGTCGGTCTTGCCTTCTTCGATCGTCCTTGTTATGACTGCTTCGGTCGAGAGCCTGCTTCGTGATTGCTCCGCTCGAGCGTGGGGATGATGTGCCTGCTCAACGGACTGTTGCGCCTGCTTATCTCGATCGTGGGACTCATCATGCGCCTGCTTGCTCGAACGTGGGCTTGTTATGCCTGCCTTGCTCGAACGTGGTCTTGTTATGTCTGCCTTGCTCGAACGTGGGACCCTCCGCGTTCCTGCTTTGCTTGGGGCCGGTTGTGCCTGCTTCGACCAATCTGGGATGGACGTGCTTGATCAAGCGGGACCCGCCGCATACCGGCTTTGCTTGGGGCCGGCTGTGCCTGCTTCGACCAATCTGGGGCTGGCTGTGCCTGATCAAGTGGGACCCGTCGCGTGCCTGCTTTAATTGGGGCCGGTTGTGCCTGCTTCGACCAATCTGGGGTTGGCTGTGCCTGATCAAGTGGGACCCTCCGCATGCCGGCTTTGCTTGGGGACGGTTGTGCCTGCTTCGACCAAACACCATACCTGTTACCTCACCTCAACACCAGACTTGCCCCTTGACCAACACCGGCCTTGCTGATTTGACGAACCCCGACCTTGCTGACGGACATCGCTGCTTCGATCGACACCGACCTTGCTGTCTTGTTGCGTTCGGACTTGTGACCTTGATCAACACCGGCTTTGTTTGCTAACGTGGCTCAATACCAGCCTTGTTTGCTGACATGGACCAGTACCAGCCTTGTGACCTTGATTAGCCTTGACCAATACCGTCCTGACGTGACCCAATACCGTCCTAATTGCGTGACGTGATATCAGTGTTGCTTGCGCGACAGGATATTAGCCTTGTGATCTCGACCAACACCGGCTTTGCGGACATGACTAACATCGGCCTCGTTTGCTGACGTGGCCCAATACCAGCCTTGTTTTCTTTGCCCAGCCTGGTGTATTTTAACGTGAATGTATGTCCTGTCGTGCGTGACTACACATCCCATACATTTTCATACAAGTACTGACTCCCCCGCTTTTATTTTATTGTAGGATGAAAAAAAAGGGTCCTGCTAAGATGTCTTCTGGGGATAATGTTGATGCCAAGTCAGGGATTGTTGGCAGCTTCAAAGATATGCCGAACATAGATGATGAGTTGTTCACCGCGCTCTTTCAACTATCTGAAAATATCTGTTCCAAAAGATAACCCTTCTCCTATCGACTTCAAGGTTTGTCATGCTCCGCTGGGCCCTTATGAAGGATGGATGAGACGTATGTTGAGCAATGAGTACATCAAATATAACTTGGCCAAAGCGCGGATTATTGATGTAGCTTGCGTGTTGAAACGGATCGAGAGGATGTTAAAGTGGCTTCTGGTGCGAACATTGAACCGACTCCTGGAGAGAGTGTTGAAACAGGATTCTGAAGCGAACGTGGGTCCCGAAGAGAGCGTTGAGGCGGCTCTTGAATAGACCATTGAAGCATCTTCTGAAGCAAATGTGGAGGTGGCTCCTGGAGAGAGCATTGAAGCAGGATTCTGAAGCGAACGTGGGTCCCGGAGAGATCTTTGAGGCGGCTCTTGAATAGACCATTGAAGCAGCTTCTGCTGGAGGGAGCGTTGAAGTGACTTACTCTTCAGTTTGATTTACTTTTGTGAATTCCATGCTTCTTGAATGACCATCTCTCTCGTGTTGAAGAAGTCCTTGACTGACGGTGAAGGAACTTCGTGCTGAGCCTCAGTCCCCAAGCGTGGTTTACATGGTTCTATCTTGTATGCCCGATGGGTCTTTTGTACGTAATGGTCGTTGATATGGTGAAGCTCTGGATGGTATCAATCGACAAGCAACAACAGTTCTTGGCAGCAGCTGTGATCAGAAGAGACTGGCAGGGAGAGGCGTGGTGGCAACTTGTACAAACTTGGCACCCTCTTAAGTCCCAGGCGCAATCTCCTTTGGTGACAGAACTACTTTTTCCACATGAAACAAATTCTGAAAGCGTCTCTCATTGATGTAGTTACCGTCGATCCAGATATGGAATATCTTGGACGTTGTTACATTATTGCGGCAGTCGTGCATGTGGTACTAGAGTTGAAGTTGGAAATTTTGGACGCGCAAGATGTTGTATCTAGGTGGCTTTCCTCTTGCTGCTTCAGCGAAACTAGTTCTTTATAGCAGGGCAGATACTGTTGTAGATGAGCGTTCAACAGCTTCACGAAGTCCAGAGGATGACCAAAAGTGCAGATTCTCCAACATAGCACGATATAATGCACCATCGTCTGATAGAGTGACTCGCCCAGATTTTGCTCGACATGACGCGTGGACATCGTTATCTTCTTGAGGCGGCTCTCTTGATGTATCGGCTCCAGTGGAAGATTCCCGTCATAGAGCGTTGATACGTTGCACCGGAATTCTTTAAACCGAATGGAAGTACAGTATAATAAAAATTTCCGAGAGGAGTTCGAAAATCTATCTTACTTTCGTCATGCTCGTATATCCTTATCTGGTTGTAGCCGCTACATCCATCCATGGAGGAGAACATTCCGTGTCCGCTGGTTGCATCTGCTAACATGTCGATGTTAGGTAAAGGAGAATCGTTTTTGGGGCGGCATATGTTCAAGTCTCTGAAATCCATGCAGCACCTGATCTGTCCATTTTCCTCGTGTCTGAACTGTAACCGGCTTGGATCCGGGTATGACATGTAGATGATGGGTGACCAAACTAAATCTGGCATTTTTTCATACGTCCAGGAAAATATTTCCTTGCATTCCTTGAGAATTTTCACAAGTATCGTGTATTTCTCCGCAGACAAGGTCGAAATGATGGAGATAGGCCTAGGATATTCCTCATCCCCGATGTTGACCAATTCGAGCTCATCAGTTGTGGAATTGGTACCGTCCTGCAGCTGTGGTAGAGCATCCAGTACTTCCTATCGTGGCTCGTCGTTGTAGTAGGCTTCCGTACGACCTTTCCTTGGCGAACCTTGGATGTCCTGAGAGTCTTGAGAGTAATCACATTCGAAGAGGCTCCTGTGTCGATAAGGGCCCTCTTGAACTCTGAATCCTTGATGCGTGCGGTGACATGTAGTGCACGATTGTGACCTTCCTATGGTTGATTGCAGCAAAACGTCTCCGCCCGCTGATTCTTCGAGAGGTGTAAAAGTTCGCATAAACTTTCCTAGAGAAACTGCTTCCTGATCCGGCATCTGGTTCATAATGAAACTATTGACTTGAGGAGGATCAGTCCCCGGCGTAGGAGTCTCCATGACAGGACCGCTCATATCTGATGTTGCTTCTTTGATCAGGTCCATGTAGGCCCGCGCCGCTGAAGTACCTTCTCCGGGTGCGTTGAATGCATTCCTTGTTGACTCCAGGGGCTGTCGCGGCTCTTGTGGCAATCGGTCAGTTAATGTTTTAAGAAAAGTGAGTACCTCTTTCTGAGTTGTAGCCATATCCGTTTGAGTCTTAGCAAGAACTTCCTGCCTCTTCATCAAGTCTGCGATGGTAATGGGAGATGGTCCTCCTCTCGTCCCTCCGGCTCCTCGTCCTGACGAAGGAGTGGAATCTGTTTCTTTGGTGACCACCAGAGGAGTTACACTTGAGGAGATGTCGGGATTCGCGGATGCTATGGCTCTGGTGATGGGAGGCGTTACACTTACTGGAACATCTCCTGCTCCGCTGGCGTTGGTGGTAGAAGTGAAGGCTCCAAGAGATGTATTGACCACAGTATCTCCACTGACAGGTACATCAATACCGAGAGTGTTATCCACACCAGCTCCATCAGAATTGATTGCTGATCCAGACCTGAGTTCTACCATCTTGAAATGGATTGATGATTGAATTGGTCCTAAGATCTACCCTTTTCGAAATTGATAAAGTTGAATTGGATTTTGAAGAAATTGACTTTACGACCGAGGGATTAACCTCCCACTGTGGTCGCCAATTGTTTACGAGAGAAAACTGTTTCTGCGGTTTTTGGTAAATGTGGGTGTGTGGATGAGAAACGAATCTAAACCCTAAACAAATGCACTTCACGGGAGTGATTTTGATTCGAGAAATCAATCTGTACAACTCTGGCCTAAACCAAGAAATGGCCATTCCAGACTTGCTTCGGTCACAAAGTGAAGGAGATGGGGTTGATCTTAGGGAGGGAAGCGAAGAAGGTGTTGATATTGTGAAGGTGTTGGCTGTGTATGACTTGTATCAGAAAGCTGAACTGACTTGCAGAATGTAAGCTATCAGTTCTGGTGTTTGGATACGGTTGTATCAACACTTGGTTTATGTCTTGTCTTGGAAATAGGGAGGAGAACCTATTTATACAAGTCATTGAGACTTACCCACATCTCTCGTGGGAAGTGGAGGAAGTGGAGTAGTGGAGTCGCGTGTGTTAGTGTCACACGATCAGTCTTGCCCACTTCTCCCATCATCACTAACCGTTCATGTCTTCCTGACACGTTCTTGTGATGGCGCGTTGTGCACTGCACGCTGTAAACGGCCAGACCAATGCCCCAGTATGTATCCCCCAGTTTGTGACATGTTTGATTCTCGAATGTGTGGATCGTGGGACCCACAGAAAGTAGCATGTGATGCTAGATTAAATAACTAAGTTATTTAGGAAGTCGATATTTATGAAATATCGTGTGTATTATATGCATGTAATGCATCGAATATATTCAACATGTATGAAGCATCGCTGTTTTGAGGGTTAACGGAGTAAGTCACGAATTAAGCGTCTTAAAATAGCATCACGTCCAACCATCTTCGAGTGATTGTTTGGAGGCTGTACAGGTAAGCCCTGACTTGGCCGATCACTCTGTGTGGAAGAGTGGTGAACGGTGATCGTGGTGATTCCTGACTGGTCGCCTAACTCCTGTCTTAGGTTGTCCGTCCAATCTGGCGAAGTTGAACGGACGAGATGACTTGCGACCCACATCTGCGACCGTCGGATTAGGGTTTAGGAGGTGTGCAAGTACCCCTTTTCAGCTTGGTCGAATCCAAGCATGGGAGAGGTTTTTGGCGAAACCGATCGGGCATGCGTGTAGAAGGTTTGCCAGTGTTCATGTCTGTACCTCACTGTCCCATGGAGATGTGATCTAAGCCACTCAATTTGTCCGGCGAAGTTGAGTGGTCGAGATCATTTTGCGATTGGGACCGCACGACCATGCCTAGTTTGGGCGCACAATCGAGGCACCTAGTCATGGTCGGCCTTGGCCGATTGGTCACACATGTAGACGGGACCACGGAGATTGTGTTGGCATGCTTTGGGCCCTTTGAATCTACATATACACCCTCCATTTATGCCTGCGAAGATGGATGGTTGAGACTGATTTGCGACACATGTGATGTGCCGCAAACCCTAATTAGGGTTTCACGTCCACGCTACTTTGGTTGGACGAATTAGCAATCCACGCTCCTCTTTTGGGGAGGCCGACCATGTGGGGCCCACATTGGGACGGTGATGAACACGTCAATACCTGCCTGACGGTTATGAGTCCGATCTAAGCCATCCAATCATGCCGGTGAAGTTGGATGGTCCTGATCAATTTGAGACCTTTAATGGAATTTCCTGCGACCCTTTAAGATTTCACGCCTGCCCAAATTCGGGAAATCGTACATGGTTCTGTGGTTAGGTCAGGGGAGGATCGATTATGCAGGCGTGATCGATTTGGTTGGATAATCGGCAGTGAAGAAAACAGGGTTGCTCGGGTTTTGGTCTCTCCATCACGAGTTTTGTGTAGTTGGCGTGTGGATTGATAGAGTTTTACTTCTGGTGGAACGTGAAAACAATGCCCTGAGAGTATATCGACATCATCAGGCGTGTGAAGAGGCGAGAAAGGAAAGAAAATTTCCTTTATTATTTTTTCTTTACTGTCGAGATATGGGAAGATTTTCTGGAGTAATGCGCGAAGATTCTTAGTCCAAAGGTGTATAAATAGGCTATTGGGGTCGAGCAGAAAGGGAGATGGAGAGTTTGGGAGAAGTATAGAGCATTAACAGAGCGAGAAAATCAAGTTACAGGAAAGTTTATGCTGCTGCTGCTGCCATTGAAGAACACGAAGAACGGACATACCAGGGCAGTCGTTCTTCAACAGTGATAACGACTAACACGTGAGGGTCTTAGAATTACCGTCAACATTAGTTTATTTCTATCGTTTCTGTAACAGTGTTCTGCAACAATTATAAGTGTTGCAAACACCCGATTTACTCAATTATTTTCCTTTTCATCATTTGTAAAACACTTGTGAGCATCAATGAAATATTTTGAGAGGTTTTCCAACATGATGATGAGCTAATTCTCCCACAACCAAGGCAGTGAGGAAGCTATTTACGCATGAATAATTGGTAATCATTTATTTCCTCTAATTTATAATTTATAATTCACTCAATCACTGCTTTTGCAGAGTTTTTAATTGTTTGCAAAAAATTTCTTCATTAGTTGTGATTAAATTTAGATAGGTTATGCTTTGTTTAGATAATCTATGCTTAGGGATACAATTAATTTTCGAGAATTTTCCAGATTATTTGTGAATTAAGAAATAAGAGTCTTAAAATATAATTAGAGTTTTGGATTGTTTACCATAATTTATTCATGTGTAGTAGTGAAATCAGTGTCTTGGTTGTTTTCTAATATCTTGAAGTCAATTTTGTAATAAGTTTTCTTTGTTTTTAAATTTTTATTAAGTCTAATATTCATTGCCTTCACAAGTCTTAAAACAACCCTTTTATCACTATCACTTGTCTTTAGGATAGAGTTTTTAGATTTATTTATTTTTTTGTTTTTTTTTTCTTCTTTACGTTTTTGGGTTTTTGCCTTTTCCTTTCAGATTTTGGGAATTTGGAGCGAAAGAATTTTTGCCAAATCTTTTGGCGAATATTTAAAGACTTTAAGTAAAAGGCAAAGCGAAAGGAGCTAAAGAAGAAGAATTTTTTTTTATAGAAAAAGAGAGTGTTATTTTATTAGATTGTATTAGGAATTCTTTTTATTTTGTATTTTTCTTTTTCTTTTTGCACTTTATTTTTTTGGACCTTTCTTTTGGACTTTGGACATTTGGACATCAATTTTTTTAAACCCTACGGAAGGGTAGATTAAATATTAAACTGTTTGCAGAGAAGGACGGTGATTACGATAACACCTCGGCCCCTCGGGTTCGTACACAACATAGGAGTTGTGGCCCGAGTAGACGACAACGGTTCATCCCCCGTCTGGAACGGGAGGTAAGTCTGTCGAAACACTCGTGAATCCCCTGTCAGCGAGTTACTGTATTCCTTCGTTTGCATATATGCTAAGGAACTGAAAACGGTTTTTTTTAATTCCTAGTAAAGGTCAAGGACTGGCCATACAAGATAAGGGTTCGGATTACATCACCGTTCTCTTCTTGCCCGCCTTAGGAAAACGAAACCAAACGCTAACCTAAGCTTTAAAATTTGGAATAGAACGAGACCTATAGGGTAACGAGCTTAGTAGGAAAGTCGTTCGAAAAATATTGGTTACTCTTTTAGCATACTTCGAAGTTCATGATGGTTTCTGTGAGTTGAATGCGTGACTGCGCCGCCTTGTGATAGAGGTGAGGCCTTGGGTATCAAAGCTCTACTGAGCTTCCCTCGCCTCAATTCAACTTACTTTGACTTGGATTGATTCCAGAGGGGTTTGCTTAAATTGTAACGAATTCCCTTTCGAAGGATTAGAAGCTGGTCTAGAAACAATCTAAGTGGAGCCATCATGCTTTTTGTTTGTTAGAAATCAGTAGGTTTGCTATGGTGGAGTCAGCCTTGTTTGTGTTTGCATAGAACTTCCCTTCCTTTTAGGACTTTTTTTTCTTTTTCTTTTGTTAGTGTATGCCCGAAAGGGCTTGGAAAAGAAATACTTTTGGCCGTTTGATTAGTGACGAGCCTAGAAGTTCTTCTTGTGAAAGCGGGGAGCTCGAAGACTCTTCTTTTGAGAGCCCTGTTTTTGAAAACTTTAGTTTTGAGAATCTGTCTCTTCGTGAGGAAAGTAACCCTAGTACTTCATCTGTGCCAGCGATGGCAACTTTGAAAGATTACATGTTCCCAACTAGGACCAACCGAGCTTCGTGCATTAAATTTCCAGCCAGTACGGCTAATTTCGAGATAAAACCTAGTATTCTTCAGATGATCCCTATGTTCTTAGGAAAAGATGATGAGAACCCTTATTTTCATATTAGGGACTTTGAGGAAATCTGTGGGACAGTTAGAATAAAAGACCTCACTGATGAAGTTTTGAAACTTAAGATGTTTCCCTTTTCCTTGAGGGATAAAGCCAAGACATGGCTGAACAACCTACCACCTGAGTCCATTGAAACATGGAAAGAACTTGTTGTTGCTTTCTATATGAAATTCTACCCTAAGCATAAAACTGCAGCTGTTAGGCAGAAAATTAGTGATAGTGTGCAACAAGAGGGAGAGTCTCTTTATAGGTTTTTAGAGAGATTCAATGATCTCTTATCCCAGTGTCCCCACCATGGATTTGATAAAATGAAACTTGTTGAGATTATTTATAATGGTTTAGACTATTCGACCAAAGCCATGGTCGAGTCTATGTGCGCTGGTGAGTTCACCAGTAAAAATGTTGATGATGCTTTTACCTTCTTAGGAGCTATCGCTGAAAAATCCCAACAATGGGAGTCTTGTGTTGAACCCCCTAAAAGACTCTTGGTCAATAGAAGTAGCACCAATGTGGTAGATACAAGCTTCGAGACAGATGCTAAGTTTGCTGCTTTGTCTAGAAGGTTAGAAGCTTTGGAATTGAATCAGACTAATTATAGGTCTCTTGTTGAACCTGATGATAGGATTAGAGCCGCTCAAGTCTCTAGTTGTGGAGTAGAGCCCAATAACTCGTTTTGGGAAGGTCATGTTAGTGAAGAACAAGCCCATGTTGTCTATAACAACGCTAGGTTTGAGAACCGTCAGAAGTTTGACTCATACTCGGAAACCTACAACCCTGGTTGGAGAAACCATCCTAATTTTTCTTGGTCTAAGGGCCAGAATCAAGGTCAGTCTAGTAATTCTCAGCCTCCCCCAGGTTTTGGTTATGCTAATAACTCTTCAGGTCAACCCCAGTTTCAGAACCCTTCGGATAAAAAGATCACAAGTTTAGAAGACACTCTAGCCTCGTTTATTAAAAACTCTGATAAGATCAACCTAATGGTTTCTCAAGGGATAGAAGAAAGTAAAAATATAGGTTATGCTAACTCCCAAGCTATTTCTGAGTTAAAAAACCAGGTTAGACAGATAAATGAATCTTTGAGGGAAAAAGGTAAGTTTCCTAGTCAAAATCAACCCAATCCTAAAGCAGAGAAATCGTACAATCATGTGAACTCTATTACAACCCTTAGGAGTGGAAAGAAAGTTGACAATAAGGTTGCCATGCCTGATAGTGAACATGTTGTAGTTCACCCTTCTGAGCCAGAAAATGAGGAGACTGATAGAGTCTCTAAAAAGACCAATGAGGGTCCTGCTGAGCGCGGCTTTGTTCCCAGAGCCCCGTTTCCCCAGCTGCTAGTTCCAACTAAGAGCGAGTCGAACTTTAATGATATATTGGAGGTTTTTAAGCAGGTTACTATCAACCTACCATTGTTGGATGCGATTAAGCAGATTCCCCGCTTATGCTAAGTTTCTTAAGGACTTGTGTACACGAAATCGCAAGCTTAGTGTCCAAAAGAAATCCTTCCTAACTAGTCACTTGAGTTCCATTATTCAGAATACCACTACTCCTAAGTATAAAGACCCAGGGTCCCCTACCATTTCTTGCACAATAGGTAAATACCGTGTTGAGAAAGCTTTGCTTGACTTAGGAGCCAGTGTGAATTTACTTCCATACCATGTGTACCTCAAGCTAGGACTTGGTGATATGAAACCTACCCAGATGACACTTCAGTTAGCTGATAGGTCCGTTAAAATTCCTCGTGATGTGATCGAGGATGTTCTTATTGAGGTCGACAAGTTTATTTATCCAGTGGATTTTGTTATCCTAGATACCCAACCTATCCCTGACCCAGAGAACCAGATACCAGTGATTTTAGGTCGCCCATTTTTAGCAACATCCAATGTGATCATTAATTGTCGAACTTGTATTATGAATTTGTCTTTTGGTAATATGACTATTGAGCTGAACGTCTTTCATATTAGTAAGCTACCCTCTGAACTAGAAGACTCGAGCATAGAAGAGGTAAACATGATAGGAACATTAGTCGAGGAGTCATTACCAAACACTTTATTAGAAGATCCGTTAGGGAAATGCCTAGCTCACTTTGGGATTGATTTCGATGATGATAATGTGATTAATGAGGTGAATGCTTTGTTAGATTCAACCCATTTGTTAGACATTAGTAACGGATGGAAACCTAAGTTCGTACCACTACCATTTTCTAAGTCTACCCTCGTTCCTTCGTTATAAGAGCCTCCTAAGTTGGACCTAAAACCATTGCCAGATACCCTGAAGTATGTGTTTTTAGGCCCGTCTGAAACTTTACCTGTGATTGTTGCTTCTGACTTGGATAGTGATCAAGAAAGTAGGCTAGTGACCGTCCTTCAAAACAACAAGGAAGCTTTAGGGTGGACCATAGCAAACATTAAGGGTATAAGTCCTACTGTTTGTATGCATCAGATCTATTTAGAGGAAGATACCAAATCTTCTAGGGAGATGCAACGAAGACTAAACCCTAATATGAAAGAAGTAGTTCGAACCGAGGTTCTTAAGCTGTTAGATGCAGGCATTATCTACCCCATTTCAGACAGTAAGTGGGTCAACCCCGTTCAGGTTATTCCCAAGAAATCTGGTATTACTGTAGTCCAGAATGATAAAAATGAGTTAATACCGACCCGAGTGACCACGGGTTGGCGTGTTTGTATGCAAGATTTTTCTCCAGACATTAGAGATAAAAAGGGTGCCGAAAATGTAGTAGCAGACCACTTGTCTAGGCTAGTTGTTGATTACCCTGATGATTCCCTTCCTATAAGTGATAGTTTTCCTGATGAACAACTTTTCTTTGTTACCCAAGCACCTTGGTATGCGAATATAGTGAATTATCTTGTTACTGGTCGAATTCCACAACATTGGGGTAAACAAGATCGTTCTAGGTTTTTAGTCGAGGTCAAGCACTTCTTTTGGGATGATCCTTATTTATTTAAGTATTGTCCAGACCAGATTATTAGGAGATGTATACCTGAGAGTGACCAGTCCAGTATTACTTACTTTTGTCATGATCATGCTTGTGGGGGTCACTTTAGTGCTAAGAAGACTGCTGCTAAGATATTGCAGTGTGGATTCTATTGGCCTTCGTTGTCTAAAGACTCCCATAGTTACTGTGTTACTTGTGAGCGTTGCCAGAAATTAGGAACCATTTCCCGTAGGAACATGATGCCCTTGAACCCTATTTTAGTTGTTGAGGTCTTTGATGTGTGGGGTATTGACCTTATAGGTCCGTTTCCTAATTCTTTTGGTAACCTATACATCCTTGTCGCCGTAGACTATGTCTCTAAGTGGATTGAGGCGGTTGCGTGTAAAACCAATGACCATAGGGTTGTGATTGATTTCTTAAAAAATAATATTCTTACACGTTTTGGTACACCGCGAGCTATAATTAGTGATAGTGGGTTGCAATTTTGTAATGGACCTTTTAGGCTTTTGATGAAGAAATATGGTATTACACATAAGGTAGCTACCCCGTATCATCCACATACTAGTGGTCAGGTTGAGGTTTCCAATAGGGAGATAAAACGTATATTAGAGAAAACAGTTAATCCTAATTGGAAAGACTGGTCGTCTAGGCTTACTGATGCCTTATGGGCCTACCGTACTGCGTTTAAGACCCCCATTGGAATGTCGCCTTATCGGCTATTGTATGGCAAGGCATGTCATTTACCTGTCGAGTTAGAACATAGAGCTTATTGGGTTGTTAAACAGCTAAACTTTTCTCTTGACAAGGCAGGAGCCCATAGGAAACTCCAGCTCAATGAGTTGGACGAGATTCGTATAGATGCTTACGATAGTGCGAAGGAGTATAAGAACAAAATGAAACTTGTGCATGATAGAAATATGTTAAGGAATTCATTTTCTCCAGGTCAAAAAGTTCTTCTGTAATACCCGCTTGCATCTTTTCCCTGGGAAGTTACGTTCTCGGTGGACGGGTCCTTTTATTGTTCGCATTGTCTTTCCTCATGGAGCTGTTGAGATCGAGACACCGGATGGTAGTAGTTCTTCGAAGGTTAACGGTCAGAGATTGAAACCCTTTTTAGAGCCCTTTCCAATAGGTGAGGTTGAGGAGGTCCCTCTGCAGGACCCTGTTTACCCTTGATTGACCATCGAGGTGATTGTATGTTGTATATTAGTTTTTGATTTCTCTCTTCACCCAGGTACTATCTTTCCGATTTCTCTCTTTACTGATTCCTCATGTTACTTTACTTTTTAGTATTGCTCTTTCATTAGAAACATTGAGGACAATGTTAGATTTAAGTTTGGGGGTGGGGAAGAACTTTTTAGTTGCACTTTTGAAACTTCTAGCGTCACATGGTATCCGGTTAGCTAAGTTTACATATTGTTTCTCACCGAAAAGATAGGAATTGGAATGCTAGGGATAACAACCTTTTGAGACATTAGAGAAAAGACATTGACATCCTTGAAATTCAGAAGAGAACTTGTTCCTTTTAGAGGGTAACCGTGATGGACCTAACCATACATGATGGAAAGGCAAGTAGGTCAGGAAATGCCAGAAAGACAAAGCAACCTCACAATGTAGTCTTAGTTACTGGATTGCGACTCTCTCTCAGTAGAAACTTATCATCATCAACAAGCGGAGCGACATCAAAATCTATGAAGAAAGTTGAAGACGTTTTAGGTTTAGAAGCAACAATAGAAGAGAATAATTCAAAAATCAAAGTTGAAGTTATAAGAGCAAATGATATAAGTTGTTAGAATCCATGATACCAAGACATCACAAGTTCCGAAGATCCAAGTTTTGAAAGTCCTTCTCTCATGGACATGTAAATTTTTGTCTTGTAATTTTTTTTTGTTTTCAAAAAAAAAAAAATGAAAAATGAAAAAAAAAGATAAAAAAAATGAAACATCATTACGTTCTTTTTGTTCAATAAGGCCATAGGGAAGAAGAAATTTATAAGTCAAGCAAGAAATCGAAGAGAAGAGTTAATTGTCAAGGTTCTGTGAGGTTCGAGAGTTTATCATCAACAGTTGAAGACCGAAGAAGGCGTTGTTTCTACTGAGCACTGTGAGAGAGTCGAAGAAAGATGCATTTTGGTTGCTTTGTTAGTCTGCTTTGAATCTGGCACAAAATATTTCTAGCACTGGTTTAACTCATCACACGTAATTAGTCCAGCTGTGTAGCAGATGTCCCTCTCATTTTTATCTCTCTCCTAATCTTATCCAGCTGTAAAGCAGCGGACGCATCTTACAATGTTTATCTAGCTGTGTAGCGGATATCTCTTTATCTAGCAGTCGTGTGGATGTGTCTCCCCTTTTCTTCAGTCAGCTTTAGAGCCGACACCTTTAATTTCTTTGGCATTCTAGTTACTTGGAGATAGGTTGAGAATATGTATGTCCTCATAGCTCTTTGGATACTTGTGACCAATTAGAAGTCATGGTTTTTGTGGGTACACCTCTGTTAAACCCACCCGAGACCAACTCGGTTTTATTTTTTAGTTGTGCTCGAGGACTAGCAAATAATAAGTTTGAGGGTATTTGATTGGCGCATTTATGTGCCTAAATTGTCCTCAATGTTTCGTATTGTTGGTACTCGTTTTCGTCCTTATTATGGTGTTTTGTGTATTTTTAGGTATTTTTGGAAAATAAATATTGTTGGAAAAATCGGCTCGAAAAATCACTCGGAACACCCCCGGAGGACACTTGCTATACGGAGCCCAGATTTGGTTAAGGGGCACCTCAATTACTAAGGGGCACCCCCAAAAGGCAGCTGCTATTCACACCCCACAACTGGTTAGGGGACACCATCTTCTTCGTTTGAAACTTGAAAATTGGCGGGAAAAATGTGGCAGCTCCCTGAGAATTTTCGATCGAAATTTGAAGATGTTATAGTGTGATTCAATGGCTAAAACTTCACGGGAACACTTGACTGAGATATACAGGCGTGGTATGGGCTTCAAAATCATCCGGATTTGGTTGGATAATCGGCAGTGAAGAAAACAGGGTTGCTCGGGTTTTGGTTGCTCCATCACGAGTTCAGTGTAGTTGGCGTGTGGATTGATAGAGTTTTACTTCTGGTGGAACGTGAAAACAATGCCCTGAGAGTATATCGACATCAGCAGGCGTGTGAAGAGGCGAGAAAGGAAAGAAAATTTCCTTTATTATTTTTTCTTTACTGTCGAGATATGGGAAGATTTTCTGGAGTAATGCGCGAAGATTCTTAGTCCAAAGGTGTATAAATAGGCTATTGGGGTCGAGCAGAAAGGGAGATGGAGAGTTTGGGATAAGTATAGAGCATTAACAGAGCGAGAAAATCAAGTTACAGGACAGTTTCTGCTGCTGCTGCTGCCATTGAAGAACACGAAGAACGGACAGACCAGGGCAGTCGTTCTTCAACAGTGATAACGACTAACACGTGAGGGTCTTAGAATTACCGTCAGCAGCAGTTTATTTCTATCGTTTCTGTAACAGTGTTCTGCAACAATTATAAGTGTTGCAAACACCCGATTTACTCAATTATTTTCCTTTTCATCATTTGTAAAACACTTGTGAGCATCAATGAAATATTTTGAGAGGTTTTCCAACATGATGATGAGCTAATTCTCCCACAACCAAGGCAGTGAGGAAGCTATTTACGCATGAATAATTGGTAATCATTTATTTCCTCTAATTTATAATTTATAATTCACTCAATCACTGCTTTTGCAGAGTTTTTAATTGTTTGCAAAAAATTTATTCATTAGTTGTGATTCAATTAGATAGGTTATGCTTTGTTTAGATAATCTATGCTTAGGGATACAATTAATTTTAGAGAATTTTCCAGATTATTTGTGAATTAAGAAATAAGAGTCTCAAAATATAATTAGAGTTTTGGATTGTTTACCATAATTTATTCATGTGTAATAGTGAAATCAGTGTCTTGGTTGTTTTCTAATATCTTGAAGTCAATTTTGTAATAAGTTTTCTTTGTTTTTTAATTTTTATTAAGTCTAAAATTCATTGCCTTCACAAGTCTTAAAACAACCCTTTTATCACTATCTACAACAACTTTGAAAACACATCACCTGCTCCTGCTGAGGATCGTCTAGGCTGGTTAAATTATGCGGCCAACTTACGTGGTCGTGATTATTTCTGAGACTGATATGGACAGTCCAGATTCATATATGCTCAATCGGGATAGTATAACACACCGAGAGATGTATCCTGTATGGGTATTTCGTGTATGCTTCATCATTAACACTTGGAGATTCGTGTTACTCTGTTGAGAGCAACACTCAGTCATCATGCTGCACTAATAATGAGAGTTCTGCAGGAATTACAAGGCTAAGGATGCATTAATAATGCTATAAATTCACAGGGTACATGGGATTGTTGCCACATGCTCCACTTTAGGTAAATTATCGAAGTGAAGAAGTATTCATCATTTTATCAGCGGATTTATCCTTTTCAGGATGTCGGCGCA
This sequence comes from Papaver somniferum, assembly GCF_003573695.1. Taxonomy (NCBI): domain Eukaryota; kingdom Viridiplantae; phylum Streptophyta; class Magnoliopsida; order Ranunculales; family Papaveraceae; genus Papaver; species Papaver somniferum. The sequence goes on along the minus strand of NC_039362.1, from coordinate 131,777,131 downwards.
TAAATTTGGTTTCACAATTTTAGCCCTGAACTAAAATCCACCATCAACAGTAAGATATAAAAAGTAGTCACAAAGTTCTTCATCTCTGGCTTTGTGATTCCACGGTAACTTCTTCTACTACCATAAAATTAAGTTATTTTGAGGTGATTGTTATTTCTAGGCTGCTCTTTGGGAGTATAAGACCGGATTATCAATTGGTTCCTGTTCACCTTGATTTATCATATGACGGAACAAAATTTTATAGGTACTTCTGCGATAGACAGATTTATTTATCAGAATAGACTTATCTGTGTGAGAAAGGTTTGTTTATAAGTCTTCGAATTTGGGTCGTAGCAACTCTTAATTGTGGGTGAGATCAGCTTAGCGAATCATGTACGCAAATACGGCATGATTCTAGAGGCATCAGGAACGCGACCGTACCTTAATCGGTGTGAGACTTGGTTAGGGATCAACTACATTCTAGTCTGAAGTTAACTTGTAATAGGTTAGTGTCTGTAGCGGCTTAATACAGTATGGTGTTCAATATGGACTAGGTCCCGGGGGTTTTCTGCATTTGCGGTTTCCTCGTTAACAAATTTTTTGGTGTCTGTGTTATTTCTTTTCCGCATTATATTTTTTCATATAATTGAAATATCACAGGTTGTGCGTAGTTCAATCAGTTGATTGACACTTGAGCATTGGTCTTTGGTACCGTCCAAGTTATTTCTCTTATCAATCAGACTCACGGATTTTTATTTGTTTGATTTGCTGATTGGATTGATAAATAGAGAGAAAGCTCTTTGATATATCTGTTTGATTGGTTTAATAACAATTAACCGAAGTTAGCCATATGAACACTTTTGTATTAACCACATTCATTTAACACTTCTATATCAACTATGATGATCAATCAATCACAAAAGATAATAAATGAATCTAATCGGGTTCTACATAGAGTTGTTCAATTGTTCACTATTTCACAGAAATGTATATGAACTAATTTGATCATAATTGGATTGATTCATAAGAATCAATTCATGAACCTTAAGCCACGGTTTACAAAGATTGCATTCCTTATTCATAAATGTATTTATTCATGAGTATGAAAAACATATTTAACCGATTTTAGAACTTTAACCACTAAGTTTGCAAATAGGTACGCAAACTAGAGCTTCCGGACTTTGGTCTTTTCCAACCGTTTGCAAACGGGTATGCAAACAGCAGTCCCAGACCTAACTCAGGCAGAACCGTTCGCATACTAGTATTCAAACAAGGTTCCAGGACTTTAACAGTTAAAATTGTTCATATACTAGGTAGCAAACAAGGTTCCCGGACCTGAATCATACCAAAACAGTTTGCATACTAGGTATGCATACTGTGATGTATCCAGACACATGTTTTTATTCTAATCTCCCATTTAAATCATTGAAACATCCTTAGAAGACGACAATAGTTGTCTCACACTAATTATTAGCTTATAAGTAATTTTCGAGTGACCGAATGATCAGTACGAAACTTTCCGAGTCGACATCAAATGATTGTTTCACACAAATCATGTAAGATGTTTCAAGGCAATTTCCATGTGATCATCTTTTGACTTATTGTTTATTTTCCAACAAATGAATTGTTTTCAACTAAACTCTTCAAGAAAATGATGAACGTAGCTAAAGCAAAAAGCTTCCAACACATATTTCGAGAAATAGATAAGAGACATAAACTCAACTCGAAATATCAAATGTGTATAATATAAAATTCTATATAGTTATACGAATTAGTCTCATTAAGAGATAAAATAGAATAGACTTCTGAGTGATAGATAAGTTTTAGTCTCCACATACCTTTTGTTGATGAAGTTCCTCCAAGATCTCCTCGGTAGATCTTCGTCTTCAATCTATGAACGCTGTGAAGTCTAAAGCTCAACTACACATTCTATCCTAATCCGAGACATAGTTATAAGTAGACTTGTGATACCCTGCATTTTCCTCCACCCGTTTAATATGCGTAACGGACGGATCGGGTTAAACCGGATTCGATAAAACTGTTAAGTTAGAACCAATGGGAACTTTGGTCTCGCCGTGTACTTCTCATATTTTCTGTGTATTGCTAGTATAGGTATACATTTTCTCACTCTAGGGTGTTGACGCGCGACTCTATCTAGACGAACTCCATAAATTCTGATTAGGTAGTAGAGGCTTAGGAATTTCAATAGCATTATTCCACCCTTTTACTCTATAAGTATTGAAAAAGCGGGGGTCTAACAACACCACCCAATATTTCGCTTAGCAATATGTATGGACTAACTCCGAAATACTTTCCTAGAGAATCAACTAGACAGTCAGACTCAATATATATAAAACTATCTCAAGGAGTTAATATCTCTCTATTGATTTGATTTTTACTCAAGCTAAAAAAATAGCGAGTCTTTATCAAATACAAGGAATACTTGGACGGTACCAAAGACCAATGTCCAAGGATCAATCAATATCAATCAAAAACCAGAGGTTGGATTTCCAATTGATGATCACGAACGCACAACCTGTATTATTTCAATTATATAAAATATAATGCGGAAAAGAAATAACACAGACACCAGAAATTTTGTTAGTGAGCCAGATTGAATACACATTGTATTAAGCCGCTACAGACACTAGCCTACTGCAAACTAACTTCGGACTGGACTATAGTTGAACCCCAATCAGTCTCCCACTAATTCAAGGTACAGTTGTACTCCTACTCCTCTGATCTCATCAAGATACTGCGCACTTGATTCCCTTAGCTGATCTCACCCACAACCAAGAGTTGCTGCAACCCAAAATCACAGACTTGGTAATAAACAGATCTGTCTCATACAGAAAAGTCTATCAAAGGATAAATCTGTCTCCCACAGATTAACCTTAGGTTTTGTTCCGTCTTTTGATATAAAATCAAGGTGAAGAGGAACCAATTGATAATCCGGTCTTATATTCCCGAAGAACAGCCTAGATTAATCAATCACCTCTCTACAATCCTTCCTGACTACACAAGCGGATTGTCGAGGAATCACAAACAGTGAGACGAAGATCTTTGTGACTTCTTTATCTTGCCTATCATAGAACTCTCACGATCTCAAGCCAATCAATCGATTGTACTCGTACGATAGAAGATGCAAGATCAGATCACACAACTACGATAAAGTAGTATCGGTCTTGCTTCACAATCCCAACGAAGTCTTTAAGTCGTTAACCTGATTTTAGAGGAGAAAATCAAAGGTTAATGGAGATCGACTCTAGCGGGCGCACTATTAGCACACATACGTGTGGGGATTAGTTTTGCACAGTGCTAGATGTCTCCTTTGTATAGCCTTCAAATCAGGGTTTTTCCTTAGTTACAAAGCAATCCTTATTCACCGTTAGATGAAAACCTGATTTAGATTCAAGCTAATATTTCTCAACCGTTAGATCGAAAAACCTAGCTTGTCACACACACACTTGGGTAGATGTTTACTGGGTTTGTGAAAACCATTCCCAAATGTGTACTTGTATGTTGGTTCAACATAGTAACCCAAAAAGGTCAACCATATGAGCATTTCATATTAACCTTGTTCTTATTCACCATAACTAGTTCAATTGACTCAAATGAACTAGTTAAAGAGTTGTTCAATTGCTACAAGATCTTATGTAACTACACAAGACACAATTGAAACAAAGATGATTCGATTCGACTGAATCGGCTCATGAACATTATATCCACGGTTTGCATAAAGCATTCAATGTTTCATGTTCAGACCACATATTTAGATCATAACCTCTTAAGTTCACAATCAAGTTCGCGGACTTAAGTTAATCGGTTGAGTTTTCCAAACTCAGCAGAAATTCTCGGAAAGAGAACTTCTGTCAGTTCGCGGACTGGGTTCGCGGACTGAGTTCGCGGACTTAGCACACAAACGAGTTTTGGAAAATCCAGCAGAAATTTTCGGCCGAGAACTTCCGAAAATTCGCGGACTGAGTCTGCGGACTGGGTTCGCGGACTTGGCAAGCCAATTCCACAATCCTCCCGATTTCTCTTGATCAACAAAGTTCGAAAACTTCGGTTCAAGGAATACATGGTTATGTAATCTAAACTCTTATTTCAGTCATTGTGACATTCTCAGAGGACGCTATGTAGCCGTTATTCACAGACCGATTCACGTCAGAGAAATTCTCAAAGCGATTGAAATTTTTCATGACTTTCGTCACTAGGTGAAGATAAACTTGATCAAAGCGAAACGCTTTACCAACACACGATTTCAAGATAAAAGATAAGCAATTAATGCTCAGCTCGAAACATCAAATGTGTATGATCTAGTCTATATAGCATACGACTTTTGTCCCATAAGAAGTAGGAGATAGAAGAGATAGACTTTTGAGTGATAGATAAGTTCAAGTCTCCACATACCTTTTTGTTGATGAAGTTCCACGGTTCCTTGTATAGATCTTCGTCGTTGTATGATGAATCACCATGAAGTCCTTGAGCTCAACTACACTTTTCTATCCTAGTCCGAGACTTAGCTATGTAGGCTAGAAATCAAGACTTATAGTTTTGATCACTAACATTGACAAACATGCTTGAGATAACAACGCATGCGAGGTTGACCGAGCTATGCTCTAACAAGTATTGGATGGGTGCAAACAAACTTAGGAGTTTTGTTAAGAAAAAAGAAACATATGAAAACAAGGGTGAGAATTGGAAAGGACTCTTGTATTAGGAAACCAGAAAGCTTAAGAGTCCAAAACGTATATGAATTCTATTGTATGATATTAGGATTTGGAGTCAAGGAATGGGAAGAATTTTAAGGGCAAGTTGCTAGGATTGCGATAATTCGAGGTAGGCTTACTACTCATCTTCTTTGAGAATTTTCTCATTTTTATAGCTCTATTTCTTTCCAATTTTAAGATTTAAATTGTCTGATTTGGTATTTTATGGTTGTTATTGAATTACTGGTTACGGATTGAAATGGTTGTCTGTGTTTCGTTATTATGATTATGAAATGGGAATGCTTGGTTTTGAAAAGAAAATACCTAACTTCAAATATTTGTTCTCATTGTGTTCTTTTGGAATTTAAGGTGTTTGTCAAAATGCTTGTCAGAACTTTGATTTCTTTTAACCAAGTTTTAAGCCAACTATTTTTGTCTCCAATGTTGTACTCATGAACCCGCAGCTCTGAATTCAGTTGACATGCAGAGTTTATTCAAGATTTTGTTTTAATTAATAGCTTGCTTAATTTATGTCCGAAAGCGGTGACTTTATTTATATGAAGCCTTGTTGTTTTTGAATGACAGAAAACTCCATAGGAGTATATTCGAAAAGGTTGTTTTTGATTGTTTAAGGATTATGATATCAGTTGAGTTCTTATGAGAATGAACCTTTTATGTGTGTTTGCAAATGAGTAAAACTTATTGATTTCATGTTTTCCGTTAGTTGGAACATAGTTCCATCTTGCGCCGGGTAATGATCCACGATAAAGAAAAATGGGTAATGATACCCATGGGAACGTAGCTACCCGACCATCAATGGCGGCTGTCCGTGCCGAGAAACGATAGGTGGGTGTACGAACCAAGGTTTTCGTGTCGTGGACTCAATGTATCGAAATCTAAATGAATGTATTTGTTGAAAACTTCTTTGTTATTGCGAATTTTATTTGTTGAATATACTGTTACTTTTCTAAGTTCTATTGTCGTCTCCTTATAATTAATCCGTTGTGCTTTTCTGAGATTTCTTTCATATATCTTTGAGGATGGGAACGTAAGCCTATCGAGCCGTCATCTCACCCCGGTTGACGTTTTGCATATTTTATCGAAGGGCGGAACAAGTGAAGAGTTGTTAGTTTAAGCGTGTTTTACATCTTGTTTTCATTTCCATGTATTTTGATGTTTTCACTTGAGAGGCTTGAATATTGGAGACTTATAACATAATTTACTGTCTTAAAGGTTAAATTACTGATAGTTGAAAGGCTTTGTTGAATGAAGATTGTATTCTGAAAGTTATAATCAAAACAAATGTCGAAATTCCTTGTTTTTCTGACAGTTTACTGTAACTTATTCCCATGAGTGCTGGAACCAATTGGCAGGGAATTAGACCATATCTTATTTTTTAAAATGTCCATATATTTATTTTCTATAATGTGTTTAAAGGGTTTGGTGTTTTGATTTTTCGTTTAGGAGATTTGGCCCTTGAGGTAGAACACCGTAAAATTGAAAATTGTAGGTTCACAGATCTGTCACCTACTTTGCATATACTTTTGACCAACCATTTGAACTTGGAATTTGGATTTTTAAAATGCTTATGAAAGGTGATTCTTTCTACTTTCTAAATTGGGGACAAGCTCTAAATTTAGACTTCTAACGAAGTCTGTGGAATCTCGCCAAGTCAGGCTGTTAGAGACGCCAGTTTGCTACGGTTCTGTCCATTTCTTTTGCTGAGTACTTTTGGCAATCATTCCGTTTTGTTTTCTTTTGATCTTACCACATGTTAGGTTGATAATAACTCTTTAGAAACATGATTATTGGACCTGGTTATTGAATTGAAAGCCTGGAACTTAAGTGAATGATATAGATATAAGTTTCGATACCCGCCCGTAACCTCTAGAATTCGGGTTAAATCCGTGATCCGAATTTTGGGTGTAACAAGTTGGTATCAGAGCATTAGATCTTACATGGGACCTTAGGTACGTTTTTTTTCTTATAAAAAACTCTTTGATTGATTGTTTGTTAAGTTGTTTGAATTGCTTGACTTGATCGTTGCTTTTGTGATATTAACCGAACCCATTTGAATTGATAGTTGTAAACCTAGGTACCTTGTTGGGATGTTTGTGGGTGCTATAGATTTTTTTGTTCATGTTTATTATATTTGCATAACGTTATAGAAACTGTTCATTTGTTAACTCCAGTTGTAAGTGTTAGTTTATGTCGTATTTATCGTGTTAGTGACTAAGAACTATCTAGAGAACTTATTATCTTAAGAAAAATTTCGTTGGATGTTATTTTAGACAGGGATTGACTTTCCAAGCATCCAGTAGTAATGGATTGTTATAAGAAACGATTATTTTCCTTTCCAAGGATGATGTATCTTTTTTGTTTTGATGTCGTAAGGAGTCCTTCTGATATCCCTAGTATTAAGAAGGGGTTTTACCTGATTTTCTCCTCTTCTTTATACTTGTGCTAATTGATTTCAATCTATTCATTTTACAGCGTTTTTTTTGTACCATGCAATGTCTTCTTGATTCGTTAATTATAGTCGAATTAAGTCTCCTAGCCAAGTTGGTTTGCTGTTGTATCTCTACTAACCTGATATTTTTTTCTTCTTGTTTTCTCATGAAGCATGCCTTTACTTAAATGGGTATTTATGAATTATACTAGTGTTTGAGTTAAGCTGGACTTTGATTATGAAAATCCTAAATTTTTTGTTTGATCCTGTCATTGTTGCCGAGAGTGAAATAACTTTTGATTCCTTTCAAATTTGTGTTAATATGGTACATTTGGATTTCTAGTGCAACTTTGGTTCTTGATAATGTGGATAATTTGTTTGGAAAACTTGATACACATCTTCGTGATTATATATGGTTTAATTGACTTGATATTTTTCTTAAGTTCAGGAACAAATCCTTTGTTCTACGTGTGGTGGTTGTGAAAACTTGTATTTTTATGTCATGTACTTCATAAATCTTATGCATCTTCATATTGTCTTTCTTTTCTAAATTGAAATTTCCTAGAAACTGATTTTTGTCCAGTTTTCCAAGACTTTTCGACATATCTCTGAAATTTGTTATGATTTCCTATCATTTTCATGTTATAAATGGGATTTCTAAGCTTTACAGCGAGACCTAATTTGCTGAATTCCATCACTTAATGAATTTTGTACGATTTTTTTATCGTAAACTACCGAAACTGCAGTTTTCTAAAAAACATGACTTTTGTTCTGTTTTAATGAGTCTTTTGGACATATCTATGGACCTTAGTATATTCTATTATAACTTTTATGTTAAAGGGGGCTATCTCAACTCTCCAATGACACCAAACTTGCCGAATTCCATTGCTTAATGAATTTTATATCAATTTTTATTTACGGACTACCGAAACTGCAAGTTTCTGAAGAAGAAAAAAATGTGACTCCTGTACTGTTTTGAGGAGTGTTTTCAACATAGTTGTAAACCTTAATGTGTTTTCTTGTAACTTCTATATGAAAGAGGGACTTCTCAGCTTTCAAACGAACCATAGTTTGTTGAATTTCATCGCCTAATGAATCTTGACAAATTTTTGATTTGTAGACCAGCTGTGGAACTGCAATTCCATAGTATATATTTTAGCATTCATATGATGCTCTTGTTTGTTTCAACCCCTTCGCCATCATTTTATGGGATCTGTTTCTCTTTATTATCTTGAATTATAACTTAATCTTTCAAGCCTTATTACTGAAATGATTCCCACGACCACGTTTTGAATTGAACCTCGACCTATTTTGTGTTAATCTTGTTTAGGAATATCACTGTTACTTGCACATATGATTTTCAGGCGAAAAGAAAGAATTGGTTGTATTACTACTTTATTTTGAATTTTTTTCTCTTCTTATTCCTCTCGGCATTCAGAAGGTCTGTTAGTTTCTGTACGAGAATTTTTCATAATTTGTGCATCTTGCAAATGAACGCTTTACTAAGCTTAATCCTTGCTTTGCATATTGTTTGGTATTCCACTTCATGTAAGTGATCTTCGATATCGTATTGAGTTATCGTGATTCAGTAAGAACTTAGTAACTAATTACATGAATACTGCCAATGTTTGGTTATGGATATATGATCTTAAGAACTTGGTTTGTGATGTTTCATTTGTGACAACTATATTTGGGAACCCGAGTACGAGATGAATGAGAAGTATCTGAATCTTTTAAAGGTATGACCAATTTTAATTTCGAGACGAAATTCCTATAAGGGTGGGAGGATGTGATACCCTGCATTTACCTCCACCCGTTTAATATGCGTAACGGATCGGGTTAAACCGGATTCGATAAAACTGTTAAGTTAGAACCAATGGGAACTTTGGTCTCGCCGTGTACTTCTAATATTTTCTGTGTATTGCTAGTAGATGTATACATTTTCTCACTCTAGGGTGTTGACGCGCGACTCTTTCTAGACTAACTCCATAAATTCTGATTAGGTAGTAGAGGCTTAGGAATTTCAATAGTCTTATTCCACCCTTTTACTCTATTAAGTATTGGATGGGTGCAAACAAACTTAGGAGTTTTGTTAAGAAAAAAAGAAACAGATGAAAACAAGGGTGAGAATTGGAAATGACTCCTGTGTTAGGAAACCAGAAAGCTTAAGAGTCCAAAACGTATATGAATTCTATTGTATGATATTAGGATTTGGAGTCAGGGAATGGGAAGAATTCTAAGGGAAAGTTGCTAGGATTGTGATAATTCGAGGTAGGTTTACTACTCATCTTCTTTGAGAAATTTCTCATTTCTATAGCTCTATTTCTTTCCAATTTTAAGATTTAAATTGTCTGATTTGGTATTTTATGGTTATTATTGAATTGCTGGTTACAGATTGAAATGGTTGTTTGTGTTTCGTTATTATGATTATGAAATGGGAATGCTTGGTTTTGAAAAGAAAATACCTAACTTCAAATATTTGTTCTCATTGTGTTCTTTTGGAATTTAAGGTGTTTGTCAAAATGCTTGTCAGAACTTTGATTTCTTTTAACCAAGTTTTAAGCCAACTATTTTTGTCTCCATTGTTGTACTCATGAACCCGCAGCTCTGAATTCAGTTGACATGCAGAGTTTATTCAAGATTTTGTTCTAATGAATAGCTTGCTTAATTTATGTCCGAAAGCGGTGACTTTATTTATATGAAGCCTTGTTGTTTTTGAATGACAGACAACTCCATAGGAGTATATTCGAAAAGGTTGTTTTTGATTGTTTAAGGATTATGATATCAGTTGAGTTCTTATGAGAATGAACCTTTTATGTGTGTTTGCAAATGAGTAAAACTTATTGAGTTCATGTTTTCCGTTAGTTGGAACATAGTTCCATCTTGTTCCGGGTAATGATCCCCGATAAAGAAAAATGGGTAATGATACCCATGGGAACGTAGCTTCCCGACCATCAATGACGGCTGTCCGTGCCGAGAAACGATAGGTGGGTGTACGAACCAAGGTTTTCGTGTCGTGGACTCAATGTATCGAAATCTAAATGAATGGATTTGTTGAAAACTTCTTTGTTATTGCGAATTTTATTTGTTGAATATACTGTTACTTTTCTAAGTTCTATTGTCGTCTCTTTATAATTAATCCATTGTGCTTTTCTGAGATTTCTTTCACATCTCTTTGAGGATGGGAACGTAAGCCTATTGAGCCGTCATCTCACCCCGATTGACGTTTTGCAGATTTTATCGGAGGGCGGAACAACTGAAGAGCTGGGTTGCACCAATACCACCATGGATGTCTGACACAGCGGTGTGTCCGCGTGTCCAATACGACAGTTCTGAAAAACTATAATATGGGGGACACGACGGTAAATGTTGAAGTACCGTCAATTTTTAAGATATATATAAAAATGTAAACGAGAAAACCACACCATTGTATTTTTTTTGGCACTTGTTTACAATTACACAAGTGTATTTCTGCTAGCACATGCATGTTTTCGACTATAATCTTCCTTAGAGGTAGGTGACCTTTAGTTCTCAGCTGTTTCCTACTTTATAGTAAGATAAAAGTATTTTAGGTGTGTCCGAGTATGTGTGGCTGTGTCCGTACGGGGACACACGATACGGGGAGCCCTAAGAAGTATTGGTGCAACCCAGGTGAAGAGTTGTTAGTTTAAGCATGCTTTGCTTTTTATTTTCATTTTCATGTATTTTGGTGTTTTCACTTGAGAGGATTGAATGTTAGATACTTAGAACATAATTTACTGTCTTACAGGTTAAATTACTGATAGTTGAAAGGCTTTTTTGAATAAAGATTGTATTCTGAAAGTTCGAATCAAAACAAATGTTGAAATTTCTTGTTTTTCTGACAGTTTACTGTAACTTATTCCCATGAGTGCCGACACCAATTGGCAGGGAATTAGACCATATATTATTTTTTTTAAATGTCCATATATATCTTTTCTACAATAGGTTTAAAGGGTTTGGTGTTTTGATTTTTCGTTTAGGAGATTTGGCCTTTGAGGTAGAACACCGTAAAACTGAAAACTGTAGGTTCACAGATCTGTCACCTACTTTGCATATACTTTTCACCAACCATTTGAACTCGGAATTTGGATTTTTAAAATGCTTATGAAAGGCGGGTCTTTCTACTTTTTAAATTGGGGTCAAGCTCTAAATTTCGACTTCTAACGAAGTCTGTGGAGTCTCACCAAGTCAGGATGTAAGAGACGCCAGTTTGCTACGCTTCTGTCCATTTTTTTTGCTGAGTACTTTTGGCAATCATTCAGTTTTGTTTTGTTTTGATCTTCCCACATGTTAGGTTGATAATAACTCTTTAAAAACATGCTTAGTGGACCTGGTTATTGAATTGAAAGCCTGGAACTTAAGTGAATGATATAGATATAAGTTTCAATACCCGCCCTGTGACAACCCGGATTTTCGGACTTCCAGTGGACACGGATTCGACCTTGTGGGTCGGGTCCGATCCAGCTAGTAAGTCCAAATTTCCGAACCACCACTCGTGTAGGACCATATTTTCCGTTCCAAAATATTTTAATAAAATACAAAAATCAACTCAAATGAAATTTATAAAATGAAATAAAATATTACGTTTAAAATGACAAAACTGTAAAATAATAATTTCAAAATCAAAGTAAATTAAAACAATTCAACACTCTGGTTTAATTCAAAATGCCCAAAGCCCAAATCCCCATGATAATAATAATTTCTTTTACGGCTAGTTTTTCTTCATTCTCTGTGGAAAGGGAGGAAAAAGGGGTGAGCAAACCACAGCCCAGTAGGAAGTTTCAAAAATAATAGAGTGCATCGATAATCAAACACATGCAGACGATACGATAATTAAAACCATGCATAAAAATTCGCAATAATACTTACACTATTCTCAGCCACAAATAATCAACATTTTCTTACTCGCAATAGTACTTACGCTATTATCAGCCACAAATAATCAACATTCTCTTACTCAAATCTTCAATCTAAAATTCCAGATTCTTAATCTAATTGTCAGAGTTATTCCGGTAAACAAATCTATTGTTCCCCGAACAGTCTTCCCTTCCCAGGATAGCCACCAGTGGTGGGATGCCATAAAGGCCTGACATATTTTCTTACCCAAAATCTTCAATCTAAAATTCTAGATTCTTAATCTAATTGTCAGAGTTATTCCGGTAAACAAACCTAATGTTCCCCGAACAGTCTTCCCAGGGTAGCCACCAGTGGTGGGATGCCATAAAGGCCTGACATAACTATTACTGTTCCCCGAACAGTCTTCCCAGGGTTGCCATCAGTGGTGGAATTCCATAAAGGCCTGACATTTCAACAGCATATATATACTTTTTTTTTCTAGAACTCATTTCAAATCACCGCATTTAATCCTACGTGTACCAAACCGAATCCCAAAGAACTAACCGAAGTAAACCCCATTCACTAATGAATTAAACTCACTTTCGCCAATCTAAATCCACTTCCATTCACTAATGTAATGCATCAAAGTGACTTTCACAAACCAAAACTCAATTTCATTCGCTAGTAGTATAATGCATCAAATCAATTTTCACAACCCAAAAACTCAAATAGTATGCACTAATATATTTCCTATTTTGAGAAAAATATTACTACGTACATTAAATGTTAAAATAAAAATCCAGAATAATTTAACAATAATGGTTAATAATCATTATATAGAACTCACAAATAAATCAATTTGTACAAATAAAATTACGCAATAAATTTAAAACAAACATCATGATTATTAGCTTGAAAATCAAAAAGAAACCAATATAATTTTAATGCTAAAATAAGTTTTGATTTTGATATTAGGTAGAAACCCCCTACCTCACATAGCAATCCACAAATCTTGTTGTAAGTACAAATACCTTGATGCTTTCATTTTTTTTGTTTTCTTGCATGAATAAAACTACGAGAAGAAGGTAATCTTATTGTTGTTTGAAAAGAAAAATCAGAGAGAGAGAAAGAAGAAAGTGATGTGTAACTTTTGTTTTGTTTACGTTTTGTTATAAATAACGTTCATTAAAACATTTAGACAATAAAACTCATAAAGCCAACACTTTCATTTATCCTAGGCAACATTTTTAACCAAACAAACACATGCATGCAAATAAAAGCTATTGATTTAAATTTTAATTCCTGATTTGAAGTTTATTTCCTATAATAACGTGGCAATCCATGCATGCTATTTATTAAAACTTAATAAAAGAAATAAAGAAACTTCTTTAATACGCTATGAGTTAAATAATTCTTTACTTTCTAACACAAAGAATTTCCTTAAAATTGTTATTAATGATGTTCTTATTTTATCCAAATATATCTTTCGTACATCTAAACATAATTTCACATTTATATATCATAGGAAATCCTTTTAATTTTGCTGACGTTGATTAGACATGTAAATAGGGAAAAAATCCTCTAATTTTGTATTATCATGTGCATGCATTAGTATTAATCAATCAATTTACTAATCTATCTTAGATGCAAATATATATTTTTAACTTACCATATGCACACATATTTTTCATAAGAGACAAATAGCTAAATTTCCAAAATAGATCAAATCTTCCATTTTTATTTTTCTTATGTATTTAAAATTTATGCTATAATTAGTTAGATAAAAAAAATCGTTTTACTAACATTAAGAAAAATATCTAAATTAATTACACATAACTACCAAACATGCACCAATTGTTGTCATAATCTTATATTTTCAAGATATACAACATAATCAAAACATTTATTATTTATTTTATTTATTTTTCACAACCGTAAGCATACTCATAACTAAATATTTATTCTTTACAAATTAATCTTTAGATTAAAATCTGAATTAGTAATATGGATAGGGTTTTAAACGCGAAAATCATGTTAAGAAAATTACGGGGTTTTACACGCCCGTAACCTCTAGAATTCGGGTTAAATCTGTGATCCTAATTTTGGGGTGTTACAAGACTAGAAATCAAGACTATAGTTTTGATCAACTAAATTTGACAAACAAGCTTGAGATAGCAACGCTTGCGAGTTCGACCGAGCAGTGCTTCTGAACTATCAATACATATGGATTACAAAATAAATATACTTTGTAGCTTCTCATCCATTATGCTTGATTTCCTTGGTTCTTCAACATTCCTTGAATTCTTCGCCACTCCAAGTACTCCAGTGATTCTGAACATGTTCAACTTAGCATCATTGTTGTTTAAGATCCGTAGCCATAAGAAAACATATGAAAAACATATTTTCTCAAACAGTTTTATACATTGTCATAGTATTATTACACAACATCAAAGTCCAATTGTATCAAAACTTTGACAATAATACTACAGTGATATGTATCACTCCCCCTTAGTCAATACTTCCATCTCACAACGAAAACCACTACCCCTTACATAATGATCCATAAACCATATGTATGTCGTGTGAACTACCAAATAATTCTCCTTTTTTTTTGTCAATATAAATTAGAAAAGGTACGAAAATTACGGGATCATAATGAAATTCTCAAAGAGATAATTCATGACTAAAATATAACATATCAACTTTGTTTCGATGATTTCATATAGTCGAAACTTAGTGTATTCATCAAGGAGTTAATAAAGATACAAGATAACTCTTACAATATTCCACAGCCGCACTTCCCATAAAGATTTGGCAATTAAGCACTCTCTCCCATAAAATGTCATTCCCGAAAGAACAACAAGAGCAACCTTACTTTTAAAAGAAAATAAGGATTTCTTTGGACATTAACAAATTACAAGAAACATGAATTTGTATCCAGAAAACTCGAATAAATTAACCACAAAAAGACCTTATTGATTAATTTAATCGGAAATGCTCAACATAAGAAAATTTACGGAGCCATACAGTACTTTCACATAAAAATGGATCAGGGAAAGATTAATACTGTGTATAGGATCAGAATCTCGCAGCAATAATTCCTCCGTGAAGTTATTGACAACACAACACAACAGTGCCGCAGAACAATTTCAGAAAATGACATAGTAAACGACGTCAGCTAAATCATGAGAAAAATGTGATGGTCCTGCGAAAATTAGAGAGTTTGCGAGATTAACATTTGTAAGGTTGCGAGAATGTCGCAAGCCATATCCGAAAATAAAGGACAGATTAGTTGTCATCACTATGTAATTCCCTATAAATAGCCATTCAGTTGTAAAGGAAAAGAGAGAGATCTTTTCTGAGTGAGAAGCAAGTAAATAGGAGAGAGAAAATCTAGAGCAGTGGTTATTCTTGATTCCTTTATCTTTTCTTGTAAGATTGTTTAAAGATTCATCAATAAAATTAAGATAGTTAATCTAAAATGAGTTGAATGTTAATGAAATCTTGTGAGGGGTGTAGTGTAGGATTTCCTGCAACTACATAATGGCGCTAGAAACAGGGAGAGATTGAAGATTATTCTAGAAAAAATTGAAGATTAATATTGAGATTTGTGAAGATTTGGAGTAATTGGTTAAGAATTTTACATAATCTCTTGCAATTCATTAATATTGAAGAAATGGCTAGAAGAAGAAATACATCGGAACAACCAACTACTGTTAGAAGAAGCAAGAGACTTACTGGAAGGGAAAGAAGTGAAATGGGAGAATCTACTAGAATGAGAAATAATGGAGAAAATAAAATTCAACCACCAGTTCAACAAACACTAGTACAAGGAAGGAATACAGATTATGATAGGGTGAGTATACACACTTGGCAATCAAATTCAGTAGAAGAAGTAGAAGAAGAGCAGCAAACCAGAAACCATAGACAGGTAGAGAGAAATCAAGAAGCAGATGAAGGAATAATTCATGGAGATGAGGAAATTGGAGCGTTAGAAACGTTGATACGAAGAATACATGAAGAAAGAAGAGCTGAGGCAGAAGAACGTGCAAATCTAACAAGGCAAAATCACGAATTGAGGATGAAAAGTATGAGACTACAGAGTAGAAGATCGAGAAGTACTACAAAATCATATTCAAGATCGACTAGAAGAGAGATGAGTCGAAACTCACCCACAATTAATGCTGGAAATATTCGAGAAGAAATATCAAATCCTAATGAAGAACATCGCGAAAATAGAGAAAGGACTGATAATCGTTACGCTCCACAAAATGAAACTTTTGATGATAGGCAAAATGATAGAAATCAAGAGAATGGACAACGTCAGGGACGAAATAATAAAGATGGCGAAGGGAATCGAGAGGAAGGAAGGAGAATTTTACATGAGAGACAAGCTCAAAGAAATCAACAAACGATTGAAGAAGAAATTGAAAGACATTATGCTGAACAAGCACGGTTAATTTGCGAACGTGAAATATTGAGAGCGGAAATGGAAGAACAAGAGCTTCAGGAGACAATTCGCCAGAACAATTACGACAATCGAGAAAGAAGGCGTACACAAAACCAGAATAACCGTAATATCAATGAAGAGTATGATAAAGTACAGAGGATGGCTGAAAGACAACGAATGGAATTGATAAGAAATGAACAAAATCATGGAGGGGAAAATGAGAGACATAATCATATGCGAATTCAAGATAGAGATGAGGAAGAGAATCACAGAAGAAGACAAGATGAGGATGATGAAGAAGAAATGCAAAATTTCGCGAGAGAAGAAAGATATGAACGCAGAAGAAGGGAGGCGAAATTAAAAAGGCCAATGGATCAAAATTCAGGTGTAAATAAACAAATCTTAAAAGAATTAGAATAAATGAGAGGAATGCTAAATAATAGAGGAGAAGTAGGCAGAAGACAATTATATGAAGCTATAGAAGAAGCTGGGAAAACTCCATTTACAAGGGAAGTACAACTAGGAGGAATACCTCCGAAATGCAATTTGCCCGCATTAACCAGCATTTTTGATGGAACAACTTGTGCAATTCAACACACTAAAGCCTACGTGAGGTGCATGTTGCAATGGGAAAATCATGATGTCGTATTATGCAAGTATTTTGCATCCAGCTTAACAGGGGAGGCGTTAAAATGGTTCGAAGGTCTACCAAAGAATACAATAACATCCTTCAATCATTTGCAGACTACATTCCTGGGGGAATATATAAGTAACAATTCTTCGCGACCTGGTATTGAAGATGTGTTTGGATTAAAACAAAGGATTGGAGAAAGTTTGAAGCACCTAACTAAAAGATGGAGGACTATGTGTAGCGAAATGGCTGGCCATGTAGATGAGAGATATCTTATCTTATCATTTATCAATGTTATGTTTGCAACCAACCTATTGTATATCCAATTTTTCAGAGTCAAGAATACGATCACAATGACTGAATTGCGAGAACTTCAGGAAGAATATATTGCTCTAGAGGAAAGGCAAAATGAAATGGAATCATACCCAGTTGCGAACACCAGTTCACAAACATCGAATGTAAGCTTATTTCCCAAA
This sequence comes from Papaver somniferum, assembly GCF_003573695.1. Lineage (NCBI taxonomy): Eukaryota > Viridiplantae > Streptophyta > Magnoliopsida > Ranunculales > Papaveraceae > Papaver > Papaver somniferum. Next base: position 131,759,577 of record NC_039362.1, on the reverse strand, counting down.
CTAATAAACACAGTGGCGAGCACTTCGCAAGTACAACAAGAGAAGGTGACGGGAAACAATCAACAAAAACGGGTGGCTATGGGAAGCCGAGATCAAGAGGAGTATGAAAGAGAAATAAATTTCTACAATCGTGGTGGAAATAACAAGATTCAAAGACTCGATCAGCCGCAAGAAACTTATGGAGGTCAAAGACAAAACTATAATAGAGGACAAGGAGGTCACAAGGCAGTATGGGAAGAAATCAAGATGCCACCTCTAAATGCAAGTGTGGAGAAAATATGGGAAGCTATAATTTTGATGGAGAATGTACCTACACCATGAAACATGGGAACGGAACCACCTCCAAACCACAGAAGTCATGAGTTCTGTTCTTATCATCATTTTCATGGACATACTACAAATGATTGCAGAAATGTAAAAAGAATTATTCTGAGAACGATAGATCAAGGAAAACTAAACCAATTTTTGGTAGGGAACCCACAATATCAACCATTGCCACCACCACCAGAGCATCATAAAGTAAATACGATGAAAAAGAAGGAAACATTCTTCATAGAAGTTGGTGCAAAAGCAAAGAATCTATTCTGTCACTCTATCGTACATTCATACAAGAGAATTGAAGATTTGCATGATAATGTTTTAAGTAGAGTGTTCGCAAGAGATAATGATGGAAGAGAAATTATGAATATTGTGAAAATATCGCCACTAGAGAAATGGCAGAAACTGATTATTTCTTTTACCGCAGAAGAAATCCCCGAAGGTGGAGAGGTACATGATAATCCATTGGTAGTAAAATTAGAAATTAATCCAAAACCGAAAGAAGATGAGGATGATGAAGCTGAAGATTCATGGGCAATTAATAGGATTCTAATCGATACTGGAAGCTCTGTGAACATCTTATTTTATCATACTTATAAAACTATGGGAGGAAGAGATGATGATCTTATACCATCAACATATAAGATGTATGGTTTTAATGGTACTGCCAACAAGCCTAAAGGGGAGGTTACTATGCGAATTCCATTGAAGGGAATATCTTCTGAAATCTTGTTCTGTGTCGCTGACGTAGAATCAACCTACAATGCATTAATTGGTCGACCTTGGCTACATGGGATTCTAGGTGTAGCTTCAACTTTCCATCAGTGCATCAAATTCCCTCACCCTAGTGGTGTAAGAATCATAAAGGGAGATTGGGTTGAAGGAAAGAGGTGTTACGAAACTGAGGTAGAATCCTGCGAAGGAATAGAAAACAAGAAGGAAAATTGGCGACACAAAATCAAAGAGACACAAAGAAGTGAGAGATTGATGGTGGATGCAATCGAACGAAAATAAGAAGAGATGTTGCGAAACTAATGCTATCTCAGAATAAAAAATGGTGAACATACCACTACCAAGGAAGCAGTAGCAGAAAATAACAAAGAAGCAGAGAATGGCAAAGGTAATAAAAATAAGAAATGTATGAATGATTGATTTGTTGTGATACTCTCGCAATAAATAAAATTCTCAAAAATACATTTTATTGAATGACAAAATTGAGATTGCGAAATGAAAATACGATATGATGATGTGCGAGAATCTCGCAGAGATAATGAATTCTACAAAAGACAATCAGAGAACAATGACAAAAGAGAAAGGGGCGAACCTTTATGGAGTACACCCTATTTCGCGAATACAATTTCGCAAGAGGCAAATGTAAGACCTAAAGTACGTCATATGAGGGGGTACCTGTTGCATGGATCAGGGAAAGGCTACACCGCCACCGGAACCTGAGTCATGGAGATTTGGGGTCAATAAAGCCCATCCGGGAGAGGCACCTTGGATTTCCAGCTTAAGCATATGACTTAGGTTGGGCGACTAAGGTAATAAGGACTCTCCCAAGGAGTGCAGAATCTGACCAAGGCGCCGAGGTACACGGTTGAGTCAAGAGTTCCAGGGGCGTCTGGAGCGTACCTTGCCATTCTTGACAAGTATTGGCTTATACTGCACTCGGACCGGAGAAAACCCCACTTAGGGTGCAGTCTCGTAACCATAAGCCCTATAGGTAAAAGGGATAAGAGGTTGTGAAAACAACTGGTTGTTGTTAAGACCGGATGAGAGGAGCCAACCTTATATGTTAGAGGTACGCCTCCTTGAAGGGGAAACCAGGGGGAAGATAAGGGCGGCACCCTCCATTAGGGAGCTGATAAGTGTCCTAAGATGCAAATGTCATGAGGCTTTTTACTCGCAAGGGTATTAAGGCTTATAATATTTGTGCGACAATCCTGAAGAGCAATAATACAAAAGAAAAAGATAAGACGAGATAAATGGGTTTTCGCATGAAAGTGCGAAGACGTCCTGCGATTTCGTCGCAAGACGGCAATGTAATGGGGCTTTATTTTCGCAAGAGTATTTAGGCCTGTCATATTGTCGCAACATTCCTGAAGAGGCCATAATACAAAAGAAAAAGTTAAGGCAAGATCAATGGGTTTTTGCATGAAAGTGCAAGGACGTCCTGCGATTTTGTCGCAATGACAAGAGGTGGCATAATAAGACCTTTAACTAGGAAGACAAAATGAGACCACACATGAATGAGATTTTGAAAAGAATCAAAATTCACTTCGCATATGATTGCGAAATTATACATAAAGAACTGCGAAGTTGAGGCACAAAATAAGAAAAATATGCAAAATCTCTCATTTGGATACAAATAACAGAGGCAAGTATGGGAATGAATGAAATTAGAAAATGTTATTTGTCTCCATATGATAGATTTACGCAAAAATTCAAAAATTAATGATTATGTTGATTAACCATATTGCAAGGAAGAATTGTTTTAATGAATGCAGGTCAAAATGAAAGAAACTCATATATTAAGGAATATGGGAACCAAAAGAATTCGCAAATATACAGAAAGAAGGAATAAATGTACAAGTATTACAGAAGATCAAAGAAAGAAACAAATACTTCTTAGTTGATCCTTCATCATCTTCATCAGACTTGTTCCCTTCTTCGTCTGCATCAGAACTTTTATCTCCATCAGAACCTTCATCACCATCAGATTCTTCATCATCAGCTTCGCTATCAGAGATGTCAGACTAGGAATGTTCTTTGGGATCTCCTCCAAGAGACAAGGATAATCAGAGTGAGGAATACTATGGTCATCACAAACCATTTGAATAGTTTGATTGCGAAAATGCAGAGCATCGTTCTTAAAGTTCGCAACAGTGATCTTGATTTGATTCTTTAATCTAGAATACTTTCGTTGCGAGAAGAAAGATTCTTTGCGAGTTCCTCTTTTTCAGCTTCAAGTTCCTCAATTCTTTCGCGATATCTACTTTCAGAATCTGCGAGCAAAAGGCAATCAATTAATAACTTGATGAAAATTCATAAGAAACAAAAGATTAGTGAAGAAGAACAGTTAATAACCTTCTCTGTCAGAAATCATATCTCTAATCAAGGCTGTATGCTCAACTTGGAGACTAACATTTACACCTAAATCTTTTCTGGCATCGTCTAAGATTTTCGCAGCCCAAGCGAATTCATCCTCATTATTTATAAGAAGACGAGAACGAATTTGGTTTTCTTTCTCAGAGCTCGATTTTGCGGTTAGCTTCATCCGTTCAAGTTGAACTTCAAGAAGAATTCTTGGAATTTCGCCAAAGCTTAGCACCTTGATCAGAATGCGATCCTTATCATCTATGAGACCGCTAATTTTGGTTCTTAGCTCATTGATTTTCTCTTTAGAATTAAGAAAGAAACACTTAAGTTGGTTGGCCAAGCCTAAACTAGATCTATGGTCAATCTCTAAGAGGCGAAATTTGGATCTCAGTTCATTCAGAGAAAGAGATGAAATTTTATCATTTGAGAAACTATTTAAAGATTTATTAAGATGATCAAGAAGGGTGTCATTATCCAAGGAATTAGGAAATGAACGAAGAATGGTAGCTTCATCAGAAAGACCATAAATGTCTGCAAAAAGGATCAATCAAATAAGATAAAATAACAGGATGAATGAATGAAGGGAAAGGAGAAAAGTAACATACCATAGAGTTGATTATTAGCTTGCTGAAGACTAGAGATTTTATTCTTGTGCGAATTAGAATCAATTTCTAGTTGTTTGTTCTTCTCGCGAAGACATTTGACTTCAGCTTCCAGTTCCTCATTCTTTGTACGAAATTGAAGATTCTTCTTTTCAAGAATTTCGCGTCTCCTCTCCATATCTGAGGCAACAGCGAAAGAAGCTTTTCGAGCCTGCGAGAAAATGTAAAAAGTATTAAAATAGAAAGAGATTTTGAGTTACAATAATGAAGAAGTAAAAAGACGAAAGCATACCAGACTATTAAGAGAATGCAGGAAGTTGGGAGTCACCGATCTAGAAACTCCGCAAAGAAAATTATGACCATCCAATAAAGGAACATCGCAAATCGTAGCAATAGATTTGAAGGTATTAGCGAATTGACTATCTCCCATTCCTTGCCAAGAATCATAAAAGATGCCAGAGAGCTTAGCCATAGAAGATTCAGATGGAAAATCTTCATTTGCAGCAAGGTCATCATTATCCTCATCATCCTCATCACTCTCGGAGTTTTCATGAGAAGGAATATTTGAAGGAGAGGAAGAACGTATTTTTCTCTTCTTTGAAGGAGGAGCAGTTGGTTTTTCCCTGCGAAAAGCACCTTTGCCTTTATCACCAGTCTTCGCAACATTGGCAGGCTCTTCTATTTCAGCAATAACCTTCACACACAGATAGAAATAAGAAATCGAGGCAACAGTATACTGTTCAAAATCATAAGAGAATATTTCTTACCTCATCTGTGTATGAGCGAAGAGCTAACAAGGTACTAGCCTTCCCAGTCCTGTGATAGCTATCTTTCAGTTTCTGGATCTGTAGAATGTCGCAAGAATCAGCGAACAAAAGAATAAAGACAAATAAAGAAATATAAAGTGGGTGAAACTGGAAGAGACATACCTCTTTCTCCTTCTCGGTCCAAGAGAATACCCAAGGTTGATAAGAAGCGAGATTCTCAGGAAGAACATTTGACCCAGCAATGTAAGGTCCTTTCAGCATCAAGGGAAAAACACACCATTTATCATCTTTGGATTGGCGAGGAGTTGTGTTCTTACCAAAGTGCCAATCAATGTCTTGCATGAGTATTTTATCTTCATAAATATTATCTTTCCTTTTCAAGCGAATACCCCAATGAGTATTCTCTTTCTTCATGGATATTAATTCATAGTTTTCGAAGAAATTCACTAATGTATATTTCTCAGCGACTATCTCTAGATCTACGAATTTAGGATCCCTAAGCTCTTTGGAATAAGAGTACCAGCACCACGGTTAGTGAACTCCAGCATCATAGGATGCAATCCCCACTCAATTGGAATATAGCTCGAGAAAATCCTGAGTGAGCGAGAATTTCATAGAACAGAGGAATATATGGGTCATAAAGAGGAATGGGGAGACCTGCGAGAATTTGACCCAGCGAAATTATGATTGATTGATCATCACAATGTTGATCAGAGAAAAGTTTGATATAAAGAATTGATTTGGCACTTTAACCAGGAATGGTTGAAAGTGTGAAACCTTTCTCGGAAAAATCTTTTTGAATGTCCTTTAAGGTTTTCTCATGTTTTTGACCACTGAGAGGCATATCTGAATATAGAGTATGGGTATGGACGAAGAATTAAGAAGATTGAAGAGGGAAAAATTACAGTAGCAGAACTTACGGAAGAACAATAGAGTTGCAGAGATGAGGGAGTAAAAAGAGAAGAGAAAGTAAAAAGAAAATGGAAAGAAGAGTAAGAAGAATATATAAAGAAGATTTTTTACTCGAAGAAATAAACATCATTAATGCGAAAAGACGTGAGCGGTTGAAAAGCAGCGGTTACAGAAGACGTTTCAAGAAATAGATGAAAGAAAGGATATGTGTGATAAATGCAGAATATGAAGAGATGGACAGCTGCGGCATTTATCACATCATTCTCTACTTCGCAGAGAATATATGAGAAGAGGCAAGATGTAGGATCAGAATCTCGCAGCAATAATGCCTCAGCAAAATTATTAACAACACAACAGTGTCGCAGAACAATTTCAGAAATGACATAGTAAACGACGTCAACTAAATCATGAGAAAAATGTGATGGTCCTGACTCCTGCGAAAATTAGAGAGTTTGCGAGATTAACATTTGTAAGGTTGCGAGAATGTCGCAAGCCATATACGAAAATAAAGGACAGATTAGCTGTCATTTACTATGTAATTCCCTATAAATAGCCATTCAGTTGTAAAGGAAAAGAGAGAGATCTTTTCTGAGTGAGAAGCAAGTAAATAGGAGAGAGAAAATCTAGAGCAGTGGTTATTCTTGATTCCTTTATCTTTTCTTGTAAGATTTTTTAAAGATTCATCAATAAAATTAAGATAGGTAATCTAAAATGAGTTGAATGTTAATGAAATCTTGTGAGGGATGTAGTGTAGGATTTCCTGCAACTACACTGTGGAATATTCAAAAGTTCATTCTATCTTTTATCAATATTTTCATAAAGACATAATAGACTTAACTTTGACATGTATGAGATAATCATAGTTCACGGACGTAAACACACATATCCCATAAAATATTTTTGCAAGATATAAAACTAATAAAGTTTAATACTGCAAAATGTAGATGGTGGATTTTCGACAAGGGCTAAAACCGTAAACTCATAATTATACGAAGCTCTGATCCAGCAATCAGACGTGAGTATTGAGACACGGGTCTCTCATCAAATTATCAACGGAGAGTACTTTCTCTCAGAGTACATGTAGATATGTAGTCTTACGACTGGACAACGACATATCTCATGAATACTGAATACTTTCAGTGATTATTTCTATATAGTATCACGAGATGGACGGCTCCTAGACAGCTTGCTCTGCTAGTATTGAGCGATAACGTCTTCAGGAACAAACAACGAGTTTACCCTGACTACGTAAAGGATATGACTTACCGACAAGTTCATATCGGGATAATTAATGCTCCTAGACAGCTTGCTCTGCTAGTATAGAGCCACAAAGTTAATTAGTCCTAATAACAATTGCTCTTATTCCATGGTCGAATCCACGACTGGTCCCATGGAATGGCAATAACAATTGCTCCTATTCCATGGTCGAATCCACGACTGGTCCCATGGAATGGCAATAACAATTGCTCCTATTCCATGGTCGAATCCACGACTGGTCCCATGGAATGGAAATAACAATATTTCTGATTCTATGATCGAATCCACGGCTTGATCTCATAGAATAGCAATAACTATATTATCTCATTACTCCGATTTCATGATCGAATCACAACTGGTCTCATAAATGGTAATAGATAAATCTTAATTACTCTGATTCTATGGTCGAATCTACGATCCCATGGAATGGTAATGCTCACTTTATTATTCTGAATTCATAGCCGAATCCTCAGCTGATCCTATGAATTAATAATAAACATCTTATTACTCAGTTTTGCGAATTATTCTTCACTGAATTCCACAATTAGTAATAAATAATCAACAACCGGGCGTTTGGGCTACCTCTAAGTAAGTCCCGATTCAAATGGTGAAAGTGTATTCAACGACGATGCACCAATAGTCACCGTACGAACGAGTATTTCAAAATACAACGAAACGATGAACCTATGCAAAATAGGGAAGAAAATAATAAATAATTAAAAATATTGACCAAAGTGCTGGGAACACGGACACACGACCTATGGGACCGTGTCGTGGTCAGTTCCACGCCAGTTTTCTATTTTTAATACATCTTTATTACTTTCCGTGATTTGACGAAAATTCTCTCATCTGATCAAATTTCCTTCGTCTCGAGGAAACTCCTCGGTTTCATGGTACTTCCATAAATCCATAAAAAATAATATAAAATTAAGGAAAGGAGTGTGGGGCATGACCATTGGCCAACCGGCCATGCCTTGGTCCCAGCCGGCCCCACACCTCACGTTTCCTTATTGTTTTTTTTGTTATTATTATTTCTCTAATTTCATGAAAAACTCCTTGATTTCATGGTATTTTTTGCACAAATCATCATATAATAACAAAATAAAATAAAATAATAAAAACTTGTGGGACCGGGCCACTAGCCGGCCATGCCGTAGCCGGTCCTACACGCCCTTTGCTTTATTATTTTATTATTATTTATCCTATTTTTTCTTGAATTCATCAAATTCCTTGATTTTATGGTATTTCTCTCAAATTAGGAAAAATTCCCTCAAATCATCAAAAATATTAAAAAATTATGAAAAACTCGTGGGACCGGGCCATAGCCGGCCGGCCATGCCTCCATGGTCCCACACGCCCGTGTTTTTATTATTTTAATATTTTGCTTCCATGAACTCATGAAAACTCCTTCAATTCATGGAAACTCCCTAAATTCATCAAATTTCTCAAAATTCATGAGTTTTTCATAAAATCATCAAAATATTATAAAATTAAGGAAAAGGCACCACGAGACCGTGGTCACGACCGGATGACCATGCCTTGACCACGGCGGTCCCACGCCTCCTCATTCCTTATTTTATAATTATTTTTCATCATCTCATGGTGTTTTCCTCAGTTTCGTTGAAACCCTAATTTTGGCATATTTTCTCGAATGGATGCTCAATTGCACACCAGAAAATATCAAAATTTTCAGGTCTGAGACGCGGACGCCTTGGGGACACGAGAAAGATATCTTGACCGACCAAGATTGTATCTTTGGCTCACGGAAGCCGGTCCCATCAATTTTCACAGTTTTGACCTAATTTGCACAATTGCTCGTATTAGGTCCAAAACTCTTCCAAACACTTTGGATTTTCATGAAGCGATCGCCAGGCGGTCACATGACTACCCAGGTCCGATTTCATGACCCCATGGTAGGTCCCTTACTCCGTCATAATTAATTATATTTTCTCACCTAAGGCTCGGACGAGCATTTTCGAATAAATGATTAAACCAGTATTTAATCATTCTTTCACCAACAAATCGTCAACTCTTCAGGAGTTATTTGTATTTGCTCACGTGAGAATATGGACACTACATGGTTGATCCACGGTCCCATGTAGTCGCTCCCTCCTTCGTCCCATGGTTAAAATTCTGACGAACCATGAATTGATCATCAATTGATCAAATTAGGGTTTCTGAATCCAAGGATCATCATTCCATATTCCAACCTTAATAATTTTACGACGACCTCCTGATCATTAATCTTATTAATTATGCTCGGTTCAACAACCAGTACTTTAATTAATATTTTGGTCACGCTGCCAATAATCCATCAGATGAGCAACACTTGCTCAGACGATCAAATATTCAACAATTCATCACATGAGAAACACTTGCTCAGATGATAAATATTTGCTCAAACCAAGGAATATTGGTTCAACAATCAATATTCAACGATCCATGGAATGAGCAATACTTGTTCACTTCATCGTAAGAACTATACCTCTGTCTCATGACATGTTCAATTCATGAGTTTCAGAACATCATGTTCAACTCAGCAACTACATGGACTCATCGTCCCATCAAACCACGAAGTCATCAAATGACTAACAAACCACGAGACGTCAATCGTGTCACTTTGGGGGATATCACTTAGGGTTTTGGTATGGCGGTCTACGGCACGTGTGTTCAAACACACGATGGAATGTGAGCAAGTCGTGCAATCAGTTGAAGGAATTCACGAGGTAGTGGGTGAAAAATCGACCAAGTCTCCACATGTTGAGCAACTGGTTTCAAACACGATCTCCACTTCCCCACTCCTTGATTCCATCAACTGTCACACTTCATGGGATCATGGTGTCTACAACTCCAACAATATAAATAAGTCTCTGAATCATGATTGAATCATCATCATCAATATCATCAATCTCACGTCTCATCGAAAACACGAGATCATCAACTCATCAATTGAGCAACTACTCTCAATTGAGCAATTTCAATCATTCGGAACTTATCATATTCATAATTCACATACCCACAGTCTTTGATTACCATTGATTCCACACATTTCCCATCTTCCCTCCTACAAATCAACCCATCCTCTCTTGTGACCGAATTTACTCTAGAACGGTCATTGTCTTGATTTAGGCGGAGTACTACAGATTGATCTCTCGAATCTAAAGCACCCCCTTTGCAGCGGTGCATCTGTGTGAGGTTTAATATTTCGCTCGGTTCGAGGAGTCTCCTCCGTACGGTCGTCTCCTCAATTCCTTAAAAACCAGCAAATCGTTTTTCCCCATCCACAGATTGGCGACCACAGTGGGAGATGGTTGATCTCAGGTCAGGTTCAGTTACGAATACTGACACAAACCGTGCTAGCACTAGCAACAACAACAATCAGAATATCCCGGAGACAATTTCGACCTCCAACACTGATGGTGGTGACATTACTCCTCCTCACGTCGAAGGTCATCCACTGTCCGGACGACACCCTGAAGAAGTCAGAGGAGATCCACCACCTACCATTGCTGATCTTATCAAAGCGCGGGAGACTCTTGCAAAGAATCAGACTGACATGGCTGCTACACATAAGGAGCTGTGTGATTATCTCAAAACTCTTACTGAAAATATGTCAGAGAAAACTCAAGAGAAGGGAAAGGAGAAGGAGAAATCCTCAGACGACGATCCTGAAGTAATTCCAATCCATACAGTAGAAGACGACGAAGTCCGCAAAACTGCTGCAGACAACTCATCAGCGAAGGGATCATCAAATTTCATCACTCGCGAGGATCTGGAGCACCTCTTGGAGAACCGTGGAAAATACAAAACATCGCATGTCCATCGTCATCAACCTCCTTATCCTGCCGCTACGCAGAGGATTCCACTCCCCAAAGGTTATTTTTCTCCAACCTTCACCTTATATGATGGAACTGGAAATGCTCAGGAACATGTCTCTCGTTTTCTCGAAGCCCTGGGAGAACATGAACATAATTATGTTGTTCGTCTCAAGGAATTCTCGAAGTCTCTGAAAGGCAGAGCATACACCTGGTATAACAACATCGCGCCAGGGACTATCAACAATTGGGGAGAAATTATTAATGCCTTCTACAGGAAGTACTTCTTTGTGTCATAGCAAGTCACTCTCTCTGACACAAGAATAAATTCTCATAAGAAGTTTCCTAGACATTGTAGAGCTTTCTCAATGCGTCTACTGAGAATTCCTTCTCATTATTGAAAACCCATTGATTATGGGATCATTCAATTCCTCCAGATCTTCAGAAATATCAGTTAAATCACTAAGTTCTTTTTTCAGTTCACACAAGGTGTTCTTTGTCAGAGATAACATTTGTTCGTAGTGAGCTATCTTTTCCAAAGAGAAAATGATTTGAGATTTTAAATCATTTCTTTTATTGATGAAATCCTTCACCATATCCCTAACTTTATTATCATGATGACAAACAGACAAAAAACAATTAGAAGTATAACCTTTTTCATCATTTGTAGAACTCTCATTTTTCTTCCTTGAGGATTGGATTCCTTCACATAGATACACATTAACTGCTTCAACTACATCCCTTTTTGTGGTACCTATAGTTACAGGATCCATGATACTGTATCTTTCAAGAAAAGAGAGTGAAGGACATTTTGATCACAAAGGACTATAAATAGATCACAGAATACCAAACCCTAAAGAGTTTTTCAGGATGCATTTTGAAAAAGTCTTCATGGTTCACAATCCTCTAACTATTTTTGTGAAGAAAATATTCACTTTACAAAACATAACTTATATAACCTTAAGTAATTCTAGGATAAGAGATAAACTATTATACAAGACTTGAGCAACCTTGACGCAAATCCTCACATTCTCAAGTTAATAATGAGGATCCACGCATCACTACAATTAGGTAGTGATGGAGTGAGAAGAGTGTTCACTTCTTGTGTCACATGATGACATTTCAAGGTTTATTGTATAACCAGACTTCTTACCTCGTCTGACTCTGGTTCTCTTTGACTTCTTTTTGTCTTCAGAGATTCCCTGTTGGTTACCCAAAGGCAGATTCATTCTTTTCATGTTACCTTGAAGCTTAAAAATTCTTTGTTGTTCCTCTTGAATTTCCAACACTTACTTTGAACATGATTTGAATTTCCACAAAACAAAAAAATCATAGAAGAATTTATGTTTTGCTGATTGGCCTCCTGTTTATCACAACCTTCTACATTCACTTTTCCAGAACCAGCTGGAACAAAAGAATTTTTAGTGCTCAAGGACTTGCTTCTAAACCCTATACCATTTGTGTTTCCAAAAGACTTCTGACCAAATAACATTGTTGAGATCTTATCAGAACTTCCAGACAACCTTTGCAGGTCACACTTAAGAGTATCAATCTCTTTCTCTTTTAGAGATATGGTTCTGGTGAATTCATTATTAAAACAATCAATCTCAAGATTTTTCACCTGAAATGATGATTCAAGTTTCCCAAAAAACTCTTCAATTGAAGATTTTCTTGATGAATTACTTCATTTTTATTTAAGAAATTCAAAATCTCAGTATCAGACTCGTATTTTGAATCAGAATTTGAGTTAACAGAAGTTTCTGCTGAGAGGGAAGAATTTTTTGTGCAAACTTCAGAATTTTGCATATTCTTGACAAACTGACTTGATTTCTCTTCTTTCATTGAATCATCTGAAATATCAGAGAGTGAGAGCTGTTTCACGGATTTTTTGCTTCTCTTCACAATATCCTTGATATTTTGTGTAATCAATGACCTGTCAATATCAATATGATTTGGAAAACATTCATCAGCCCAACACAAGTAAAATGAATCACTTGTTTTGGTCACAGCATTGAAAACAGATGTTCTGACTGTGTTCTGATCAGGCTAACCCCTATGGGCTAGATTGAACTGCTAGATTGGCCAAAAAGTGTTGCAAATCATGAAAAAAGTGTGGGAAAAAAGTTAACACTTGCAGTTGATAGTTCTCTCTCCTAGCAAGTGCTCGCAGTTCAACTATCAGCGAGATTGAAACGTCGAATGGTTCAGCACTCAAAAAGTGTTTTTAACGCTGAACGGTTCAGCGCTGGGAGATAAATTTTATGATCTAACGGCTGAGATTTAAAACGCTGAACCAAACAACGCTCTATAGTGGTCCCAGATGACGTGGATGGACAATCTAGCTGCTAGATATCTAGCTCATAAGACTTAGGAGGTTTCCCATGCTGACGTGGATGACCAATCTAGCAGCTAGATATCTAGCCCATAGAGGTTAGCCTCATGATCAAGTATCTTTAACTTCCCAACAAGAGTATTTCTGGAAAGTGTATCAAGGTTATTTCCCTCCACTTTTCTTAGAATCATATCTAACTGGAAACGATCTAAGAATTTTCATCACAATGTCCTTTTTAGGAATAGTCTTACCAATGCAAAAGATGCGTTCACAATTTCAGACACTTTGTGATTAAACCCATCAATCTTCATCAGCCATACGAAGGTTTTCCCAATCAGAATTTAGGTCTTGAAGCCTATCTTGTTTCTCAGAGGTATTCCCTTCAAATACGGTTTCTAAAATATCCCAAGCATCTTTAGACCGAGTAAACGTAGTCACATGGTGCTGAAGATCAAGGGTAATGGCATGGATGATATCATTCAATCCGTCAGAATTTTGCTTTGTAGCAAGAATCTCGACATGCTCATACTCACCAATATCCTTTGGAACAGTTACACCATCTACTGTAACCATTGGAGGATTATAGCCATTAACAACGCGAACCCATGATTGAAATTCACGTGCTTGGAGAAAGGCAATCATAGATATTTTCCACCATAAGTAATTCGAGCCATCGAAGACTGGCGGTACGTTTATAGAGATAGCATTTCTGTCCATAGAGTCAGATTGCTACAGACACAGACTTATGAGGTCTTTAACGTGTTTTCCTTCTATGATACCAATTGAAAAAGCGGGGGTATAACAACCACACCCAATAATTCGTTCGACAATCTGTATGGAATAACTCCAATATAATTCCGAGTGCACCAGCTTATAAACAGCTCAATCAAGAAATATATCAAAGAGTTATATCTCAATTTTCCAATACAATCTGCAATCGAACAGGTAGAAATCTGTGAGCCCAAATGATATGAGAAATAACTTGGACCGTACCAAAGACCAATGCCCAAGTGCCAATCAATTCATATCCAACAATCAAGGTCGGATTTATCAATTGATCGAACTACGCACAACCTGTGATATTTCAATTATATAAACAAATATAATGCATAAAAGAAATAACATAGACACCAGAAGTTTTGTTGACTAGGAAACCGCAAATGCAGAAAAACCCCGAGACCTAGTCCATATTTGAACACCACAATGTATTAAGCCGTTACAGACACTAGCCTACTACAAGTTAACTTCCGACTGGAATGTAGTTGAGCCCTAACCAAGTCTCACAACGATTAAGGTACAATCGCGTTCCTTACGCCTCCAGAACCACGCCGGATTCTGCGCACTTGATTCCCTTAGCTGATCACACCCACAACTAAGAGTTTCTACGTCCCAAAGTCGAAGACTTATAAACAATTATGTCTCCCACAGATAAGTCTATTCTAATAGATGAATATGTCTCTGATGGTATTTTTCAATGATGTTGTAGTAAGATGATTCGTTCACTCAGATTTGTTGAGAATTTGTTTTAAGACTTGATAAAGAAAATAAGGAAAAATATATATACACAATTTGTCACAAGATGAAGAGATGCTGAGACGAGGGATTCCACTACTTTTCATATTGTTATGGTTCAGTCATTAACTTTAGACAATATAGCTCAAACAAAAGAAGTTGTGACTCTAGTTCTTTGCCAAAAATAGATTTCGTAAAATATTATTTGTAAGTTAAAAGCATGACGAATCTAAAGTATTTAGAACTAAGCATGCGGATCTAATAAAAAATAACAAATAATTAATAGAAATCATAAAGCAATTAAATCTATGCAAAAAGTCAATAAAAGAATTAATTCATTTACCACAATCATGATAAGTTGCTTCCTCCGTCGTCCCAGCGATGGGGTCTAGCTCCTCATACTCAAAACACTCTCAAAATAATTTTCCATAGCCCAAAAAGGTGTTTTATTGAAGAAAAGATATAAAGCAGTGTGTTTGTAACAGTTATAATTGTTACAAAACCTACTGTTACAAATGAGTTGTTACAAAGTAGCTGTTACAAGAAAACTATAGCTCAAAACTGTCGCAAAACAACAGTCTTATCTGGAAGAAAACGTAACGGTTTTTTCGACACTAGAAAACGACTTCTTTTTGCAGTCTATTGTTCTTCGTGTTCTTCTCTCATGGCAGCAACAACAACTCTCTCCAACTCTAATTCCTACACTCTGTTCTCACCCCTTACTCTTCGTCCCTTCTCTATGATCCCCTCACCCTATATATACTCAACAACAACAAAATATCACGCCATAACTCTCACAAATTTTCATTAAACTCGGCAGTGAAGAAAAATATTCTGGGAATATTTTCTTCCCTGTTTTAGCTTCTCACGTGTTTCTACAGCTGCAAAATCTCCTCATTTATCTTCTTCACGGTCCAGAGTGTTTCTAGAGTCATCATACACGAGCAGAACACGCATATATCTTCCAAAACCCGTGAACTATTCTTCTCATGCACGAGTTGCCCTGATTCCTTGTCACGGATTTTCCAGCCAAATTTGATCGAATCAAACACCCATACCAGCTCTTTTATGACATATCACAACTACCCATGAAGTTTCAGCCCTTTAGTCCACCTAGAACATCTTCAAATTTCGATCGAAACATTCTCAGAGAGCTGCCACATTTTTCCCGCCAATTTTTAAGTTTCAAATGAAGAAGATGGTGTCCCCCTAACCAGATGTGGGGTGCGAATAGCAGCTGCCTTTTTGGGGTGTCCTTAGTAATTGAGGTGGCCCTTAACCAAATCTGGGCTCCGTATAGCAAGTGTCCTCCGGGGGTGTTCCGAGTGATTTTTCGAGCCGATTTTTCCAACAATAGTTATTTTCCAAAAATACCTAAAAATACACAAAACACCATAATAAGGACGAAAACGAGTACCAACAATACGAAACATTGAGGACAAATTAGACACATAAATGCGTCTGTCAGTCTCCCACAGAAGTACCTATGAAGTTTTGTTCCGTCGTTTGATAAATCAAGGTGAACATGAACCAATTGATAATCCGGTCTTATACTCCCGAAGAGAAGCCTAGAAACATCAATCACCTCAGAATAACTTAACTAAATGGTAGTATAAGAAGTTATTGTGGAATCACAAAGAATGAGACGAAGAGCTTTGTAATTACTTTTTATATCTTACCTATCAAAGATAAATCTCGAGCAAATTTTAGAGAAGATAGTACTCAATACGATAGAACAAGTAAGATCAGAACAAAAACTGCAGAGAAAATAGTCGGGTCTGGCTTAACGAATCCCAAATGAAGTTTTCAAGTCGTAAACCTATAATGGTTTCTGAAAAAGCTAGGTTAAAGGAGAATCGACTCTAGTCGCAACTAGAACATATCAAAGTGTTCCAGGATTAGGTTTTCCAGTTGTTAGAGTTCTCCCTTATATAGTCTTTCAAATCAGGGTTCGCTTTCAATCAAAGCTAAGATAGCTTAGTAACAAAGCATTCAATATTCACCGTTAGATGAAAACTTGATTTAAGATTCAGGCTAAGTCTTATTAAACCCAAAGCAATATCTCTCCACGGTTAGATGGTCTTAGCTTGTTACACACAAATGAAATATACCTTCATTTAGATATGGTTACCGTACCTAAACGTGTATATTGAGTTGGCTTTATAACAATTTAGCCATATGAACACTTTTGTCTTAACCACATTCATTTAACACTTTTAGATCAACTATGATGATAAATCAATCATGAAAGATAATCGAATGAATCTAATTGTGTTCCACATAGATTTGTTCAATTGTTCACTATTTCAGAGAAATATATATGAACCAATTGAATCAAAATCGGATTGATTCGTAAGAATCAATTCATGAACATTAAGCTACGGTTTGCAAAGATTGCATCTCCTGATTCATAAATATATTTGTTCATGAGTATGAAAAACTTACTTAACTGATTTTAGAACTTTAACCACTAAGTTTCCAAACAGGTACGCAAACTACAGCTTTTTGACTTTGGTCTTGTCCAGCCGTTTGCAAACGGGTGTGCAAACAGCAGTCCCGGACCTAACTCAGGTAGAACCGTACGCATACTAGAATGCAAACAAGGTTTCCGGACTTTAACAGTTAAAACCGTTCGCATACTAGGTATGCAAACAAGGTTCCCGGACCTGAATCATCCCAAAATAGTTTGCATACTAGGTACACATACTGTGTTGTATCCAGACAAAGGTTTTTGTTCTAAACTCCCATTTGAATCATTAAAACATCCTTAGAAGACGAAAATAGATGTTTCACACAAACTATTAGCTTATAAGAAATTTTCAAGTGATGAAATGATCAATATGAAACTTTCCGAGTCGACATCAAATGATTGTCTCACATAAAGCATGTAAGATGTTTCAAGTCAATTTCCACATGATCATCTTTTGACATATTATTAATTTCCAACAAATAAATTGTTTCCAACTAAACTCGTCAAGAATATGATGAACGTAGCTAAAGCAAAAAGCTTCCAACACATATTTCGAGAAATAGATAAGCGAGATAAACTCAGCTCGAAATATCAAATGTGTATAACATAAAAGTCTATATAGCTACACGACTTAGTCTCGTTAGGAGATAGAATATAATAGACTTATGAGTGATAATTAAGTTTTAGTCTCCACATACCTTTTGTTGATGAAGTTCCTTCAAGCTCTCCTCAGTAGATCTTCATCTTCAATCGATGAACGCCGTGAAGTCTAAAGCTCAACTACACATTCCATCCTAATCCGAGACATAGCTATAAGTAGACTAGAAATCAAGACTATACTTTTGATCAACTAAATTTGACAAACAAGCTTGAGATAGCAACGCTTGCGTGTTCGACCGAGCAGTGCTCTAACAGCCATATTCGTCTTCTAAGGATGTTTCAATGATTGAAATGGGAGTTTAAAACAATTAACCATGTTTGGATACAACAGGGTATGCATACCTAGTATGCAAACTGTATTTTTATGATTCAGGTTCGGGAACCTTGTTTGCGTACCTAGTATGCGAACGGTTCTACCTGAGTTGGGTCCGGGACAACTCTTTGCATACCTGGTTTGCAAACGGCTGGACAAGGCCAAGGTCCGGAGTTGTTGTTTGCATACCTAGTTTGCGAACACAGTGGTTTAAGTTCTAAAATCGGTTAAGTATGATTCTCATACTCATGAATTAAACGTTTATGAATTAAGGAATGCAATCTTTGCAAACCGTGGCTTAATGTTCATGAATTGATTTTTTTATAAGTATTTTGTACAATCACGAATCAATCCGATTTTATTTCAGTTGGTTCATATATAATTCTATGAGATAGTGAACAATTGAACAACTCTATTTGAAACACAATTAGATTTATTTGATTATCTTTCATGAATGATTGATCATCATATTTGATCTAGAGGTATTAGATGAATGTGGTTAAGATAAAAGTGTTCATATGGTTAACTTCGGTTAATTGTTATTGAGTCAACTCGATATACACGTTTAGGTATGGTTACCCATATCCAAATAAAAGTATATTTTATTTGTGTGTAACAAGCTAAGACCATCTAATAGTGAAGATTGACTACTTTATTTTAAAGCAGACTTAGCTTGAACCTTAAATCTGGAGTTCATCTAACGGTGAATATTGAATGCTTTGTTACTAAGCTATCTTAGTTTTGACTATAAGCAAACACTGATTTGAAAGACTATATAAGGGAGAACTCTAGCAACTGGAAAATCCAATCCCGGCACTTTCCTGTGTCCTAGTTGCAAACTAGAGTCGATTATCCTTTAACCTAGGTTTTTTCCAAAACCCTATTAGGTTAACGACTTGAAGACTTCATCTGGGATTCGTGAAGCCAGATCCAACTATTTTTACTATAGTTACGTATTCTGATCTTAGTTGTTCTATCGTGTTGAGTACTATCTTTTCTAAGATTTGCTCGATATTTATCTCCGATATGTAAGATATAAAAAGTAGTCACAAAGTTCTTCGTCTCAGACTTTGTGATTCCAAAGTAACTTCTTCTACTACCATATAGTTAAGTTATTGTGATGTGATTGATGTTTCTAGGCTGCTCTTCGGGAGTATAATACCGGATTATCAATTGGTTCCTGTTCACCTTGATTTATCATAAGACGGAACAAAACTTCATAGGTACTTTTGTGGGAGACAGATTTATCTATCAGAATAGACTTATCTGTGTGAGACATGTTTGTTTATAAGTCTTCGACTTTGGGTCGTAGCAACTCTTAGTTGTGGGTGAGATCAGCTAAGGGAATCAAGTGCACAAAATTTGGCGTGGTTCTTGAGGCGTAAGGAACGCGACTGTACCTTAATCGGTGTGAGACTTGGTTAGGGCTCAACTACATTTCAGTCCGAAGTTAACTTGTATAGGCTAGTGTTTGTAGCTGCTTAATACAGTGTAGTGTTCAATCTGGACTAGGTCTCGGGGATTTTCTGCATTCGTGTTTTCCTCGTTAAAAAAATTTCCGGTGTCTGTGTTATTTCTTTTCCGCATTATATTTGTTTATATAATTGAAATATCACAGGTTGTGCGCAATTCAATCAGTTGGTAAATCCGACCTTGTTTGTTGGATATAACTTGATTGACAATTGGGCACTGGTCTTTGGTATCGTCCAAGTTATTTCTCTCATCAATCAGACTCACATATTTCTATCTGTTTGATTTGCTGATTGGATTGAGAAATAGAGATAAAGCTCTTTGATATATTTCTTGATTGATCTCGCTTTTGAGTTGGTGCTCTCGGAATTATATTGGAGTTTAGTCCATACAGATTGCCGAACGAATTATTGGGTGTGGTTGTTATACCTCTGCTTTTTCAGGTTGTAATAGGCAATTCATTCCTAGTTAGCCGCCTCCAGAAGAACCATGCTTTATGACTTACTCCACTACAGATGAAAGTTCTTTTTCATCTTTATCAAATATGCCTGAAATATGTTGGGAGTTGCCAAGCATAACTTCACAAGGCGATCTAATCATGTTACCGATTATTTCTCAAGGTATGGAACTTACTTATCCATATAACAATGTGTAGGAAAGTGAAGATTAATAGAAACAAGATCTTAACAATTTGTATTGGTTAAATCAACAAATGGCGAGATTGCACATGCAGACAGTTCACAAATGACAGACCAATATCATGTTTGGATTGAGACCAACTATAAATCATGCTGGTCGTGATCATTCCGACAGTAATTTTAGGTGAAATGCTTCATGACATGAGCCTGACACTACACAAGTGGAAGAAACACAAGTTCCGGATACAGAAAACCAAGTTGTGCCCGTTTCCCAACATCAAGTAATTCAAAATGAGAAGAATCTCATTTTTGGTAGTACGAAGGGGGAATTGGCCCAAAAATTGGATAGGCGTCAAGATGCAGCCGGGCGCCATCGACCGACTCAAGTGCCCCCTGAACCGCGCTAGATCTGAGACGCCTTTCAACATCATTCTCTCCCTGGAGCCCGAATGAGGTTTATTATCATGTTGCACCACTACAAGCAACTTCCTCTACATTCGTAGGACCTTTAAGTTTACAACCACCCTCTTATGTCTTCTCAAATTACGGAGATATGGGTCAATTCTCAAGTTTGTTGGAAAGTGGGAGTATTCCGGGTATTGGAGAATGGAATCAAGGTGAAGAAGGAACTGATGATCAATATTAGAAGAGTTGTAACTTTTATTTCTACAACTAATGTAACTCTAATTTTAATTGATGAAAAGTAGTGCTTTCTGTTGAAATCAGATTACATATGTATAAGTTAAGTATTACAATTACTTCTAGTTAGAAACTACCATTTCATTTATTAACTCAATTAACCAATCGAAAGACATGTAATTGACTATCTTCATTGAGATATACTCGGTGAAACAACACTAACTCAATTAACCAATCGAAAGACTTGTAATTGACCATCTTCATTGAGATGTACTCGGTGAAACAACATCTAACAAGAAGGGATTGAACGTGTTCAACTGCCTAAATATTTCGAAACAATCATGGAAACGGAAAACCATATTTTCCCATCGTTTCCATTCATCGAAAGATCTTCTTACCATCTCAGCATCGGTTTCACCCCTCAGTCTAAATCGATTGATTATATATCATGGTTAAAGCTATAAACTCACTTACTTCTTTCTTAATTGTCTGAAAACGATTTTGTACGTTGCATATAATACGACGACTCGGGTTACAAGTGTCACTACAAAACTTCTCGTAAATAACCGCCCAAAAATTCTCATCCGGATAGTGTGCTTCAGCAAGCTGAGTTTATCACAACATATAGTTTCTACAAATAGCTAAATCTTCTTCTCACGGAACTAACAAGGATCGAGACATCATTCTACAAATTATAGTGAGTGAAGAGATAAAAAATTGTGTGAATTTTAAGTTGAAATGAGTTGAATTTATAGGAAAAAGAATTAGAGCCACTGAATGATCAAAATCAGATTTATCGGTTGGCGACGGACGATCCTGCGGAAATTAACTTGAGCCGCCATTGGGTTTGATTGGGCCGTGCGGATTAAGTTAGACCGCTGGCGACTACTGATGATCTGCGCGGACGCACAGCTGCTCAAAAACTGCAGTAGACAAACTGTTAAATTTGCCCGTTTGTCCAGCCATTCTTCTTTTCTGTTGAGTCCACAATGGGAATGAACAAATCCTTGATTTGTTAAGTTCATAGGAACTGGCGTCATAAAAGAAAGATTCTATTTATTAATGGGAAAAGGAATGCAAAAGGCTTGAAACGCCCAAGAGGAAAAATACATAAAAAAAGAAAAAGAAAAAGAAACGAAACTTCATAGAAAATTATTGAAGCCAAAAAGGAATAAATAAATAAATAAATTATAATACAAGTATACAACACACATGTCACTCCAACCAACGACGTGATTCATTGTCCTTGACCTTGAATATCACGTATGTAGTCTTCATTAATGGTGGGTACAAGAACCAATGCAGTTTTCTTCCTAGTGGCTAATCCGAATATCTCATCAAGATTCACATCTTCTGCTCGAACCCCAACGGGCATCGACCAATCAAAATGATACATCAACCTGGCCAAAGTGAGCTCAATTGTTGCAAGGGCAAAAGAATACCCGGGGCAACCTCTCCTACCACCACCAAAAGGAAGCAAATCAAAATCTTGATGGCCCTTGACATCAATGTCCCTGCCACGGCTCTCAACCATAAATCTCTCAGGCTTGAACTCAAGCGGGTTAGACCACGATGACAGGTCTCTACCAATGTCATAGGTGTTGATTAGTACACGCGTCTTTGCCGGTATATCGTACCCATCAATCTTACAATCCTCCATAGACTCACGAGGAACCAAGAGAGGGACCGGTGGGTGTATGCGAAAGGTTTCTTTCATAACAGCTCTCATGTAGTTCAGTTGCGGAAGATGGTTGAGCGCAACTAATCCTTTCGGTCCAACTGCATTTCTTACTTCTTCTTGTGCTTTCTTCATAATGTCTGGATGTCTGCTTAATTCGGTAAAAGTCCATTCTAGTGTTGCCGATGTCGTATCTGTTCCAGCAACAAACATGTCCTGTTAAACACACAACATATCTCGATGTTAGCACGCACGATCTGTAACCAGATAAAGAGCACTCTTATTTTCTAGCAACAGATAAGGAATTTTATTTTGCTCGCGCACTGCTCTCATATTTTTGATCTGGCAGTTTCACGTCCAATCATTAAGAGCAAAAATATTAATCGGATAGTAGAAGACAAAAACATCAAACTCGAACCATGTTAGATACGTGCACATTTTATGTTTATATAATGCATCGAATATCAGAATTTACTTTATATATGAGATACGACGACTATGATTTTGATGCAACTTTGTCCACCGTCCATGGTGGGCAAAGTTGTGACTTACCATCATTTACATTTATCATGCTAACCAACGGGCAGTCAAATGTAACCAACCGGCAGTCATGAATTTTGAATTAGGAATGTGTGTCCGGTTATTGTCTAACATGAAGTGTGAAACATCTTTTGCTTCACACACCTCTTACTATTACACTGGTTATTCAATGTGTAATGAAACAAAATAATCCTGGTCATTAAGTCTACCGATGAATTGACAACTTTCCGTTCTCACAGAATCTAATAACTCCTGTGGCAGCACGTTGTCAAAGTTTTTTTGACTAACATTTGTCATCTTACGTTGCATGTAAACCACTTGTCCTAAAGAACAAAAACAAAAACTAGAGAAGAAGATAGAATTAATTACCAGAACAAGAGCTTTCAGATTATCATCCGTAATTGGAACTTCTAAGTCGCCGGCTTTTTGCACCCTCAATAAAACATCAACGAAATCTTCTCTATCCAGCGCCGGAATAATACCATCACCACCACCGCCGACCGTTTTATTCTGATTGTTATCCCGATTCATGTGTTCTGATATTATTTCATCACAAACCGATCTTAAATCACTCAAATTCTTTAACAGTTTTTTCTTTAACCCGGTGACTGAGTTAATCCATTCTAACCCAGGATAGAAATCAGCAATACTAAACCCAGAAAACAATTCTTGTGAGACAGTCAACACTTTGGGTAGCCGATTCGACTCGTCATCACTAATGAAACGCTTCCCAAATGCGACTCGACATAAAACATCATTAGCTACAACAAAGAATTTCTCACTCATGTCTACTTCTGATCCTGATAATTTCGATATCGAGTTGATTAATATATCGACTTCTTCGTTGCGAATGAGATGAAATGAATTAACTCGTTTCGGACTCAGTAACTCAGTAACACATATTTTTCTTGCTTGTCGCCAATAAGGACCGTAACGTGAGAACGTTATATCAGTACAACCGAAAGAGAGATACTGAGCTCCAATAATTTGTGGCCGATTTGAGAAAACATGATCGTGTGTTTTAAGAATTTCTTGAGCTAGTTTTGCTGATGAAACGACTAGAGTTGGGACTTGTCCGAGTTGGAGATACATAATTGGACCGTGTTTTTGAGCGAGTTTAGAGAACGAGTGATGTGGCATGTCGGAGACGAGGTGGAGGTGGCCGATGATTGGAAGTTTTGGTGGTGATGGTGGAAGGCGGAGGCTGCCGGAAGATGGTCGACATCGTCTGTAGAGTAGATGAAAAATGAAAATGCCCGGAAGAATGAGAGCAAGAGACGTGAGGTAGTCCATTTTGCTTTGGTTCTCACATTTGATTCAGCTGACTTGAATATTTATAAGTGTACTGGAATATGTGAGCCTTTAGATCCCACGATCTTAACGGTCCGTAGCTAATCCTTAAAACTCAAGGGTAACTTTTTGACTTTTATGAGGAGAATAGCGCTTCACATTAAAAAAACAAAGCCAGACGTATAAAAACAAACCTGATTTTTTTATTTCTTTTGCTATTATGCAGATGTTTTGCTTTGAGGATGTGGACCCAAAGAGCATCTCCACCTGTTAAGAACCTCCAAACCACCTTACAATCATGGACTTATTCATATACTCAAGAGACCCTGATGCCTAAACCACCATGGCATTTAGATTTGTTAAACTTCTCCGATCTAATGGAGTGAAGCTTCTTCTGGTTATGGTAGAAGCGAAGTAGCCATAGGGTAGACAGACCGACAGAGATTGAAGCTAAAAGTCCTACCAGCATGGGATTGAATGGTAGAAGCGAAGTAGAGATTGAAGCTAAAAGTCCCACCAGCATGGGATTGAAAATTCCTTTCCATCCTGCAAGTTTGGAGGAGAACTTACTAATAACATGATCGTACTAGGAATAGGTATATGCTCGCCTTTTAGCAAAACTGCAAAAGGCCACCAAATATCTTTACCTGCAAAATTAGAAAAAGAAATAAGCCCAACATCCCCACTCCTAGCACTGCCACAAGCTGTGCTAAATGGGGTTTAAGTGCATAGACGACATCTATAAAGGGAAGAAACTAAAAATGCTTAAATAAGCAATGTATTTTAGGTTGATTGCAGCAAGGGTCTATTACGGCGGTCTCAACCACTTCTGGGATAATAAGTTGGCCAAGGAAAAACCTCTTGGTTTCTCATTTCTTAAGATCTAATCATACTTTCAGAATCTAGAAAATGACACTAAAGAGTAACAAACATTTTAAGGGGTTGCTACGACCATTTGTTAAACCATTTGTTAAATTGGTAAGATAAACTCAGAACCACAATCACATTTGCCATTTATCTGAGACCCTGGCAGCTTCTAGCCCACCACACTGACAGGCTAACATGTGATACAAACACCAAGATCAAAACCAAACATTTGAGACAGATGGCTACGGACGCGAGAGAGGCCATCTTTGAAGGATATCACGAGTGTTCTGGGTGCACAAGAGAGAAAAGTCAAGTTAAGTTTATGATAATCTTACCCATTTTCTCCAGCAAGTTGGGAATGAGAAGTACGACAGTCAGCATGAATCCCATCATCCAGCTGGCTCTTTACAAGGGACAAAACGTTGAAGGGTTCCCTAATCTGTAACAAACAAGAAACGGTGTGCACGACAGTTTGCATCAAGAGTTCCGTGTAGTACTTATGCAGAAAAAAGACAGCAGTGTGCAAGAACTTGATTTGAATACCTTGTGGTACTGCTCTAAAACTTAAAGAAAAAGAACACACCATCATAGAATAGAAAAATGACGGGATACACCTTACCAGTGAGGAAATACCAATAGACGCCACTTCAATTGGATGTGTCCAAGCTGGAAGCCTGGAACATAGTGACGATTACTGCAACATGTAAACAAATACTACAAGTGGCAATATAGGACCAGACTCTTCAACAACTTATCAGCAAAGTGTATTCTCTTGGAAGTAACCCGAGAGTCAATATCCAGATTACAGTTTTGAGGATGGTCTGCAGTGTAAATTCTATGAAACATGAGTACGAAATGAAGAATCTCCTGAAGCAACATGAAAGAAGATGTTGTTTCACAGAAACCTTAAAGCCTGTTTGGCTCAACGCCCATACATTTAATGTGTTGCAGAACATCTTTTAAGCACATAACTTAGCTCTGAGCTTAATACTCCTTTTTAAGCTTATAAGTTAGCGTTGAGCTTATTACTCACTAACACAGTAATCAGCTAGTTCTTACCACCATGGAATTAACCAAAAATCTGTAGAGACTGGTGAGAGACAAAGCGTTGATATCTACATATCTATGTATCTGGTTAGTAAGGAATGTTTACACATGTCTCCGACCCATGAGAATGGTTTGATATCTAATCCTGCATAATCCTCAAACCCGCAGCTCCTAATGACATGAGCATCCAACATCATCTTAAACATCATGACAAATACAAGTAATCTTGATGTCCATGTAGGAGAGTGCACATAGTGTAACCGAAAGTGTGTGCATCCTATGACTGACTCATGTTTATTGGAAAATTGGGCATATAAGATAGGTGGTCATACCTTTTAGGTACTTAACATTTAGGGGAGAATTGGTGAAAAAAGTGCAGAAAAATGATATAAAGAACAATGAGAGAACAAAAAAGAGAATGCTATTGCTAATGCTAAACTGCATCACTTAGTTTCAGATTTTTGTCATTTTGATGAATTCCAAGACAATGCAACAAAGAATGAAAATTCCAAATATGTATAGCAAGAAGAAGAACAATGGCAATAACAAAAATAGATGATTAGAGAATTGCATTTCAACCAAAGAAATCTTGAACACCTCTACCAGCAAAAACCTGATCAGAAAATTCAGCTAACAACGCATTAACAGTAAGCAACACAACACTTGATCCAGCAATAACACCAATAACTACACCAGTAGTTCCTAATACTTTACTGAATACAGGCCATTCAATTTCTTTTATCTCTTCTATCACTCCATCCCAGTAATTCACATTCTCTTTCTCCTCCTCCTCCTTCTTCACCTTCATTGCTTCTCTAATTTCTGCACCCAATTTATCTTCAGCTTCTAATGCTTCTTTCTTCAATTCTTCTCCTCCTTCAACATTTTCAAATTTTGTTGTTGCTGAATTCTCTTCTTTTCCTTTTTCAATTGCTTTCAAATTTCTTCTTGAGGTTCTTTTAGATTGGTAACTCAGACTACTGGCTCCTGCTGCTGATGATGATAATTGTGGTTTGTACTGTAGGGAGAGATGTCTACTTGAATGACTGACACGTGTTGTGGTGAGATTTGGGAAATGGATTAGGGAAGACGAAGAAGATGAAGCAGCCATGATTTCTCTGTGGGTATGGATTTTGGGAATAATTTTTTGAAGATAAACCAGAATTTTGATGTTGCGCATGTGTAGAATAATTGATACTGCAATATTAGGATCGTGCCACGTTTTCAGGATGAATATACTCTAAGGACCGTCGATATGGTGTACTAATGGGCTTTTTTAATCTGAGGAAGATTATTAGGGTCCATCAGAAATGAAAAACAGAAAAATTAAAAAGCAAAAATCCTGTTGCTTTTTTTAACCGTAGGAACAATGGAGGATTACCGTTGTTCACTGCATCAAGATAGCTACACCATAAAGGTTTTTTTAATTAAAATCCCACATTTCGGATTGTTTAGTATTCTATTTTTATTTTTATTAACTGTAAAATTAAAGAAAAATCGATAGTAGTTATGGGAAAGAGAAGGAGATATCAAAAGAAGCCTCACTTTTGTTATTCAGGTATGTTTCAGTTGAATTTCATTTGGAAATAATTTCTCTTCTCTTATTTTTTATTGAAGTGTAGATAAATTGAAAATTCTAGGTTCGTAATTTATTCGTAATATTGGGCATATGTCAAAGGAAATGGCTTTGATTAAATGTTGCAAGAAACACCAACTAGGGGACGAAGCCATAATTTATTGTGTGGGAAAAAATATATACAGCTCAAAAATCGCCCAATTTTTTTCAAAAGAAGACACCAATTATAAGACGATTAAATTAATGGTCGTGTTTAATTTTTTTTTAATTCGTCATTATTCTGATTATCACATCTAATTAATATACGTTCTGAGCCTATCACTAGTAGTTTCCAGAATAAATTACTATGATGTTTAAGTAAATTATATACCAAACATAGTAAGCAACTTTTAAAATTAAAAGGCGGCCAATTATGTGAAAAACTCATACTCCCTCCGTACCTATTATATAGGCGTAATTTTGAATTTTCTTTGTCCCACTAGATAGTCCTATTTTCAAGATGAATTTTCTCACAAATACCCTTATTTATTGTACATGGAAACTTGTGTTAGTAATAAGATAAAGGGTAAAACAAGAAAAAATATGAAAAATGATGAATTCAAGATAATTTTCTTAATCTAAGATAAGAGATTTGGTCCCTCCTCCTATATATGTGGTACGGAAGGAGTAGTATTTTCTAAGCATGAATTCGTAATTTCGGAAATTTTAGGGGTACAATTATCCCCAATCTTCGTTTAGTTATGTCCCTGCAATAGTCAAATCAATGGTTTTCCAAATATTTCAACGCCATTGTATATAATCCATGACACAATTATTGGCGATGATACCAATGACCCGAGTTCGAACTCATCAACACCAAAATTAGGTTATTGCACATTAGCATTAATCATATCAACTGGTTAATTCATGATAAGGATTTGCAAGTCGCTCATAAGACCGTGGTCCCACGGTCATACTTGTAGAAGTGAATGATATCTCTACATTTTATTTCACTGAAACTGTGTTTTTTAGATAGTTTTTACAAGTGGGATAATGATTCTAATCATTACATTTTAAATTTCCAGATACTCCACGGCCATGCTCCTCCAGAAAGAACATTTCTTCAGAGATGGTTAGTTGATAAATCTTACTTTTGATTCTCCTCGTCACTTTAAAATTGCACTAGGTTTAGTTTTGTAAGGTAAACAATATGTCTTTCTAATGATTTAATACTGCTGCAGAAATCAGTTAATGAAGATATTGTGAAACCATATTCATCCAACAGTTCGACAACAGGACTTAATTCTCATGCTTCACTTGCGCAAGTATACCAAAATGGTATGGGTCGTTCAATATTGTTAAGACATGCAAGACATCACCCTATTAATCACTACTCTCATCAGGCGTTGAGAAGCAATGTAGATTCGATAAATTTGCTAAACAACAACACTATTTCGTTACTCGACGAGAAATTCTTCTGCAATTTAGCTAACAGGTGGCATACTCATCCTGGATGTCAACCAAGCACCACTGATGGTTTTGGAAATATTTCTCACAAGACAGGAAGAATGAAATTTAGTTCTTCAGTGACCAATGCAACAACAACAACTGATGATATAATTAAGGCATCATGTGGTATATGTCTGAACTTGTTAAAAAAGAAGCCTTACCAAGATGAAGCAGAATCATCTAATGAACTTTCTGTTGTTGCAATTTTAGTTTGTGGACATGTTTATCATGGAGACTGTTTGGATAAGAAAACATCGGAGGTTGATAAATCGGATCCTCCTTGCCCAATTTGCTTTGAGTCCATAACCTTGCCATCATAAAATGACATTGTAGTAGTAAGAGAAGATAATCAATAGTTGCAAATATTTAGTAGTTAAGTCATGCCATTGGCAATACAAGAAATCCACGATATAAGTTGTAATCTTCGTTGTTGAATCAAAAGGAGTCATTTTATTCAAGTTATGTATTCTCTATAATACCACCTCAACTCACATTTTTTATAAGGAGTCCAGTTTTACGATTAAAATTAACATTCATACGCAAAAAATTACAAAAATGATAAGAAAAAAGAGAATATGGTTTATTAAATAATAACTATTGATGAGGATAATTGATTATTTGATTGGGTAGTATTTATATGTGGTAGTGTGCCATAACTAAGAGTCGTGAATTTTTATTTTCGAAAAAAAAGAGTCGAGAAGTCTTTTATTTTATTTTCTTGTCGATGTAATATTGAAGGTAGTGTGTGTTTTCGCTATAGTATTTTGTATGCGCGTGGTTCATTTTGAATAATTTTCCCCCCATCCTTTAGCATTCAACTGCCCAAATCAAACATAAAATAAAATAAATTAAAATACCCATTTAGCTATTTGACCATGTATATATGTTTTGACCGTAGGTGGATGAATCAATTGTTTTGAAGTTTTTTGGCGGATTTTGCATTTCCTCCCCGATAAAGATTGTTAATTTTCATTACCTCCCTAAAGAATTCGAATTAGCTTTTCCTCTCATCGTCAAGTTTTCCATTCATATCTCGATTAGCTGAGTCAGCAGTAATATACACGTGGCTAAAATAATCTTTTTCAATAAACTACTGAAAGTTCCTTGATACCTAAAAAGCAAAGCGTCTGCATGTGGATGGCCCATAATCCAAAAGCTCGAAATCAACAATGACTTAGTTTTCTTATCCATTTTCCTATTTAATACTGATTTCCATCTCTAACTCTGATGATCGAGTGTACCTGCGAGTTCACTTTGTCTTTTCTGCCCCATACGAAATCGTGACCTAAGTACCTAACCGTCCCAGTTATTATCATTTCGCAAAAAAAATAAATAAATTCACTTTCAATATCGACACTGAGGAAATTAAATCATCATAATGAGGATTATATTATTGATACTAATAAGGTGTGTTAGAGCATCGCTCGGTCGAACTCACAAGTGTTGTTATATCAAGATTGTTGTCAACCACCTGTGGTGAGCAAGACACTGTTCACCCCAACACAACTTGATTGTGTTGAAAGTGCATGCTCACCAAGAAATGCCCTATTATGAATACGGTGAGGGAAGCAACAAAATTGGGGAACACATATTATGCTAGGTAAGACATTGAATATTTGATAAAGTCGTAGGATTCATGAGTGGATTCATCTAAAAGGTATATCTATAAACTTGAGCAAGTTTTATGATTTCATTATTATATGCTTGATGACATGATCTATTGATATCAAAAATGTTTTTGTTTTTGTACTCTTATTTTTTTCGCCATTTGCTAAGAGTTAATAGTTCATAGGTGAAGTATTAACTATAGACAAACCAATGCGGCTAACGATCCATGTACTTTGTGTAACGTTCATGTTTACCTAACTTGATTTGTGTTTAAGATTCTTAAATGCTCGAGTTTTGAAGAAACAAACAATGTCGATGAATTTATGTTTTTGGTGAATTGCAAAGAAGAAGTTTTGAGTTCAAGCTTATCTTGTTTAAAATCTCGAAATACAAGCAATTGTTGTTCATATTTTTGACAAATATAGTGAAGAACAATTTATTGTTTATAAACCAAGTTTCAAGTCAAGATTAATCATTTGAAAATAGCCCGGGCGATGATATTCATCATGGATGTCATTTGGGAATGTTTCAAATCGATTGAAGAGAGTCTATAGAACTACTACTGAAATACTGGAACAGGGACGGTACACGTACCCCAGTACGTATACCAAGAAAGTTCTGAGTTCGGGAACGAAGTTTGGTACACATACCCAGTATGGATACCAAAAAGGTTCTGAGTTCGTGAATTAATTTGTGGTACATGTACCCAGTACACATACCAAAGTTCACGAATAGGGTCGGTACAGGTACCCGGTATGCATACCATCCCTGCCGAAATTTTCAGATGCACTCGAACTATTTTTACGATATGTTTGGCATTAGAAAAAACTCTTTAAAAACACTTCTAAGACTACTTTGATCATTAAATCTTTTTTGATCATTAAGGGTTATTGAACATGGTTATTATTGCTTAAATGATGCACGATTCTTAACGAATTATATATTTATATATGGGCATTTTTTTCCTTGTGAAGGAAATCTTTTTATACGCTTTTGGTAGCCAATCTTGGTGTAAATCCTAGCGGAAAAGATTGGATCTTCCTTCAAAGAGTAAGTCAAATCTTGTATTTTCTTTACAAGTATGTATCTTAG
Source organism: Papaver somniferum (assembly GCF_003573695.1). Lineage (NCBI taxonomy): Eukaryota > Viridiplantae > Streptophyta > Magnoliopsida > Ranunculales > Papaveraceae > Papaver > Papaver somniferum. The sequence goes on along the minus strand of NC_039362.1, from coordinate 131,727,587 downwards.
AAGATAATCACAATACTCAATCCTCATGGATATTCTTGTATATTGCTCAATGTCGTATGAGATATATGTGTCCTTTACTTTATGTGAATTTAACTGATATCTCATATATACTCAGAAGTTAAATCTGTTACGTTTTTATAAACTGAAAATAGAACAAACTCTTTGAGAATTTTCTCGCAGTATCGATCTACTTGTGATCACACTTTTGTGTTATTAATGCATGATACACTCCGTAAGATTTTCTTATGTTGAGTCATACCAATTAAAATTATCTCCTTGTTCGTAACTGGCGCTGAGATTAATTTATGTCGATGTTTAGGAAACAAATCCATGTGATTTGTTAATATCTGACAAAATCCTTCTTTTTCAAAGAAAAGTCACTCATGTTGTTCTCTTGGGAATGACATCAAATGGGAGAGAGTTCTTAAGTGAACTTGTGCTTAATTGTTATATCTTTGTGGGGTGTGTGGCTGTGGAAATTAAAGGGGATGTATCTTAAATCTCCTAGATGAGAGCAAAGTATGTCTTACTATGTGAAATCATTTAAACAAAGTTGATATGTAAGCACCTTGGAATCCTGAAGTATCTTTTGGTTGTATTCATTACGATCCCACGATTTTCGTACGTTTGCCAATTTTATTGAAAAAAGGGGGAGAATTATTTAGTATTTTCGCACTAAATACATATGGTTCCACATATCATTATATGAGGGGAGTAAATAAATAATATATAGGTTTCACCCATTATGAGAAAGATGTAAGTATCGATTAAGGGGGATAAACATATCACCAAAGTATTACTTCAAAGTTGGGATACAATTGAGCTTTTGAAGAAGATAATAATACTATGTTTATATATAACGACAATTGAGAATATTTGTTTTCAAAGTTGATATCTCCACAGATCTTCAACAACAACGATGCTGAGTTGAACACGTTCAGAATCATTGCAACTTTCAAGGAGTTGAAGAAACCAAAGAAATCAAGCATGGTATACTCGAGGAGTGTTTAAAGCTTTATATTTTTTGCATATGTATTGATAGTTTTGTCACTAAAATTGACAAAGGGGGAGATTGTAAGAGCATTTCTCGGTCGAACTTACAAGTATTGTTATCTCAAGCCTATTGTGTCCTAGTTGTAACTAGAGTCTTCCTCTCCAAAAATCTTTTAGGTTTTAGTGACTACAAAGAGTTCATAGGATTCGTGAAGCAAGGTCCAGCTATTGTTTATCTAATAGGTCGAGTATCCTGATCTTGTTCGATTGTTGAGCTTCTCACTTGAACAAGATATACAAAAATTATCAAAGTTTTCTTCATCTCAGACTTTGATTGATTCCACAAGTTTAATACTTGTGAGGTGAATAATAATTTAGGCTGCGCACTTCGGGTTGCATAAATCCGGATTTTGAGATTATCTAGACTTTGTCTATTTCTATCGATTTCCAATATCCTTGATCTACGATCAAAAAGGAAGTCACACATATAGCCTTATCTATGGTAGACAGATTGGTTTAAAATCTTCAATTGAGTTGAAGCAACTGTAAGGCTGTAAAGGACGTCAGCTAAGGGAATCAATTGCGCAGAGTCCTGTTGGGATTCAAGTGGAGTAAGGAGTGCGACTGTAACTGAATTGGTGTGAGGGTTTAATTCGGTCTCAACTACATTCCAGTACGAAGTTAATTGGTAGTAGGATAGTGTATGTAGCGGCTTAATACAGTTTGGTGTTCAATCTGGATTAGGTCCCGGGGTATTTCTGCATTTGTGGTTTCCTTGTAAACAAAATTGTGGTGTCTATGTTATTAATTTTTCCGCATTATATTGTTTATCTTTATAATTGAAAATATCACAGGTTGTGCGTTAGTCAATCAAAGTGGATACATCCATCCTCGTTTGTTGGGTACGACTTGATTGATTACTTGGAAAATTGACCTTTGGAATCACCCAAGTACTCTCACACATAATCAGGTTCACGGACTAGTCTCTGTAAACTTTCTGATTGTGAGAGAAAGAGATATAACTCTGAATATTATTCTTATATTGAGATTCATTAAGTTGACCTCTCGGAATTATATTTAAGTTTGTCCATACAAATTTCCTACAAAAAAAGTTGGAGGTGTATTTTGGTACCCCTTGCGTTTTCACAAAGTATCGACGGGATCTTTAGAACCATTTACGGATCTTAAGACATCTTGTGATAATCCATTGTTAACGGAATCCGTTTTGTGTGTGATTGATCACAAGAGGATTCAAGTTATGTTTTGCAGGTTTTTAAGAAGACAATTGAAGATTTAAAGACGAAGAAGATTTTCTTATTAGTTTTTACATCTTGTGAATATAGTGCACAAACCTTGATCAGCAGGGATCCAACTAAAACCGTGTCTATCTTTGATAGACTTGATTCTCTAGTTTCTTGAGATCGGCATCACTTTATAGTTACTCTTTGAGTTCTCTATTGATTGATTGCGAATCTAGAATTTGGTTATTTTAGTAATCAAACTTTTAGATTGATCTAACCAGACAAAAGGAGTTTATTAAATTAAACGGAAGAGCCTTTGTCAATGACTCATAATATCTTATTACCAAAGATTGAATATAGTGGTTATTAAACAACTTTATCCTTTACTGTTTGGAATACGATCAAAAGGATTGGTGATTCACGTGTGTGACTCTAGAAGTCGAAGTCACATGGACACTAAGGAAACTAAGTAGCTAGGGGCAGTCTACTTGGTCTCAACTATACGAAGTGGGTATTATATTTTGTATTGTGGCTTAATTATGAGAGTATTAAAAAGTGGACTAGGTCCCGGGGTTTTTCTGCATTTGCGGTTTCCTCGTTAACAAAATCTTGCCGTGTTATTTAGTTTATTATTCCGTAGTTATAATTCGTTTATTATAATTTGAAGTAAATAACACTTGTATGTTAATCCTAGTCACTTGATATTGATCCTATAGAGTTTTGGTTTTATACCGTACTTATTATCAAGTGAACACTTTGTTGTTGTATGTGTCGATCTCGTATCCAAAGACGATCACACAAAGCGTATACCATAGTTGTTGTATTGTCTCTATTTTATCCATAGACGATCACACTTGGTATCAGACTTATAGGTTGATATTTAAAAGATTGTAGTGTATTTGAATTTGCGGTTTCCTCATTAACAAAATCTTGTTTTGTGTTATTTACTTTACTTCTGCATTATAATTGTTTTATATATTATAATAAAGTAAATACACTTGTGCGTTAAATCGTAATCAGTTGATATTGATCCTATAGTAAATCGGTTTCGTACCGTAACTATTATCAATTAGAGAATATTAAGTTGTCGCATTGTCTCGACTTTGTCCATAGACGATCACACTTGGTATCCGACTTATAGGTTGATATTTAAAAGTATTTGGGTACCTTCGTCTTTTCAACTTTGAATAATAACGATCTGAGTTTGTTAGGGGAGCAAATTTAGCCAACTCGTTTGACACAAAAGAAAGTGCATCTTACGAACTTTGCATCCCCATTGCAAGTGTCCTTTATTACCACAAAATAACAATGGTTAGTAACATAAGGTGTTAGAGTATAACTCGGTTGAACTCACCAAGCGTTGGTATGTCAAGTTTGGTTGTCATATTTAAGTATCAAAACTCATCTTGGGTCGCTTGATTAAATACTAGAGTCAACTTCGTTTAGGTTAGACTAGAAAGTCTAGGAATGTTGAGACATACAAGTATTACTCCGAAGACCTGAAGAATGTTAAGAAGTAACGAACTACAACGACTACATCATCCTTCCACTTGAGGTTAGTAATATTGATTTGAACTATTTCATTCCTAACGTATCCTTCAAGTCGTGTTATATTGAAAACATAACTACGAAGCTGTATATACTGTACATATTGTATATAATACTCTATTGATGTGACATGATCATAATAGTTTGATCATAGTATTAAAGAATTAGACTACGAAGTATAACGCTTATCTTTTGAACTTTTTAGATATAACATCGACATAATACTATATATATTTTTATGATTATGGTGAAGATTTCATCCTTGGAAACATTAATGTTTTACATTTTTTTTAAAGGAAGTATATTCATGAACTTTTTTCATAAATCGAAAGGGAAATCAATAGGTTTATTGGTCCAGTTATTCATTGCATGATGACCAATATGTGTGAGTTGGTATAACCGATCTTAACTCATGTTATGTATCTTGGTATAACCGATCACAATGCCTAGACTTATGATTTGGTATGACTGGTGCTGGTAATTGGTGTCCTAAGTAATACCATGAGATGGTATGATCGATCCTTATAATTGGTGTGACCGATCCTAGTTATTGGTGTGACTGATCGTAAGTGTTATGTAGCTGATCCTTGTAATTGGTGTAACCGATCCTAGTGACTGGTGTGACCGATCACAAGTATATATCATGTGTAGATGGAACCGATCCTTGTAATTGGTGTAACCGATCCTAGTGACTGGTGTGACCTATCACAAGTAAGTACGATGTTTAGGTATGAATGATCTCATGATAATCTTTAAAAGTTATGCTAATATCACTAATGATTTTCCTTGAACATTTTAGGATGAATAGTTTGGACGATTGATCTTTGGTTTACATCTTCTTGTGAGATTTGTTAAAATCCGAGAAAATCATTTTTCTAGTAAAAAGGATTGTATTTGTTGTTCTCTTTTGAGAATGACATCAGATGGACGAGTGTTCTTAATTGAACTTGCGCTTAATTGACATCTTTCGGGGAATATGGTTGTGGAATTTAGTAGAGAAAAGTATAATAATCCTTTTACGGTGAAAGAAAATAAGTTGTGAAACTTAGTGGAATCATCATTAACGATGTGATTGAATTTTTAGTCTCAATTGTTCTCGTAATGGCTTAATTCATGAGGAACCCAATTCTCATCACTTTTGTCAACTTTGTGACAAAAAGGTGAGAAAAATTAATAGTCTACTTGTAATGACGTATGGATTTTCGTTGCATTATCTTAAATGAGAGTCAATTAATATGTGTGCTCATCGTTTTATCTAGCAAAAATAGACATGTAAAGAATAGTGGGATGGGGGTGGGGGAGGTGATGTTTGAAAAAGTATATCGTTCTTAAAAGTGACAAACGATACTATTCATCGGGATAACAACTTTGTGCAGAATGAAAGTCATCCATGCAAATTTTAAAATGGAAGGGTGATGTTAAAGTTTTTATCTATTGTTGTTGAATCTTCTATTACATGAAGAAACGTAGAAGATGAAAATTAAAATTTCAAGAAATCAAGAAAGTGTCACGACATTTGTAATGAAAGACAAACTTGCAAAAGTCGATATGTATTTTAAAAGTTTTGCCACTTAAGTTGAAAAAAAGGATATTGTTAGAATGAATGCTTGGTTGAACCTCCAGATATTGATATGTCTCTATTTAAAATCAGTGTTTTTGTCTCCTTGAGTATACTGTATGTTTGTGTAATATGCAGAAATCTCTCCACAAATCATTTAAGAGGAATGATCCTTACTATAGTTGGAAAAATATTAAGATAGGATGTTTTTTCTCACCTGCGAAGTATCTCTTACCTAACATATTTATGTAATGATTCGCAGGGATATTTCTACAATAATTATTCTGGACGATTTACGTCTTCTTTCGGTGATCTAGAGCATCTGCTTACCTTGTTAGTTTTAATACCTTTCTCTGAAGCTAACTTGTGTATTTTTCAAGGGAAAATACTTAGGATTAACTTGTGCATTTTCACTTATAGGAATTTAAGCAACAACCATCTTGATAGTCCAATTCCAACCAAATTTGGTGATCTCAGGGATATCCAAATCCCGTGAGTTATATTTATAGACAAGCAATTATGTTTCTCATGTGAATTAAGCTTTGTTAAGTTATTACATCCTTGTAAAAACAGATCCTATAATTCTATCTTAATATATCTAATAGGGACATGTCGTTCAACCATATGTCGGGGAAGCTCCCGGAAGATTTGGGTCAGTTGGAGAATCTCAAATATCTGTAAGACCTTACTTTTTCATTGTGATACTTGAACCATAGCTTTGTAATAAATGTTGTGGATCGTGGTATTCCGTCTCAATTCTCAGTGTTCTGTATCTTCTGCAGGATTCTAAGTAACAACATTCTCAATATCTCTAGTGAAATTGACACTGGAGAAATCTTTGAAATCCACTGGATAAAACCCGTTAAAATTTCTAGATCTCTAAAATGGCTAATACTTGGATCTAGTGGAATTACCAACATCACAATGATGTAACCACTATATAACCATCAAAACCCACGGGACCAGGGTCGTCTCGTAGAAGATAATCAACATTTCAAATTGATATTTGTTTCTTATATGGATTATTTGAAATTGTAGAGAAAAATCTTTTTTAAAAATGTTTATCACAAAAATCATAAAAATATTGTATTACAGGTACTCAACGGATACATAAAGAACCGTAGAAGATATTCAAGAAATCAAGAAAGTATCATGGCATTTGTAATGAAAGTCAAACTTTCAAAAGTCCATATGTATTTCAAAAGTTTTGTCACTAAATTGACAAAGGGGATATTGTTAGAGTGAATGCTTGGTTGAATCTCCAGGTATTGATATGACAAGTATGTTATCAAATTTAGATGCCAAAATTATTTCTCAATTTATAACCTACTAAAGTTAACTTTGGTTTAGATTATGTTAGGTAGTAAAATCTTAGGTTCACTCTTGAAGATTAAATATTGAAGTTCACACAAAGACATCATTTAAAGAACTTCATCAAAGTTTAGTAACAAAGTTTGATTTTCATTTCAGTCTCTTATCTCTTCTATCTATCCATATATCTATCACAGAAAAATCAAAGACTTTGGTAAATAATCGAATCGCAAAGATTGCTCTTGTTACAAATCAGTTATTCGGCCAAATCTAGTGAAATTTTGATGTCAATCTCAAGTTTATCGTTTTTTCGAAACTAAAATCAAGTAAATATTATCTCATGAGTTTTGAAAGTATAGGTTCGCAAACCTATTTAAGAATTTTGTTTGAAATTTTAATTTTATACATATTGGGTTGTGAATCTATGTTTTAAGTTTGTAAACCTAGAAAAGGGAGAAAGTTTCCTGAACTTGGCAATGGTTTAAACTCGGGAACCTATGTTTTGAGTTCGCGAACCTAGTGGAGAGAGAAAGGTTCATGAACCCAAACTTACTGAAGTTCGTGAATCTAAATTTTGAGTTTCCGAACCTTACTTAGAAAAGCTTCTCCTGACAATTTTTCTAACTCAGTTCATGAATATAAAAACTTAGGTTCGTAAACCTAAAGGTACAAAACGTCCAAAAACTTTTTTTTTTTGATAATTGTTGTACTTTCCTTCTTTGTTTTCTAAGTAAATTTTTTTATCACTCTTAGTAATTGTTATTTTCAGCTAATTCTTTTACGAGAAAAGTTTTATTGTTCTTTCCAAGAATTGATCAAACTTGAGATACAAGTTTGAGTCTCAATTGTGGTATCTTCGAATGCACATGCCTAACTTTAGCAGTTTAAAGTTATATTCGGAAGTATTATACCTATGGTAATTGCTTCATTCGTAATTGTTTCAACACTTCAAAATTCGGGAAAAAAAACGATGCAAGTAAAGTTCTAACTAAAGAAACAATCCTTTTGTATCCAAGGATAAAACTTAAATTAAACGGCATTGAGAATTACTTGGGTTGGAAAAATCATAGCTTACGTTTAAAACAAACTAGCTTTGATATTAATTATTATATATTGAAGACATCATGCAAGACCAAATCTTAATCCCTTACACGTTGTGGATCTTGTTGTAAAGTTTGTCTACCAACATTGAAGGTTCTTTGAGAAGTAAGGTGAGACTTTGAAAAACTTCACTTGGAGATTTGTTAAGCACGTGTAGAACTACACATCTTCTTTTGATAGCAACGGGACATGTATCTTGATTTGATATGTTATATAATTTTTATCTATTATATAGGTCCTTCTCTTCTGCTAAAAGGTCATTCAAGAATTATTGATTAAAATAGAATATTGACAGAACTAAAATTCGACTGCGTATAACGCTTATCTATCAAAAGTCAAATTTGAAAATACCACAAAATTCATTTAGACTTGTTCTAAGTGAAAAAGCGTGGGTCTAACAACCACACCCAATATTTCGCTTAGCAATCTGTATAGACTAACTCCAATATACAATCAGACTCAATCTTAAAAAAAGTATATCCAAAAGTTATATCTCAATTTCTTAATTCAATATGCAATCAAACAAATAGGAATTTGCGAGCCCTATTGAATATAAGAAATAACTTGGACGGTATCAAAAACCAATATCCAAGTGTCAATCAATTTAATCAACAACCAAAGGTTGGATTCACAATTGATTGAACTTACGCACAACCTTTGATATTTCAATTATATAAACAATTAAAAAATTATAATGCGGAAAAGAAATAACACAGACACCAGAAATTTTGTTAACAAGGAAACCGCAAATGCAAAAAAAAAACCCGGGACCAAGTCCAGATTTGAACACCACACAGTATTAAGCTTCTACATACACTAGCCTACTCCAAGTTAACTTTGGAATGGAATGTAGTTGAGCCCTAACCAATCTCACACTGATCAAGGTACAGTCGCGTTCATTACGCCTCTAGAACCACGCCGGATTCTGCGCACTTGATTCCCTTAGCTGATCTCACCCACAACTAAGAGTTGCTACGACCCAAATTCGAAGACTTGACAAACCAATTTGTCTCACATAGAAAAGTCCAATGAATAGATAAATCTGCCTCCCACAGATATACCTATGAGTTTTGTTCCGTCTTTTGATAAATCAAGGTGAACATGAACCAACTGATACACCAGACTTATATTCCCGAAGAATAACCTAGTATATCAATCACCTCACAAGAATCTTAGTCGTATGGTAGCGAAACAAGATATTGTAGAATCACAAATGATGAGACGAAGATGTTTGTGACTACTTTTATCTTGCCTATCGGAGATTAAATCTCTAGAAATCTTAGAGAAGATAGTACTCAACACGATATAAACAACAACATCAGAACAACGCAACTACAGACAAAAGAGTTGGGTTTGGATTCACAATCCCAATGAAGTCTTCAAGTCTTTAACCTACAGGGTTTTGGAAAAAACCTAAGGTTAAAGGAGAATCGACTCGAGTCGCAACTAGTATCACACATGAGGTTTGGGGATTAGGTTTCCCAGTTGTTAGAGTTCTCCTTTCTATAGTCTTCTAATCAGGGTTTGCAATCAATGTTACCTTGGTAACAAAGCATTCAATATTCATCGTTAGATGAAAATCTGATTAGAATCAAGTTAATATCTTTCAACTGTTAGATCGAACTTAGCTTGTTACACACAAATGAAAAGTGACTTCATTTATATATGAGCAACCGTACCTAAACGTGTACACCTTGTTGGCTCAGCAATAGTTAACCGGAGTTGCCATACGAACACTTTCATATCAACCATAACCATCTTAACCATAACTAATTCAAATGACTCAAATGAGACGAGTTATAGAGTTGTTCAATTGTTTATATTCTCATAGAAGTATACAAGACACAATTGAAGCAAAATCGATTTTGATTCTTTCGAATAAATTCATGAATATTATAATCACAGTTTGCAAAAGATTGCATTCCTTAATATATAAATGTATTAGTTCATGAACAAACCGATTTTAGAATATAACCTACCCAAGTATGCAAACGGGTACGCATACCTAAGTGGCCGGACTAAGTTTGGGTTTGCCAGTATGCGAACGAGTATGCATACCTTCCAAACTCAGTTGAATTTCCGGAACTTGAAACTCACGCCAGTACGCATACCGGTATGCATACTAAAATCTCGGACTTTCATTAACCAACCAGTACGCATACGGGTACGCATACTATGGTTCTCGGACTTGGAATAACTTGCAACAGTTAGCATACAAGTACGCATATTTTGCTATATCCAATCATGGTTATTTGTTCTTAACTCACATTTCAATCATTGAAACATTATTAGAAGACGACAATAGTTGTCTCACATAAAGTATTAGCTTCAAAGCACTTTTCAAGTGATCGAATGATTAATACGAAACATTCAGATCCTACATCAAATGACTATCTTACACAAATCATTTAAGATGTTACAAGGCGATTTTCACATGATCATCTTTTGACTTTCGTCAAGAATATAAGATGAACTTGGTTAAAGTAAAAGCTTACCAACACATATTTCGAGAAATATGTAAACGAGTTAAACTCATCTCGGAATATCAAATGTGTATAATTGAAGTCTATATAGCTATACGACTTTTATCTCAAATAGGAGATAGAGTAGATAGACTTTTGAGTGATAGATGAGTTCAAGTCTCCACATACCTTTTGTTGATGAAGTTCCACAAGCTCTCCTTAGTAGTTCTTCATCTTCGATCGATGAACGTCTTGAAGTCTAATTCTCAACTAAACTTACTATCCTAATCCGAGAATTAGCTATAAGTAGACTAAAAATCAAGTCTTATAGTTTTGGAAACAACTTGACAAACAAGCTTGAGATAGCAACGCTTGCGAGTTCGAGTGCTCTAACAATCTCCGCCTTTGTCAATTTTAGTGACAAAACTATCAATACATATGCATTACAAAATAAAAAATTTGTAGCTTCTCATCCCAATGCTTGATTTCCTTGGTTCCTCAGCATTACTCGAAATCTTCGTCACTTCCAAGTAATTCAGTGATTCTGAACGTGTTCAACTCAGCATCATAGTTGTTGAAGATCCGTAGCTATAACAATGAGAGAACAGTAGCTCTCAATCATTGTTATACGGTGTCATAGTATTATTACACATCATCAAAGTTCTTATATCACAACTTTGACAACAATTTTATGGTGATATGTATCACTCCCCCTTAGTCAATACTTCATCTCACATGAAAACCACTCCCCCTTACATAATGATCTGTAAACCATATGTATTTCTAGTGTGAACTACACAATAATTCTCCCCCCTTTTGTCAATATAAATTGGCAAAGATACGAAAACTAGTGGGATCATAATGAAATTCTCATAGAGATACTTCATGACTAAAAGAAAACATATCAACTTTGTTTAGATGCAATCATATAGTCGAAACTAAATGCATTTATCAAGGAGTTAATAAAGATACAAAGAAAACTCCTACAATATTCCACAGTCGCACTCCCCACAAAGATTTGGCAATTAAGCATAAGTTCAATTAAGAACTCTCCCCCATAAAATTTCATTCCCGAAAGAACAACAAGAGCGATCTTACTTTTATAAGAAAAGAAGGATTTAAAAGTATACTTTGATTCCTAACAGAACTGTTATCTAAGGAGAAACAAATACGAAACTGAAACAACACTACACTGACGTTCTAAGCCTTGATTGCCCAAAAGATATGAATGAGTCCAGGGGCAAAAGGTTGGAGAACTAGTGAACCAAAATAACACCAATAGACTGTCGCAAGTGTTGGAACGTAGCAGTATCTAAAGGTTTGGTGAGAATATCAGCCAATTTTTATTCTGAAGGCACAAATTCCATATTGATGATACCATTTTCATAGAGATATCTAATAAAATGATACCTTATGTCAATGTGCTTAGTTATTGAGTGCTCAACAGGATTCTTAGTGATGCGAATCGCACTTGAGTTATCACAAAAGATCTTCATTACACCAGTATCAATTTCATAATCAGCAAACATTTGTTTCATCCATAGAAGTTGAGTACAACATGAACCCACAACAATGTATTCTGCTTCGCATGTAGACATAGATTATGAGTTTTGTTTCTTTCTATGCCATGCCACAAGATTCAATCCAACATATTAAAATCCCTATGAAGTACTCTTTCTGAATTCTACACATCCTGCCCAATCTGCGTCTGAATAGGCAGTAAGATCAGTGCTAGTATCAAAAATATACGATAGACCATACCCGATAGTGTGTTGGATATATCGCATGATCCACTTTGTGGTTGCAAGATGAGATTCCTTTAGATTCGCCTGAAATCTAGCACAACAACCAACATTAAAAGCAATATCAGGTCTAGTAGTTGTAAGATATAAGAGGCTTCCAATGATAGATCGATAAAGTTTTTGATCCACATTTACTCATTTCTCATCTCGATGTAGTTTACCAGTAGTGGGCATAGATGTCAGTTTTGGAGTTGACTTATCAATATCGAACCTTGTCACAAGATCCTTAGCATATTTTTCTTGAGATAAGTAAATTTCATCCATATGTTGTTGAATCTGTAATCCTAAAAAGCATTATAATTCACCAACATTTCTCATTTCAAACTCCTTACCAAGAGAGACTTGAAAATGTTTTGCAAGTTTCTCTGAAATCGATCTACAGATGATATCATCTACATAAACTTGAGCAATGACAACATCTTTCCCACTCCACTTGGAAAAAAAAGTTTTATCAGCTCTACCTCTCGAAAAACCTTTCGTAAGAATAAAAGTAGTTATTTTTTCGAACCATGCACGAGGTGCTTGTTTCAACCCATATAATGCCTTTTTGAGCTTAAGGACATGATATGGGAAGTCAGGATTTTCAAATCCCTTTGGTTGAGCAACATAGATCTCTTCGTTTAAATTTTCGTTTAGGAACGCGGATTTTATGTCCATTTGAAACAGCTTAACCTTAAGAAAATAAGCATGATCTAATAGTAATCGAATGGACTCATGACGTGCCACAGGAGCAAAGATTTCGTCAAAGTCAATACCTTCAATCTGTGAATATCCTTGAGCGACAAGTCTGGGTTTGTTTCTGACAATGGTGCCAAATTCATCAGACTTATTCTTGAATATCCATTTGGTACCAAAAATATTGATATTTGAGGGACAAGGTACGAGCTCCCATACATCTTGTCTTTGAAGTTGATTTAACTCTTCATGCATTGCATTCACCCAAAAGGGATCGCTAAGAGCTTCATCAATATTTATGGGTTCTACTTGCGAAAGATAACAACCAAAATTGCAAGTATTTTGTAGTTTTCCTCTTGTCTTAGCTGTATAATCTTTTCCTCCAATAGTACTGTTAGTATCATGATTCCTTTGAACCCAGAGGTGTCATGGAGGAACACGTTCTTGTTCAACATGAATAGCCTGATAAGTGCTCTTCTCCTTGTCACTGGAAATATCAGGATCAATGAATGTTGGAACAACTTCAACTGATTCTGGGATTTTCTTGACTTTCTCAATTGTCTCAGTTGGAGGCAATTCAGCAGGAGGGTTATCATGAAGAAAATTGCTCAGATCATCAATGATGAAATTTGCAGATTCCATCATAACTTGGGTTCTGAGATTAAATACTCGAAAACCACGACTATCAGAAGCATAGAAAAGAAAGATACCTTCATCGCTTTTACAATCAAATTTCCCTTTCTGTTCTCGATCTTTCAGAGTGTAGCACTTACTTCCAAACACTCTGAGATAATGTAAGTTGGCTTCCTACCGTACCACAACTCATAAGGAGTGTGTAGGGTTTTCGGCCGTAGGTATACACGGTTGATCAAATAACATGCTGTGAAAACAGCTTCTCCCCAAAGCCTTAATGGTAAGTTTTTGTTATGGAGCATTACCCTGGCCATTTCCTGAATGTTCTTATTCTTCCTTTATGCAACTCCATTAGCTTGAGGAGTAATGAGTGGTGAGTTTTGTTGAATAATCCCCAGTTTGTCACAAAATTCAAACACCTTAGTGTCCTTGAATTCAGTTCCACGGTCGCTTCTAATTTTCTTTAGTTTGCGACCTTGTTCATTCTGGATTCTATTTAACAATAATCTTGAATTCACCAAGGATTTCATTCTTATGAGCTAAAAATGCCACCCAAATGAATCTTGTGTAATCATCTACCATAACTAAAACATACTTCTTCCCAGCAACCGTAGGTTGTTGAATAGGATTGAAGAGATCCATATGAATTAAATCAAATGGATCTTTAGTGAGAAAATCTCGAGATGATTTATGTGGAACTTTCGTTTGTTTACCTTTTTGACAGGCACCACAGACACCATCAATCTTTGCATTGATTTTGGGAACGCCTCTAACAAGTTCTTTGTTAATGATCTTAGTTAGAAGGCGACAATTGATGTGACCTAAACGCTCATGCCAAAGATGTGTAGATTCCATCTTAGTCAAATTGCGACAATTACTAAACTGGGTATCTAGAAGATAACAATTATTTTTACCACGAGTTCCCTGAAAAATTACTTTTCCAGTTTTGTCTACAATGTCACATCCATTCGCATTGAAGACAAATTTATGGCCTTTGTCACAAATTTGACTAACTGAAAGAAGGTTTGCAGTCATACCTTTAACGTATAGTACATCATGGATTTCAGGAACGCCAGAAAGTTTGATCGTCCCCTTCTTGCTTATGTATAGCAACAACTCCAATGTTACAGGACCCCCTTCAAAGTTGTTTGAACTCACAAACCACGAAAAATCTCCAGACATATGTCAGCTACATCCACTATCAAAAAACCACTGAAAGGGTGATGTTGATTTTAGAGCAAAAGCTCCCATACTAACAATACTATCCCGTTTGGAATTTCTTGTTAGACTTCTACACCTTTTTAGAGAAGTAAACAGTTGTTCAGCTTTCTTATGAAGATTACTCGCAACCTTTAAACTTTTCCTTAAAGATGTACATGTATGTTGAAAATGATTTTGAGAATCACAGAACATACATGGACCAACATCTTTAATCTCATCTGAGTAGTTCTGAGTCCCATCAGGTTTCACAAAGCTTAAACCTCGCTTATCCACTGACTTGCGACAATTCTTCAGAGAAGAATTAAAGGGGTTATTCAAATCCATTGAAGGAACTTTGGCAGGCTTCAAATCCTTATACTTTGCAATTTCTGCAATAAAATCAGAATTGATCCGGATTTGTTCATCCAACTTCCTGTGGAGAATAACCAGCTCTTCAGAACTTTCTCTAAGATCAGAGTTAAATCATGGTGAAGCGTTTATCGAGACTTTACTATCCATAGAGTCAGATCACTACAAACACGGACTTATAAGGTCTTAAACGTGTTTGCCGGCTATGATACCAATTGAAAAAGCGGGGGTCTAAAAACCACACCCAATATATTGCTTAGCAATCTGTATGGACTAACTCCAATATACTTTCAAGATAATCAACTAGACAGTCAGACTCAATCTTAAGAAAATAATATCCAATAGTTATAGCTCAATTTCTTAATTCAATCTGCAATCAAACAAATAGCAATTTGCGAGCCCGATTGAATATAAGAAATAACTTGGACGGTATCAAAAACCAATATCCAAGTGTCAATCAATTTAATCAACAACCAAAGGTTGGATTCACAATTGATTGAACTTACGCACAAACTGTGATTTCAAAACAAATATAATGTGGAAAAGAAATAACACAGATACCAGAAATTTTGTTAACGAGGAAACTGCAAATGCAGAAAAACCACGGGACCTAGTCCAGATTTAAACACCACATTGTATTAAGCAGCTACAGACACTATTAGCTTTAAAGCAATTTTCAAGTGATCGAATGATCAATACGAAACATTCTGAGTCTACATCAAATGACTGTCTCACACAAATCATGTAAGATGTTACAAGCCGATTTTCACATGATCATCTTTTGACTTTCGTCAAGAATATAAGATGAACTTGGTTAAAGCGAAAGCTTACCAACACATATTTAGAGAAATATATAAGCGAGTTAAACTCAGCTCGAAATATCAAATGTGTATAATTGAAGTCTATATAGCTATACGACTTTTGTCTCAAATCTTTTGAGTAATAGATGAGTTCAAGTCTGTACATACCTTTTGTTGATGAAGTTCTACAAGCTCCCCTTAGTAGTTCTTCGTCTTCAATCAATGAACTCCGTGAAGTCTAATTCTCAACTACACTTACAATCCTAATCCTAGACTTAGCTATAAGTAGACTAAAAATCAAGACTTATAGTTTTGGCAACTAAACTTGACAAACAAGCTTGAGATAGCAACGCTTGCGAGTTCGACCGAGTAGTGCTCTAGCACTAAGACTGATATGCCTATGAGCTAGATTGATTATGATTCTCTAGAATATTAAAGAAGTAGACCTAATCTTTTGATTTAAATTCGTCTAAATCTAATGAAAGATTTTTGGCACTTTGATTTATCATCTAATAATAGTAAATTAGTTTCTGTCATGTTTGAGGCAGGGTAGCGCTAGACTTCATGAATACGATTATGGAACAACTCCTAGGCCTATAAAGAACATCACCAAGAGAGTCAAATGTATAGGTTCTTGCTTTAATCATGAGGCTTAGGGAAACAACTGCAGTATAGTATCCTGGACGGTTCATTCTATCTCAATTATATTCCATACCAAAGTCATTATAGAAGGATAGTGTTTGTAGCGGCTTAATACAATGTGTGTTTAAATTTGCGATGTCCCAGAGTTTTTTTTACCATTGTAGTTTTCCTCGTTCACAAAATTTTTAGTATCTTGCTTTATTTGTTTTCTGCATTATATCGATTTATTTTTTACAGTTGAAGTATAAGCAAGTTGTAGGTTAATCATTCTTGTGATTCAAGAATCTCAATTAAAGATTATCTAATGATATTGACTGTAAAGCTCATGCAAGGCATTATCTATTAGGTTTTGAAACGAAAAATTTAGTGGTGTACTTGGTACTCTCCCCTTTTCAAATTTCTATCGTTCGTTAAAGACTCCTCAAGGTTCGGGTGACAATGAAAAACGCGTTAGTAATAAGTTAACGTTCTCATAATTTATATTTATGTTATTTTACTTTTTGAAAATTCAATTAATCAATGTCAATCTACAGTTCAAACACCAAACTCTTACATGGAACAATGTTGGTACCAAGCTTAAAGTCTAAGACAAAATCTAGGCACCAAACTACGGAGAATCCAATTTTCTTTTATAATTTTGAAGTTGGATTCATAAAAGAGAGCAGTAGGTCTCAAATAATATGCCTGGGCCCGAAACTAAACATGAAAATAAAGTATTAGCTAAATGAAATTGGAAAGTAGTACACAGTGGTTACAAAACGAACGAATTTCAATAACAGCATGACTTATCAACAAGAATACAAAACGAACGAATTTCAATAACAGCATGACTTATCAACAAGAACAGATGCTTCAAAAAAAAAACAAGAACAGGGGCCGACACTATGTCAGAGCACCACCTATATGGTAAAACAAAAAAAACAAACAGACGAAAACCAAACTGTAAAAAACATTAGAAATTTTGAGCCCTAACAATTTGAGGCAGGCTCTATGCAACAGCCTAGCTGGCCTAGTCCATAAGACGGCTCTGGCCTAGTCCATAAGACATGACAATTGGCATAATTCCATCACCCAGATGGCTCTTCACAAGAGACAAAATGTTGAAGAGTTCCCGTATCTCTAACAAACAAGAAACGGCAAGTGAGACAGTTTGCTCTAAGAGGTTTGAGTAGTACTGAGGCAGAAGGAAGACAGCAATATGTAAGAACTTGGATTTGACCTACCTTGAAGTACTGCTCTAAAACCAACTCAGTCAGACCCCTTCTGGTCGGTCAACTTCTCAGGGTTTCTAGCAATAACAACCACATGCTCATGCACAAGAAAAGGGGTCATAAAACACACCATCATAGAATAGAAAACTGACGAGACAAACCATACCAGTGAGAAAATACCAACAAACGTCCAAGCTGTAACATAGTGGCGATAACTGTAACATGTAAAGAAATACTACAAGAGATGGCAAAATTTGACAAGACTCCTAAAAAAGTCATCAAAAGTGTGTTCTGTAAGAAGTAACTCAAGTGTCGATATCCTGATTAATATATTGAGGATGGGTCTGCAGTGTAATATCAATAAAACATGAATACTAAACGAAGAATCACCTGACACAACATCAAAGAAGACGTTACACAGAAATCTTAAAGCCTGCATGGCCCAATGCCCATACATGTAATGTGTTGTGGCCACTTAACTTAACATTCAGCTTAACACTCACTAAAACTGTAACCACCTAGTCCTCAACACCGTAAAATTGACCAAAAATATGTAGAAACTGGGGAGAGACAATCTACATCTCTATACCTGCATATTCCTCGGAATAGCAGCTCCTGGTGACATAAGCATCCAACATCATCTTAGCCATCAGTATACATACAAATTTTGACTAAACAAACGAAAACCTCACCCAAGATATCTGGAGAGAATCCACCATATGTTTACAAAAACTTCTGTGAGCACTCATTCTTCTCCTCATTCAGTATGTATATAGGTAAGAAGGGGAACTGTCGCTACAACTTTAGGTTGTTATGCGGAGTGACAGTAATTGTCTGTTCCATCAAGAGTAACTGATGATGAGTCGGGTCTAGTGAATGTTAATTTCGAATTGAATTAATACTTTAAATACTTTAAAAAGCTTAAGATCAATCGTTTCCAGTGGATCTCAAACAATTCCGAAAAAAAAAGAAAGACAATCAAACATTTCATATTTTCAAAATCCAAACATTTGCTTGACTAACCAAATTCTATAATAGCAAAAGAAAGCCAACTAACCGGTACTAACTGCATATACATTAGGTATGTATTAATCATTCCCATTACCGATTACCTCGCGAAAGTTAATCCTTTGACGCCTTGACAGCTCCCAAAACAGCCTCTATCGTCTCTCGCATCAATTTCAAACGTTTCAAGTTCATATCAAGCTCCTCCGCATGCAATTTCTTCCATTTTTTCTCAAACTCCTTGACCTTAGAATCACCAATCAATTTCAAACCCTCCTTCGAAAGACACTCTTTCATTCCAAACTTGGGTAAGTTACCCGACACAGGTAAGTTAGCAAGCAGCTCCCCCCATTTAGCTTTCACATTACTACCATTACCATCACCAACCTCCACATTAACACCAGCAGCATTTTTCCCAGTCTTTTCCTCCATTTCCTTCATTTTTTTGTAAAGATCACTCCAAATATCTTTCGAAATCAAATACAATCTAATATCATGAGGTTTCTCAAAAACAGGATCCTCATCACCATCGGTATACTTGTTCTTCATGGCATTAAAAAATCTAATCTTCAATTTTTGAATTTTTGGATACAATTGAGTCTTCGTATCAGGAAAGAAATGCAATGATTCTTTAATACCATTAAGAAATTCACCAAGAGCATTAACAGGGATCCAACCTTTTTCCTTATTCCATGTCTTACCTTTGTTTTTCCAGTCCCTCAAGCCTTCCAAAACCACAATTTCATCCTTTTCACTCCAAACCCTTTCTGCATTGAACTTTTTTGGCTCTGGTGGTTCAACATTAGGTTTAGATTTAGGTTTTTTTGGGAGCTTATCAGAACCAAAATCAACCCCATCTTTATGAAATTTCCTCAGTACATCATCAGAACCAGACTCATCTTCAGCTCCTCCTCTTCCTCCTTTTTCAGCATATTCTTCTGAAGTTGAAGCACTTGGTGGATTATCAAGAAAGGGGTTTGGACGCTTCGTCCGAGCCATGAGAAGAAGAGATTTTCGATGAGAAGGGTTTACTCACAGGGTCTTGGATGCTTCTCCTCCGCTATATGGTGAGTGCCAGGAGAGGAAATGAAGGGGCTTGGAGGCGTTATTCGGCTCTTTTAGGGTTTTGTTGGGGGATAGGAGACGCAGTCCTCTCCAATTATCAATGCAGTTGCCGCTTTTGGCCTTGGAATGTGCTGCTGCTGCTGTCCCATTTTAATCACGCGGCAATGCACCAGGTCTTTATTTTTTTTATTTTGGACAACGACCAAAGGGAGGAGTCCCTTAGTGATGAAAAAATGGCGAGTTTGTCCATCACAATGTTTGTGCAGAGAAACTGAAATTGGCTTTTTGGAAATCACAATTTCATGAAATTAAGCTCAAACTTGGGATCATCAATCAAATTGATTACAGATTTCAGTCAAACATCATTAAACAAACAGATTCACAGTTCAAATTTCTTTAAAATAGCCATCAGATCGATTGAAATCGATCAGTTTCAGTATCATTTTATTAAAAAGCAGTTCCCTTTCATCGTCGGTCTTCACTGCTGCAACAGTAATCTAGTGATAAATTTTTTATTTTGTAAATGGATATTCATTAAAAGAATCACGCGGTAATGCACCAAATCTTTATTTTTATTTATTTATTTTTGATAAAAAATTTAGTTTGTAAATGGATATTCATTAAAGGAAATCAAGAATTGGCGGAACCTCAGTTACATCATGAGTAACGCGATCTAATATGTGAGATCCAAAATATTAGATTTGTCTACTAATAGTTTTTGCATAATATGTCTTCGGAATCCAAAATATTGTTAAAAGATTTTGCTTCCTTTATCAGTGTACAAGGTCTGTTCTGCCCGCCCAGGCTAGTATTATAAAATTGCTTCACGGTTTTCCGATCATAAGAACAATAGTTAAATTCCTTGCTCCTTTGGTCAGTTAACAAAAAAAAAATCAGGAATCAAAATGATCAGCATATAATCTGCCAAACGAAACATGCCACTTAGAAAATTTTCAGTTTAATCTACATGTCCAACGTAAACCCAGGAATGCAAAAGTTGAGTGAATTAAATTTCACAAAATTGGTTAAAAAGATAAAAATCAACAATTCCTGGATGAAATGGACAGTTAGATTTTGATATTGTTTAAATGGACAAAAATGTAAAAATAGGCAGGATGTAACCAGTTTCATCGTGTCCATTTTTTAAATATTTTTTCTTATTTTTAATTTACACAGGATGTATCCAGTTTCATCCTTACTATATTTTAAATTTAAGCTAGGATGAATCCAGTTTCATCCTTGCTATTGTTTTTTTGGCCATTTCACCCAAACTATTTTTTACTGGTCCATTTGAACCGTGATTTAAAAATATTTGGACAAATGACCCATTTTCCGATTAAATTTTCAGTTCAATTTCCTCCATCTTCTCTTGGTTTTGCTATATGTAATTAGTAACCATTATTTACTATATACCTGTTAACATTATCTAGTTCGCGCCTTCCAGGCATATGCACGGCAGTGATACTACCTTTTATTTAGTCGAAGAATGGCGTTAACTACTATTATAGGGGAACAAAAATCACTTTTGGTAGAAGCCGTAGCAATACCCATCAATCCTCAAAGAGCCTACTAATTGTACTTGGATACTGAAATCTGCTAGTAGAAAATATCTCACTTTGGACAAAATTGGATTCATATACACGATTCTTTTTTATAGCATTCATTTTACGGTTGAATGACCAATACTTTGTTGAAACTGCATAAGCATAGCACACATTTCATGATTCCCATAAATACCTTCACAAACAAAGACATGGAACATTATCGTTGGATATTAATATGATAAACGAACAATGTGTTAGATGGTCGGGAAGTAAAAAGCAGCAAAGACATACCACGCGACAGTGAAACTGAAATTGTGAAAGCTTACCTCATTGTTTTCATTGCAGCATAATCTGCTGTCCGAAAAGACAGATATAATCCTACATAAACTTTAACTGGAAATTAGTTCTATCACAAAATCGTCATTGTTCTAAATCCAACTTCTGTTACAGGCTTGATGGAGTATTCGGTATATGTTAGTGGTTTTCAATTGTGCTTGGTATCACAACCACACCTGCAAACGAATGACAACTTGGTTTAATTAAGAATCTTTGAGAAATTTTTGTTATTTTTCTAATAGACCTTGTCTGCCATACCTGCACATAATAGAAGCATCGCAAATTCCTTTCCTGGTCAGTAATCTAAACTACATTTGATCATTCCATTAGGTGGCTTCTAACTGCATACAACAAAATAACAACGTGAAAACGGCCTCCCCATGGATACACGTACAAACAAAAAAAGATGAATATGGAAACCATGTGAGATGCAAACATCAAAAAATTTCACTAAGAAATCTTGGCAGAGTTATCATTCCTAACCTTTCTTGCATTACTAAACGCTTCCAAGAATTCCTTTGACTGGCATCAAACAACTACACACAAAGAACAGTGAAACCAATTAACTAAAATATGATCAAAGGAAATTGCAAACATAATATATAATTTTACTTCTATTTAGAGCAAATCCTTATTCATTATTAGGGCCGTATTTGATGTTTAAGGGTACGGACATTCCCGACACCTCCACCACAAACATAATACTCCACTTCGTTTTTTGGAAAAGGTAAAATTCATGTATCTAACCAAGCACCTGAGATACTGCCCCACTTTCTAAACATGCATTCACAACATAGTTGGAAAACAGGTCGAAGCCTAATACCATACTCCGAAAGACAATGATGGAAACTTGTACAAAGGAGAGAAAGTAATCATGTGATAGAAACTTGTTTTCTACTTTCATCGCGTTTCTTCTGTAGAAGCCTACAAGGCTACAATTTAACCATTTTACCTCTCCGATCTCTTCAATAAGACCATCTCCGGTGACTGCCAACAATAATGATAAACATGAAACCATCTCCTACCTTAACCATAATCTAATTTTAGAACTGTTGTCACAACTTTGCCTAAAATGCTGATTAAAAAAATTCATTGTATACAAACCTTAGTCCAGAAAATTTATGTAAGTATGAGCTATAATGAATATCCCTTTTATTTCCTCAACAGTGTCTCCATATTCATCAGAGTTGGCAAAAAATAGTTCCACACACAGTTACTCTCCATGGAAGCATTGTTACAGTGAACTCCATCCATATTCTACGTGATCACCAGCATCATTGTAACCTCCAACTAAATTGACCTAATCATCAAAAACATATCCAATTCAGAAAACCCACAACTTGTTAAAGAATTCGTAATTTACATTAAAGCCATTTGGCAGAATTATATCTTTTCAAATTTCTTCGATCACCATGAAGAGGGAAAACGATCTAACTTGTTTGGCAGTGTTGGGAATCCTCAATATTTCTTCGATCACCATGAAGAGGGTTTTGTTGTATTGATAAGTGATTTGCATTCGGCAATATATATGTAACTGAATAGTCATGTCTGAATCCAAAAGGCGTGCAAGAGCAGCGTACCTTCTCGTACAGTCCGAGACAGTTATTTTAGGTTACGTCTTTTAACCAAAAGACGCATGGATTCTGTAGCATAAACTGCTGTGCTGACGTGGGCCTCTATATTTACAGCAAACTTAAGATTGAATCTGCTTTCGACACGTAAGCATTATCATTCCCCTTTATATAAAGAAGTATTGATTTGCCACTGTATTTTCAGTTCTTCTAAAAAGTTTTGACAAGATTTAACTAATTTATCTGCTTCCTCCGAAAAGTTCGGCTATTCCAAGAAATAACAATTGGCTTTCCATTTAGGAACTTGATTAAGCTTTCACAATCAACCCCTTATGCTGAAATTGGCCAGGTTCTTTTCTTTTTCCGATGATGTTGCCCGTAGCAAACCTACAACTTATGCTTCTTGGGGGCCTGAACTAGTTGATGGTGTTGGAATTTTGAGTAAAATTATTTATGCAAGTGAAAATTATTTTTCAAAGTTTAAAATCCAACAGGTGTGTTTAGAGTCATGCATTTTCGCCCATAAGACACTTGGTGCACAAGTTTTATGGAGAGTCACTGTTAGATATGGAGAGTCGTCTATGGATGAAGAGAGACCTTGTAGAGTCACTATTGATTCTATAAATACCCATCGCTTGTATTAGTTTTGTATGAGATTTAAACATGGTTTTGAAGAAACAAAAGTGTCAAGAGTCATGTCGTATTTAAGATCACGGTAATTGTTAATATTCGTCGGTCGATTAGTACTATAGTTCTACTTACTACAAGGCGTGGTTGTTGTTTCTTGGGAGACGATATTCGTAGAATCGTGAGCATCGTATGCGGGGATGAATTGTCTTTAAGGAAATAGGATTACCTCGCCTCGATCAACCCAATCCGAAAAGTTTTTCTAACTCTCTATTTTGTTAGTATTTTTGTTTGTCGCACTAACATGCTTTTCGAGAAACCGAAAATGCATTATTTCCAACAGATTTTCCTGCTCCCCCTCTTTCAGAAATACTTGTATAATTATGAATAATTAAAGCAAAGCTAGAAGGTTGGGTTACAGAAATCTATGTTGCATTAACATTGATTTTAAGACTATATCTATCAGGAGTCGTCCAAGGACCGTTTGTTTCCTTAGACCAGAATTGGATATATCGTTGGATTTCTAAAGACAATTGAATAGGAGATTGCAATTTTTCTTAAAACCTTTGTTACATTTTTATTTACATATAAACCACATTTTGGTAGCAACCCATTCTAGAGATATTTCATCCCTAGGGTTTGTATCCACTCTGTACATATGTCTAACAATTTAGTAGAGCTATTGAGTAATCTCAAGATTAAGGTCTAATTTCCAAGACAATTTAACATAAGGGCAATGGAGAAATAGGTGATCCACTGTCTCTTCTTCTTCTACATTAAAAGTACATAATGTATTGATGTTTTTTATTATCCCTTTGAGTTTATAATTTGTTGTTAGAGCATTATGAAGCTATTTATAGAGAAATAGCTTAATCATTTGTGAGACTTCTAGATTCCATACAAATTTCCAAAAGGATTAGTTTAAAGACTAGAGGAGTTTGTTAGAGCATTGCGCGGTCGAACTCCCAAGTGTTGATATATACAGCTTGTTTTCAAATTTAGTTGTCAAAACTATATCTTGATTTCTAGTATGCAATTAGTTAAGTCTCGGTCTAGGATAGTGGAGTTGGAAAATGAGCCAGTCATCATTTGCGTTCTACCGTTTGAAGGTGACTATCAACCGATGCTTTTGGAGAACTTCATCAATAAAAGGTAAGTGAAGACTAAACCACCTACATCTCAAGTGATATTCACTTTTCTATCTTGAGACGATTGTCGCATAACTAATTAGTCTAGCTTGCATAGACAAGAATTTCGAGTCGATAACTAATTATTTAGTTTACGAATTTCTCGAGATATAATGACTAAGCTTAATAAACATTTTTTCATACTTGATCAAATTCGGTGGAGAAAAATTTATTGTTCAGAGCCAAATCATGATTCAAGTTTATCATTTGAAATTAGGCTGGAACAGTGATAAGTGTCATTGTTGTTACTCAGGAATTGATTTAGAGAAATATCAAACTACTATATTCGGAATACAAAACAGTGTTATTAGTCTTAAAATCTGAGAAAACTGTTACATGTCTGAGGCCGTATTACATGTATTCGTAGACGTAGCAAAGTCGCTATATATCGACTTTCAGATTTGTGTGATATGCATATTCGTATGTACATCATGGGAAAATCTGTTTGTTTAATGATCCAGATATTTTTGTATGTTCGTATACAAACAATTATGGAACTGTGGTAAGGGAACCGGGTAAAATTAATAAAACCGGTATGCGAACCAAAACAGTTTTATGTTCTATAACCAGTTTAGTACCCAAACCGGTACGTGAGATGAATGTTCTGTAAACTCCGGAACCGTCAAAGGTCTAAGAGTTTGCAAACCGGTACATGAACTAAAAATTTCTGTAGACTCCGGAACTTTGAGTTGGTCAAAGTTTGCAAACCGGTACGGGAACTGAAAAGTTCTGTAAGAGTACGGAACTTGGTAATTGCATAAGTGTGCAAACCGGTTTATCAACTGAAAAGTTATGTTGACTCCAGAACTCGTTAATTGCATATGAGATTGCAAGCTGGTCCGCATACTGTGACTCAGCTGATTCACGAACGGTTCAAGTAATTGTACCTTGTACATTACAAACTGTGTTGATCATGGTTCAAGTGCGATTAAATTATCTCTATGAAGTAATTTGCATTTTATCTTTTCTCTAATTAGCACTAGACTCAATTGATCACATGATTGTGACTCAATCTTAATTTCTTAGTGAAGCCGAAAATGAGTGTTAAGCTTTTAAGTTCAAATCGGCTAGTTTCGGCTAACCATGTTGAACATAATATTTATACACGGTTCGGTTACTGTTTACCTAACCATAATGTATATCTTGTATATGTAGTTAAGATTAAAATCTTTCATCTAACGGTGGTGTTGATGATGGATTTTTGACGAAGGTTAAAATCGTCAAATCATAACTTTGCATATTTCTGACCAACTTCAGACACGTATGTGAAGTTTATATTTCAGAATCTAAGCATGAAAGTTCATGCCGCGATGATTTCTGATTGAGTGTACAGGATATGCAGTCTCTCAACTGATACCACAACATATTTCATCAGCTAAGCAATTTCAGTATTCACTTCTGTATAGAATCGAAATGATTGGACGGCTCCTAGATGTATTAATCACTAGTATAAAGCAATACCGTCTTCAGGATATCGCAATGTTCCCTGACTTTACAGAATAAAACATTTTAAACGAGTATGACGCTTCAACTAGCTCATACCTCGATTTTCGAATAATTATAATGCTCCTAGACAGCGTGCCTGCTAGTATAGAGCCATCAATCAATTATTTCTAGTCGCAAAATTAATCAATTGAACTCCTAGAAAATATTCTACTTTCTTTATAATATTTCGTTACTTCAATTCTGGATTTTCCCAGTAGAATTCCATGGGTTAGTATAATATTCAACTTTGAATGAAGACTTTCGCGGCTACCTTGAACGTATAACCATCGGCCACCACCGAGTAATCCCCAAGAAAATGGTGCGAGTGTACTTAACAATAATGCACGAACGAGCGTTCAAAAATATGGACGAACGAGGAAACCTATGCAAAATAGGGAATAAAAATAATAATAATAAAATAATAAAGAGGCGCCTAGGGGACCAAGCCGACCGACCAGCTGTTCATGCCGTCGTGGACGGTCCTACGCCTCTCCATTTATTTATCTTATTTTATTATTTTTCCTAATCTCGTGAAAACTCCTTCATTCGAGCAAAACTCTTAGTTTCTCCATATTTCCTCACACGGTGAAAATACCACCAGTCGTCCGGTCATGCCCTAGCTGTGGCCAGTCCCACGGCCTCTCTAAATCCTTATTTTATTATTATTTCTTCTCTCATCTAATGAGACTCCTTCGTTTGAGCAAAAAACCCAAAATTTTCCATATTTCACCAATATTGCTCAAACTACCAAAAAGCAAAAAAAATCAAATGTTCACATGACCGATTAGGCTTCCCACAGAAAATATTAAAATATTGATCGCACGAGCAAAGTTCTACTTTCTTATTCAAGCAAAATTGAGAGTTTCAGTTAGATCAAACTCTTCTGAAAATCCAAAATATTGCTCGAACGCAGTCAGAAGATATCAAAACTCACATAATTGAGCCACGAGCTATATCGTGACATGATGATGCCACCTTGACTGACCAAGGTCGGCCCTTTAGCTTGCAAGGAGCCGGTCCCACACATCTTCCTACTTTTTACCTAATTTGTCTTATACAGTTCATATTGGGTTCAAACTCTTTCCAAACAACTTGGAATTTGATCAAACGACCATCAGTTGATCCCACGACCACCAATGGTCGGTTCTATACCCCTTGGTCGGTCCATCATCTCTCCATAATTAGGTTTTATTACCTAATTCTCAAACGAGCACTATTTTAATAAATGATTAAACCAGCATTTAATCATTCTTTCACCAACTGGTCTACAAAGGACTTTGGTGTTTGCTCATTCGAGCATCTCGGAACTACATGGTGGATCCATCATCCCTTGTAGCGGTCCCTCTCACTCATTGATTTTTCAATAAATCATCAATTGATCAGCCATCGATCAAAATTAGGGTTTCAGATCAAATGATATGCAAAGCATAATTCTGAACAGGTTCAAACACCAATATTTTATGTTGATTCAGCAATCAACATTCTAATTAATTATATTCGGTCCAACTGCCAATATTTTATTTGGTTGTGTTACCAATAATCATTAAACGAGCAATATTTTCTCACACTAACAATATTGATTCAACTATCAATATTTAGTAATTCATTAAATGAGTATTATTTGCTCAGACGAAAAATATTTGCTCAGGCTATCAATATTGATTCAACTATCAATATTTAATAATTCTTTAAACTAGCAATATTTGCTCAGACGAGCAATATTTGCTCAGGTCACCAATATTGATTAAACCATTAATATTTAATTATTCCTTAAACGAGCAATATTTTCCCAGGTTATCAATATTGATTCAACTATCAATATGCAATACTTAGTCAAACGAGCAATATTTGCTCAGACTATTAATATTTACCATGTTGATCCAACTATCAACATTTATTCGAGAATTATACATCTATCTCAACAGATATTCTCAATCTATGAGTTATAGAGCATTCGTCAATCATGTTCGACTCATAAATATCAAGACTCATCGTCTAATCAAGTCAACAACTGACTAATTAAATACACGTCTGCCTTGCAGACTCCACAATCATGAGACATCAATCATGTTACATGGGGGGATATTAACTAGGGTTTTGTTCTGGCGGCCTACGGACATGTGTCCATCCACGATGAGAGATGTGAGTAAGTCGTGCAAGCGTTTGAGGAAGTTAGCAAAGTAGTGGATGGACGATCAACCGATTCTTCGCACGACATGGAACTGGTTAAACCACGATCTCCCACTTTCTCACTCTTTCACTCAAGCAACCGTCACACTGTGGAGATCAATGTGTCTACATTCTGGCAATATAAATAAGTTCATGAATTTATGATTGAACAAGAACACAGATATACGGGAATTAACACAAGAACTTTCTTATTCGGAAAGGAAGAGACTCGACTGAATCTCACCTGAACAATCACTCTCAACAGAGCAGAATTCCAAATTATTTGAACCCAGCATTTCATCTATTTGCAGAAACCTACAACCATTCACAATCCTTTGATCATCATTGATCTCACACATACTTCTCATCTTCCCTCTTACAGACCGACCCATCCTCTCTTATGACTGAATTGACTCTGGGACGACCATTTTCTTGGTTTAGGCCGGAGTCCTACAAATTGATCTTTCGAACTCAAAGCACTCTCGTGCAGTGCATCTGTTTGCAAAAGGTTCAAGCAATTTGCTCGGTCGAGGGTCCCCGCCCGAACGGTCGTCTCTTCACTTTCCCAAAAAACCAACAAATCGTTTTCTCACATCAACATGTGGATATTGTTTGCTTGGTTCCAAAGCTATCTTAACTTAAACCTAAAGCAACCTAAGTTTTGAAGTCTATATAAGGGTAACTCTTGGAAACTTGGATCTTTGAATCCCGATACTACTTTTTGTTGTGTCCTAGTTGTATTTAGAGTCGTCCTCTCTAAAAACCCTTTTAGGGTTTAGAGCAACTGCAGTGGTCCGATCAAAACCAAAGACCAAAAAAAAAAAAAATTGGGTTTAGTCCGTGTTGCTACGCTACGGTGGTGGACTATATTTGATCGAGCGGAAATATAACGTTCGTTTGCTGAGGGGCGTAGGTATTATGCACGCCTGGATGGAGCGTATATAAATATTACGTCCGTTGTTGAACGTAGACTTAACAAACGTCGGGTGCGGGGCGTGTGTATAATTAACGCCCCACAAAGTGACCTACTTATCACCTTCAAGTCAAGTCGATAGAACTACAACCTAAAGGAAAGATTGATAGAACCATTAATCTTGATGTTTTATGTATCCACCGTATGTAACCATATATTTCCAACAACTTCTTTCGTCATGTTAAAAATGTACAATTTCAGCATGTGCTATTTAGTTTGTTACAATTAATGGGGCGTGAACTTTACGCACGCATCAAATGGGGCATATATATTTTGTTCGTCTTAATGGGGCGAACTTATACTCAACGTCTGTCATAAGGCGTACATTATACCAATGCCTAATCAGGCGTACATTTTACCAACACTCAATAGACGCGTAAATTACATACACACCTCACCAATGGCACGAGGAATGTACATACGCTTCATATGAAACGTAAGTTAAAAGCTCGCCTATTACCAAACGTACTTTATAACTTCGTTCGACTAAATTTGGTTGTCTGGGTTTGAGACCAAATATAGTCTGAAATTTGGTTTCAGTCGAGGTTTCACTCTTTAGTCCGTTCGACTGTGTCTGGTTTCTGGACCAAATTTATGGTTTTACTCGTCCACTGTGGTTGCTCTTAATGACTATAAAGACTTCGTATGGATTCGTGAAGCCAGGTCCAGTTATCTTTTACCTTGAGAACTTGAGTATCCTGATCATGATTGTTTGTAGAGCTTCCTCCAACGATCAAAATAGATAATAATCAACAGAGTCTCTTCATCACATACTTTGTTGATTGCACAAGTTTGATACTTGTGAGGTGAATAATAATATAGGTTGCACTTTGAGTTGCATAAGTCCGGATTTTGAGGATAGACATACTTTTGTGTAAGTTGCTATCATTTTTCATCACATGGATCTATCGTTTGATCTAATCATCCATTCAGATCGTAAATCAGGAAATCAAATATAGGTTTAATCGATGGGAGGAAGATTTGGTTTAAAGTCTTCAATTGAGGTTGAAGCAACTATTATTTGTGGGTGACATCAGCTAAGGGAATCAATTGCGCAGAGTCTTGCGAGATTCAAGAGGCGTAAGGAGGCGACTATACCTTATTGGTGGATTTTCTCTTATGGCTCAACTACATTCCAGACGGAAGTTAATTGGCAGTATGTTAGTGTATGTAGTGGTTTAATACAATGTAGTGTTCAATCTGGACTAGGTCCCGGGTTTTTATGCATTTGTGGTTTCATCGTTAAAAAAACTTCTGGTGTTTGTGTTATTTCTTTTCCACATTATATTGTTTATCTCTACAATTGTAATATCACAGGTTGTGCGTTGATCAATCAAACTATCTAGATCCAACCTTGTTAGTTGGAAAAGACTTGATTGATCCTTGGGCATTGGTCTTTGGTACCGTCCAAGAACTCTCTTTGTAGTTAGGTTCACGGATTCAATTCTGTAAGCATTCTAACAACGAGAGAAATAGAGATATAACTCTAGGAACTTTCCTTGATTGAGTTTTTACTCTCGGAGTTGTGTTGAGTTTGTCCATACATATTGCCTAAAAAAAGTTGGTGGAGTATCTTGGTACCCCATGCGTTTTCAGTTGGTATCAGAGCAGGCAAACACGTTAAGACCTAATAAGTCTGCGTTTGAAGCAGTCTGAAGTTATGGACAGAGATGAAATCTCAAAAAACTTATCACCAGTAAAGATCATACCAAATCCCAAGTGTGTTCTAGAAACTATTGATGTTGATTTTAGTACTGATCTAATGAAGGTGATCGATAAGCTCTGTCATGAGAAACACAAATTAAAAAGAATTATCGATGGACTTCGCTGTGAGATCTATATCAAAGATTCTTATCTTCGAGAAGTTTCTGAAAGGGAAAAGACCCTCCAGGATAAATTGGATGAAAAAATTCGAATTAATAAAGAAAATGTTGTAGGTACTGGACATTCTATATCCACTATCAACAAAACTCTTGGGATTTTGAATTAGGTAAGAAAAACTTCCGATCTATCTATGGATTCGAGAAATTCACTTAACTCATGTGTCATGAATTGTCGTCAGTATGGAGATAAAAGAGGCTTAGGCTTTAATAAAACTATTCCGACTCAGAGTGGTGCGAAGGAATTTCTTGGTGTTGTCACACAAACTGTAAGCTCCTGTATGTTTTGTAATGCTCTCGATCATTACCAACATACTTGTAAACTCTTTAAGAAAAAATGAATTAAAGGTTGCTAATAATCTTAATAAGAAAACTGGAAAACTTTTCTCTAACCTCATGAGTTCTGAAAAACTAACAAATTCCTTCCCCGGGAACAATGATGTTAGTATGGGATCTTTTTTTTAAAGTCATCCTCACCTTTTCAGTGGTTTCTAGACAGTGGGTGTAGCCGGCATATGACAGGCGATCTCTCGTGGTTCGTGAACTCGAGTAACTTTGATGGAGGTCATGTGCTAGATTAGCAAAAAGGGAACGATCAAGCTACCTGGTGTGCCTGAAATCCATGATGTTGTTTACGTTAAAGATATGACTGCAAATATTCTTTTTCTTAGTCAAATTTGCGACAAAGGCCATAAAATTATCTTCAGTGCCCAAGAATGTGACATTGAAGATAAATCCAGAAGAGTAATTTTTCGGGAATAAGTGGCAAGAATAATTGTTATCTGTTGGATATTCAGTCTAATCTTTGTTGCAATCTGACAAAGGTGGAATCTACACACCTTTGGCATGAGAGTTTTGGTCACATCAATTTTCGCCTTCTTGGCAAGATCATTAACAAAGAACTTGTCATATGTGTACCCAAAAATCAATGCCAAAGTTGATGGTGTTTGCGGATCTTGTCAAAAAGGTAAACAAGTACGGGTTTCACATAAATCATCTCGAGAAATTTCCACCAAAGCTCCACTTGATTTATTTTATATGGATCTCTTTAGACCCATTCAATAACCCATTGTTAGGGGAAAGAAATATGCCTTGGTAATGGTTGATGATTACATCAGATTTACTTGGGTGGCGTTCTTGGCTCACAAGGATGAAACCCTAAGTGAATTCAAGATTATTGTTAATAGAAAGCAAAATTAGGAGCGATTTGGGAACTAAATTCAAAGATACCAAAGTGTTTGAATTCTGTGACCAACTGGGTATTATTCAACAATATTCTCCACTTATTACTCTGCAAGCTAACAGAGTTGCAGAAAGGAAGAATAGAAGTATACAGGAAATGGCTAGGGTAATGCTCCATAAAATAAACTTACCATTGAAGTTTTAGGAAGAAGCAGTCTTTACAGACTATTACTTGATCAATCATGTGTATTTACACTCACGAACTCTGAATACTCCTTATGAGTTATAGTATGGTAAGAAACCTAACTTACACTATCTTCGTGTGTTTGGCAGTAAGTGTTACATTCTTAAAGATCGTGAACAAAAAGGTAAATTTGATTCAAAAAGCGATGAAGATATTTTCCTTAGCTATGCACCAGACAGTCGTGGGTTTAAAGTATATAATCTCAGAACTCGTGTCATGATGGAATCAACAAATGTTATCATTGATGATTTGAAAGAATTTCATCGTGGTGACTCTCCTGCTGAGTGGCCTTATTTGGAGACAACTGAGAAAGTCAAAGAAGTTATGGAGTCAGTAGAAGTTGTACCTATGGTTTCTGACCCCGACGTTTCAGATGACGAGAAGAAAAACCATACAAAGGGTGTTCCTATTGAACGTGCCACTCCACGACATTTGTCGGTTCATAGGAATCATGATATTAACAATATTATTGCAGGAACATAGTTTACTGCTAAGAAGAGAAACCAACTTCGAAACATTTGTAATTTCGGCTGTTATCTTTCGCAAGTTGAGCCTAAAAATGTTGATGAAACTCTGAATAATCCCTTCTAGGTGAATGCAATGCATGAATAGATAAATTAATTTTAAAGGAAATAGGTATGGGAACTCGTTCCTTGTCCTCCTAACATTAATATTGTCGGTACAAAATGGATATATAAGAACAAGTCAGATGAATTCGGTACAACGGTCCGAAATAAGGCAAGACTTGTCATTCAAGGATACTCACAGATTAAAGGAATCGACTTTGATGAAACTTTTTCTCTTGTTTATCGCCTTGAGTCCATAAGATTATTATTATCGCATGCTTGTTTTCTCAAGATTAATCTATTTCAAATGGACGTAAAATATGCATTCTTGAATGGATGTTTGAAGAAAGAGGTATATGTAGCCTAACCTAAAGGTTTTGAAAGTCCAGAGTATATGATTGTGTATATAAGCTCAACAAGGCATTATATGGATTAAAAAAAGCACCTCGAGCATGGTATGAAAATCTTACTAATTCTCCTCTTCGTAAACGGTTCTCAATAGGAGGAGCGGATAAGACTATGTTTACCAAATAGAGTGGGAAAGACGTCCTTATTGCTCAAATCTATGTAGATGATATAATTTATGGGTCTACTTCAGAGAAACTTGTTAAAGAGTTTCAAACTTCTCTCGGCAAGGAATTCGAGATGAGCAATGTTGGTGAATTAAGATTCTTTTTGGGTCTACAAATTCAACAACACAAGGATGAAATTTATATTTCTCAAGAAAAATATACAAAAGATCATGTTAAAATATTTAGTCTTGAGAAAAGTATTCCCAAATTAACTCATATGCCCACTATAAGGATAAGAATGGATTTGATGTTGATCAGAAAATATCTTAGTTCTTGAATGCTCAACATGATTTTCAGTAATTCGAATCGCACTTGAGTTATCACAAAATATCTTCATAGTTCCAGTATCGACTCCATAAATCAATAAGCATTTGTTTCATCCATAAAAGTTGAGTACAAAACAAACCTGCAACAATGTATTCTGCTTCGCACGTTGATAGTGATGGTGAGTTTTGCTTCTTCCAATGCCATGCAACAAGATCGAATCCGACATAGTACAATCCTCCAGATGTGCTTTTCCTATCTTCTACACAACCTACCCAATCTGCATCAGAATATGCTGTAAGATCAGTGTTAGTATCAAATGTATAATAGGAGTATGATGTACATATCTTATGATCCGTTTTGCAGGTGCAAGATAAGATTCTTTTTTCTTAGCCTGAAATCTAACACAACAACCAACGCTAAAGGCGATATCTGGTCTTGTTGCTGTTAGATATAGAAGGCTTCCAATGATACCACTTTATTAGAGATCTCTATGGAAACGGTATTATCAGCATAAATTTTGTGCCGTCAGAACAACAATTGGCTGATATTCTCACCAAACCTTTAGACACCAAAACATATCAACACTTATGGAAGTCTTTTGGTGCTGTTTTGGTTAATTAAATCAAGTTTTCCAATTGCCCCTGTACTTATCTATATTCCTTTGGATGTGTAAACTTGAGTTCCAGGTAAGAAATTGTTGTCATTCATTCAAATAGTTCTTTTTCACGAAAGTAAGGTCACTCACGTTGTTCTCTCGGGAATGACATTTTATGGGGGAGAATTGTTAAATGAACTTGTGCTTAATTGTTATGTCTTTGTGGGGGAGTGTGGCTGTGGAATTATAAAGGAAATGCTTGTATCTTTTTAATCTCCTAGGATGAGCACTAATTATTTATTACTATGTGATATCATCTAAAACAAGTTGATATGAGGAGTTGCATTTTAACTATATGTTATTATGTAGTATCTCCATCTTCCTTAATAATTTGGTTGTATTCATTATGATCCTGCAATTTTCGTACCTTTGTTAATTTTATTGACAAAAAGGGGGAGAATTGTTTAGTAGTTTCATACTACATACATATGGTTTACGGATCATTATGTAAGGAGGAGTGGATCATTTAAACAATAGATTTTCCTATTAAACAAAGTATTAATTAAGGGGGAGAAACATATCACCATAGTATTGCTTCATAGTTGAGATACAATTGAACTTTGGAGGGAAGATAATAATACTATGTGTCTGCATAACAACGATAGGGAATATTTTATTTTCAAAAAGTTGGTATCGCCATGGAATCGGTTCTTCAACAACAACGATGTTGAGTTGAAAACATTCAGAATCATTGCAACTTGAAATTATGAAAAGTTCAAGGAGAGTTGAAAAAACCGGTAAAATCAAAAAGACATGATGGATCGAGGAGTTTTTCTTCAAAACTTTATTTTTGCTATCCATATGTATTAAATAGTTTTGTCACTAAAATCGACAAAGGGGGATATTGTTAGAGTATTGCTCGGTCAAACTGACAAGTGTTTCTATATCAAGCTTGTTGTCAAATTTAGTTGTCAAAACTATATCTTGATTTCTAGTTTACAATTGGTTAAGTTTCGGTCTAGGATAGTCTAGTGGAGTTGAGAAATGAGCCAATCATCATTTGTGTTATACAGTTTGAAGACGAAGATCAACCGAAGCTTTTGGAGAACTTCATCAACAAAAGGTAAGTGAAGACTGAACCACCTATTTCTCAAGTTATATTCACTTTTCTATCTTGAGACGAATGTCGCATAACTAATTAAACTAGCTTGCAAGCCTTGCATAGACAAGTATTTCGAGTCGGGAATTAATTATTTAGTTTACGAATTTCTCGAGATATAATGACTAAGCTTAATGAACATTTGTTCATACTTGATCAAATTCAGTGGAGAACAATTTATTGTTTGGAACCAAATCATGATTCAGGTTCATCATTCCAAAATAGCCTGGAACAGTGATATGTGTCAATGTTGTTACTTAGGCAAGTTCCAAATTGATTTAGAGAAATATAAACTATTATATTCGGAATACAAGACAATGTTATCAGTCTTACAAACTGAGAAAACTGTTACATGTCTGAAGTCGTATTACATGTATTAAGTACACATAGCAGAGTAGCTATATATCAAATTTCAGATTTGTGCGCTATGCATATTCGTATGTACATCATGGGAAAGTTTGTTTGTTTAGTGATCCTGATAGGTTTGTATATTCGTATACAAACAATTGTGGAACTGTGGTAAGGGAACCGGGTTGAACTAATCAAATCGGTATGTGAACCAAAACAGTTCTATGTTCTAAAACCAGTTTAGTATCCAAACTGATACGCGAGATAAATGTTTTGTGAACGCCGGAACCTACAAAGGTCTAAGAGTTTGCAAAACGGTACACAAACTAAAATATTCTGTAGACTCCGGAGTTTTGAGTTGGGTAAAAGTTTGCAAACCTGTACGTGAACTGAAAAGTTTTGTAAGAGTCCGGAACTTGGTAATTGCATAAGTGTGCAAACTGATTTATGAACCGAAAAGTTTTGTTGACTCCGGAACTCGATAATTGCATATGAGTTTGCAAACCGGCCCGCGTACTGTGAGTCAGCTGATTCACGAACGGTTCAATTAATTGTACCTTGTACATTTACAAACTATATCGATCATTATTCAATTGCGATTAAATTATTTATATGAAGTAATTTTTATTTGATCTTTTCTCTAATTAGCACTAGACTCAATTGATCACATGATTGTGACTCAATCTTAATGTCTTAGTGAAGTTGAAAATGAGTGTTAATATTTTAAGTTCAAATCGGCTAGTTTTGGCTAACCATGTTGAACATAGTCTTTAAAAACGGTTCGGTTATGGTTTACCTAACCATAATGTATATCTTGTATATATGATTAAGGTTCAAATCTTTCATCTAAAGGTGGATATTGTTTGTTTGGTTCCAAATCTATCTTAGCTTAGACCTAAAGCAACCTAGGCTTTGAAGTCTATATAAGGAGAATTCTTGGAAACTTGGATCTTTGAATCCCGATACTACTTTTTGGTGTGTCCTACTAGAGTCGTCTTCTACATAAATACTTTTAGGGTTTAGCGACTATAAAGACTTCACAGGGATTCGTGAAGTCAGGTCCAGTTATCTTTTATCTTGACAACTTGGGTATCTTGATCTTGATTGTTTGTAGAGCTTTCTCCAACGATCAAGATAGATAGTAATCAATAGAGTTTCTTCGTCTCATACTTTGTTGACTCCACAAGTTTGATACTTGTGAGGTGAATAATAATTTAGGTTGCACTTCGGGTTGCGTAATTCCGGATTTTGAGGATAGCCAGACTTTTGTCTAAGTTGTTATCAATTTCCATCACCTGGATCTATCGTTTGATTTGATCATCCGTTTAGATCGTAAATCAGGAAATCAAATATAGGCTTAATCTGTTGGAGGAAGATTTGGTTTCAAGTCTTCAATTGAGGTTGAAGAAACTCTTAGTTGTGGGTGACATCAGCTAAGGGAATCAATTAAGCAGAGTCTTGCGAGATTCAAGAGGCGTAAGGAGCGTGATTGTACCTTAATCGACGGAATTCCTTTTAAGGATCCACTTCTGGTGTTTGTGTTATTTCTTTTCCGTATTATATTGTTTATCTTTATAATTGAAATATTACAGGTTGTGCGTTGATCAATCACAGTAGCTAGGTCCAACATTGTTAGTTGGAAAAGACTTGATCATTGGACATTGGTGTTTGGTACCGTCCAAGAACTTTCTTTGTAGTTAGGTTCACAGATTCAATTCTATAAACATTCTAACAATGAGAGAGAAATATAACTCTAGGCACTCTCCTTCATTGAGTTTTTTCTCTCGGGGTTATGTTGAGTTTGTCCATACAGATTGCTTAAGAAAAAGTTGGTGGAGTATCTTGGTACCCCCTGCGTTTTCAGAGTTAATTCCAGCCTCATTCAATTTGTTGGACATGGATTTAACTGAAATTTCCCCTGAAGTTGTTAATTTCCATATGAGTTTTTCATATTTTAAAGAGTCAAAAATATTTAAAAAGAGAAATATTCTACTTATTTTTGATGTTATGTTTGCTGGAAACATTGCTTGTAGGATTAATCAGATCTGCTACAAGAGTTGAATAGCTGTTTGTTGAGTTACGGTAGGTTGTGAATTTACCATGTAACCTAGGTATCTAGTTACCATCTAAGCCCATCCCTTACTTCCCGGATACTATTTTATTTTATTAGTTATGTTCATTTATATATGTATTTCTATATCCACAAATTTTTATCCGAAAATTTTATTTTAAGTGGAGATTTATTTCTTAAGTATTTACAATCTAAGAATTTTTCCGAGAGTGGGTTTGGTACTTTAATTAGTCTCCAAGCAACTTCAGTTAATATTGCTAAGTTCAATTTTTCAGCATCTCTGAATCCTAAACACCCTCTAATTAGTCATTGGTTTACACTAGTCTCGCCAAATTTTAGGTAGAAACTTTTAACGTTTGGCTCTATCCCACACCAGAAATACGGTTAGATTACATTAATTGACCATATGAAAGGTTGGCATACTAGCTAAAACATGTTTGGGGTAGCGCCTTAATTTTCTAACCCAATATATTTCATCTTTTTTACAATTTTCTTTTGTCTATGAAACCTAAGAGTATTTTAGGATGATATGCTTGATTTTTATGAGTTTAGACATTATTCTCTGATGTTTAGGATGTACTTTTTTTTTTTGCTAAAGAAGACTTCAGATTTTTCGAAATTAATCGATTGACCAGAAGCCCTACTAAACAACTCTATAGTTTTTAGAGGATTTTTACATTCAGTTAGGTCTGCTTTCACAAAAAGAAAGCAGTCATCAGCAAAGAATTAATAAATGAGAAATTGGGTTGCCTTTCGGAGCAATTTTGACTTCGTGAAGGATTTTCTTGCTTTCATGTATTAGGAGAAGTCTTTATAAGACATTTACATTTCATAATTTATGCAAAAATGATACAAATATGGTAAAAAGAAAACTATTCTATATCCACTTGGGCACTGGTGGCTAAGAAAAGTTTTTACCACCCGTTGTTAGATAGGTTTACCACAAGTAATTTTAGTATCCACGTAGGGAAACACACAATTTTGGTGTCTATCTAGGAGAATGCGCGACAAAAATGTGTGCATCATACAACTGACTCATCCTTATTTGAAAATTGGGCATATAAGATAGGTGGTCATACTTTTTTAGGTACTGAATATGACCGGCTCATGTTTGTTTACAAAATAGGCATATAAGATAAGTTTCCATACTCTGTTAGGTACTTAATATTTATGGAAGAGAGAGCAGAGACGTGTCTATGAAGGGGCTAACCCGAACTATAGCTTATCCCTGAATTTAGCCCCAAAGTATTGGTATACTTATTTGATTAGTTTTTATACTTAGCCGAATGGATAGACTGAGTACCTTATTTTGTTTCACTGACGTAAGCCTTCTATTATTACCAGACCACTTAGAGAAATGTTAATCGTAAGCTTATTACCAAGCCCACTACTATTACTTGTTTTCACTGATCTGATAACAAGTTTGAAGATTTTACATTAATATTCAAATATCTTGATCTCATTATATATGTGTGCGCGCGCACGCAGTTTTGGCTTAATTTATTTTTCTATAGTTGTTAACATTGAAATTAAATTGCTAATACGAGAATCTACTACTATTGATATTTTTTCTTTTCTCCGGTTTTTAGTATTACTAATACTATCTTAGGTTTTTAGAACTACTAACAACGAATACCGTGTATAGGTAACATAGCAAACTTTTTATATGGGTAACATAACAAACATCTTATATAATATCTAATTCCTTTAAAATCCTAAATTCCTTAGGCTCCATGTTGAACGGTGACCATCACCCTCTCACATAATTGTTCCGTTTCACTTTTTCTGAAAGGAAAAAAAGGAATTCCCTCACAAAAAAAAAGAAATCTATTTATTAACATATTTATCCGAGAAAAAAGAAAAACAAATCCGGAAAAAAAAAACATGTACGAGAGAGCAAATTCAGAGAAAGATCTTGGAACAAACCCTAGAAGAAAATCATTAATGGCTGCAAAATCATGATGAGTGCAAAAACATAACATAATATCTCCTTTACTGAATCTCCAATTCTCTTTTCTCTTCGACCTCTCACAGAATTGTAACACTGAGGGTTCGAGATCGAGAATTTAATGATAAAGAAGATCGTTGTCTGATTCCGTTTGAAGAGTAGATGGGGAAGAAATTGATGGTGGTCTGTTGATATCGAGAAGAAGGAATTGATGGAAATTTGATAAATTAGGGTTTGGATTGAGATATGAAGATGATTCTGATAATACTGGTGTTAACAGCGAGGAATTGGAATTGGGTTTTGTATGAATTAGGTTTTGAGATGTTGGTGACGAGCTCTGTCCAGAAGAATTGATATTAGGGTTTGGTGATCTGAGCGAATTCTGTTTAGATTTAGGTAATCTTTTTCGATTATGCTGTTGAATTCAGAGAAGCAGATTCAGAGTAAACAGCGAGGAATTGAAGTGGTTTTGATTGAAGTAGGTTTGGGTTTGTCTCGAATTAACAGTTCAGAGAAGATGATAATGGTAAAATTGGAGTTAGGGTTTCTGGTGAAATTGGAGTTAAGGTTTCTTG
The DNA here is from genome assembly GCF_003573695.1 of Papaver somniferum. NCBI lineage: Eukaryota > Viridiplantae > Streptophyta > Magnoliopsida > Ranunculales > Papaveraceae > Papaver > Papaver somniferum. Next base: position 131,686,672 of record NC_039362.1, on the reverse strand, counting down.
ATTTTTCCTGATTGCTCTGTGATTGATTTCTCGGTTGATGCACGAATTTCTCGAAATTGTGGCCCTCAGGTTGATCATGCAGGTGTGAAAATACTAGATACTTCGATTGTTTATTTTGTTCAATGTATTTTACTGTATTCATTAAATTATTTTTTCGAATTAGTGTAACTACATTACACTAGACTATAACGATTATTTATGTGTTATTGGGATTTTAGGGCAAGTTGATCGAATAAACTTCGGCAAATAAGAAGATGTATATAGAAATATTGTTGCCAGAATTACATTAGTTTCAATTTTTGTTTATGTTTCTTTTTTTGATTAAGCTTTTTGATTGATTGTTGAGGAGGAAGGAAGTGAGATACAATATATATACTGGATTATCTTTCCCAAGAAGCTTTTTTTTTAATAAGCTGGTTTCACAATCTCAGAATACCACGAACTCAGCAATCAGATTGGCAATATTAATCTTACATGTATGTCATCTAATTCCCTTACTCATGTTGATTCAGAGAAGCTTGAAAAAGGAGTGTCGGAATTGAGAACTGACAATCGTGGGCTTGAGGTCTATGTTTATGGTGATGATAATTTCCGTGCTTTGTTAGTTTAAGGTTTTGGATTTTAATTTATGTCTTTTCAGATGGTTAAGGAATTTTTGCTTTTGAGAGATTTTAGTTTGTTTGTTCAATTTTTAGTTGAATCCGAATGTGGGTAAGACCTATTCTTTGTTTATAACAGCAGAAATCGCAATTCAGTGATGCAAGGGGCTTCAATTTAGTGCACCAGTTTATAGATATACGAATAGAAGTTTTCATCTACAATTCTTATTTGTTGGCGTTCTTAAGATTCACATAGCTTATTAGTTTTATCTATTTGACAGGTATCAGAAGCCATTGTGAGCAGCAACACCAGTTTAATCACTGTTACTACAGAAAGTGGTGAGTACCCTTCAGGAACATACTAGGAAGATCAATGAAGCCTGAAGGATTTTTATGTACCCAATCAGGTAGTTTTTATTAAATTCTTCCCAATGTCATAATATGTATTCCCAAATTGCATTTTCCAGTCGTATAATTACTAGCGCTGATGTATATTGGAATATGTTCTTTTCATTTGTCCTTCGCTAGAGAGGTGTCATGAGCGGGGAAAGGGGAAGATGCCACTTAAACATGATTTTGTCTATTTGATCTTTGTCGCCCTTACACACAAGTGCAGTTAGACATGTAATATATATTAACTTAATTCAGTTTGCATGCGCATAAACCACTTTGTTAATCGATACATCATCTTCTACAGAGGTCCTGTACATCACAATGTCAGGCTTCTCTCTACGAAAGTTGGTCAATGGAGCTCGATAAATGTCTCGATCTTACAGTTTGTTAAGAATCCTGTTTTTGGTTACTGGATTAAGAATCCTTTTTTTTTTGGTTACTGGAATTAGCATCCTCTGACTTATATGTTCCTTCCATTACAGAGCAAGCACAACAGACACCTGGCCCCTACTGATAATCCAGACTGATCCGTGAACGTTTGATTGTGGAAGACCTTCCATTCCTAGAAAAGACCTACAAATTTGGGCACCACTAACTTATCTGGGTTTTCTTTTAGTATCTATATCTATCATTCTCGAATCCTTGGCAGGGATGGTGGTACTATGGGAACTTGTCTTACGGAATGGGTAGATATGCTCAGTTCAGTTTAGCAGATGGGGGATTGATGTGTGATGTTGTCCATTGTGGGGATGTGAAGAAAGCATACTTAATTAAAATTCCCTCTTTGGATTCGACATGATGATTCTGCCTTTCTAGACTGTCCTCTGAGGTAAGCCTTACTCTATGTAAAATTTATTTTGTGTTTCGGCTTTAAATTGGTTTTGTGCTTTTACGTTTTGCTATAAACAAAAAGGTTTTATGTTTTTGTGCAGGACTTCCAATACTAGATTCTTGAGCATGCTATAGATGGAAAATCCAAGATAACATTGAGGTACTCATATAAATAGCTTTTGAAGTTGTTGAGGAGCTAGCTGTTCCTGAGAATAAATTCATATAAGGGCAAAATCAGTTTCTTTAATAAGTGAATAGAGTTCAAAAGATAACAGTGGTTTGGTTGTATGGATTGCGCTTGACAACCACCCTCTGTATTGTGAAGCACACAATTTATTTTGTGTCCATATTGATGCGCTAAAGGTACGTGCATATCGATTCCTTTGTCTTGCTGCTTCGTTGCTTAAGCTTTCTTATTTTATATTTCATCTGAGCATAATAATTCATGTGAATCACTAAAATCTTTTGGAACCTCACCTGCGGATAGAAACGGATGCATTGAATTAGGTACATGGTTTTGAACTTGCAACTAATATGATTTTGATACTGATCACATCCCACACTTTCCGCTTCCTCTAGGCAGTGTACGTAGGCTGTAACATTTTCTACCCATGTGGTATACTGGTGAGTTGCAGTTTCAATGTAGAATCAGTTCCACTTTCTCCCAGTGATAACATTGTATTACCGAAGTTTTTAGAACTATAATGTGAAAGCGGAAATTTACCCAAAAGATACAACTGATTGCAATATTGAACCTCTTGACATGCATAATTGTTATAATTTTAGTTTTGAGTTAATCAACCTAGCCAGTGTTTCTTTATCAGTATAGTGATTTGGTATCAATTTAAAATGTAATTGTCATATGTAATGGAAAGGTATTTATGTATCTATTATGACATTGTTCCTTTTACTAAGCTTACAGAAGTGCTGACAAGGTTTGGTTAAAGTTCAAAAGGATGTGGTGATTACAGACACGGACCTATTCCTCCACATTCGACTGCCAAGGCTTTTGCGTGTATTTAAGCCAAGGAGATAGCGATGCTGATGCATTTTTTATAATGATATAATTATAGGGGGATAAATTATATTATCCCCCTACAATCATCTTCTATTTTCTCTTTAACCTTCGACCCTAATTTCAGATGTTTATCTGTTTCAATCGAATCAGCTTAATGAAAATCAACAATCTGGGGCTGTGCTGTAATTGGGGATTTCGTCAAAGTCCATATTTCATATCTCATACACCGAGAAACAGTAATTGGGGATTTTTGGAGCTGTGCTGTAATTGGGGATTTTTAAAGTTGATTCAAATCAGTTGAAGTGTCGTTAATCAGTAGAGTTTTTTATATATCGAACTCTTTAATCTTCTTTTTGTGAATTTCTGGCGCAATCAAAACCGGTAATTCAAATTTGGATTTTTGGTTTAGGGTTCAGTAGTATTCGATTTGCGTTTGGTTTTTTCTGATGGTTCAATTATAAGGTTTGCTGATGGAATATAACATCGTTTAATGTCGACAGTTGTGTTTCTAATTTGATTGTATTATCAACTTTCTGTTAAGCACGAAGCTGCCTGAATTTTGTTTTAGCAGGCTTTATATAATCAGTCGTTGTGTTTTTATATATAAAGTTGTCTGTATTTCTTGCTGAAAAAATGTCCAAGATTTTCTCCTCTCAACTTAATTCATTAACGATTTCCTAGCTTGTGATTCGCATAAGAAAATCCTCTTCTTCTATTTTACCAATTTTGGTGTTCAATTTATTAGCGTTTGGCATCAATTAAAGTATATAACTTTGATTATTGCAGTAATTGTTTTAATTGATTTCAGAAACATGTGTGAGAGTAATGTTATGAGATTCCAATATGTTAGGTTTTTAAAAATTCCTATTGGGGAATTCATAAAATAGGTTATTGTTTTGTTTATAAGTGTTTTATTGTATTTAGGGACAATCAGAGGTTGAATTGGAGCTGTGATCGTTGAGCAGTTTTCATGGATTTGCATCCAATTATAGTCACCACTGAGTGCATGAAAGAAGTTAAGTGTTCATGGACCGTCGAAGCTGCCACAGACTGGTAATTGTGCCTTTGTTATGTTGTTACTCTATCAGCATTCCCAAAACGGAAGAGTGTTTTATTATTTCGATTTGCTATAACATAGTTTCGAGGGAAAGATTGAGACTATTCTTAGTCGTCAGAACCAGCTAGCTTGCAATTAGTTCAATTTCAGAGATGTTAGTCAGGTGGGTGTCCCTTGGAGCATCAATATGCATCCCAAGTTTCTGATTCTGTCCGTAGGTAATGTTCTGGCTCTCCTATAATTAGGTGTAACTTCGTTGATCGCTTCCTAGGCATGTGTCTAAATTATTATCTTCTACCCTGATAGGAAATCTTGCATAGTTTTAATGGCTATTAGAGTATGGGTGCGTATTAAACATTTTACTTTCTATTGTGTTCTTATGCAATGCCAGGTATCATAGAAAAAAATTAATTGCACAACAAATGATGTATTCAGCTCAAGCTTCGGCGACAAGAGGCATTAAACAAGGTATGCAAAATTCTGAAGCTCATGTAAATCAAAATAAGCATCGAGGCAGTTCAATTCCGATGTTGATAAATTAATAACGGTTAGCCGTAAACATATGCAAGCAACAGTGACATGATGGACAGTCCAGTGATGCCAAACTCCCATGTTCATTCCAGCGTCACAATATATTGTTAAGAAGAGACATCGATTCAGTATATAATGGCATATGACATAGAGATACCAATATGTGCGAAGACTAAAGTTGGCTGGAGTCCATCAACTTAAGAAGAAATAATGGCGGCATCTACGGTAGGCTCTTTCTTATGGATGGGGGTGAATGTACTGAAGCCTAAGGAACATGAGACTTGAGAGCGGATCCATAGAATAAGGAGCTGATGTGGCTTTTTTATGATGTTGTAGTAAGATGATTCGTTCACTCAGATTTGTTGAGAATTTGTTTTAAGATTTAATAAAGAAAATAAGGAAAAATATATATACAAAATTTGTCACAGGATGAAGAGAGACCGGGACTCGGGATTCCACTGGTTTTCATGTTCATGGGGTTCATAAATTAATCCTAGACATTTATAGTTCAAAGCAAAAGAAACAATAACTCTATTCTTTGCCAAAGTAGATTTTGTAAAACATCAATTGTAAATTACAAGCATAGTGTATCTAAAACATCTAAGACTAAGCATACACTATCTAACAAGATAACAAATGATGAATAGAAATCATAAATCATTTAAAATTTATGCAAAAAGTAAATAAGGAATTTATTAAATTACCCCAAGGATGAAATACAGCTTCCTCCGTCGTCCCAGTGAAGGGTTCTAGCTCCACATGGTGAAAACACACTCAAAAAGATAACTCATAGCTCAAATGGTGTTTTTATTGGAGAAATAAGATAAAACAGAGATTTGCAATGGTCTACGGGTGTTACAAATGTTGCAAAGAAGCTGTTACAAAATTATAGCACAAAACAGTCGCAGAAGCAACAGTCTTTTTCTGGAAGAAAACGAAACGGTTTTAAGACACTAGAAAACGACTGCTACTTGCAGTCTATTGTTCTTCGTGTTCTTCTCTAATGGAAGCAGCAGCAACACTCTGCAACTCTAATTTCTATACTCTGTTCTCACCCCTAACTCTCCATCCCCCTTCTATGACTCTCGAGAATCCTTTTTATACCCAACAGCCTCATAAAATCTTGCTCAATCACTCCAAATATTCTCCCATTACTCGGCAGTAAACGATATATTTTTCTTTCCTTTTTTTATCTCGATCACGTATCTGCAGCTGTCAATTAGTGAAAACTATCCCTGTTTATCTTTGTCACGCTCCAACAAGTCGTTCAAGTCATTACACATCATCAGAACACGTACAAATTCTTCTAGAACCCGTGGATATCTTCTTCCTATACGTGTTTTCCCTGTTTACAACTCGTGGATTGCCTAGCCGATTCTATCTAATTCTGATCAAACCAAAAGCCCACAACGTGTTTGCTAGGCCATATCACAACTTCCTACCAAAAATCAGCCATTGAATCTCCCTAGAACACGTTCAAAACTTCGATCAAAAATCTGCCAGTGAAGAAGGAAATTTTCCCGCCAAAAATGAAATTTGAATTTTAGAAGGACACCCCTTATCCAGTGGTCGCCCCTTATCCGTTGCTGGAGTGCGAATAGCAGATGCCTTTTGGGTGACCTGGGGTGCCCCTTAGTAATTGAGGTGCCCCTTATCCAACGGTGAGAGTCCGAATAACACGTGTCCTACGGGGGTTTTACCAACATTTCGAGCCGAATTTTCCAAAAAATGTTTATTTTCCAAAGGTGCCTACAAACACATAAAACACCAAAATTAGTACAAACTCGAGTGCCAACAATATATAGTATTGAGATCAAATTAAACACAAAAATGTGTCTATCAGGAGCTTGCAGATAGCTTACTAAAGGTACATCTCTTTTGCAATTAATAATTGCAGGTGAATATTTCAGTTTTAGGATTTGGGCATCTACAGGTTTGGCAGAGTGTACTGTTATGTTGAATTTCAAATTTGTGCAGCAAAGTTGTAGGCTGACGTTGGCAACAATTCCAGTTGGAAAGAGCCTTTTCCAGCAATGGTTTTCATCATCACTTAGTACCACTATTGCTACCATAAATTAGTTGTTTTTTTTGTTGCTAAGAGATTAAGATTCAATCTTCACTCCTGATTGACCGTGTTGGTAGTCTACTTTATATTTTAGTTGATTTTGATGGACTGCATTGTGAAAATCTATTACATATTAATGTGACTTTGTAAAATACGTTAACTCTTTTGTATCCCCTTGTTCTCAAACAAGTTATATATCGATGCAGCTAAAAGGGTTCAAGTCGCTGACTCAATTCTAACTCAAGTGGAGGGTATATATATTGAGATCTATGTACGAGGATAATTCTTCTTTTTCTCTTTTTTGTTTTCCTTTTTGTGATTTTATTTTCTTTGGTGCTAATGCAACGGTTGTAAGTAATCATAACCTATTACTTACATGTTGTGCAAATGCTGCTTCTATATATTGGTTAACTGGATGGTTGTTTTGTAAATGCTTTTGACCGAGTATCCGTAACTAATAACCTCATGTTTTGTAAATGCATTGAGCGGGGCGAGGAGAAACCGAGCCACATCAAATCAAACATGCATGGGGACGGGGCGAGGCGCAGCCGATCCATGCCTAATCAAAAATACATCGGACGGGGCGAGGCAAAGCCGACCACACCAAATCAAAAATGTACCGCGATGAGGTGGGAAAAAGCCCCGCAACACCAAATCAAAAATGCACGACGAGACGGGACGAGGCGCAGCCGAGCCACACCTAATCAAAAATGGATGGGGATGGACACCTAATCAAAAATACATCGGACGGGGCGAGGCGAAGCCTACCACACAAAATCAAAAATGTATCATGATGAGGTGGGGCGAAGCCCCGCAACTCCAAATTAAAAATGCACGACGGGACGGGGCGAGGCACAGCCGAGCCACACCTAATAAAAAATACATTGGGACAGGGCGAGGCAAAGCCGACCACAGCAAATCAAAAATGTATCGCGACGAGGTGGGTCGAAACCCCGCAATTCCAAATCAAAAATGCACGACGAGACGGGGCGATGCCACATCACACCAAATGCAAAATATGGTTAAAAGAAAGAAAAAAAATGCCCAGTGCGTAACATGGGCACAAAATCTAATAAGTCTTTTAAAATTTTATGTTTCTTATATGTGATTCATATTAAATTTTATATATTTTGAAATATAAATTATATCATGGCATGGTATCTCGTTTTAAAAACGCAGGGAGCATAAAGTCTTGTGATAAAGGAATTTTTTTTGGAATACTTCAATAGTTAGAGCAAGATAATTTTTGTGATTTAAATAATGCAGATACAATAATACATACGCCACCCAATAACATATGGTTCACTATGGTATCTTTTAGTCTCTTATAGTTATGGCCAAATGATTGAATCTCAGTAAGGGTTATCTTTTCTTTGTTGTTATTGTTTTGATTATAAGAGAAGGTTAATCTCATTAATTAAAAAGGATATATGTATTTGTACAAAGAATAACAACAAATAATTGTCTTAATTGATTTGATAGGGGAATACAAAGAACTCAAAACCATCACTGGTGTAATCAAGATACCTGAACAAGTTGTGCTGTGTTTGAGCCCTATCAAATAGGCTAGAAGCAGAAACATTGGAAGCATCTACACCAGTAAAAAAAAGAGTTATCTTCTGCTTGAAGTAATAATAACAAAGTTGGTTGATTTAAAAGCTCTATTTAATAGAGTATGTTCAACCTCACATGGAATGAAAACGACTGCTAACAAACACATGTTTGATGAGCCTGCAACCTAGCCTCAATCCCTCACATTACCACCACTGTACTTGCCTATAACTGATATAATCCATTTTTGTATATCTCTTAAGAATGAATTGATGCCATATGAAGCTGCTAGGAAACCCAGTGTATAGGCTTTCCTAAGTATTATACATTTCTCTAGAATACTGTTGATTTGTCTATTTGGTTTTTTCCTTCTTCATGCTGTTGTTGTAGAATTAGCTACTGAAGATAAACAAAAAATGGAGTTTTATGAAGATCTCAATCTCTTGGTGTCTGCTGCTCTAGTTATTAGGAAATCAATGAAATTATCTCTGAATAAGTTCTGTTTTATAACCTAAATCCTCATCCTCCTACAGCCATTGTTCCAGTTGTTATTTCATGATGATAATGTTGATCGTATTTTGATTACTTATCAGGAATCAATTCATTAGTCGAAGGATATCATTCACATGTATTCGTTGTACAACTTTGTTTACCTAGTTTTCTTGTTTACTTTTTATCTTCTCTCTGCCTCCTTTACATTTCCAGACCCATTTCGTTCAATGCTACAATTCTTTCTCTTCCTCGGATATTCAAGCAAAATCTAGTGGTTTCCATTTGTGTGTTAGCTTTAATAATTACAAATGATGTCGCTTTATCCTGTTTTTTTTTTTTAATTTCTGCATGTATTCTCCATTATCTGGGTCGGTCCTGAGAAATTGATGCCTCGAAGTTAGTATTCGAGATGTTGCTCCTATATAAGGTTATATATGGAAGAAGAGAAAAAACTAGAATTTTCTTTTTACGCCATCTTCTTAACACAATTAAGCAATTATTTATTTATTAGATCATGATTAAAAGTGTAATAAAACTAAAAGATGAACTCGAAAATTATATTTAACAAGAGCAAACATATCGACGTAAAACTATATAAAATATTAAGACTTTTTGGATTTAATTTATATTACCACAGTTTATCTACTATATGCAATAATACTAACTTAATCATAAAAATATGTCTTATGTATTACATATGTAGTAAATAAATGTGATATTTTCTTGAAAAACGTGGATAATTGTGATATAAGTTGTATGCCTTCATTTTAAACCCATTGTTTGAAAAATATTGTTGATTCTTGTGAAAGACATGTTTATAATTTGGCAAAAAAACATGAATTGAATTATGTGCCCTTTTATTTTAAACTTATTGTGTCCTTTCATTCTAAGCTATGACATTTTAAATTCTTAGAAAATGTAAAACTGAATGTAGTGTTACCACATCAGAAAAAATGATTTTTCTTTATATAAAAAAGAAGATAAAGTTAAAGGAAATAAGAAATCCACGGGATGCAAAGAGTAAATAGTAAACGTGTTTCTTAATCTATGTAGATTTTTAGAAAAAAAATCCTTTTACTACCCCTTTCAATAGTTTATCAGAGAATACCAACAAACTAATTAAAAGTTTTGAATTTTTTGTCCAAAACTGACATCATTAATCTGATTGATCATAAAAACGAGAAAAACAAAATAAATTGATGCTTTTTGATGTCCAAAGTTGAAGTTTGGTCATTTTGTGTCAAAGTCGGCCCTGCAGGTTATGATAAAGAAAAAGGTTTATGGTTAGTTATAGGGATATTAGTTTTAATTTTATATGATATCATATTTTATGTTATTTATCTATATATCACAGCATTATGGCATCTAGCCTTCGTAGTTTCGGTATTAGAACACAATGTATGGGGTTTATCAGCCATTAAGAGGAGTAACCAACTCCTAAGACAGAAAAAATATACTGCGTTTCGTGTTGCATGACTCTACTTAGCAGCTTCCGGCATTTCTGAGCTTATAGTGTATGGGATTCTCGTCTTCCATAATACGGCTTCCGGTAAATTTTCACTATTTGGGTATGAGTTTGTGGTCTTCCATAATCATGGTACGCTCAAGGGTTGGTGGTTTGCGCTCATGTTGGAAGGAGTGAATTTGAGTGGGTTATTAGTTTAGAATGTGTTTTATCATGTTTGTAAGAGTCATCACCATCAAGTTATTGATAAAGAGGCTTTGCACAATTATCTTGAGCGCTAACAGTGATTGGAAAAGTATAAAGAAGAAATCTTGAACCTGTTTTCTTGTCTTTCTTTTTTATTCTTCTCTTTGTAGCCTATCTTTTTTTTTCTTAGCTTTTTGTTTTCTTCTTGTTGTTTGATCCAAGGCCTTGTCCTGGTTCTCGTTTGCACCAGGTTGTGTTGTTCTTCACCGTGTCTTCTTTCTTTCTTATTTAATATATTAGTCTTGAACTTAACTTGTGGCACATTTATATACTCATACTCAATTTTCATAAGTGCATACCCTTTTATATACCGCATGTTTCACATAAATTTCCTATAAACTTATGGACTTTAAGTGGACTCCAATAACAACAAAGATGTCAAACACAAAGAAATTAGCAATGCCTACTAAGCAGCCTTATATAGAACTAAGACATTTAACTTACAACTGGTCATGGTATAAGTTCTGGAAAACTATCATTACAGGTCAGTTCAAGTCACAAACAAAATGCAGTAATCCTGTCAGAAACTAGTAAACTACACATGGAAAATGCAAGATAACAAAGAAGGATTGTCGTGAATCAATATTCCATTCCAGTTATCCTTCCAGTGGAAGTGTATACAGAACTGGAAACAATGCATTAGTCTCTTAAAGGAGGGACCTAAGGTTGTGAACATCGAGGATGGATTGAAGCAACTAAACCATCCAGCTCTCTACTCTACTGACTCCAGAAGCATTTAAGCGCAAAGTCAGAAAAGTAAGTGATTTGAGAATTTTCTTGATTATGACGCATAATGTTAGACAATTGTTCTGATCAAACACTTAATTCGAGAAAACACATAGTTTGAGATATTATGGTACGTCTCGATAAGTAAGTTGGTGACATAGCACTATAATGCAATTGCTCTCAAATACGCGTATTTAAAAGAAATAGTGTATGTGAATATTATCAAGTCAGCATCCCATGGTTATCTATGTTCAAAAGGGACAACCAAGTTGTAAATTTATACTTCCTGAAAACACTGCGAGAATTTACTCTCTTTTCAATTTCTATGATGAAACAGTGTTGCCTGTCAAGTGAGAGGTTGAGAGCAAGGTAGTTAATATCGCGTATCGGTCTCGTATCGTTCGGGTCCGATACACCTATACAAAAGATAATATCGGTTTTTATCGGTGATACATCATTCAATATAAAATTTCAAATAATTATAAAACCATAATAAAAAAATAATACAAATCATACACATATCTCAAATTTCCAAAATACAGGGTAGTTAATTATCCAATGTTGTGATTGTTGTCCCATTATGCCGGTAAATGTTTTTTTTTTGAAGCAATCTTTTTTATTATCCTTCATATTTCTCTGCCTTGCAATCAAAATATGGTTTCCATCTTATATTTTACCATATATATAGTCACTGATTTTATATTATAAATATATTAGAGATTTTTACCTTCTCCAATTGACGTTGTACTTATCTGTAAAGACTAGATGCATGTTGATGAAAAATGTATTCACGAAACCGATATTATCGGTGTACAAGTAAAACCGATATATTGGTCTGTACCAGCCTGTAAAACCGATAATATCGTTCCGTCTTTGTATCGCCGATATTTTCGATATTGTATAGGTATTTTCCGATATCCGATAAAAACCTGTAATATCGTCCTGTACAACGGATGTTGACTACCTTGGTTGAGAGTTTCTCTTAATAATTCATATGGATTATTTTGACTAAGAAAAGTATGGCAGGATACTTTAAAATAGGAGATCACCTATATGAGTGTGAAGTGGTGCCGCTTCTGTGATAACTATAAGTCTAAGTTAATCTAGAGCACTCATGAAAAAACAACATCGTTCAGGGACAAAATGAACACAACCGATAACCGAATATGTAAGGAAATAAGCTGTGTGATATCTATTGTGCATCGATTTACATTATAAAGTTGGGAAGTTCAATACATCTGTTTATGATTGAAAATCGTTTCTGCTGATTTTGGTAATTTCGGTGAGTGGGTGAGAAACAAATCTAAACCCTAAACAAATGTACTGCACGGGAGTACTTTAGATTCGAGAGATCAATCAATACAAATCTGGCCTAAACCAAGAAATAGTCGTTCTGGATTTGCTTCGGTCACAAAGAGGAGGAAAAGGGCTGGTTTAGGGAGGGAAGCGAAGAGAGTGTTGAGACCAGAGCAGTTCTGGAAGAGTAGTACTTGACTTGTATTAGAAGATGAAAGCTTTGAGAAAGCTAGCAAGAGTTTCCTTTCTGAGTGTTGTATTTCTCCCTGACCAAAAACTTGTGTCATGGTGGAAATAGGTAAAACCTATTTATACATGTCCAAGTGAAACGTACACTGGCCCCGTAAGAAAAGAAATGGATGAGTTAAATGGGAAGAGGTGATAACGCCTGGAATTGATGGAATTTGATGGAATTGATGTTCCATAATGAAAGAGCGATTCACCATTACTTCCTGCATTTACTAACCGTTTTATTCTTATTACACTTTCTTGAAACATGCATTTGTGTATGCCGCACGCTGTAGACCGCCAAACCAAAACCCTAATGAGCATCCCCCAGTTTGTAACATACGTTTTGATGTCTCGAGTGTTTTTCGTGGAAAACATGTAGCATGTCGCTGGTGTTCGATAAGTTGAGCTTGAGAGACTTGCCGGCTCAGTGGCGACCTTCGACGGTTGAGATTTTGCATAAGAGGAATTGTGGCCTTTGATGTAGGCGCGGCATGCCAAAGTACAAGGGTTGCACGGCATGTGCCAATGGCATGTGTGGCATGCCTCGGCCCTGGGTTGCACGTCGGGTGCAAGTGGAAGTGCCAAAGTGCAAGTGTTGCATGGCATGTGTGGTATACCTTGGCCCTAGGTTGCACGTCGGGTGCAAGTGGAAATGCCAAAGTGCAAGTGTTGCACGACATGTGTGGTATGCTTTGGCCCTAGGTTGCATGGTTTTCATGCCAGGTTGCAAGGGTTGCACGTCATGTGCCAATGGCGCGTGTGGAGGCTTTGGCCCTAGGTTGCACGGCTTGGCATGCCAGGTTGCACGGCATGTTCCAATGGCGCGTGTGGCGGCTTTGTCCCTAGGTTGCACGACATGTGCCAATGGCGCGTGTGGCGGTTTTGGCCATAGGTTGCATGGATTGGCATGCCAGGTTGCAAGGGTTGCAAGGCATGTGCCAATGGCGCGTGTGGAGGCTTTGGACCTAGGTTGCACGGCTTGGCATGCCAGGTTGCACGGCATGTTCCAATGGCGCACGCTTTTGGCATGGTTGCCATTTTGTGCAATGGTGGTGCGTTTTTGGATTTTTGGCATGGTTAACGTGATGATTTCCGGTTGCTTTGCGGTTTGGCGTGGTTGCCATATTTAACGCAATGGTTGCGCGTTATTTGTAGTTTTGGCATGGTTGCCATATTTTGCACAATTATTGCATGGTACATGAAATTTCTATGTTTTGTGTGATGATTGCACGGTGCGTGCATTTGGCATGTTTGCCATGCTTTTGCGTAATGTTTGCACGGTACGTGCAATTGCTATGTTTTGCGCGATGTTTGCACGGTACATGCATTTGGCATGTTGCGTGACATGTGTGAGTGGCATGATTGCCATGCTTTGGCGTAGTGATTGCACGGTACGTGCAATTGCTATGTTATGCGCGATGATTGCTCGGTGCGTACATTTGGCATGTTTGCCATGCTTTTTGCGTAATGGTTGTGCGGTATGTGTGAACACATGGTTTCGCGCATCGAAACCTTAATTTAGTATTTGGAAAAGGGTACCCTGGTAATTTTGACATAAGCGCGTTAAATGCTTTAATAAATGTGTTAGTATCACCGGTGACGTCATGCTATACGTGAGGTTTTATAGTTTTACCCCCTGTTCAAAAACCACCATCAACATTAAGTCCCCTGCTTAGCTTGGAACATGGGCCTTGTTGCGAGGTAAGCATAAGATGGTGACAGACGAGGATAGAACTGAGACATTAAGTCGTAAAAGAGGGCCGAGGAGATTTGTCTGACCTTTTTCGAGATGTAAGTAAGAATCCACAATCCTCGCATCTGGTAGTTTTGCACAAATCTCAATATGACTAGGTGTCTTTGGGGCCAGGCTTTGGAACGCGAGGCGGAGCTGCTAGCATAGACTTGTCACGAATGGGGCTTGTCAGTACAAATGGGCCTAGAATGGGCGTGGGTCATTTGGCAGAGCATGGCGTTGGCAAGGAAGGCATGGCTAGCGCGGACTGGCAAGGCTGGCGCGGATTGGCTGGCCGGCGCGGATTTTGGAAAGGCCGGCATTGAGCACTTGGTAGGGCCGGTGCTATCAAGGAAGATGTATGCGTTTTTAGGAAGTGGAAAAGCTTGCTATTGCGGGCCCGGCTGCCTTTCTTCATGCACGTCTTTGAAAAGGGAATCCTTCCCTTATTCGAAGTCCCTAACTATCACGCCTATAAAGAGGTTATCCACCTTTTATTTTGTACCTTTGTTTCTCCATATCTTTGCGTTAGCAACAAAGTGGTAGGGAGAGTTAACATTCCAGGTATGTCTTCCGGCGCTCTTTCTCAAATTAATTCTTCCTTGTTTTTTTTTGTCATGCAAAAATCTAGATGTATATATGCTTCGCATGAATCCGTAGAAAATACTGTTCTTCCATATCTTCGTAGAACTTAGTCATAAATGTGATTCTCGTGAACCTGTAGACTTTCGTCATGAATACTGCGGCAGTGTGTTTGTGAAATCTAGTTGCTTAGGGTTTTCCCTTATTTTGGTGTAGCCGTGTGTGGGTGATAATTTCTTCTTGTCTTGCCTTCTTGATGTAGATACCTTGTTAGTAAAACAACACAAGAAACTCCGACAAGATGTCACCCGGGCAAAGTCTTGCTTTACCAAAAGACGTTATTAGTTCTAAGCCAAACACGGATGATGACTTCTTCACAAAGCCCCTTGCCGCATCCCGAAAAAAATAATCCCAATTTCGTGTCGATCCTCTTGACCGGTTCAGAAGATGAAAGGAGGACCCATTCAGTCCGACCAGAGAGTGTAATACGGTTTTGTCTTCATAGAGGAGAGTATTCTGCTTCCCATATTGACTTTAGAATGTGTCAAATCCCGTTGCGCTCCTTCGACAGATGGATTGAGTTAATGGTGAGCCAAGAACACGTAAGTGCTAACTTGACCCGAGCGCGGATCATTGATGTTGTTAAGGCATCTGCAAATCTTCAAATTAGGAAGGATATTCCTGGTTTAGTTGCCTTTATCTCCAGATGGTTTCCAAACACTCATACAGTCGTATGTAGGTGGGGTGAAATGACTTTCTCCTTAGAAAGCGTGGCTCTTCTGTTGAATCTTCTCGTAACAGGAAACCTAAATATCCAACTGACAGAAGATGAAGAAAAGATGCGAGCCACTCTTGTTGCGAAGTCGAAGGATTTCATTCAGAGAGAGAACGAAAAGTGCTTCTACGGCTGGTGGGTGTCCCAATGGTTCCCGGATTAGCTGGACCCGAGCCAAAAGAATAGTACACTTCATGTTGCGGCATTCTTGGCTCTCTGGTTGTCCAGGGATGTTTTCGATGACGGTTCCAGCAAGAAAGAGATAAGACAAGAGCTTCTGATGATTGCCATAAAGTTAGCGAAAGGCGTAGTTCTCCCCATTGGTAGCTTGTTCCTTGGTTCTCTGTATACACATCTGGATCACCTGGTTGCAGACATGCGTGTTTCAAACGGTTATATGAAAGTGGACTCGTATGTCCATGTTGCCTTCCTTCAAGCGTGGTTGTGGGAGCATTTTGAGAAATATGCTCCGAAGTCGTTGCCTTCACTTCCCGCGAGTTGGGGTGGCTCCAGAATTCTCCGATAGGTGAACAGGTGTCCAAGAGTCGGATCGAACTTGGATTAGGTTCCTTGACAAGTCGCACGAAGTCAATTTTCTCCCGTGGGCCCCGGTGCAAACGTCTGTAGTTCATGTTAACACCTTTGCTTCTGCTCCAAATATGACTTTGCTTTCCGAAGGTAACCTGAGTGTTGGTGAAAACTTTTTTATGCGTAGTTGCACGTCTGGTTGTATGTCGTCTTTCTTTAGGGGGGCTTTCCAAGTGGCTTCTTATAATATTGATCGTGCTTCCCGTCACATGAGTTTCGACCAAGGGACCCCCTTTGCTCGTCAGCCAGTTGCTTCAGAGAATCCGTTGTCGGTCGTCTTCAATGCCAGCGTTCTTGTACCGGGTACGCGTCTACCCTTCTTGCCCTTGGAAAGAGTTTCTTCGACGACCTTCAAGTATAATGAGTTATGGCAAGATGAGTTCCTTACTATTCGCGGCTTTGTGAATCACATGGTGGCGAACGCCCATTGTAGACCCTCCCCTGAGGTTTTGGCAAAGCATCCAATGTTGAGGGATCCTTCTGCAACTACGCGAAAGTCACCTGGTAACGTGGACAGTCCCCAGGTGAAGCAACGAAGGTCGAAGAATCGCGCTGGTGGATTTCGGTCAGTTTCGACAGACACGGCGACCCCAGTGTATTTCAATCCTTCCAATATTCAGGTAGGTGTCTCCCCTGGCTCAACTAAAACGTGTAAATCTTCATTTTGTTTCTGAACTTTTGCATCTTGTTCCTACCAGGGTTTCGGTAGTGTGAACGCCTTTACTGCGCTTGCTCGTCGTCAGGAAATAACACCTCTTCCGATAAAGGCCGGCAGTGTTGAGCCCTCAAGGAAAGAGTCAGACAAAGAGAATAGTTCATAAGACCAAGGTAACTCTTCTGGCAGCAGCACTGGATCTTCTTAGGGAAGCGGATCGGTGAGTCTTGCACATGTTTTTTTTTCTTTTCCTTTCTTTCTTCTTTTTCGAAAACGTCTAACTTAAGATTACAGGAAGAATCTGAGGTATGATCTGATTCTGGAGACGGTTCTAAGATAGAGGCTTGTGAAGATTTTCCTTTAGCTGCAGCGACTGCTATTGGTGCTTCAGAGATGGAGGTTGATCAGACGAAAGGCATGGATGCGGCTCGAACAACGGAGAATGCTCTGACGACTGTCAACGAAGCGTGGAAGAGAATCCCTTGCCGGCTATGGGTCTGGTTGCAGGCACCACTTTCGATCCCCCGTACTTGGTTTCTTATCCAGGTCATGTGCTGGTCGGTGGCTTCAGCGTGCTGGCTAAGTACAAGGTGTTGTACACCAAAATCTGGGAAAGGTATGGACATATCGCCACAACCAGGAAGATCACCAGTCGATTTGCGCTGGTCAAACGTGTGGAGGAAGCTCTGTCTTCCATCGAGGATATGTGTGAAGTGACCGGCAATACCGTTTCTGAGGATGTCATCGTCAGTTGGAAGTATCATCGTGATATGTGCATAGAAAATGAGTTCAACGCTTCGTGGTTCGTCAAGGGCTTTGCTGAGATCCAGAAATTGAAAACCGAAGTAGTCGAGAGTCTTTCTGCAGATGAAATCGCACAGCAGGAGGCAGAAGTCGAAGAATTGTCCAAGACATTGACTTTGAAGAGAGCGGCTCTCGAGGATGCAAGGGAGGCTTTCTCCAAGAAGAGCAAACCCCTGTTGGATAACTTTCCTTGAATGTGTCTCTGTCTTTTCCAAACTTTCGCTTAGGTTCTCTTCTTTTTTTTTGAAAGGCAAACAAAGTGCCTATTTTAACGTTTGATTGATTTTGATAGATGGTTGGTATTTTATGAGGATATTGGGTTATTTTGAAATGAATGGTTTTAATAGTATTGCTCTGGTTGTGACTTGCGAATAGGATATTGCTTTCATGAAAGTGTGTGTCGGTAGTTGGCATAAGATCAAATAACACGATGGTCTTATCGAGAACCTAAAATAATAAATCGTATATTCCGTCTAGTCTGGACTTACTCAGTTTTCCTGGGTCTTCTGATGAAAACAAGATCCTTCCCGTGTAAAACCGATTTTGTATGCAGTGTTGTCGTGATTGGGAAAAGTCCCCAGTCGCTTTTGGAGATTCCTGGTGACCGAACCGTTTGCTTTCAGTTATTGTGAAGTCCCCAGTCATCTCTTGCGGCTTACGGCTGGTAATCAGGTTGTCTGGCAGTCGAATCGTAGATCCATGAATAGATTGCTTGTTTCTTCCATCCTGATGTCTGAATCGAAGTATGAGATCGATTCTTGAAAGCTGATATTGTAACCGAAAGATCAATCTCCCACTGTGGTCGCCAATTGTTTATGGGTGAAAATCGTTTCTGCTGATTTTGGTAATTTCGGTGAGTGGGTGAGAAACAAATCTAAACCCTAAACAAATGTACCGCATGGGAGTACTTTAGATTCGAGAGATCAATCTATACAAATCTGGCCTAAACCAAGAAATGGCCGTTCCGGATTTGCTTCGGTCACAAAAAGGAGGAGAAGGGCTGGTTTAGGGAGGGAAGCGAAGAGAGTGTTGAGACCAAAGCAGTTCTGGAAGAGTAGTACTTGACTTGTATCAGAAGATGAAAGCTTTGAGAAAGCTAGCAAGAGTTGCCTTTCTGAGTGTTGTATTTCTCCCTGACCAAAAACTTGTGTCTTGGTGGAAATAGGTAAAACCTATTTATACAAGTCCAAGTGAAACGTACTCTGGCCCCGTAAGAAAAGAAACGGATGAGTTAAATGGGAAGAGGTGGTAACGCCTGGTATTGATGGAATTCGATCGAATTGATATTCCATAATGAAAGAGCGTTTCACCATTACTTCCTGCATTTACTAACCGTTTTATTCTTATTACACTTTCTTGAAACGGTCATTTGTGTATGACGCACACTGTAGACCGCCAAACCAAAACCGTAATGAGCATCCCCCAGTTTGTGACATACGTATTGATGTCTCGAGTATTTTTCGTGGAAAACATGTAGCATGTCACTGGTGTTTGATAAGTTGATCTTGAGAGACTTGTCGTCTCAGTGGCGACCTTCGACGGTTGAGATTTTGCATAAGAAGAATCGTGGCCTTTGATGTAGGCGCGACATGCCAAAATGCAAGGGTTGCACGACATGTGCCAATGGCATGTGTGGCATGTCGCGACCTTGGGTTGCACGTCGGGTCCAAGTGGAAGTGCCAAAGTGCAAGTGTTTCATGGCATGTGCCAATGTCATGTATGGTATGCCTTGGCCCTAGGTTGCACGTCGGGTGCAAGTGGAAATGCCAAAGTGCAAGTGTTGCACGGCATGTGCTAATGGCATGTGTGGTATGCCTTGGCCCTAGGTTGCACGGTTTGCATGCCAGGTTGCAAGGGTTGCACGGCATGTGCCAATGGCGGCTTTGGACCTAGGTTGCATGGCTTGGCATGACAGGTTGCAAAGGTTTCACGGCATGTGCCAATGGCGCGTGTGGCGGCTTTGTCCCTAGGTTGCACGTCTTGGCATGCCAGGTTGCAAGGGTTGCACGGCATGTGCCAATGGCGCGTGTGGCAGCTTTGGCCCTAGGTTGCACGGCTTGGCATGCCAGGTTGCTAGGGTTGCACGGCATGTGCCAATGGAACGTGTGGCGGCTTTGGCCCTAGGTTGCATGGCTTGGCATGCCAGGTTGTAAGGGTTGCACGGCATGTGCCAATGGCGCGTGTGGCGGCTTTGGCCCTAAGTTGCACGGCTTGGCATGCCAGGTTGCAAGGGTCGCATGGCATGTGCCAATGGCGCGCGCTTTTGGCGTGGTTGCCATTTTGTGCAATGGTGGTGCGTTTTTGGATTTTTGGCATGGTTAACGTGATGCTTTCCGGTTGCTTTGCGGTTTGGCGTGGTTGCCATATTTAGCGCAACGGTTGCGCGTTATTTGTAGTTTTGGCATGGTTGCCATATTTTGCACAATGATTGCATGGTACATGCAATTGCTATGTTTTTGTGATGAGTGCACGGTGCGTGCATTTGGCATGTTTGCCATGCTTTTGCGCAATAATTGCATGGTACGTGCAATTGCTATGTTTTGCGCGATGTTTGCACGGTACGTGCATTTGGCATGTTGCGTGACATGTGTGAGTGGCATGATTGACATGCTTTTGCGCAGTGATTGCACGGTACGTGCAATTGTTATGTTCTGCGCGATGATTGCAGGGTGCGTGCATTTGGCATGTTTTCCATGCTTTTTGCGTAATGGTTGCGCGGTATGTGTGAACTTAGGGTTTCGCGCATCGAAACCCTAATTTAGTATTTGGAAAAGGGTACCCTGGTAATTTTGACATAGGCGCGTTAAATGCTCTAATAAATGTGCTAGTGTCACCGGTGACGTCATGTTATACGTTAGGTTTTACGGTTTACCCCTTGTTCAAAAACCACCATCAACAACATCGTATTCACTGAACAACTAGTAAACCCAGTAAGTACACACTACAGAAGATTCAAAGCCAGGTGTTATCTCTCCCGATGTTCCACGCATAAACTCTTTCTATCGTCTGCTTAAATTTGCATGAATTTCTATTCAATGTGGGGATTGTTGAATAGAAATATGATATAGTGTGTCCACTCACTTAAGCTTTTTCAACATATAGTGTCTTATCCCAAGATATGTGACTATCCATGGAAGGATGTGGCTCTTGGCGAAAGGATATATCCAAGAGCCTCCTTGAACCTATATAAACCCCACACATTCTCCATTGCATGTATGAGTTTTAGAGTCAAAAACTAGTGTTAAAAAAATTATAGTTTGCATGTCGTCTTCAAGAGTTAAAGAAGAGTTTGTGTTACATCCATTCTTGTTCGATGTTTGGTGATCCTCGAGTGCTGCCAGAACAACCAAAGGAATTGTTGAATGTTGGAGACATATGTCATATATTGTAAACAACATAAAGTACATGGCATTAAATATATTAAGTAAAGAAATTACTCGCCTCAATACACCCAAGTAAGTTTGTTTAAGTTTTATTTAGATTGATTATGATTATTTCTTTCTATTCTTCTTCTTTTCTTGTTTTGGTTTTCGATAACCAAGTGTATAACAAGAGATGTAATAATAAGAAAACCTTTGTTACAAAGAGTTGTAACTGAAAAAGCGGGAGTCTAACAACCACACCCAATATTTCTCTTAGAAATCTGTATGGACAAACTCCAATATACTTTTAAGAGAATCAACTAGACAGTCAGACTCAATCTTAACAAAAGTATATCAAAGAGTTATATCTCACTTTCTCGATTCAATACTTACTGAAGCAAATAGAAATTTGCGATTCTAATTGAATACAAGAGAAACTACTTGAACGGTACCAAAGACCAATGTTCAAGGGTTAATCAATTTCAATCAACAACCAAAGGTTGGATTTCTCAATTGATCGATTCAATGCACAACCTGTGATATTTCAATTATGTAAGAAAATATAATGCGAAAAAGAAATAACACAGACACCAGAATTTTTGTTAAAGAGGAAACCACAAATGCATAAAAACCCCGGGACCTAGTCCAGATTGGACACAAACTGTATTAAGCCGCTACAGATACTATCCTACTACAAACTAACTTCGGACTGGACTGTAGTTGAACCCAATCAATCTCACACTGATCCAAGGTACAGGTCCACTCCTTACGTCTCTGATCTCAGCATGATACTACACACTTGATTCCCTTAGCTGATCTCACCCACAACTAAGAGTTGCTACGACCCAAAGTCGAAGAATTTAATAAACGAATTTGTATCACACAGAAAATTCTACGATAATATATAAATTTGTCTCCCACAGAAATACTACGAGTTTTTGTTCCGTCTTTTGATAAATCAAGGTGAACAGGAACCAATTGATAACCCGGACATATATTCCCGAAGAACAACCTAGAATT
This sequence comes from Papaver somniferum, assembly GCF_003573695.1. Classification (NCBI taxonomy): domain Eukaryota; kingdom Viridiplantae; phylum Streptophyta; class Magnoliopsida; order Ranunculales; family Papaveraceae; genus Papaver; species Papaver somniferum. The sequence continues at coordinate 131,664,653 of NC_039362.1, read as the reverse complement.
ATCAATCACCTCACAATAATATTAATCGATTAGCGAAAGAAGATATTGCGGAATCACAAACGATGAGACGAAGGTGTTTGTAACTTCTTTTATATCTTTCCTATCGGAGAAATCAATCTCAAGCCAATATTACGATTGTACTTAAATATGATAGAAACAGGAAGATCAGATCACGCAACTACAGAGAAAATAGTTGGGTCTGGCTTCACAATCCCAATGAAGTCTTCAAGTCGTTAACCTACAGGGTCTCGAGAAGAAACCTAAGGTTAAAGGAGAATCGACTCTAGCTAATACAACTAGTATCACACAGAAGGTGTAGGGATTAGGTTTCCCAGTTGCTAAAGTTCTCCTTTATATAGACTTTCAAATCAGGTCTTGCAATCTAAGTTACCTTGGTAACAAAGCATTCAATATTCATCGTTAGATCAAAATATGATTAGATTCAAGTTAATACCTTTCGACCGTTAAATCGAACTTAGATTGTTACACACAAATGAAATGCACGTTTATTTAGGTTTGTGTAACCGTACTCAAACATGTACAATTAGTTGGCTCAACAATAGTTAACAAAATGGTTAGCCATATGAGCACTTCCATATCAACCATATTCTTCTTTACCACAACTAGCTCAAATGACTCAAATGAACTAGTTAGAGAGTTGTTCAATTGCTTAGATCTTATAGAAGTATACAAGACACAGTCGAAGCAAAAACGATTTGATTCACTCGAATCAATTCATGAACTTTATATCCACGGTTTGCAATTATGCATTCCTTAGTTTATATAAGTTTAAGTTCACGAATAATCGTTTTTAGAGAATAACCAACCCAAATACGCGAACTGGTACGCGGACTTAAGTACCCGGAATACGTTTGTTTTCAGTTCACAAACTCCAGTAGATTTTCACGGGACGTGAACTTCCGATGGTGTGCATACTGGTACGCGGACTTTAGTTCCGGTTTTCCTAAGCAGCAAAGTACGCATACTTTGTTTCAGGGAATAAGGACTTACACATATGTGTTACTACACAATGTTTATATCCTTCCAAGGTTATATATTCTAAACTCTCATTTCAATCATTGAAGCATAGGACGTTATATGATTGTTATTCACAAACCATTTTTCGTCAAAGCCATTTTCAAGTAATTGAATTTTAATATGACTTTCGTCATTAGTAAAGATGAACTTGGACAAAGCGAAAGCTTACCAACACATATTTCGAGAAATAGATACGCGAGATAAACTCGGCTCGAAATAGCAAATGTGTATAATCAAAGTCTATATAACAATACGACTTTTGTCTCAAGATAGGAGATAGAGTAGATAGACTTTTGAGTGATAGATAAGCTCAAGTCTCCACATACCTTTTAGTCGATGAAGTTCCACAAGTTCCTTGAGTAGTTCTTTATCTTTGTATGATGATTTCCATGGAGTCTTGAGCTCAACTAAACTTTCTATCCTAGTACGAGACTTAGCTATAAGTAGACTAGAAATCAAGACTTATAGTTTTGATCACTAACATTGACAAACATGCTTGAGATAGCAACGCATGCGAGTTCGACCGAGCAGTGCTATAACAATCTCCCCCTTTGTCAATTTAGTGACAAAACTATCAATACATATGGAATACAAAATAAATAAATAAATTTTGTACCTTCTCTTCCACATGTCTGATCTCCTTGGTTTTCAACATTACTCGAAATATTCGTCACTTCCAAGTACTCCGATGATTCCAAAGGTTGTAAGTTTAGTATCATCGTTGTTGAAAATCCGTAACTATAACAATGAGAAAACAATAATTCTCAATCATTATTAACAGTGTCATAGTATTATTACACAGCATCAAAGTTCAATTATATCACAACTTCGACAACAATACTATCACTCCCCCTTAGTAAATACTCCATATCATATGGAAACCACTCTGAAAAGGCGAGGATACCCAAATATACCTCAAGATAAAACTTTTCCTACCTATAAGTCCTTTCTCTGAAAGTGATTGTCTATGGACTGAGTCGAGACAATGCAACTAATCGGTTCACACTTCAGGTGATCGTCTATGGATACGAGATCGAGACAATACAACAACGAAGTATGTTTACTTGATAAAAAGGTTCGGACTTAACCAAACACAATAGGATTGCTTATCAAGTAAATAGGAATTAACATTTGTGTAATTTACTTTAATTATAGTAAAATAATTATAATGCGGAGATACAAAGTAAATGACACAGCAAGATTTTGTTAACGAGGAAACCACAAATGCAGAAAAACCCCGGGACCTTGTCCATAATTGAATACTCTCAGGATTAAGCCGTTACACAAAATTACACCAACTTCGTATTGTTGAGACCAAGCAACTAAAGCTATAGTTCACCTAGGTCCGTCTGTATTCCCACGCCTCCAACTTATGAATAAGTCACGTACTTGGAACAATTCCTTTGGTTCGTATTCCAAACAGTAAAGGAACAACAAATCTGTTTGGTATCAACTCTATTCAACCAAGTGATGTGAGTTCGACAAAGGCTCTTCCATTTATCTTAATAAACTCCTTCGTCAGGTTCTTAGATCTATCTTATTCTCAACTACTAAAGTAATTGTTAAGATTTTGCGATCAATAATTTTAATCACAAAGAATTGTATTGATGTCGATCTACACAATTAATCAATCCAATCTACCACAAGGATAAATCGATTATAGTTGGATCCTCTTATACCGAAACAAGTATTGTGCACACCAAAGATTATGAACCCCAAATCAGAAATCTTTAATATCTTTTTTGTCTTCAGATCTTCTTAGATCTTGAATAAACACCTGCAAACAACAACTTGAATCTCTTGTGATCAATCACACACAGAAAGGAGTCTGTTAAAAATGGATTATCACAAGATTGCATTTAGCACTAACAACAGTCTAAAGATCCCTGTTGAAACTTCGATCTAGTTTGAGTGAATCTTATATCAGAAGAGAAGATTCTCAAGCATAAACAAACTAGGTGCAATCAAAGTTCAACCACAGTTAGTCAATCAAATCAATCGAAAATACAAGATAAACCGCAATTATCTAGTTTCCCACCTACGGTACTAATAGAGCTTCTCAATCCCAAATAAGACTTTAAACTGAGCGGCCGTAAGAGATTCCGCCTAATTAGGTTACTCTCCTCTCCGAATAGGCGGCTTCACCAGTAACAACACAACCGAGGAAGTTTGCTGTCACGAAGGATTAGTTTGCTAGAAATGCAAACTTCAAGTATTTATAGACAAGGAAGTTTGGACACCAAGGAATTTCCAAAACCGAAAATATTTTCAAGATATGCAATATAATTCCAAATTCGGTTTCCATAATTCCTGGAAATGCTCTGTCCAAAATAATGACCGAAAATCTCTTTGGAAAATCTTTAACTAGTAAATGCATACTAATAATTCTCATTTTCCTAAAATAAAATTAAGACCTTAATTAAAAGATTCTTAACTTATTTATGTTTCGATCCTGGGATTTTCTTCCTTTAGTTGTTAAGGAATAACTTTGAACAATTAAAGATAAACATTACTGCCTGTGTTCAAAGTGTGTCGACATCCTTACTTTGTAAGTTCTCTTTCATACTTACAACCTTGAAACCGATTTTCCACACTTCCAATCAAGTTTATAATTGGTTCATCTCTCTTTCAAGAACTATGTGATTGATTAAAAACACTCAATCACAAATCATGGGTTTAACGGTTCTACCAAAACAAGTTTCGTTTCTACCTCCATGTGAGTATTGTGCATAGTCACACTAGCTTTCCAAAATTCGGTTGACTAGGTACTAGGGTCTGTTCCACACATATATATGGTATCTAACTTATATGTGTTGCACATGTCCATAGGATCGGTTCCCCTTTATGCTACAAAATTGTTGCACCTCATACAAGGATCGATTCCCCTTTGTGATGTGTTGCACCTCTTACTAGGATCGGTTCCCCTTTACCCTGATTTGGTCATACACAAATCACAAACGCGATCATACCATCTCAGGTGATTACTTAAGATCGGTTTCACTAATAAAAGTCATACCAATACATAAGTCATGCCTTTGTGAATAGTTTTACCAAGAACACAAACAAATCATGATCGATTATAATAAATCACACATATTGATTGTTTACGAGATATGCAATGAATAACAATACCAATAACGCATGGCGATTTCCTTTTCGATTCATAAACAAGTGTATGAACTTACTTCCTTAAAACACATGTAAAACATTGTTTCCTAAGATGAAATCCTCACCTCATACCCATACATAATCACAATAGCATTTAAACGATTATGTCGATGTCTTATCTACAAAGTTTAATGGTTAAGCAATAAACCTCGTATTGTATTCCTTAATACTATGTCTATCTAGAGTGTTCATGCTTCGCAGTTTTGTTTTCAATATGCACGACTTGAAAGATACGTTAGGGAATAAAACATTTCAAGTCAAATATCACTAACCTCAAGTGGAAGGATGATGTTGTCGTTGTAGATTCTTACTTCTTCAAGTCTTCGCAATACTTGTAATGTCTCATATCCTAACACTTTCAAGCTAACCTATACGAAGTTGACTCTAATACATAATCAAGCGACTCTTAAATGAGTTTTAATTCACTAAAATATGACAATCAAACTTGACATACCAACGCTTGGTGGGTTCAACCGAGCTATGCTCTAACAATCTCCCACTTTGTCAATTTTAGTGAAAAAACTCTTACAATCATATGGATAAACAAATTACAAGAATTCATTACACATATGCTTGATTCCCGAATTCAACAACACAATAACCTGTATACATTCAATCCTTAAATGTCGTTGTTGACATTATAATAACAAAGCTAATACTCCCCCTAAAGGTGAGATAGGTAGATTTTTTCAATCCGCACGTCTTTGTTATACCAATTAATATGATATGTTACTCCCCCTTAGTCTATGCTTTCACTCTTTCGTTAGATAAACGTTTAAGCACAATTGTCCTTTTCCTTAGTGATACCAATCAATATAAAATCAATTCCAGTATCACTTGTTTACTCCTTATATTTCTCCCCTTTTTTGTCACAAAATGACAAAGAAACAAAAAAATAAAGGAAAACCGAAAAGAATCTTACAAATCTCAAAATAGACTTGCAAACCTATAGAGTTAAGAACGAGGGTTCCGCACACTATTTTTGATAACCAATATCAAAACCGAAACTACAAAGTAATTTGTTTTGATATGTTATCAAGGAAATAATTGCCCGAAGCAATTTTCCCTAATAGTTTAGCAAACCAAAAATCAACGAAGCACCTTAGTTCCTTTGCTAAACTGATTGTATAAATACAATCGCTTGTTCGATAAGACCAAATAAAGATAACTCTATTTTTCTCATCAGGTTCTAATTATCCATATAACTTAGACCTTTAAGTTTTAAACAAGACAAGTACTAGGTTAGTTAACTAGCATTTCTTGTTAAGGCATTCGATTAGACTTGAATAACCAAAACCTCCACTTTGATAAGTCTAACTAAGGTCAGAATTAACTTAGTTTCTCTTATCCGGAATCGAATTGGACTAAACAATTCATACCGTAAACCTTTTCTTTCGTTAAGCCATAAAAAATTCATACAAACCAAAATAAATCAACTTGCATAATTATTCACCTCAATCGGAGGCAATTGAAACAACATAGACATTAAAGCACCGCAATTGCACCGAAATCTTGTAAGCCTAAACAATTGATACCACACAACAAAAGCAAGATAACAATAGTTTTTCTTAACTGGAAACAATTGAATCACACACATATCCATACACACATAATGGAATAAAACATCAATTGTACCGAAATTTTGTTAAGCAAAAGCAGAATATATATGAAATAAAATCAGGATTTTCTTAAACAGGAAAACAATTAACTAACAAAATTGTTACCTCAAATTTCGCATCCACTTCTCCAATATGTTTGCATCTCCTTCCAGGGAGAATTGATATCGAAATATCATTATGTTGTCATCCTTATGCAAAACAAAAGAATAACAACAACCAACCTTTACCAGAGAAAGGTTGAAAACTGGACGCACAAGGTACTAATGTACCTTGACAATCCCTATGGATTTCCTTATATTCTCGAAAGTTTCTCTATCTAAGGGTTTGGTCAGAATATCATCCAGATGACAGTCAGATGGAACATACAATTTGATAACACCATTCTCATATAACTCTCTAATAAAGTGATATCTGATATCTATGTGTTTAGTACGAGAATGTTCAACTGGGTTTTCAGTCAATCGAATAGCACTTGAGTTATCACATAGTATGTTCATGGTTGAAATATTTATTCCATAGTCAATGAGCATTTGTTTCATCCACAATAGTAGGGTACAACATGTACCAGCAGCAATATATTCTGCTTCATAGGTTGACAAGGACTGTGAATTCTGTTTCTTGCTATGCCAAGCTTCAAGGTTTTGACCAACATGGAAACAACCACCAGAGGTGATTTTATGATCATCTACACATCCTGCAGAATCAACGTCTGAATAGGCAACAAGACTGTTGTTTGTATCCATAGAGTATGAAAGACCATAATCTATTGTACCATTGACGTATCTAATGATCCGTTTTACAGCTTTGAGGTGTGATTCTCTAGGATCTGCTTGAAATCTAGCACAACATCCCACACTAAAAGCAATGTCTAGTCTTGTTGCAGTTAGATATAGCAAGCTCCTTATCATAGATCTGTATAGTTATTGATCAACTGATGTTTCTCCTGGATTTGATTGAAGTTTTCCAGTAGTTGGCATTGAAGTTGCCATAGGTTGTGCATCTCTTAGTTCGAATTTTACAACTAAATTCCTTGCATATTTTTCTTGAGAAAGAAGAATATTGTCCTTTTGTTGGTATTTGCAAGCCAAGAAAATATGATAAATCTCCAACATTACTCATTTCGAATTCTCCACTCATAAGGTTCAGAAATTCATCTGTTAGAGTCTTTGAGGTGGATCCACAGATAATGTCATCTACATATATTTGTGCTACAAGTACATTTTTTCCACTCCACTTGGTGAAAAGTGTCTTATCAGCACCACCTCTAGAGAATCCCTTTTGGAGTAAGAAGGATGTCAGTTTATCATACCAAGCTCTTGGAGCTTGTTTTAGACCATACAAGGCCTTCTTAAGTTTAAAGACATAATTTGGGAATAATGGATCTTCAAATCCTTTAGGTTGAGCAACAAAAACTTCTTCTTTTAATTCCCCATTCAGAAATGCAGATTTAATATCCATTTGAAAAAAATTTATCTTAAGATAACAAGCATAGGAAAGTAATAGTCTTATTGATTCTAAACGAGCAACATGAGCAAAAGTTTCATCAAAATCAATACCTTCTATTTGAGAATATCCTTGAGCAACGAGCCTAGATTTATTTCTGACAATCGTTCCAAAGTCGTCTGATTTGTTCTTGTAGATCCACTTTGTTCCAATGATGTTTACTCCTGGTGGCTTAGGAACAAGTTCCCGTACTTCTTGTATTTCAAACTGATAGAGTTCCTCGTGCATTGAGTTTACCCAAGCAGGTTCACTGAGTGCTTCCTCAACATTTTTCGGCTCTATTGAAGAAAGAAAACATGAATAGTAACAGACATTCTGAAGTTCTCTTCGAGTCATAACTCTAGCATTGGCATCTCCAATAATGTCTTCAGACGAGTGTCTTTGATGTACCCATTTAACGAGTTTTTGGAAAATATTTTCGGTATCATTGGGTTGTTCAACAATACTTTCATTATTATACATATCATCGGTGTCACTAATTAAAGGAACAACAGATGGTTCGGCTTCAGTCTGTTTTTCTTTAATAACAGTTTCAGAGGGAGGAAGCTCTGCTGCAGTGTGATTGTCTTGGCAAAAATTGCTAATGTCATCAATGACCACATTAATTGATTCCATCATGAATTTGGTTCTAAGATTGTATACCCTGAAGGCACGACTGTCAGAAGCATACCCAAGAAAAATTCCTTCATCACTTTTGGAATCAAATTTTCCTCTATGTTCTCTGTCTTTGAAAATATAGCATTTGCTTCCGAAGACCCTTAAATAGCTTAGATTGGGTTTTCTTCCATACCATAATTCATATGGGTATTTAGAGTTTTTGATCTTAAATAGACCTTGTTTATAATATAACAAGATGTAAATACAACTCTCCCCCAAAAGGTTAATGGTAGGTTTTTATTATGAAGCATTACTCTTGTCATTTCTTGAATATTTCTATTCTTTCTCTCAGCTACTCCATTTGCCTGAGGTGTAATAGGTGCAGAGAATTGATGACTTATTCTAAGACTATTACAGTATTCATATACTTTCGTATCCTTGAATTTTGTACCACGATCTCTTCTTATCTTCTTAAGCTTACGACCTTGTTCATTTTTAATTCTATTCACAATGATTTTGAACTCCTCAAGAGTGTCATTTTTTTGCTTCAGAAAAGCAACCCATGTGAACTGAGTATAATCATCTACCATCACTAAAGCATACTTATTCCCTCCAACAGATGCTTTTTGGATTGGGCCGAATAGATCCATATGTATAAGATCGAGAGGAGCACGAGCGGCTATATCTCGAGAAAGTTTGTGTGGAATTTTTCCTTGCTTACCCTTTTGGCATGCACCACAAACACCTTCTACTTTAGTGTTAATTTTTGGAACGCCTTTGACAAGTTCACGGTTAATGAGCTTACCTAGCATTCGGTAGTTGATATGACCAAAGCGTTCATGCCACAAATGAGTTGACTCAACCTTAGTCAAGTTATAGTATAAATTGGATTGTATATCAAGGAGATAACAATTATTTATACTTCTTCGTCCTCGAAAAATTACTTTTCCGGACTTATCTTCAATATCACATCCTCTCATATTGAGGATAACTTTGTGACCTTTATCACAAATTTGACTGACATACAAAAGAGTAGATTTCATTCCTTTAACATAAACAACATCACGGATTTCGGGAATACCTAGAAGTTTGATAATACCCTTTTTGCTAATAAGACAGTTGCTTCCATCTCCAAAGGTCACAGATCCTCCTTTGTAGTTTTCAGTTTTTGTGAACCAAGAAAGATCACCTGTCATATGTCTACTACATCCACTATCTAGAAACCATTGAAATAATGAGGTTGTTTTAAGTGCAAAAGCTCCAAGACATTGTTCACCATATTTACGATGGTTTGTTAAGTTTCTAAAGAGTTTCTTAACACGGTAAATCATACATTGTGTAAAACAAATCTTCTGAATTAAACAATTCCATCCTTTTTGACAACGGTTCCTGATCTGACTCTTTTTAGACTGTTTAAGATGTCTGGATGAAAGAATTGAGCATTCTTGAGAATCTATTGATTTAAACTCTTCGGATTTTTTTACCAGTTTTCTATCAATCATGATATTACCGATCTCATCAGTATATGACTGGTTCTGTTCAATCCTTTTATCTAACATTTAACAAGAGCAGAGGGATATTCTTCAGAGTCCTTTTTCAGACCATATAAAATCTTTAAAACGTTAATCGAATCGTTCATATGATTCAATTTCTTATAGGTTGGATCGCACCAAACACAGATTGTTAGATCTTTTCGTGTTTGCTTGCTCGGATACCAATTGAAAAGGCGAGGGTACCCAAATATACCTCAAGTTAAAACTTTTCCTACCTATAAGTCCTTTCTACGAAAGTGATTGTCTATGGACTGAGTCGAGACAATGCAACTAATTGGTTCACACTCCGTGTGATCGTCTATGGATACGAGATCGAGACAATACAACAACGAAGTATGTTTACTTGATAAAAAGGTTCGGACTTAACCAAACAAAATAGGATTGCTTATCAAGTAAATAGGAATTAACATTTGTGTAATTTACTTTAATTATAATAAAAAAATTATAATGCTGAAATATAAAGTAAATGACACATCAAGATTTTGTTAACGAGGAAACCGCAAATGCAGAAAATCCCCGGGACCTTGTTCAGAATTGAATACTCTCAGGATTAAGCCGCTACACAAAATTAAACCAACTTCGTATAGTTGAGACCAAGCAACTAAACCTATAGTTCACCTAGTTCCGTCTGTATTCCCACGCCTCCAACTTATGAATAAGTCACGTACTTGGAACAATTCCTTTGGTTCGTATTCCAAACAGTAAAGGAACAACAAATCTGTTTGGTATCAACTCTATTCAACCAAGTGATGTGAGTCGGACAAAGGCTCTTCTGTTTATCTTAACATAAACTCCTTCGTCAGGTTCCTAGATCTATCTTATGTTCAATCACCAAAGGTAATTGTTAATATTTTGCAATCAATACTTTTAATCACAAAGAATTGTATTGATGCCAATCTACACAACTAATCAATCCAATCTACCACAAGGATAAACTGATTATTGTTGGATCCTCTTATACCGAAACAAGTATTGTGCACACCAAAGATTATGAACCCCAAATCAGAAATCTTTAATATCTTCTTTTTCTTCAAATCTTCTTAGATCTTCAATAAACACCTGCACACAACAACTTGAATCTCTTGTGATCAATCACGCACAGAATGGAGTCTGTTAACAATGGATTATCACAAGATCGTCTTTAGCACTAACAACAATCTAAAGATCCATGTCGAAACTTCGATCTAGTTTGATTGAATCTTATATCGGAAGAGAAGATTCTCAAGCATAAACAAACTAGGTGCAATCAAAGTTCAACCACACCGTTAGTCAATCAAATCAATCGCAAACACAAGATAAACCGCAATTATCTAGTTTCCCACCAATGGTACTAATAGAGCTTCTCAATCCCAAAGAAAATTTTAAACTGAACGGTCGTAAGAGATTTCGACTAATTAGGTTATTCTCCTCTCCGAATAGGCGGATTCATCAGTAACAACACAACCGAGGAAGTTTGCTGTCACGAAGGATTAGTTTGCTAGAAATGCAAACTTCAAGTATTTATAGACAAAGAAGTTTGGACACCAAGGAATTTCCAAAACCGAAAATATTTTCAAGATATGTAATATAATTCCAAATTCGGTTTCCATAATTCCTGGAAATGCTTTGTCCAAAATAATGACCGAAAATCTGTTTGGAAAATCTTTAACTAGTAAATGCATATTAGCTAATTCTCATTTTCTTAAAATAAAATTAAAACCTTAATTAAAAGATTCTTAACTTATTTATGTTTCGATCCTGGATTTTCTTCCTTTATCTATTAAGGAATAACTTTGAACAATTAAAGATAAACATTACTGCCTGTGTTCAAAGTGTGTCGACATCCTTACTTTGTAAGTTCTCTTTCATACTTACAACCTTGAAAACGATTTTCCACACTTCCAATCAAGTTTATAATTGGTTCATCTCTCTTTCAAGAACTATGTGATTGATTAAAAACACTCAATCACAAATCATGGGTTTAACGGTTCTACCAAAACAAGTTTCGTTTCTACCTCCATGTGAGTATTGTGCATAGTCACACTAGCTTTCCAAAATTCGGTTGACTAGGTACTAGGGTCTGTTCCACACATATATATGGTATCTAACTTATATGTGTTGCACATGTCCATAGGATCGGTTCCCCTTTATGCTACAAAATTGTTGCACCTCATACAAGGATCGATTCCCCTTTGTGATGTGTTGCACCTCTTACTAGGATCGGTTCCCCTTTACCCTGATTTGGTCATACACAAATCACAAACGCGATCATACCATCTCAGGTGATTACTTAAGATCGGTTTCACTAATAAAAGTCATACCAATACATAAGTCATGCCTTTGTGAATAGTTTTACCAAGAACACAAACAAATCATGATCGATTATAATAAATCACACATATTGGTTGTTTACGAGATATGCAATGAATAACAATACCAATAACGCATGGCGATTTCCTTTTCGATTCATAAACAAGTGTATGAACTTACTTCCTTAAAACACATGTAAAACATTGTTTCCTAAGATGAAATCCTCACCTCATACCCATACATAATCACAATAGCATTTAAACGATTATGTCGATGTCTTATCTACAAAGTTTAATGGTTAAGCAATAAACCTCGTATTGTATTCCTTAATACTATGTCTATCTAGAGTGTTCATGCTTCGCAGTTTTGTTTTCAATATGCACGACTTGAAAGATATGTTAGGGAATGAAACAGTTCAAGTCAAATATCACTAACCTCAAGTGGAAGGATGATGTTGTCGTTGTAGCTTCTTACTTCTTCACTTCTTCAAGTCTTCGCAATACTTGTAATGTCTCATATCCTAATACTTTCAAGCTAACTTATACGAAGTTGACTCTAGTACATAATCAAGCGACTCTTAAATGAGTTTTAGTTCACTAAAATATGACAACCAAACTTGACATACCAACGCTTGGTGTGTTCAACCGAGCTATGCTCTAACACACTCCCCCTTACATAATGATCCGAAAATCATATGTATTTGTAGTGTGAACTACGCATTAATTATCCCCCTTTTTGTCAATAAAATTGGCAAAGGTACGAAAACTAGTGGGATCCTAATGAAATTTCCATAGAGACATTTCATGACCAAAATAAAGCACATGCCAACTTATTAGATGCAATCATATAGACGAAGCTAAATGCTTTCATCAAGGAGTTTATAAAGATACAAGATAACTCCTATAATATTCCACAGCCGTACTCCCCACAAAGATCTGGCAATTAAGCACAAGTTCAATTAAGAACTCTCCCCCATAAATGTCATTCGCGAAAGAACAACAAGATCAACTTTACATTCACAAGAAAAGAAGGATTTCTTTGGACATAAAAATCACATACAAATACGAATTTGAATCCAAAAATACTCAATTAAATTAACCACAAGAAAACCCATGATTAATTTAATCGGAAATGCTCAACATAAGAGAACTTACGGAACCGCACAATATGTACATAAAAAATATGGATCAGGGAAGATCAATACTGCAGAATAGACAAGGATTCGTCCAATTTCATCACTATTTGCACAATGACATACAATAGACAAAATCCTTGTAAACAAAAGTTTTATCCTTTCTTCCATCAAAATATGATATAAAAGGCTTTAACTTTTGTAATGTCAAAAGTTCATTCATTCTTTTATCAATACATGCATATCGACATACGAAAGACTTAACTTTTGACAAAGTATGGGACAATCATAGTTCACGGACGCAAACACACGTATTCCATAACATATTGCAATATATAAAATCATAAAAATTAATACTGCAAAAATCATCTTCCAAACAATTTTAGAATCTAATAAATAAACCTAAAACAATGAAGATGAAAACATTGGACATAATTCTACCATTTGGTCAAGTTTAAAATGGGATTGGAATGTATTACAAGACAAGATTAAATGGTGTGTTGGAAATGGTCAAAGCATATCAGTATGGAATGATGCTTGGGCTGGAGATAGTCCATTAATCCTCAAAACTGAGTTCAATTCTTATGTGAAGAATAATCTGCATATGAAAGTGGCAAATCTTATTTACAACAACAGATGGGAGGTGCCAATGGAGATGCAACAACTTCTGAATGCTAACAATTTTCCTGACATGGGGATAGGGAATGGTCAGCTAATCTGTACTGGCAATTTACAAGGTAAATTCACAACAAACTCAGCCATTGCTATTTTAAGGCACAAAGAACCAGAACTGCATTGCTACAAATATATATGGAATTCCTTCCTACATCCTAGCATAGATGGTAATGTTTGGAAATTACTTCATGGAGTGTTTGTAGATGACACAGTCATGGTAAAAAGAGGATATGAATTAGCTTCCAGATGTTGTGTATGTGAGGAAATCCAAGACATTATGAATCACTTGTTATGACACTGTTCTTTTAGTGTAGAAATTTGGAGCTGGCTCTGCAATATCTTTGAAGTTGGTCTTCCTCATTCTTTTGATAATATCTGGAACTATTCAAAGAATAAAAGTCCTCTCATGAAAGAAGTTTGGATTACTGTTGCTTGCTCTGTTATCAAGGAACTATGGTTTCAAAAGAATAAAAAATATTTTGAGGTCAACCCAAATATTCAGCATTTCAAGCAAAAAATAATAAAAATGGTATCTGAAGGAGGACTGAGAATGAAGGGCACTAAATGGAATCAGAATTATGATCTTCAAATAATTGATTTCTTCAATTTGGGTTTCAGACAAAGCAAATTTCAGTGCATTAAAAGTTTCTACTGGATTCCTCCACAAATAGGTTTTACTCTCTTTTGTCGTGATGGAGCATCAGTGGGTAATCCAAGAGCAGCAGGATTTGGTATTGTTGTAAGGAATCATCTGTGTCAGGTGGTTGGGGTTATGGATGGAGGTATTGGTATTGCTACCAATTATATTGCAGAAACTTATGATGTGGTATGTGCAGCTGAATTGGGTGTTGAATGGGGTGAAAAGCATATAATTATCAGTTCAGATTCTAAAACTGTCATATCAGAATTTGCCAGGAATAAAGTTCCTTGGTTCATTAGAATGATATGGTTGAAAGCAATGAAGAAAATCTCCTCAATTCAGTTTAATCATAGCTTCAGAGAAGGAAATTTCTCAGCTGACACAGTAGGAAAGAAGGCAGCCAAGCTTATTGCAGGTGAAAGGAAGATTTTCATTGGTAGACCTAAATTTCGTACTAAAATTGAAATGTCAAGAACTGTGTATTACAGATTTTGTTTAAAAGATGGGCTGTAGTTTAGTTGTTTTATGTTTCTGGGCCTATTAAGTTGGCCTCCTTTTGTTGCTTTTTCTGGGCCTATATAGTTGGCCTTCTTTTCTTTTCCTTATTTTTGTAACCTCCAATTTTTGGTTCTCTTCTTTTTAATAATATCTATGACTTAGAAAAAAAAAACATTGGACATAGCTATGTGTAATCACAATAATGGCTATTCCAAAAACTAGTTATTCTTCTTAAAACACAAGAAATAAAATTCTCATAAGAAGATTTACTAGGCAAAATCAACTCTTAGAGAATATGATTCGAAAAAAATATTAAACATAGCTAGCAATTAAAGATTGAAAAAGGATGAGTTCATCAGTTGCTTTCTTCAGTTCGTTTTTCAGAAAATCAAGATTCCTTGTTGCAATTCCAAGTTGTTCACGTACGACCTCAAAATCTCGAAGAAGATTTCCAACCAATTGTGATGACATCTGAACTGGTAGTTTGTTTTCATGATCAACAGCGTGATAGCAGGTTATGAAAATAGGGTTCTCGGGAAACTCGATAGGCTTGCTCTTCTCAACATTGTCTTCCTTGTTGCTTCTATCCATTGTGCACACAGAAATCAGGTGAACCTTTTTGACATTACGGAACGTGTATGTACCAAAACTGAGTATGATACATACATATATATATATGTATGTATCATACTCAGTTTCTTAGAAAACCCTAGGAATACTCGTATACCTTCCGTGTGGGTCAGGTGTACGTGCACTTATAGTTACATCCTTGGTACTAGACCAAAAGAATAATGGAGCTAAAATTAGAAGAGGTCTTGAAAAACTCAAGAATCATTCTAAACAAGGGATGACCTTCTTAGTTCAAGGGAACATAAGAGGATTATTGAAAATCAAGGCAATCAACAAGAAATTATTCTCAAGAGAGAATGATCAAAAAATATTTCATCATGTAAAGTACTGGAGCAGGGCTCAACAGTTTAATGATCATCGATTTGTAAACAAAAAGAAATATAACAACAACTACTTTCTCAAGACACACAGGTTTCTTGAGAATTATAAGCATCCTTCCATATTACAAGAAGGATGCTACATTGAGTAGTCATGTTGTATTTTGATGAGCTTTTTGCTCATCAAGAATATTGACTTCTTCTCTCTTTCCTTCTTGAAGATTTTTAGAAAAATCATTAGGATTAGTATAAAGGGATTTAACCATAGGAGAACAAGGAATACCTGAACCTGCTGCTTTCCTTGCCTTTTTGATGCTCCTTTTGAGTCTGTTTATGCTGATCTTGAGCTCCGAGACTCGATTATTGATATGAATGAAATCTGGAGCAGACACCTCGGGTTCACTATCTTCTTTAGAAGGAGACAAGGAATTTGGCTTTTCTTTCCTTCTCTTATGCCTTTTTCTCTTCTCAGAGTAATTTAAAGAGTCAGTTGTCCATCTATCATTCTTCCTTCTACAACTGTAGGCATTTTGTGTCTTAAAATCATAATCTAGAGATGACCCATCACAACATTTTTCTTGATTGCAGACACTGCCTTTTACTCCAGCAATATGAGAGATAGGTTTAATTACTTCTTTAGACATCCATGCAAGAATGTTATGAAGTTTCTCATTCCTCAGTTGAAAACGACATCTTCGTTCAAGATGTCCTTTATTTCCGCAATAATAGCAATTAAAGGATTTGTTCTTGAATGTTCTTATATGAGTAAAATTTGAAGAAGTACAATCCTTGTTCCTAAGACTGTTGACTGCTTGAAAATTTTTTTCACATGAAGAGTTATTAGCATGAAGGAAATTAGTCTTACCAGTACTTGGAGCGTCTATTCCCTTATAGCCCAGACCACGTGTATCACGATGTTCTTTACATGCTCCAAGCATAGAAGATAATTTTGTAGAGCCAGTATTAAATCTTTTCAGATTTTTTTCCAGTGATTTTACCTTATTAAGAGCAGCAACAAGATTAGTCTCCAACGATTTTTCTCTGGCGAGGAGACTGAGTTCCCTGTCATTAAAACATTTTTGTTGAGAGTCATATCTTGCTTCAGATTCCGCAAGTCTTTCTTTCAACACAAACAGATTTTGAAGAAGTTTGTCACACTCGGACCTTTTTGAGCGTAAGTCTTTGTCTCGATCTTTAACAGTAGATTGTAACAGTTTATATCCACAATCATAACCTTTAAAGAGTTTTCTCATCTTTCTGTTTTCTTGACAGAAAGGTGCCAAATATTCTCAAGCAAGTTGTTGACTTTTTTTCTTTCAAATCATGGTCAAACAACGTGATATATTGAGAGACTTCATCATCAACAATCTGTCATTCTTCTGAATCGCTCTTATCTGAAAGATCATCCAACTGTTCATCAAGACACTTTTTCTAGTTGAAGTCAGATTCAACCACATAAGTAGAAACAAGAGATTTCTTAGACGTCTCAGGATTTTGGCACATCTCAGGGGAATTCTGATTTGGTGTTGCGTCATCAGAGAGATTACTGTCCATATAGTCAGATCGCTACAAACACAGACTTGTAAGGTCTTTAAACATGTTTGCCTGCTCTGATACCAATTGAAAAAGCGGGGGTCTAACAACCACACCCAATATTTCGCTTAGCAATCTGTATGGACAAACTCCAATATACTTTTAAGAGAATCAACTAGACAGTCAGACTCAATCTTAACAAAAGTATATCGAAGAGTTATATCTCACTTTCACGATTCAATACTTACTCAAGCAAATAGAAATCTGCGAGTCTAATTGAATACAAGAGAAACTACTTGAACGGTACCAAATACCAATGTTCAAGGATCAATCAATTTCAATCAACAACCAAAAGTTGGATTTCCCAATTGATTGATTCAACGCACAACCTGTGATATTCCAATTATATAACAAAATATAATGCGGAAAAGAAATAACACAGACACCAGAAGTTTTGTTAACGAGGAAACCACAAATGCAGAAAACCCCCGGGACCTAGTCCAGATTGCATACACACTGTATTAAGCCGCTACAAACACTAGCCTACTACAAACTAACTTCGGTCTGGACTGTAGTTGAACCCCAATCAATCTCACACTGATCCAAGGTACAGTTGCGCTCCTTACGTATCTGATTCCAGCAGGATACTACGCACTTGATTCCCTTAGATGATCTCACCTACAACTAAGAGTTGCTGCGACCCAAAGTCGAAGACTTTAATAAACAAATCTGTATCACACAGAAAAGTCTACGGTAATAGATAAATATGTCTCCCACAGAAATACCTACGAGTTTTGTTCCGTCTTTTGATAAATCAAGGTGAACATGAACCAATTGATAACCTGGACTTATATTCCCGAAGAACAACCTAGAATTATCAATCACCTCACAATAATCTTAATCGACTAGCGAAAGAATATATTGCGGAATCACAAACGATGAGACAAAGGTGTTTGTGACTTCTTTTATATCTTGCCTATCGGAGAAATCAATCTCAAACCAATCTTACGATTATACTCAAATATGATATAAACAGCAAGATCAGATCATGCAACTACAGAGAAAATAGTTGGGTCTGGCTTCACAATCCAAATGAAGTCTTCAAGTTGTTAACCTACAGGGTCTCGGGAAGAAACTTAAGGTTAAAGGAGAATCGACTCTAGCTAATACAACTAGTATCACACAGAAGGTGTGGGGATTAGGTTTCCCAGTTTCTAGAGTTCTCCTTTATATAGACTTTCAAATCAGGGTTTGCAATCTAAGTTACCTTGATAACAAAGCATTCAATATTCACCGTTAGATGAAAACTTGATTAGATTCAAGCTAATATCTTTCAACCGTTAGATCGAACTTAGCTTGTTACAGACAAATGAAATGCAAGTTTATTTAGGTTTGTGTAACCGTACCCAAACATGTATACTTAGTTGGTTCAACAGTAGTTAACCAAATGGTTATCCATATGAGCACTTCCATATCGACCATATTCTTCTTTACCACAACTAGTTCAAATGACTCAAATGAACTAGTTAGAGAGTTGTTCAATTGCTTAAATCTTATAGAAGTATAAAAGACACAATTGAAGCAAAAACGATTTGATTCACTCGAATCAATTCACGAACTTTATAGCCACGGTTTGCAATTATGCATTCCTTAGTTTACATAAGTTTAAGTTCACGAATAATCGTTTTTAGAAAATAACCAACCCAAGTACGCGAACTGGTACACGGACTTAAGTACCCGGAATAAGTTTGTTTTCAGTTCACAAACTCCGGCATATTTTCAAGGGACGTGAACTTCCGATGGTGCGTGGACTTTAGTTCCAGTTTTCCTGAGCAGCAAAGTACGCATACTTTGGTTCAGGGAATAAGGACTTACACATATGTGTTACTACACAATGTTTATATCCTTCCAAGGTTATATATTCTAAACTCTCATTTCAATCAGTGGAACATTCTTAGAGGATGTTATATGATTGTTATTCACAAACCATTTTTCGTCAAAGCCATTTTCAAGTAATGGAAACTTAATATCACTTTCGTCATTAGTAAAGATGAACTTGACCAAAGCGAAAGCTTACCAACGCATATTTCGAGAAATAGATACGCGAGATAAACTCGGCTCGAAATAACAAATGTGTATAATCAAAGTCTATATATATAGCAATACGACTTTTGTCTCAAGATAGGAGATAGAGTAGATAGACTTTTGAGTGATAAATAAGTTCAAGTCTCCACATACAGTATAACTTCTATGAAACAATAGGCTTGGGACCAAGAAAAATTATTATTTTAAAGAAATATTATATTATTCATAATATAATAAATTATTATTTTATAGTTAAATAATATACTTGTAGGTTAAGTAAAATATCGACTAATTTAAAACTATTATATTATTGACTAATCGCAATACAAATACAAGCACTCCAAGTATTAATGACACTTCAAAATTACTTCTTGTTGCAATATAACAACGTGGCCCTGAGTACTTTGATTGCATTACAAATTTTGGAGATGAAATACAACTTGATTTGAATTTTAAAGAAAAACAAACCAATATTAAATCATATTATGGGAAAGTTTAATGTGTATGAAATTAACTTTTTATTTTTCTAGTAGCACTATTATTTTATATATTATTTGGGACCTAATAATCATTAAGGGGAGCTTTTGAAATGTATTATTTTATGATTTTATCGAATTTATTATTTTAGCACTAAGGGTCCGAGTCGGGACCAAGAAATTTTATTATTTTAACGAGAATATTATATTATCGAGTATTACTTTAAAGAAGTAATATTGTACCTTTTAGTCGATGAAGTTCCACAAGTTCCTTGAGTAGTTCTTCGTCTTTGTATAATGATCGTCATGGAGTCTTGAGCTCAACTACACTTTCTATCCTAATTCGAGACTTAGTTATAAATAGACTAGAAATCAAGACTTATAGTTTTGATCACTAACATTGACAAACATGCTTGAGATAGCAACGCATACGAGTTTGACCGAGCAGTGCTCTAACAGTAACAAATTACTGAATATAATACACGAGTCGTATTATTCATAAATTGGTAACGAAGGTATTTATCTGACATTGAAGCTCAAACACACGTATCAGATCAGTGACCGTTTGATGTCAAAATATCTATTAACTTGAGGGAAACACTCATTGAATTTGAATTCTCTTGAAGATCTTCTTGCATTTCCCTATACACTTACATGCCCGAGCGAAGAGAATCTCCAAATATTGAGGAGGTAATGTTCCTAATAGGGATGGAAAGATATAATATAATGATAATAGATGTATAATTTTCACTTGATTTGTTCACGTGCTACCCACTGGGAATTTTTTTCTTTTTCTAATCATATTTGTGATTTGGTGTGCGCGGGGCTTCCCCCGCCCCGTGAGGATGCATTTTTTATTTGGTTCGGCTGGGTGAATGTATTATATCGGCGGAGAAAAGATATGAAATTTACAGGGAGTTGGGGGAGTTGAGTGTATTTCAGTTTTTATCCGTTAGTCGTGGAGACTTCGAAGGAGTCTCTCAAAATCCTTGTTAGTCGTGGGAGAGTTTAGAAGAGTCTTCCAAACTTCCTAGAAAACCTCGTTAGTCGTGTGGGAGTTTAAAAGAAACTGGTAAAAACTAGAATGCTGGGGAGTTGGTTTGTTTTGGGAAGTTTTAGGGAGTTTACAATATTTTTGCCTCACTACAAATCTTTTGATTAGAGATTTTGGGAGACTCTCTCAAACTCCCTACACTGAAAACACCAAAATCTCTCAAATACCTATACTCTCTTATACTCCCTCAAAATCCCCAAGATTCAAAATACATTAAACTCCCCCCAACTCACCCGTGGACTAACCCCATATTATTTATTTTTTCCCCTTTATATATTAATTTGGTAAAAAAGAATCATAATATATTAGGTAACCGACTTCCATAAAATTTTAATTAAACACGGTAAGTTAAGTTTTTCTTTTTCATTAAATTAAGTTAAGATTTTTTTAAGCAAAGTTTTGTATTGGAAAATTTTCCGTGGTTTGACGGAAGTATTGTCCACCTTAGACGGTGTTACTGAAGTACATTTAAGTATTTGGTGTAAACACGGTGTAAGAAAATTAATTAGATCAAAACTCTTACCGAAGTGTTGTACACCCTCCTTTTTGTTGACGGCATTACTAACTGAGTGTTAAATACTTGATGTAAACAAATGTAATCCAATTTTTAATATCCGGACCAATAGAGTTATATGCCAAGTATCTCATCATAGCTTCTACATTAAAAACAACCTATTTCGGCTAATAGGAAGTGAGGGCTTCGTCACAATTCAACAAGAGAACTTATTGATTATAGTTTGTAAACTGATGATAAACATCCGAATAACACATTAAAATCTCATGATTTTAACAAACAAAAATACTAATTCTAAAACACGATTTTGTCTTATAGTAGTCATTTTGGGTGGTGATCGTGCTAGGCGTCTTTGTCTTTGGGAATTCATGTTGCCAGACAATTTATTGTACAGAACAAGGGATTGTGATGACATTGAGACATACATTCGTACCAGCAGATTCCGCTGAATGCTTCACTTTTTCCAACAAACAGTCCAACTATTAGTATCGCCACCAGGAAAATAACCCGCATAGTTTTTCACTTTTTCCTTCCATTTTATGGAAACAAGTTAAACACCAAGGATCTTATTTCTTCCTCTCTTTTGTTTTGATACTATCAAACGACCAATTTATAGGATTGAGCCGCGGATAGAATCGCCAAGGAAGCCAGAATAAAGAACCTTCAACATATGTCGACGAAGTTACAACAAAGAATCAATCAATCTAGCATTATTTCTATTGTTTTTGTTAGTTAATATATATAACCTTTTCATCAAAACAAAACAAAAAAAAAACCAATTTATAGGATTTGAATTCAACCCGTGACTACATATTGGCATTCATATGAGAGATCAAAAATATATTATTTCTTATTATAATCTAGAAATCGGATCAAAAACAATATTATGTCGTCGTAATAGCCAAAACATGGAGTGCTATCTCTATCTAAAGAGTGAGCCACGGGCCAAGCTCAGGCACTGCACTCCTTCTCAAGTGCGCTAGACACTCGATTTCTGATCAGGTTAAAACATTTACTGTAAGATTGATCATTATTAGGAAGAATTGATCTGAGGTCCTTCAACAAGTCGTATGATAGGAGAAACTACAGTATCTGACCCAAAATATGTCACTCGCACCTGCAACACTCCTGACCCACTCACTTTATCACCATTCGCCTTACTACCACTTTGACCCCCGGCGATCATATTCCTACTTTATCTTACTGAAGTTAGTCTTACCTCTCATCGTTTAACCAACAATCTTGCGGTCTCAGGCGCAAGCTTCATGCATGATCGGTATGGCATCACTTGTCTTCCCCTTTGACAATGCAACTAAATACTCTATCATCACAGTATAATCAAACTTTAGGTTATAGTTAGTTAAAAGTCAGATGGATTCTACTAAAACATTCAAAGATATGCATAGTCTTTAAGTTTTATCTTTTATAGTTCCAAGGTTGTTTTTCCAAGTGATTTGTTCATATATGAAAAGATATAACTTGTTTGCTCTGAAAATCTGATGTTGTCTCAGTGAAGTCTACATGTTCAGATGAAACATCTACCTTTAAAGTGCTGAGAGTGATTCCCATGACTTGCAGCTGCTAATTAAATATCGTATACCATTTTCTAACATGTGTCTGGATTGTGCAGTAAGCGCGGTACTAGTGATGCAGATACACGTTTAATGCCGCGAAAATGATATTTCAATCGGACCTTCAGGTATTTTTAAGTTCATTTGATTTTTGTAAAGAAGCCTTTGGCCCTCACAAGCACTTCAAGCTGGGTATTGAGGTTCTGGAAATATCAATTATAGAGAAGCCTTTAAAACTGATTTTTTGAAGAGGCACCTCGTAGGGAAATTCAGTCCAGCTAGAAATGGATTTCTGAATATACATACTGTTGTTATATACTCTCATTGCTACCATTATGATTCTAATAATCTAAAAAATCTCATAGTATCTGCCAGACTGCCACTTCGTGAAAAAGAAAAGAGCTTGTTGAAGCAGCATCCTGCCTCGCCCCTCTGAGTTTTTTCACCGCATGCACTACCAGAGGGAAAACAGCAATTTTTAAAGAAAAAAATCATGTCACCTAAAAATTGATCAAGGAGAAGCACGACAAGGGAAGGATACGTAAAATTTATCTTCATGAGGAATTGATGGTTGAAAAGTATTCTAGCTAGATTACCAGCCAGAACTCTAGCAGTTTGCTGCTGTGTCAGTAAGTTATGGTACAATTCAATCCTAATGACTCAACATTTCCTGTGATTCACAACATTCAAAACAAAAATAAAATATTTCTAGTCCTTGATCTACTCAAAGTATCGAGTACCATAGGCCAGACTACATTAGGCCCAATGTTAGAGACTAGAGTAGAGAGTGATCAAATACTGCTGTATCGTTATATGCTCTGAATTAATACTAATTATTATTATTATTATTATTTATTTTTCATACACAAACTGATTGAAGTTTTTTCTGTAAGTCTCCAAATTGAAGACTACGGGCTTTCAGTACTACATAAAAATAAAGAGGAATGTACACATGAAGATGAAAGCTAATGAATGTGTCTTGTGTATGGGTCTCGTGTATTTCTCTCACCCCGGATTTAGGTGGTATGTTGGAAGTGAATTTAGCATGAACACCACCACTGTTACCATGAGGCCGGATAACTTTTCCCGACAATGAGAACCATTTTCTCCACCTTAACTTGTAAATGTAAGCCATCCTCTTACCAGCAAACCATTGTACTTCCTCTTTTGTGTTCACTCCTTAAATCTGAACCAATGATGTGTTTGATATTGGTTTGACTTTAACCTATAATCACCAAACAACATAACCAAATAAACCACCATAAAAATCAAATAGTAATAATCCAAAGACTTCATAACAGCTATTGGAACTCCAAATGATAACATAACGCTTCAAAAATTGCTTGGGTTACCTTCCTCAAGTTTAAACCAGCGATTAAATACAACACTAGGGGGTAACGCTATGTGACTATGCAAGCCCCTGCAGCAATCACATCATATATCACCAATGAGTATAAGAGGAAAGAGCAATAACACGGAACTAAACCTGGAATTCCCCTTGGAAAAACTCGAGTATGATGAAGAGAATTCAAAGAGAAAAGCGTACCATTTAAGACAACAAAACATTTCTCCAAGGAGAGGAAGGAGATAGTAAATTAAAAAACTAGTCGACAACATGTACTAGAATCACATGCATAGACATGACACAATATCTTACCTTACAATAGCATGCTCGTGCATTTCAAGGTTAGTTTGACCAACGTTCCTCAGATACATCGCACTGGATGGAGGCAAGCACCCTAGCTGCAAATAACCCACAGAAAAATATCACTTGTCTACAACAGTGAAGGTGAAGAACACAAGAAGAGATGAGACATATTGCACACAGGATTTTCACTTAAAGCAAAGAAATAGAAAATTCTACAGAGATAATTCGATCAGGATTCAGGAATGATGGAGAACATACACCCCTGGTATCAATACAAAAACTCGTTGACGAGAAACCAATGCTAACAAAAATAAAAAGACACAAACATAAAAGAATCTTGACTCCACAAAATCCCACTCAAACTAGAAAATGTTCCCACTATGCAAACTCCAAAACCTGAAAGATGAAAGAGAAGATAATTCAATGATCTGTGATTGTGAATTACATAATCAACTGAAATGGAGTAAACAGGTGAAACACAAAATCGGCTGTAAAAGACTAAAAAAGGCAAAAGATGAAGCCATCACTTCCTAAACAATAAATAGGTAAAGCGCCGCGGGTTTACAATGTTGAAAAAAACAACCAAATAGATCAGGCCTGCAAAGTTCCAACATAAGGGAGATAATCTATACCTTAAGTCGCATCAGATGGACACCTAAACTGTTTTACTAAACGTAAATCACAATAAGATACAGCGCAGAAAACAAACCCTAATCTATACTGGAGTATCATGCCCCCTTTGTCCCATAACAACCAAACCTAGCATCGCATCCCACTATCATAGATTACTGAACCCAGCTTATAATAAGGCCGGTTAACCTCTGGTACAACCTCAACTAAGTGCAGATAAAGAAACAACAATCCAAAAATCTTAAAGCAACTAAATCAGAAGAGTTGAAGCACAATTCATACAGTTTTCCGAAGTTAAGCCTGTATGTTGCCTTCATAAAAGAAGAAAAAAAAATGCTCGAGAATAATGTTACCTTTACATTTATAGTGTGCTGTTATGTCTAGTTCACTAGTTTTACAGAAATCCCCAATATATAAATTGAAAGGCGGATGTTGTGTGCTAAGCTGTATTATTTCAGTCGTGCATAAATTTTACAAGGTGCAAGGCAGATGTGGTGGGCGATAACCAAATATGATGCTGAAAATTTAAATAAATATAACAGTCGCAAACCTTAGAACACCTGATTAGGAACACGCTTTCCAATGGAAATAGATAAACCTGCACTAACATGTGCAGACACAAACAGAACGACCAAAGAATATGCAACTACAGAAAAATAAGCACAAACTAAACCAAACCTTTCCATCCATACACAAAATAACGTAAGGAATCAGCAAATATCTTGAAAAATAATAATTCATACACCCGATAACTTAAGCAAAAAAACAATGATTGAACAATACAACGACCAAATACGATGCTGGAAATTCAAGTGCATTCAACAGTCACAAACCTTAAAATACGTGAGCCAGAACACGATTTTCAATGAGAATGATGGATAAACCTGCACTAAGCCACTAACATGTGCAGACGCAAATAGAATGACCAAAGATAAAAGCTGCTACAGAAAAATAAGCCAAAACTCAACAAAACCTTTTGACCCATACACAATAACATAAGCATTACCTACCAATGAAGAAATCTTCGAAATCCACGGACAGAACCGTTAAAATTTCTAAATCTCCAAAATGGCAACACTTGATCTAGTGGAATTATCAACATACATTACGTGACCAAATATAAGCAGGGGGAAAAAATAAGCCAAACCTATCAATATCCATAACCAAAGCAGGCGAACGGTCAGCAAATTCCTGCAAAAGAAAATCCACATACAAGCAAGCTGAACATGAAATGTCAATCTATATAGATTACATGTATCCAAAGAGGTGCAGCTGAATGATTTACCTATATGCATTCCTAATATCCCTAGTGAAAAGAAATCTTTGAAATCCACGGACAAAACCGTTAAGATTTCTAGATCTCTAAAATGGCTAACACTTGGATGGAACCCTATTTGGTAACCAAACATACACTACATGACTAAATATAAGCAGGGGGGAAAGTGAAGCCAAACCTATCAATATCCATAACCAAAACTGAATGATTACCTATATGCATTCTTAATATCCCTAGTGAAAAGAAATCTTTTAAATCCACGGACAGATAGGATTTCTAGATCTCTAAAATGGCTGACACTTGGACGGAACCCTATCAAACATACACTGCGTGACTAAATATGAACAGGGGAAAAAGTTAAGCCAAACCTATCAATATCCATAACCAAAGCAAATGGTCAGCAAATTCCTGCAAAAGAAAATCCACATACAAGCAAGCTGAACATGAAATGTCAATCTATATAGATTACATGTATCGAAAGAGGTGCAGCAGAATGATTACCTATATGCATTCTTAATATCCCTAGTGAAAATAAATCTTTGAAATCCACGGACAGAACCGTTAAGATTTCTAGATCTCTAAAATGGCTAATACTTGGACGGAACCCTATTTGGTAACCAAACATACACTACATGATAAGCAGGGGGAAAGTGAAGCCAAACCTATCAATATCCATAACCAAAACTGAATGATTACCTATATGCATTCTTAATATCCCTAGTGAAAAGAATTCTTTAAAATCCACGGACAGATAAGATTTCTAGAATGGCTGACACGGATTCCTATCAAACATACACTACGTGACTAAATATGAGCAGGGGAAAAAGTTAAGCCAAGCCTATCAATATCCATAACCAATGCAGGCAAACGGTCAGCAAATTCCTGCAAAAGAAAATCCACATACAAGCAAGCTGAACATTAAATGTCAATCTATATAGATTACATGTATCCAAAGAGGTGCAGCTGAATGATTTACCTATATGCATTCCTAATATCCCTAGTGAAAAGAAATCTTTAAAATCCACGGACAAAACCGTTAAGATTTCTAGATCTCTAAAATGGCTGACACTTGGAAGGAACCCTATTTGGTAACCAAACATACACTACATGACTAAATATAAGCAGGGGGGAAAGTGAAGCCAAACCTATCAATATCCATAACCAAAACTGAATGATTACCTATATGCATTCTTAATATCCCTAGTGAAAAGATTTCTTTGAAATACACGGACAGATAAGATTTCTAGATTTCTAGAATGGCTGACACTTGGACGGAATCCTATCAAACATACACCACGTGACTACATATGAGCAGGGGAAAAAGTTAAGCCAAACCTATCAATATCCATAACCAAAGCAGGCAAACGGTCAGCAAATTCCTGCAAAAGAAAATCCACATACAAGCAAGCTGAACATGAAATGTCAATCTATATAGATTACATGTATCCAAAGAGGTATAGCTGAATGATTTACCTATATGCATTCCTAATATCCCTAGTGAAAAGAAATCTTTGAAATCCACGGACAAAACCGTTAAGATTTCTAGATCTCTAGAATGACTAACACTTGGATGGAACCCTATTTGGTAACCAAACATACACTACATGACTAAATATAAGCAGGGGGAAAAGTGAAGCCAAACCTATCAATATCCATAACCAAAACTGAATGATTACCTATATGCATTCTTTATATCCCTAGTGAAAAGAATTCTTTGAAATCCACGGACAGATAAGATTTCTAGATTTCTAGAATGGCTAACACTTGGACGGAATCCTATCAAACATACACTACGTGACTAAATATGAACAGGGGAAAAAGTTAAGCCAGACCTATCAATATCCATAACCAAAGCATGCAAATGGTCAGCAAATTCCTGCAAAAGAAAATCCACATACAAGCAAGCTGAACATGAAATGTCAATCTATATAGATTACATGTATCGAAAGAGGTGCAGCTGGATGATTACCTATATGCATTCTTAATATCCCTAGTGAAAAGAAATCTTTGAAATCCTCGGACAAAACCGTTAAGATTTCTAGATCTCTAAAATGGCTAACACTTGGATGGAACCCTATGTGGTAACCAAACATATACTACATGACTAAATATAAGCAGGGGGAAAAGTTAAGCCAAACCTATCACTACCCATAACCAAAGCAGGCAAATGGTCAGCAAATTCCTAGGAAAGAAAATCCACATACATGCAAGATGAATAAGGTATGTGAATGCAAAAGGATGACAACCCAATTATCACACGATTACATATATACACAAAATATTCTCTGCATGAATAAGGTATGTGAATGCAGCACATAAATGGTTTGTCTATATTGCAGTAAACATCAATACCCATACTTGAAGGAGTGAGCCAGGATATACAAGTAAAAACTAGTTCAGAATTTTCCAAAGTAATTACTTATCATACTAAATTAGAATGAAAGGATACTTAAACCATGCATCACCCTCCACTAGAGTACAAATGAGAAAATCGACGGCAGAAGAAGAGATGCCAACAACGGTGAGCTGGCAGTTGGGTGCATTTAGGTTTTCCAAAAGGTACAGTTAGCATATTTTGGTTTAACAATGTATACATGACTTCCTAGCACTAGTGATCAAAGCAAAACATAATTTCTTTCTACAAAAATGTATGTTGCAGCACCCGAGTTAGTGCCAAGCATTTTTAGGTTAACAAAGGTGTGGCAGTGTCTTTAACAGCTTCTGTTAGTGCCAAAACACTTTTAGGATGCTACCCTCTTCCACCACCAAAACACTTTTATCGACAAAGGAATGCAGAATCCATAGTTATATGTGAAGCAACTCAATCTTCTCTACCCGATCCAGAGAACCTGAAAACAAAACATTTTACAAGAAAGGTTAATACTTGAGACTAGTAAAAATGAAAAGAATTAACTGCTTGCCATTAAGTCATTTATCATTAAAATGATAATAATAGAATTGATTTGGGAAAAAGCCTCTTAACATGAGGAACCTAGTTCTGAAATTAGGAACCCTAATTTATCAATTTACTTAACTTGTTAGGTCTGTCATCAAACATGCAACCAAACAAATCTATCATCAAATTATAACAACTCAAAAAACAGATCAAACCATGAAACAACTTAAGCAGATTGAAATGAAAAAAAATAGAAGAAGGTACTTACTACTTACGACGAAATGAGAAAGATTAACTCATTAGTCCAAGGCGTACCAGAGTTACAACCAAAAAAGATAAAACTACAAGCCATGAGAGGATCAGCGTTATGGGTTTGATGAAGGTTGTCGATAATTTTGTTCTTTGTGGTGGTTTTAATGGAGAAGAACTGAATAAAATCAGTTGTGGTGGCGGCTACTGGTTTTACAAGAGAGAACTGGGGAAGAAAGAAGAAAGTAGTAGAAATAGTATGTTGGCGGTAATTCTAATGAGACTATAAACCTAAACTCAATGGCTGTGATCAAATTAGAAGAAATAGATGGCTATGTTTGATTCTCAGTTTTGGATAGAATCTTAACTGAAATGGAAACTCTCGGTTTTCTGAAACTGATAACTAAAAACAAAACTAGTGACAGAACTCCTAGGTGACCAACTTAAAGGAACAAAAAAACCACCCATATTAATTTTAACAAATTAAATCAGTTTCATTAAATAGTGACACAAAAAACCCAGCTCAAATAATAATTAGCAAATTTAATTTTTTTACTTTGAAAAAACCCAAACGTACCCTTCTTCATCTTCGTCTTCTCTCCTTTCTTTTTTCTTCTTTCTTTCTATCCTTCTCCCCACCACCATCACCACCAGCAGCGATACCAGATCTCACCAGCAGAAACTTTATGCTTCCCCGACCACACTAATCTTCGTATCTCACCACCACCACCACCTTCGTCTGCCTCCTTCAATTCCATCACCACCTTCGTTCCCTTAACCCTTAATTGTTGAAATTAGGGTTGCGATTTTAACTTCAGTTGAAGAACAGAGATGGGTTGGTGACGAATTGATGATTGAGATCGATTTTTCAAGGAAGGGATGATGGAGTGGTGACGTTTCTAACAAGGTCTAGGAATTAGATCTAGGAATTGATTCCATGGTGGAAATGAACTACCGATGACGATATGCTCGTGTTGGGAGAAACGGTGGATTTAGAATGATAATTTGAAGTTTTGAAGTATTAAAAAATCTTACCATTTCACTAATTTTTCAATTGAATTGGATACCAGATTTCGTTTTGTTTGACATTTCGTTGGTTTTTATTCTTGAGAATTTGATTTTGATTGTTACTGTAAGGATTTATTGACTTGGTAAAAATCTTATTTTTTTCTACTTTTGATTGTTACTATAAGGATTTATTGACTTGGTAAATTTAATTCCATTTACATGTTTGATGATGAATTAGATTTATTCTTGAAAATGTTATACCAAATAGTAGTGAGATTAACTTGCCAGGTGCAAGATTTTGTCCCTTGTTTGCTCTGTGTTGGTGGAAATGGGATATGAATATCACAGTTAGTCTTATGTTGCTTGTTGGTGGATTGATTTTTCTAATAGTAGATGAATTTTGAACTGAAGTTTGTCTAAGTACTTTAGTTTAAAATGTTGAGATCAATGAAGTGTGCATTACTGTCTCTTAGTGAGGTCCATTTTATGGGCTAACTTTTTAATTGAAGTCCATGCCAGTTAAAGAACTGGTTAAGGAAAGTGTACAAGTTGTTTGGTTGTGCAATTATTGAAAACTTAAGTTGTGTTTCCACAGTTAACTTAGCAGTTGACATTATGTGGTTTGTTAATGTTGAGCTGTCATGCATACATTTCAAAGTCATATTTTGCAGTTCAATCTGATAGTTATCATCTATGGTTAGAGTGGTTAGACTAGGTGCCCCTGTTGAACTTGAAAACTTGTATAAGTACCACAGTGTGGCCCTCTTTTGACTCCTGCACCGACACTTGTGTGCAGCGTAAGTGAAGGAGGCATCTCCCTAAAACATGCTCTTTTTAATTTCCGAGTACCTACTTGAGATGATTTGAGCATATGGAAAGAGAAAAGAAACTATTATATTCTTGTTGGCCAATATTCTTATATCTTATTACTGATATGTTGGAACTGCTTGTGTTTGATTCAGGGTGTCAGGTACTCAGTCAGACCCATCAAATTGATGTTAGAAAGGAGAGAAAGATGGAGACATTAAGGACTGCTCTTGGGATGAATAAAGTTGATGAAACTTCTTTACTACAGGAAGAAGGGAAACAGGAAACTGTTCTGGAAACAGTGGAATCTGATTCTGAAATTAGGTGAAGGAGAGGGTTCAAAAGAAGGTTTAATAGAGAAAAATAATGGCTAGAATTGAAATGGGAAGCAATTGCAGGTGGTGAATTGGATTGTGGAGCTGAGTAGAGTCAGCTAGGAGATGTTGCTGCCGCTGCTTTCAGATTGGCAGTGTGCAAGTGTAGCTGCTGGTATTGTTGATATGGTTATTGCAGTGATGGGTTTGATATGATTATTGTAGTGACAGGGTCTTGTGACGAGTTTCATTTGATGCTGCTAGTAAGCTCCGGTTGCAGCTGAAGTTAATATTATAGAGAAGGTGGTACTGGTGTTGGCTTTGAGTTGGTTCTCTATGAAGAATGGTTTGAGCTGATGCTTGAGAATGGTTTTTAAGTACAATTGCAGGTTGAGAGTGTAGAGAAGAACGGAGATGCCTATGTTGGTGGTGATTATGAACTGCAGCTGGTGATAATCAGAATCCATGGAGGAACTGGTGTTGCTCTGGTTGAATTAATATGGATATTGCAGGTCCAGTTGAAGATCAAACTGAGCCTGAGATGGAGCATTTGTGGTGTTCAGGTATGAGCTTGAACTGAAATGGAAGGCAGTAATGCAGTGGGTATGGGATTTGAAGTGAATTTGTAGTTGCAGGTGCAATGAAGTGCTGCAATACAATGAGGAATTGCCTGTAAACCTAGATGGAAAGATATACCAGGTGAAGCTGAGTAATGGGTCTTGAGACATAACTGGTGGTATTGTTGTTGAAGCGCAGAAGCCAATTATGGTTTCATCTTATTTATGATGAAACCAAAATCGGTTTCATCGTATTTGAACAATGTATTTCTATCCATGAAGATGTATAATACCTCTTAAAAAATTTCTTGCAGGTGATTTCTCACGAAACCAAGATGAAACCAAAATCGGTTTCATCTTATTTATGATGAAACCAAAATCAGTTTCATCGTATTTTTGGGAGGTGGTGCTGGTGGGCGGTCGTGGTGCTGGTTTTGGTCGGCGGTGGTCGACAGTGGTGGTGCTGGATGGTAGGGTGGCTGGTATTGGTGGTGCAATTACGTAGTATCGGTGGTGGTGGTGGTGGTGGTGGTCGGAGGTGGTGGTCGACAATGGTGGTGCTGGATGGTAGGGTGGCTGGCAGTGGTGGTGCAATTGCGTAGTATCGGTGGCGGCGGAGCGGTGGTGGTCGGTGGCGGAGCGGTGGTCGTCGTGGCGGTGGTGGTGGTCGGTGGTGGCGGCGGCGGTGGTCGGTGGTGGTGGCGGCGGTGGTGGTCGGTGGTGGTCGGTGGTGGCGGCGGTGGTGGTCAGTGGTGGCGGCGGCGGCGGTAGTGGTCAGTGGCGGCGGCGGAGGTGGTGGTCGGAGGTGGTCAGTGGCGGTGGTCGGTGGCGGCTGTGGCGGAAGGTGGCGTTGGCGGCGGTGGTCGGAAGTGGTGGCGGTGGTTATCAGTGGCGGCGGTGCTTATTTGTGGTTGTTTATATCTTGTTGGGGGTGACAATATAATAAGAATTAAAGTGTGGTTGATTTTTGTTTTTGTTGGGGTGATTTAAACTAGAAGAGTAATATACACAGTTTATATTAAATGGGACTTTTGTGAACAATTTGTTTTGTTGGAGTTTTTGTATATGGATAGTGACACCTTTGGGGTTATAACTCGCGGACCGAACTAAAAATCCCATATGTATAAGAGAAATTTATTCTTTTGACCCTAGAAATTATGGGTCTTACTCTTTTGGCCCAGGGTTATTTAATAAAATTTGCAAATTATTCCAGTGGTCCTGGAATATTATAGGAAGTAGGATTAACAAAATAACCGGTGTGCATATTGCATGCACATAAAATCAGTGTGCATATTACCTGCACACTATAAAATATAAAGACTATTTAAAAAAATAGTTACAAAAATCAGTGTGCATATTGCCTGCACACTATAAAATATGAGGAAAATTTAAAAAATTATGTACAGAAATCAGTGTGTATATTTCCTGCACATAAAATTAGTGTGCATATTGTCTGCACACTATAAAATATGAAGAAAAATTAAAAAATTATTTAGAGAATAAAAAATTTCATGAAATGAAAATTTAATAGTTGTATTTACGCTCATTGTGTAGGTCTTTCAAAAAGCTTTGCAAGTATATAAAATTTGTCGAATTCTTACGTATGATTTGTGAGACATGTTATGTTTAAGTTGGCATGACGATGATACCCTTAAAGGATATAATTTATCATTTAATAACATCATCAAACATATTTATCCAAATGGCACTCCTTTTTTAAGGGTCATTTCAATAAAATGGGTTAATTTTTTAAAATTGAGTTTTAAGTCAAAGGCCATTTGAGTAAGAGAGAGTGACATGAGGGTCAAACACTTAATTCCCGCTGGTGTTGTTTTGCTTGAGTTGATCTCAGAGAGCAATTGAATCAATTGATGCAACCAGAAGGCACAATATTGTTTCATGGGTAATATTTTTATTTCCTTTTGTCCACCATCTCGTGTACTGCTTACTCCATTAATCCAGAGGCCGTGGAACTAGGGGTAAGTAAAAAGTCCGGAACCGCGGATTTCACTTGTATCCGTCCGCAAAATTGCGGGTGAAAACCAATCCGCAAGATCTATGGACCGGACAAGGGTGGGAATTCCACTGTGCGTCCGCCGTTGTTTACTTTGTTTCCGTCAACAACCATGGATTGGAGCGTAGATGCACAAGTAGTTGCATGAATAGAATCGCGAGGGTGAGAGGTTGAGTAAAGAAATATGGAACAATGATGTAAGACTGGAGGTTACTCCTGACACAGTAAGCTGGGATTTGTTTGTAATCGGTACTCGTTTTTAGTTTTTGATACACTCATCATGTCGGAATCATTCTGGCCTGGAGGTTGAGCACTGGTAATGGTTGCCTTTGTTTCTTTTTGCAGTACTGATTTCCATGACTTGCAGCTGCTAAATATTCCGTAGAGAGATGCACGTATACCACTTACTTCCGATTAACATGTATCTGAATTGTGCAGTAAGCACGGTACTAATGATACAGATGTTAATGCGGCGAAAATGATTTTTAATTGGACCTTTAGGTATTTTTAAGTACATTATAATCGACTTTGTTTAAGCTTTTATATTCCAGGATCCTTTTGTTGTTATTTCATCATAGAAGGAAAGATGTTGCTTTGTTGATTTTCCCTAACTTTGGCCCTCAAGCACTTTAAGCTGGGTACTGAGTTCTGGAAATATCAGTTATAGAGAAGCTTCAATATCAATTATAGAGAAGCTTCAAAAATGAGTTTGAAGAGCCACTTGGTATGGAAGTTCAGCCCATCCAGAAATGGGTTCCGGAATAAGTATACTGTTATACAATTTTATCCCTGACAGGCTCCTCCGTAATCAGTGGCGGAACCAGAAACTAAAGTTAATGGGGTTAAAAAATAATTTTTGTAAAGTTTAGTAGATTAAATAGTAAATTATGGTGAGTTAGATGCTAAATACATGACAAAACTAAGGGTGTTAACATGATTATTATCATTTTAGGGGGGCTAGAGCTAGGATTAGTCGACCCTTGGCTCCGCCCCTGTCCGTAATCATTGCCACCATCATCGGAGGGCCGCCTCTACCATTTTAGAGGCACGCGGCAAATTTTCAAAAATGGGCCTTTTTTCACATGGGCATAAATGATAAATGAAGAATATATTTATTCAATAACCCATTAATGTATGCTCCCATCATTGTAAAAAAAAAAACAGTTGCCGAAGGCCGCTCATCACATTTTTAGCATTTTCTTCTTGTTTTTTGCCTAAAAATATGTCAGAGAGTTTTTTTTATTTTTGAAGCATGCTAATTATT
Organism: Papaver somniferum; assembly: GCF_003573695.1. Lineage (NCBI taxonomy): Eukaryota > Viridiplantae > Streptophyta > Magnoliopsida > Ranunculales > Papaveraceae > Papaver > Papaver somniferum. Next base: position 131,629,098 of record NC_039362.1, on the reverse strand, counting down.
AAGAAAATTAGTTTACAATTTGTCGTGGGTATGTGATACCCACTGAGTCTAAAAATAAAATTTGACTAACGGAAAATGGGATTGCCTGGTCCCATATTTTGGTTGTTGAGTTTCCTGCTTGACTTCCATCTGCCGCGTGATTGGCCAGTCCGTCGGTTGCTTGGTTTCCTTCTCTGTAGTTGTGCTGAATGGCCGCCTGCGGGATCTGTTGGAATCTAATTTTTATTTCCTCAATCATTCCTGCTATGTGCCAAGGTGGTGGGTCAGATGATGTGATGAAACGTAGTAGGTTTTCTGAGTCAGTTTCAAAGATAACTCTTGGCCATTGTCTTTCTGTTGTTGTTCTTGAAGCTAAGAGCATTGCCCAAGTTTCCGCAGTTAATGCAGTCGTAATTCCTAGTGGTTGTGCTAGAGCTAATAAGGTTCGTGCGTCTGAATCTCTGCAGATGAATCTCGCTCCTGCAAATCCTGGATGTCCTTGGCTGCTCCATCTGTGTTAATTTTGATCCAGTTGATGTTCGGCATGGTCCATCCTACTGATATTGTGGATAATTGTTTTATCTTTTATTGGATGATTAAATTTTGGTATATCTCCTGGAAAAATTGGTGGTGTGGAGTGTATGGCTCGGTAGTATTCTTGTTGCGGTTTTTGCGCCTAAGTTAGGATTTCTTGCGAAGTTGTTTGCTTTTGTTGGTATAGAAGATCATTTCTAGCTAACAATAAGGTCCAGAAAAGAAAAAAGCAAGATGAGATCACCAATATTGACGCGGGTTGTTGAAGGATTTGGGAAATGGTTGTGTGTTGTGCTAATGTGAAAGATTGTTGAGGATTGGAGTTTGGAGAATTTATAGATTGATTGAACAATGTGTTCCAGGAATTAGTTGATGTTGGAAAATGAATTGGAATGTGACTTGCTAACTCTGGATTTGTGTTGCATCTTGGGCATATGTCTGAGTTGGTCAAATGGATGTGGTGCAGGAGAGCGAAGGTTGGTAATCCTTCATTGATGGCTTTCCACAAGAAAAGCCTAATTTTTTGTGGACAAGGTAAGGTCCATATAAATTTGGTAGGCGGTAGTGGGATGTGATCATTGGTTGACCTTGAGATAGACATTTATATCCCCATGAAGTGGTGTATCTTCCAGATTTTGAGTGAGGCCGTATAATTTTATCTTGTTGGTTATTTTGGGGTAGGTAGATGTTTATGATTTTTTGGATTATTGGATTGGGGAGGTTACTTAATTTTTTATGATTCCATGTGTGGGAAATTGGGTTGATGATATCTGCTACCAATCGTATTGGGTAGCATTGTGTTGGGTCTAGGTATGGTGAGTGTGGGATCCAATTGGCTTCTATTGGGGTTGATAATGCATTTCCAATACGATGGAATATTAGATGATGCATGGTAGGGACAATTGCCGCCAGTTATCTCCATTGAGGACTGGAAGAGGATGGTATAGAGTCAATGCCTTGTAGAATTGGTTGATGATCAAGATATTTTGCACTGAGTATACTTCCGCAGATAGAGTTAGTTTGTTCATGAAGATTCCAGATTCTTTTCATAAGTAGAGCTTTATTATGATAACTTCTCTTCCTTATTCATAATCCTCCTTCGGATAATGGTTTTGATACTTTATCTCATCCTATAGGGTGTAGTTTTTTGGTATTCGAGTCGTGTCCCCAGAAAAAATCTCTGGTGATACGATCAATTTGTATGTGTATATTTCTAGGTAGGTTTTGGGTTTGCATGATGTGATTTGATGTGGGTATTAGGGATGTTTTGATTAGTGTGAGTCTTCCGGCTGGGTATTAGGGATGTTTTGCTACATATGTTGCAAAATATTTTAAAAATAAATAAATGAATTTCAGGAAGAAAAACTTTTGAGGATTCACAAAATATAAAAATATAAGCCAAAAAATTACAAAAGTTAGTATTATTATCATTATCATTTTTTTTATTGACTAAAGTTTTTATTATTGTTATCCTTGGTTTTAAATCTTGGAAAAAAATGCTTCAAAAAAAGAACCATATTTTAGGGTATATATAAAAATTTTGAGGCATACAAATTTATTTTCCTCACTAGGGTGTGTTTATAAGTGGTGTCTAATTGGTATGCAGTGACCTATTATTTGTGGGTGAAAACCGTTTCTGCTGATTTTGATAATTTTGGGTGTGCGGATGAGAAACGAATCTAAACCCTAAACAATGCACTGCACGGGAGTACTTTTGATTCGAGAGATCAATCTGTACAATCCTGGCCTAAACCAAGAAATGGTCGTTCCAGGATTTCTTCGGTCACAAAGTGAAGGAGAAGAGCTGGTCTTAGGGAGGGAAGCGAAGAGAGTGTTGAGACCCGAATAGTTGAAGGTGTGGTTGTTTATGACTTGTATCTGAAAGTAGAACTGGCTAGCAGAATGGAAAGCTACCAGGTGATTTCTAGATATTGTGTTGTTGCCGACCAAAAAAACTTGTTCTTTGGTGAAAATAGGTGAAGCCTATTTATACAAGTCATATTGAAACGTACCCTGGTCTCGTAGGAAGTGGAAACGGTTGAGTGGTGGAAGAATAGAGTAACGTGTAAATGTCAGTCATTATGCTTCCATGATGAAGGAAGTGAATTCGTTTACACCGTTACTTTTTACCACCACTAATTGTGCTGCTTCATGACACTTTCTTGTAACGGGCGCATTGCACGCCGCACGTTGTAAACCGCCAGACCAATACCCTGATGAGCATCCCCCAGTTTGTGACACGTTTGATGTCTCGAGTGTTTTCGTGGAAAACATGCAGCACTTTGCTACGTGTGGCAAGTCAAAGTCAAGGGACTTACCACAGGAAAATAGTATGTAGTGCTATTAGGCTCGTTTTGGCTGGTCGCCTATAACTTTCCACAGGTTCGTCAGTTCGGTGGTGAACTTCGATGGCTGAGATCGCATCTCATGAAGGAGGGTAGCCGTTTTTAGAGCATAGCTCGGTCGACCTCGCATGCGTTTCTATCTCAAACATGTTTGTCAATGTTAGTGATCAAAAATATGAATCTTGATTTCTAGCCTACATAGCTAAGTCTCGGACTATGATAGAAAAATGTAGTTGATCTCACGGACTTCATGGCGATTCATCATACAACGGCGAAGATCTATACAAGGAACCGTGGAACTTCATCGACAAAAAGGTATGTGGAGACTTGAACTTATCTATCACTCAAAAGTCTATCTCTTCTATCTCCTACTTCTTATGAGAAAAAAGTCGTATGCTATATAGACTAGATCATATACATTTGACATTTCGAGCTGAGCATTCATTGCTTATCTTTTATCTCGAAATCGTGTGTTGGTAAAGCGTTTCGCTTTGATCAAGTTTATCTTCGCCTAGTGACGAAAGTCATGAAAAGTTTCAATCACTTTGAGAATTGCTCTGACGTGAATCAGTCTGTGAATAACGGCTACATAGCGTCCTCTAAGAATGTCTCAATGATTGAAATGATAGTTTAGATTACATAACCATGTATTCCTTGAACCGAAGTTTTCGAACTTTTTTGATCAAGAGAAATCAGGAGGATTGTGGAATTGGCTTGCCAAGTCCACGAACCTAGTCCGCAGACTCAGTCCCCAAACTGTCGGAAGTTCTCGACCGAAAATTTCTGTTGGATTTTCCAAAACTCGTTTGTGTGCTAAGTCCGCGAACCCAGTCCGCGAACTTGCGGAAGTTCTCTTTCCGAGAATTTCTGCTGAGTTTGGAAAACTCAACCGATTAACTTAAGTCCGCGAACTTATTTGTGAACTTAAGAGGTTATGATCTGAAGATGTTCTCTGAACATGAAACTTAAATTACTAAGGAATGCTTTATGCAAGTCGTGGCTATAAAGTTCATGAGCTGATTTAATCGAATCGAATCATCTTTGTTTCAATTGTGTCTTGTGTAGTTACATAAGATCTCATAGCAATTGAACAACTCTTTAACTAGTTCATTTGAGTCAATTGAACTAGTTACGGTGAAGAAGAACAAGGTTAATATGAAATGCTCATATGGTTAACCTTTTGGGTTACTATGTTGAACCAACATACACATGCACGTTTGGGCATGGTTTTCGCAAACCCAGTAAACGTATACCCAAGTGTGTGTGACAAGATAAGTTTTCGATCTAACAGTTGAGAAATATTAGTTTGAATCTAAATCAGATTTTCATCTAACGGTGAATAAGGATTGCTTTGTAACTAAGGCAAAACCCTGATTTGAAGGCTATATAAAGGATACATCTATCTTTGAGCAAAACTAATCCCCACACGTCTGTGGGATACTAGTACGCTCGCTAGAGTCGATTCTCCTTTAACCTTTGGTTTTCTTCTCTAAAACCAACTTAAAGACTTCATTGGGATTGTGAGGCCAGACCGATACTACTTTTATCGTAGTTGTGTGATCTGATCTTGCATCTTCTATCGTACGAGTACAATCGATTGATTGGCTTGAGATCGTGAAAGTTCTCCGATAGGAAAGATAAATAAGTCACAAACATCTTCGTCTCACGGTTTGTGATTCCTCGACAAACCGCCTGTGTAGTCAGGAAGGATTGTAGAGAGGTGATTGATTAATCTAGGCTGTTCTTCGGGAATATAAGACCGAATTATCAATTGGTTCCTGTTCACCTTGATTTTATATCTTAAGACGAAATAAAACCTAGAGTTTATCTGTGGGAGACAGATTTATCCTTTGATAGACTTTTCTGTGTCAGAAAAATCTGTTTATTATCAAGTTTGTGATTTTGGGTTGCAGCAACTCTTAGTTGTGGGTGAGATCAGCTAAGGGAATCAAGTGCGTAGTATCCAGCTGGGATCAGAGGCGTAGGAGTACAACTGTACCTTGGATCGGTGGGAGACTGATTTGGGTTCAACTATAGTCCAGTACGAAGTTAGCTTGGAGTAGGCTAGTGTCTGTAGCGGCTTAGTACAGTATGTATTCAATCTGGACTAGGTCTTAGGGTTTTTCTGCATTTGCGGTTTCCTCGTTAACAAAATTTATGGTGTCTGTGTTATTTCTTCCGCATTATATTTTATATAATTGAAATAATAAAGGTTGTGCGTTCGTGATTATCAATTGGAAATCCAACATTTGGTTGTTGATTGATATTGATTGATACTTGGACATTGGTCTTTGGTATCGTCCAAGTATTCCTTGTATTTGATAAAGACTCGCTATTGTTTTTAGCTTGAGTAAAAATCAAATCAAGAAAGAGATATTACCTCCTTGAGATACTTTTATCTAGATTGAGTCTGACTTTCTAGTTGATTCTCTAGCAAAGTATTTCGGAGTTAGTCCGTACAGATTTCTAAGCGAAATATTGGGTGGTATTGTTAGACCCCCGCCTTTTCAATTGGTATCAGAGCAAGCAAACACGTTTAAGACCTAACAAGTCTGTGTTTGTAGCGACCTGACTCTATGAACAGAGGTGCTATCTCTATTAACATACCACCAGTCTTCGATGGATCCAATTACTTATGGTGGAAAATTGTTATGCGAGCTTTTCTTCAATCGCGTGATTTTCAATCATGGGTATATGTGGTGAATGGTTATGATGCCTCCGTTGTTGCAGCTGGAGACGGAACTATTCCCAAGAACATTGGTGAATATAATGTTGTCGAGATTCTTGCTGCAAAGCAGAATTCTGAAGGGTTAAATGCTATCATACATGCCATTTCCCCAAGTCTTCAACACCATGTGTCTAATGCACTAGGTCTAAAGATGCTTGGGATATCTTAGAAACCGTATTTGAAGGAAACTCCAGTGAAAAGGAAGCTAGGCTTCAAAACCTTAATTCTGATTGGGAGAACCTTCGTATGGCAGATGAAGAAACATTTGATGAGTTTAATCACAAAGTGTCTGAAATTTTTAATGCATCTTTTGCATTGGGTAATACTATTCCTGAAAGGACATTGTGATGAAAATTCTCAGATCGCTGCCATCTAGATACGGGTCTAAGAAGCATGCCATCGTTGAGGGTATAACCTAAATAATCTTTCCAGAAACACCTTGGTTGGGAAGCTAAAGATCTTTGACCATGAGCATACATCCAAAGTCGGTAAGGATGTTGCCTTTAAAGCACAAGATCACTAAATTACTTGCCAAAGGTAAAAGTGTTCATGTCTTTGAGGATGATCAGTCTGAGAATGATTTTTCAGATGAAGACCTTGACAAGTCGGTCTCCTTGATCACAAGACAGTTTAGGGATCTTCTGTTGAAGAGAAGTAAACGGTTTTCAAGAGAAAAACCTAGGTCATCAGACAAAACTCACGGTCGCGTACCTCCTGAAAACAGGGATGCTGACGAGGCTGGTGACGAGGACATGCCTCAGTGCTTTAAGTGTAAGGGTTTTGGCCATTTTTCTAACGAATGCCCAAATCGTAGAAATTACAGTGGGAACAAAGGTCTAGCTGTAACACTTGATGAAATGTCTGAAACCTATGATTCCGATGAAGATAAGAAATCAAGTGTAGGGTTCCTTGGTGAAAACATCGATTTTGATACTTGTAGCAATACATATATCAACCTCAATGGGTTCGGAGAAGAAGGAAACCCAATCAAGCTGGAAGATTCTCTAACTGGAAACCCTGTCAGTAATGTTTCAGGATCTACTGTATGTCTAGCTGCTTGCACATCTCAGATGCCTGAATACTATCCAATTTTGACGTGCTCGTTTTGTTCGATGAAGGGATACAAACTATTAAGGTGTTACAAATACAAGCACCAAATAAGGCACGCCAGCAAACTCCAACGAAGAGCAGATCGATTAGCAAGGAAGCTGAAACTTGCTCAGAAGACCGCCAAGGTATGTAGGATCTTATCTTCGTCCAAGAAGTTGGTTTCCAGGGATAGAATAAGACCATTTGAAAAGAAAGTATGGTCGGATCGTTTTGATAGACAAAAGTCTGAAGATTCCTCTCTTGAGGAAAATGATGGACAAACTGTTGTTCACAACAACACAAATTAATTGTGTTTGGAAAATCTTGTCTCATGTGCTTGTTCAAAAGAGACAAGATCATGAACGTACAGGCTTTAGAAAATGGTGTTTTTTTAGGTTTGTTGTTTTCTGTCTATCAAATAAAAGAAAGGGTTATTATCGACAATTCTACTCTTTATAGGGTTTAGAGTTGAACGACCACGAACCTGTTTATAGGTTTCGAACCCTACATTCCTTTTTCCTCCTTGATATTCTTTGTTTCTCAAGATTGTTTAATGAGATTGTGAATTTCATCCACAAAAATCAGTTGGTTATAATTGTTCTCAAAGCATCGTGTCTATGGAGAGAAAAGATGTCAACATGATTGTTAAATCTTCAATCAAGGAAAAAGAAAAATCTCCTGCAACTCCATCCTTGAAAAGAAAAAGGAGGAATACAAGAAAGCCAAAGGCTGTGCCTTCTAACTCTCATAAGTTTTCCGATGTTTTTGATGAGTTCAAGGAAGTTAGAAAGGAGATTCGTGAAATAAAGGCTTTTGTGTCAAAGTCCTTAGAAATTCAGAGAGCCCTGGTACGACATAATCATCCAAGACAGTTCGTTGATATAAACTCCTATCTTCGCGAACCGTATGTTCCAATGGCTGTTGACAACAAGGAGTTCGGGAATGATGCTGAATTTCTCAAAGGCATTATCGCCTAAGATGTCTTCTTTTTGGATTAGTTGGAAGAATAACTAGTGCTTTGAATGGCGATGATTGTGACTACACATAGCTATTTTTTGGTTTCATCTTGTTACTTTTATTTTTTAGGTTTATTGGTATTAAATTCTAAAAATATTTGGAGGATGATGTTATTGCAGTATTGATCTTTATGATTTTGTGATATTGCAATTTTTTTATGGGATATGTATTATTTGCGTCCGTGAACTTGAAGGTCCCATATTGCGGTCAAAAGTAAAGTCGTTCATAAATTAGTATTCTTATTGATGAAAGGACGAATGGACTTTTGATAATTATAAAATTTATGCCTATGCAGTCATGTATTTGATGGAAAATAGGATAAAATCTTTTGTTTGACAAGGATAAAGTCTTTTATATCGTTATGATGAAAAATAGAATAGATCCTTGTATGTTATCCAGGGTATTGATCTTCATTGATCCATCTTGTTATGTATTACCGTGAAGGCTCCATTGTGTGTCTTATATTGAGCACGGTACAACTAACTCGATTTTTCTTATTAGATTGTTGGTTGTTCCATAAGATGTTATATGTCGAGCATTAGGAACTAAATTAATCAATCTGTTTGGTTATTTAGTTTGTACTCCATAAGTTTTTCTTTCTTATGTAGAGTACATGTACGGTTAAGGTTGTCATATTCTATGACGAACTTAGTCGGGGTTCCATAAGTTCTCTTATGTTGAGCCCAAAATAATTAAATTAATTACTTCGGTGATTAGTTTGGTTGTTTGTATTCCAATTAGATTAATTATAGGTTCTCTTGTAATTAATCTAGTTGAGTTTTCATATATTCCACAAATTCTTGTGTTGAGTATATGAACGACTATACTAATCATGTTCTATTGGTTAATGTAGTCGTATATTCCGTAAGGTTTTCCTTATGTTGAGTATGTGAACTATTAAGTTATCCATCTCCGTATGATTACCTTAGTTGTAGCTCCGTAAGTTTACTTATGTTGAGCACTTTCAATTAAATTGATCACTTTTGTGGTTTGATTTAGTTGCATTTTCAATTAAATTAATCATGGGTTTACTTGTGATTAATTTGGTTGAGCTTTGGATATAGAAAATCATTCATATGGTTTTTGGTGTCCAATTAAAAAATCCTTCTTTTCTTTCGAAATTAAGGTCGCTCTTGTTGTTCTTTCGGGAATGACATTAAATGGGGGAGAGTTCTTTTGAACTTGTGCTTAATGGTAATATCTTACAGGGTGTGCGGCTGTGGAATTTTATAGGGGTTATCTTGTATCTTAAAACTCCTTGAAGAATGTATTTTTTTCTTTTAGTCTATGAACTGTCTCTTGTGGAAATTTCATTATGATCCCGTTCTTATAACTTTGCCAATTTTATTGACAAAAAGGGGGAGAAATAATGTAGTTCACACTACAAATACATATGGTTTTCGGATCATTGTGTAAGGGGGAGTGGTTTCTATGATCGACATGGAGTATTGACTAAGGGGGAGTGATACATATCACCGTAGTATTATTGTTAAAGTCGTGATATTATTGGACTTTGATGTTACATAATAATACCATGACACTGTATAATGATGATTGAGAATCTCGATTTCTCTCATTGTTATAGCTACAGATCTTCAACAACGGTGATACTAAACTTACAACCTTTGGGATCATTGGAGTACTTGGAAGGACGAAGATTTCAGGGAACGTTGAAGATTAGACTATGGAATAGGAGCCATTAAAGTTTATCTTTTTTGTATTCCATATGTATTAATAGTTTTGTCACTAAAATTGACAAAGGGGGAGATTGTTAGAGCATAGCTCGGTCGACCTCGCATGTGTTGCTATCTCAAGCATGTTTGTCAATGTTAGTGATCAAAACTATGAGTATTGATTTCTAGCCTACATAGCTAAGTCTCGGACTAGGATAGAAAAGTGTAGTTGAGCTCAAGGACTTCATGGCGATTCATCATACAACGACGAAGATCAATACAAGGAACCGTGGAACTTCATCAACAAAAAGGTATGTGGAGACTTGAACTTATCTATCACTCAAAAGTCTATCTCATCTATCTCCTACTTCTTATGAGACAAAAGTCGTATGCTATATATACTAGATCATACACATTTGACATTTCGAGCTGAGCATTCATTGCTTATCTTTTATCTCGAAATCGTGTGTTGGTAAAGCGTTTCGCTTTGACCAAGTTTATCTTCACCTAGTGACGAAAGTCATGAAAAGTTTCAATCACTTTGAGAATTGCTCTGACGAGAATCGGTCTGTGAATAACGGATACATAGCGTCCTCTGAGAATGTCTCAATGATTGAAATGAGAGTTTATATTACATAACCATGTATTCCTTGAACCGAAGTTTTCGAACTTTGTTGATCAAGAGAAATCGGGAGGATTGTGGAATTGGCTTGCCAAGTCCGCGAACTGTCGGAAGTTCTCGATCGAGAATTTTTGTTGGATTTTCCAAAACTCGTTTGTGTGCTAAGTCCGCGAACCCAGTCCGCGAACTGGCGGAAGTTCTCTTTTCGAGAATTTTTGCTGAGTTTGGAAAACTCAACCGATTAACTTAAGTCCGCGAACTTGTTTGTGGACTTAAGAGGTTATGATCTGAAGATGTGCTCTGAACATGAAACTTAAGTTACTAAGGAATGCTTTATGAAAGCCGTAGCTATAAAGTTCATGAGCCAATTCAATCGAATCGAATCATCTTTGTTTCAGTTGTGTCTTGTGTAGTTATATAAGATCTCATCGCAATTGAACAACTCTTTAACTAGTTCATTTGAGTCAATTGAACTAGTTATGGTGAAGAAGAACAAGGTTAATATGAAATGCTCATATGGTTAACCTTTTGGGTTACTATGTTGAACCAACATACACGTACACGTTTGGGCATGGTTTCCGCAAACCCAGTAAACGTATACCCAAGTGTGTGTGACAAGCTAAGTTTTCGATCTAACGGTTGAGAAATATTAGCTTGAATCTAAATCAGGTTTTCATTTAACGGTGAATAAGGATTGGTTTGTAACTAAGGCAAAACCATGATTTGAAGGCTATATAAATGAGACATCTAGCTTTGAGCAAAACTAATCCCCACACGTCTGTGTGATACTAGTGCGCTCGCTAGAGACGATTCTCCTTTAACCTTTGGTTTTCTTCTCTAAAACCAACTTAAAGACTTCATTGGGATTGTGAAGCCAGACCGATACTACTTTTATCGTAGTTGTGTGATCTAATCTTGCATCTTATATAACAAAAATTCTGGTGTCTGTGTTATTTCTTTTCCGCATTATATTTTATATAATTGAAATAATACAGGTTGTGCGTTCGTGTCATCAATTGGAAATCCAACCTTTAGTTGTTGATTGATATTGATTGATCCTTGGACATTGGTCTTTGGTACCGTCCAAGTATTCCTTGTATTTAATAAAGACTCGCTATTGTTTTTAGCTTGAGTAAAAATAAAATCAAGAGAGAGATATTAACTCCTTGAGATACTTTTATCTAGATTGAGACTGACTGTCTAGTTGATTCTCTAGCAAAGTATTTCGGAGTTAGTCCATACAGATTGCTAAGAGAAATATTGGGTGGTGTTGTTAGACCCCCGTTTTTTCAGCCGTTGATTATGGCTACCTTGTGTTGGCGCCTGATAATGGCGCGATGGTGTTTTTGTGTACGCCAGTGGCAATGTGGCATGACTCGTGCATGCCAGTGGCACGGTGATGCAAGTGGCGCCTGGCGTCGCCATGGCCACTAGATTTAGGCAGTTGGTCGCCTGAAACTTGCCACAAGTCTGTCAGTTCGGTGGCGAACTTGGATGGATGAGATTGCATCTCATGAGGAAGGATGACCATTGATTATGGCCGCATCTTGTTGTATAGAGAAGTGGCGCCATTGGCATAATGGCGCCTGGCGGAGCCGTGGCATAGCGGCATGCCAATGGCGTAGCCGTGGAAGCTGTTTTGGCATAATGGTGTTAGACCTAAATAAGGCTTCTGACAACATTGGCCATGTTGCTAAGTTAATCTTAAGGCCTTAGGAGAGTCACTGGACTCAGTTGGCATGGCAACTTTTAGCCAAATTAAGGTTTGGCACATCGCAACTCTATTTGGCACGTGCGGCACGACTGCGGCATGGCGACGTGGCTGGCCTAGTTAGCACATGCCATTGGCACGAAGTAGCGTCTGGCATAGCCATGGCCGCTAGACTTTGGCACCTCGGTGTTGGACCCATATGTGGCGTGGAAACATTGGCATGTTGCCACATCAATCCCAACGCTCTGGGAAACGTTATTTGGCTTTGGTTGGCGTAACAACTTTTCCCAAATTAGGGTTTGGCATGTCGAAACCCTAATAGGTGCGTGTGGCATGCGACCGCGACATGGCGATACTTTTTTTGCAAATGACGCCATGCCAAAGGAACTATGGAAAGGCCATAGTGTGGAAACGACCACAGGAGTAGGGATTGCCGTGGGTGGCTATGATATGGCGCCAATCCTAGGGCTTTCCTCCCACACGGCTCGTGGCATGTTGTGGGGTCGAAGTGGCATAATTTGTGCTACGACTGGAAATTATGGTTTTGGTTAATGCAGAGTCGTGTTTTTGACTAGAAAACCCTAACTTAAGATTTTCATGGCGTCGTCCACGAACAGGAGGTAGGTTAGCACATGAGGCGCTATTTATGGCATGTTTCCACGAAGTGGCATGTTTGGCACATTGGTGCGGCGGAGTGACATGTTGGCATGCCGCTCAACTTATTGGCGCAACATGGCACGTTTGGCATGTTGGTACAGTTTTTGGAAAGCCAATTGGCCCTGTGACCATGTGGTGCAATTTCCCCTTTTTAACATTGTGGAAAGTTTAGAGCAACCTGATTGGTTAATATAAGAGGGTCGGCCAAGCATGGGCCTGGCTACACTTCTGGTGTGAGTGTGGCGGCTTTAGAGCGACCTGATTGATCGATGGGAAATGTGATAGGTGTCTAAAACATCTTGATATTTATCTATTGTTTATGCTTTCTTCGCGAGTTTTCTTGTATATTATGTTACTTATGTTTGCTTTTGAGTGATTTAGATGTTTTGGAGTCATTGGAGCAAAAAAAAAGTGAAACTCGCTCAAATCTTTTATTTCTTCTCATCATGTTGAATAGAACGAAAAGATGAAGCCGTTGGAGTAAGAATGATATCACCACGACGTGATACGAAGAAGTTATGAGCGAAAGCATCGATGAAGCTTGTCAGTTTTATGGAACTGACAGTACAAGAAGAGCTATGCAGCTGAAATCAGGTCGTTCAGGTGGCCCTTATCCAGTCATTGGGTGCGTCCCAGTTTCAGTACATGACTTTGAGTCGAGAATTTCTCCTCTCATTACCAGACACCTGAGTTTCAGAGAAAAGGAAAGGTGAAAAATGGCTGCGCCATTAAGTGGTTGAGATGGGGGTATTACAGGGTTAATAAGTCTGAGAACAACAAGGGTTTGATGAAAATGATGATTCAGAGCACGAAAAGGGGTTATGGTCGTTGCTTTGGAAGAAAAATGGAGTATGTGGTTACGTTGAAGTCAGATTCAGGACTGTTTGATTTCGAAGAAATGGAGCAAGGAATTGGAGAGATGGGTTTGTTCTAGATTCGAATCACTGAAGAATTGGAAGGAATGGAGTTTGTTTCCATGGATTTAGGTCAACCGGTTGGCAGTGAAGAAATTGGAGTTAGGGTTCGAGATGTGAAATCTTGAGATTGAAATCCAGGAAATCAGATGAATGAAGAATTGGTTGAGCTCATGTGATGTAGGGTTCGAATCTGGGATGAATTGAGAAGATCTGATGTTGCTTAACGGTGGAGACTCAGGTGAGAAATCACCATGGTATAAGTGAACTGAGATGGTGCTGTGTTAGGAGGATATGTAGCTGTTGCAGGCAACAAGAAGAGGTGAAACTACAGTGGGGAATGAAAGCTTTGGTGTTGCTAAAGAAATGGTGATGGTCAGTTGTGTGTGGGTTTGTTTAGATGAATGTTTAGGAATTGAACTGGCTAAATGCAGGAGCTTGGCAGTATTGCAGTTATGGTCTCGAAGATGCAAATGGTTGAATGGTTTGAGCTTGTTTCAGATGGTTAGGCCATAAGAATCTGGTACTGGTTATAAGCTGAACTGGTGGTACTGAGACAGTGAGATGGGTTGAATTAGAAGATGCATGAGCAATCGCAGGTGATGGGTGCAGCTGCAATGGAGGAACTCAATGAGATATGAGGGTTGTAGATGGATTTGCTGGTGTTTATAGGCGAGATTACGTGGATGCTGTTTCTCATGATGGAACTGATGGCTAGAATTGAAATGGGTAGTACGGCTTAAGGAGAAGGTGATTTGCTCATCAGATGCAACGGTGTAAGCTGAGTTGTAGGTGTGAAATTGGCAAGAATGGGTGAGTTGTTAGTGCAATGGCCAGGCAGAAAGAATACATGGCATGAATGTGTATGCTTGTGTCAAATTCAGTAATTACAGGGAATAGATGAGCTGTGCTGCCATGGCTTAGTCTTAGGCAGAGATGGAGATGAAGGCAAAGAAGTATAGCTGGCATTGAAGCTCAAGTCTTTGTGTTGAGATTGAAACTGAGATGGTGTTACAGAATGAACCTAGATGTATGTTTAGGACATGATTTGAGCTAAGATTGCAGTGGATATTGTTGTTGCTGAAGAATGTCTGCAAATGGTTCGTGTAGCAGGGTGGTGGTGCTATACAAGTTCAAATCCTATTTGCTTAAGTCTGGTGGTTGTGATGCCAGTGGGTTTTGATGCAATTCAGGCGAATATGCAGTTGCAGTTATGCTGGTGTGTTGGGAGTTTTGGCTATGGTTTGAAGCTGTGCAGAAGTTAGGTTATAATGCAGTATTGCAAGAGTTGCAGGAAGTGACAGTGCTTGAACCGGACTGCAGAAACAGTGTGAAAAGTGGGCGAGAATGGCGAGCCAATGGTACTAGCCCAGGATGCCGGATTTCGGAAGTTAAAGTATGAATCATAATATTTCAGTGAATCATAACGGTAGAGCCTGTTGGATACAAGAGTTGGCCGTGGGATATACGAGTTTGGAGTCACGCTTTTGGGCTAGTTTTCGCAAGAATTAGGGATTGGCCTAAATGATTCTTTGGTGATGTATTGCTCAGAATTTTGAATGTATGAACTGCAGAGTAAGAGAGTTGAGTCATGGTGTCTGGAAACAGTTTCCTGGAGATATTTTCAGACTACAGGTGGTCGGATTCCGGCAACGGTGACCGAAAACCGGTGATGACGTCAGCAATGCGACGACCCTGTTTTGCACCCAGAATTTCCAAATGAGATGTTTTAACTTGTGTGCTCGGTGGATCACTTGGAGATGGACTTTGAGAAGTAACCTAATATTGGAAAGAGTATCCTTTTGGGAGAAGACCTATAAAAAGAAAAACTCTAGTCTATTCTCTTATCTTCTTCTCTACTTTTTATTCTAGGGTTTACAACATGAAAACTTTTCTTTTTCTTCTTGTAATGAACTCCATGAACATGACTAGTTAATTTTATTATTGGTTTATGGATTAAGTTGATCTCACATAACATGATTTTGGGTTTAATGAATTAGTTTTGTCTCATATTTATCGTTCACGATTCTCTGAAAATATAGTTGTATGATTGACGTATTACAACATGATTGGGTGTTTGTTTTGTCAAGTTGCAAATTGGTAGAACTCATATTCATATCTATAGCTAGTTTAGGATTAATCATCGAGCGATAATCCTTGAACACAAGTAGCATAAATATGATTGTAGGTTACAATGATATATCCTTGTAATCATATGAGAACCATGACCTTTGTTCGAATTGTTTACGCAATGTATTTCAATTGCATTGATTAGCCTAATTACATGAATCTTAATGCTACATGGGAATTGAACTTGATTAGCGCAAGGCGTTAGGTTATTCTTTTGGTAGAATTCATACTTGCATCGTTTAACATGTGTGTGTGATGATAAGAGGAAATTGCGGGATATACTTTCGACTAGGTATCTTAGGGCTTTTGATAATGAGAGATTAAATATCAATTCTAGTTATTAATACAACAACGTGTTAGTGAATGAAAACGAAATCCTTGACCAATACTTTCACATATCCTTGAGTTGATTTGTTTACTTTTATTTATTTGCTTTTATTGTAGTTTACTTTATAAAATCAGAAAACCCCCCAAGTGTTACCATAAGAAACCGAAACATATTGACAACCTAGTCCTCTCTGTGGGAACGATCCTTTCTTGCCCTTGCTTCATTATATATTTTGAGTAATAAGAAAGTGTAATTATTTTTGACGCCTACGACAACGATCAAAATGGGGCCAGCTAGTATGGGCCCAGTCACAACTTATGTGCATGTGGCGGGTTTAAGGCGACCTGATTGGTCGAGGGAAATAGGGTCAGTTAGGATGGGGCGTGGCCAATGGAAAGTGGCGCCAGCTGGACTAAGGCATGGCCACGCCTCCCTTTGCTGCTGCGGCTCCCTGTTTTCTGATTCTGGGCAAGATTTTGTACCTACTAATCCATGGAGGATTAATTACCTAGTTTGCCTAGGCTTACTTTCGACAAGCATGGTCTGGTATACCGCGCAAGGCGCAAAAGTAATTGATTGAATTTTATGTGTTGACAAAAAGTTCTTTAAGTTCATAGCCAGAGAACAACATGCTTTCTGATTGAATACCTTATGCAAAGACCTTATCCTTGATATTTGGAAATTCGTGCTACTCTGCTGCGAGTGAACACAAATTGTCATGCCATATCAACATTAACGGTTCAGCCGGGGAACATAGCATAGAAAGAATTCAAAGAAACTTATATTAAGTGAACATAGGCAAGGCGCCGAAATTTACAGAACATGGGATGGTTGCTACATGCGGATAAATTTCATGTAAATATATTGAACGACTCATTAAATACACCGGCAGAGGGGTTAACACTCATGGCTCCGTTTCCTTGCAGAGTGACGTCACATCAGATGCAAGGTTTTACAACTTTAACCCTAAGCTAAAAACCACCATCAACATTAAGTCCCCTGCTTAGCACGTAACAGTGGCATTGTTGCGGGGTAAGCATGAGATGGTGATAGACAAGAGTAAAATCGAAGGGACAAGAGTACAAGACATGAAGAGATTGACAGGGAAGTTCGACTAACCTTTGGAGGAAGGCATGAAGAATCCATGATCCTTGTATTGGCGGCTCTGTGTAATTCCGGTTTGGCCATGGGGTGCTGGTGTTGACGTTGGAATTCTGGCTACTGATTGGCAGAGATAGCGCTGCGACTGGGTCCGCGAATCGGTGGATGGTGCAAGCCGTCTAGGTCACATAACGTATAGAGATGACGCTTGGCTTTAGTCCATGGAATGATGGAAACTGGCTGCAGTCCGTGGAATGGCGGGAACAACACTTGGAACTTTGGCTACCGAACAGTGAAGTTGGAGCCAGCTAGGTCACAGAATGGGGAGAGATAGTGCGGATTTGATCACGGAGTGCTGGAGTCATGGCGCTGCTTGCTAGGCTGTGGAACGGGCGGAGATGGCGTTGCTTGTCTGGTGGAGTGCGTATAGATTGCGTTGCTTTGAGCGGTGAAGAAGGCGCTCCTTTGGCTAGGTCATGGAATGGCAGGGAGAGCGCCTTCCTGGCATTGCGGGTCTGGTTTCCTTATGTGCATGACCCGAAAGAAGAAACCTTCTTCTACTCAGACTTCAAAATACGATGTATATAAAAGGCGTTGTCCACCCTTTTATTTTCGTATCATTGGCTTTATCTCTATAGCGGCAAGCTTCTTTCCATCAGCAGTCCAGGTGAGCCAATTATTCTTTCTTTCATATAGATCATCATAGAATTGCATCCATCCTCTTCACAGGTATCGTCTCGCGTCTTTTCTCATAGTTCTCCATTTTGTGTTCTTCATCATGTAGGTCGCCG
Source organism: Papaver somniferum (assembly GCF_003573695.1). Classification (NCBI taxonomy): domain Eukaryota; kingdom Viridiplantae; phylum Streptophyta; class Magnoliopsida; order Ranunculales; family Papaveraceae; genus Papaver; species Papaver somniferum. Next base: position 131,611,479 of record NC_039362.1, on the reverse strand, counting down.
ATGCAGACGTAGTGTAACTTTTTTTTATTTTAGTGCACAATGGGATCTTCCGGTGATGATCATACCTCTGACTCTTCGGAGAAATTTTTTGAAGTCGACGAACCCAGGTTTTCTTCACATGAGGAGATATTAAACCAAATCAACCCTTTGTTCCATGCAGCCGGCCGGATTATACAAGGCATGTCTCTCACCCATCTACGCATCGTGCGGGTGCGTGCTCAGGCTTTCATGGCTTTGATGGACATGGAGGAGAAGTGGAGACATGATGAAGCATCCCAGCAAGTCGGGAAATATCAACGTGATGAAGCTTCTCCACATCCCAATATCAAGGATGAGCGATTCACTTCTCGGTTGAAACGGCGAATGACTGAGCCTGAGAAACTTCTGGGCGAGAGCCAGTTTGATTACCTTGTCCATAATGGTATCGTAATCCTTGATTCTGACGTGAATGAACTGGAGCATACTCAAGAGGTTGTTGGAAAAGTTACACAACTTGCCAGATCACTGAGGCAGCTTCCGGAGTGGGCGCCGTAACTGCTGCTGGGGAAGTTGGAGGGATCACTGAGGATGTTGTCAAGGCAGTGGGGAGGAGGTGGAAGCATATGTTGGAGTCGTTGGAGAAACTGTGGGGACATATGCTGGAACTGCCGTCAAAACGGATTCCGAATGGGATGTTGAAGTTGCTGCTGAAACGGCTTCTAGATGGAATGTTGAAGCTAAAACAGCTTCCGGATGGGATGTTGAAGTTGCTGCTGAGATAGCTTCTGGATGGAATGTTTGCTGTCAGAGAAGGTGCTGAGGCAAGTGCTTGAAAAAGCTCTGATGGAGGCGTCATTAACCAAGGTGTTTGTCATTGACAACTGGTTTTCCCATTTTGCGATTTCCTTCCGTAGAGAAAAACAATCTTTTCGTAGCTTGTAGATGTTTTTTTTGTTGATATTTCAGTCCTTTTTTTGCTTTGTGCGACTGAAGCCATGTCTCACCAAGTAAAATTCCTTCGTTTATGCTTCTCTGATAATTTAATATCTTTGATTGAATGAATAAAATCTCCCGGAAGAAACCTAAAACCCCTTTTCGCGAAGAACCAGTTCCTTCATCCCATAACAATCCAACGGAAGGGGAGCCAAAATACAATAATGCTTTTATTGGATTTTCCCTTGCAAATTATCCAGGGCGTGTTATCTTCTTCCCGTTTAGCTACTTTCACAGCAATGCCTCGCATGTCGTTGGCAACAGTAACTCAAAACATGGGAAAAACATTAGCGACAATTAAGGATTTGACCAACCTTTTATTGGATTTTCCCTTGCAAATTATCCAGGGCGTCTGTGACATGCCGCCTGAGTGTATAGAAGTGTGAGCTGCCACAAGTTGGATAACACGTTAGGAGAGAAATAGAGAAAATCCGTCAGGAGAAAGCTAAGGCTAGAGACTCTTGAAGGAAAGTGTCTGCGCCGCCGATTGGTGATCTTCTTTCTTGCATATTCCTTTCTTTAGTATTTTTGAATAAGATATTTTTGTGGGGTTTTGATTTTTTCTGGTTTTCAATCGACGGGTAATGGCTCCGTGAGAGTTTGGATTCGCTTGGTATTTTTCCTTTAAGGTGGTTCAGGCAACTATGTTTTTCAGGTGCTGATAAAGGTGGCCATTTGTAGTACTAAGTGTTGTAGGACAAACCAACTATGTTTTTCCTTGTGTTAGAATCTGCATTTTACCCCTTTGTGGTAGAGTTGCTGCAGCTTTTTCATTATATGAACTTCATTTCTGTAAGACCCACCGGCCACCGCCATGTTCACTCAAATCCCAAGCCTCCGAGTCCCTGACCTGGCTGTCCTCACCATGAACATCTGAGTTACAGTATATTCTAGGGGCTTTGTTTGTTTTTTTCTGTTTTTTTTTTCTTTTTTTTGATCGATATATTTCAACTTTAATGTGGATGAACTTTATCTTGAACTAATACTTGGTTTGAGAAGACAAAACTATCCTGCAATCTCTTTTGGTTGTAACTATCCTGCAATTTAGTGAAGATGAGATCTTGGTTGTGACTGTAAGATGTTAAGCGAAGCATATTGAGTTGGTATCTTAGTATCAGAAAATATTTTGTCCAAGCTTTGGTTTAAAAAGTGTGGTTTTACTCGAAATGTCACATGGTATCATTTATCACCCCTCTCTCTTTGTATGATGCAGTTTATTGAAGGTGAAATGAACGAAGAAATAAATTCTGATGATGAAGGATGCCTCTCCAATGATGAAAATGATGCTAACGTCAATAGTTTGGATTCTTTGCACTTGGTAGGCCACGTAAGCTTTTTACCAATTGATTAATAATTTAGCAAAAATGAAACGAGGAGTAAGAGGCCTGGTTGTTTCATGTAAAAGTTACAGTTACTTGTATTTTTAGGGCAACTCAAAGTTGGTTCTACTAGAGTAGTTTCCACATTCTGTTTCATTTGTTGTTATACAAACCCAAAGCTTTGACGCTGTGTTTAACTTGTTTCAGAAAGATGAAGAGGACAATGAGGATACTCCTATTGAACCTGGTACTGAAGATCCCGAACTGAAGGTATGTATGTGCGTACTAGAATAGTTTCCTCATTCGGTTAAGTTCGTCGGTACACAAACTCAAAGCATTGATGCTGTGTTTAATTTGGTTCAGGAGGATGAGGAGGACGATGAGGATAGTCCAAGTGAAGGTGATACTGAAGATCCTGAACTGCTGAAGCGCTTAAACAAGCAAAGACGCCATGCAATAAAAGCAGCACAGGGAGGATCGAAGAAGGCGGTTTTCTCAAGAAATTCATACAAGGACAAGGGTCATAAAAAATCTCAAAGCTCCAAAGTCCTGAAGAAGCAAATGGCGGATTGGTGATGATGGAAAAATTCTGAAGAAACATGAACAATTTCTGAAGTTATGGACTGAACGATGGACCCGTGCATATTCAACTCGGCCAAGATACAACTCTTTCAGAGATATCAGGCAAGTAAAGAAAGTGTTGCAGTTTAAAAAGGTTTCTGAATTCCTATACAACTAGAACTAGGGGTTTCCTAGCTAATTCATGCATAAACACATAGTTCCTTTTTCATACATATATACATACTATGGTGCAATGTCCATCCAAACACCTTGTATCCTCAAAATGGTGCATTTTTTTGTTTTTTCTTCCGAGGATACTAACATAGCTGGTGCAATGTTTGAATCTGACTCGTAATCTGACTGGTGCAATGTCTGAATCTGACTCAACATATGATTTGCGATCATTTGTTTTTTCTGGAGGTCCAATTTAGCTCATAATCTGGCTCGTTCAACATATGTACACAAGTAACACAACAGCTAATGAGCTAAACATTCGAGTCAGATACACTGAGTCAGATTCAGAAATAACGAGTCATATTCAGATGAGTCGGCTAAGAACAAAAATATGCACGGTCGGGAAATCATTAATTAAACCTGTAATTAAAAGGTACTTATTTTAAATGAGATAGATCGTTAAATTAGCAGTTGGAGTAAAGAGAGAAGCCATAAATTTTAAACTCTCTGCACTTCACTCCCCCTCTCAGTCTCATCAGTCATCACTCTCTCCATAGCTGCTTCATCTTCTCATCCAAAGCTGCTCAGGTAAACCCTCTTCTCTCTCTTCCTCGGGGTTTTAAGATTCTCAAAGATTTGCAGAAATCATTTCTAAAAGTTAGTTTTCTTTTTTTTGGTGATTGAAGTTATAATAAGTTTGTATTTTTGTATGTGAATGTTGTTAAGATAGTCTATCTACATCTCTAAGTGAGTCTAATCTCCTTACATTGATCATACTTCGATAGTAGATTAGTAATAAAACTTCAAAATTTTCATGGGCTTGGGGGACTTGAAATTAGTACTAAAAAATGTGTTTTTTGTCATAATGATGTGCCTGAAAGTGATTGGAAAGTGTTGAATAGATTATATTGCTTTATGGGTTGGTAAATACAGGAATTAATTGAGTAATTTGTTTTTCATGATCTTATAAAACCTGGTCTTAGGGGGGGAATTCATTGAAATCTCTAGTAATTACTCCAAGTTACTGTTAATCGCATTCATACTTTTCGGTTCTATTAACTGACCTCTCATGCTTTGTGGATGTGCCTTTATTCCCACACTGTTTCTCTGGGGAAAAATGAATTAGCTCATGTTCATTGTTTTGTGATACCTGACAAAACTTTCATTCATAGGGGTCTTGGCCGTTTGCGTTGTGATTTCAGCATGTTGAGCTGTCTCTTGTGTACTGTATTGTTGATCTCTTCCATGACCTTTTGACACTGTTATTTTTATCCGTTTTTCCTTGAATGCAGGCCTTCATTTCGTCCTACTCAAATTATGGATAATGGGGATGTGGACAAAAGAATTCGTCCTTTAGATCTGGGGATGTTACCTCCTTGGGAGATCACTGTTACCCTTGCTGATGGTGGGAAGCAAAATATCAAAATCCCGTACTCGGAGGGTACCCATGCTGTTGGTCTCCCCCTTGGTTCGGATGTTCCTAATGTAAGAACTGCTTCTATTGCTTTTTGAGGTATTTCTACTTTCTGTTGTAAGCAACTTTGTTTCTTTTCATTTATCAGGTGATTGCATCCAACTACAAAACCTTGCTGTGTATGGTAAACGGCATGACTTCCATTATATCTAATCCAACTCTAAAGTTAGAACAACAACAGAAAGTTGCTGCTTGCCATTTGGACAATTTGAATCGCTTCCGCTTTGAGGAGTTGACATGCACAGTAGGTGCTGGTATGGCAGTTCCTCAGGTAATGATGATCTGCACTTTCTTATAAGTTATGTTTACAAATTAGTCTGCCGCTTACTGTATGGACCTTTTCCTGCAAAATAACGCTGCAAACAGTGGGTAGTTTTGTACAGTACTACCGAAAATGTGGTTGTCTTTATCACTCATTTCCCTTCCAGGCTAAATCAATCAAATTCTTTTTGCGCATTTTACAGGCTCCTGTTTCTCCATCCAAAAAGAGGAAGCTGAGTACGGAGGTTTCTGGCCCTTGTGATACACAGGAAGTTTGTCTTGAGAAACCTGAGCACCTGCCTCCACCAACATCCAATGATAAGCCAACCATCCCTGCTCTTCTGGTCCAAGAATCTATGATAGAAGAGAATATAGATGAGTCAGATGACTTGACCCTTACCAGAGTCAAGCGTTTGCGAGGCGAAAATGTTTCTACAATTGCATCACTTACTTGTTCTGATGCGCACACTGAGAAGGTTGAATTCAATGGAGGGGTTGCCAGTTGGGAACCCTTTTGATGCTACGATGACCTCTACCTCCACCAATTGCCAGACTGTTGACTTCACAGCATTACCTATTTCGATTTCTATAGATGACTTACCCCTTTCTAGTATGAAGCACTCTGGGAGCGAAGATTCGGATTCAGGGGCACTTGTTGTTTGGGAACATGTAGATGCTACAATGACTTCTACCCCCGCCAAGTGCCAGACTGTTAACTGCACAGCATTAACTAATTCGACTCCTGCTGATAACACTCTTCCTCTCATACTGTCAACAAGTGTTTCTAGTCGGGCGGGAGATGAATGGTTTGAATATGTGGACAATTTCAGGATCCCAAAAGTATATGCAGATTTGTATAAGAAGATCTATAGCAAGCATGGGCATATGGCGACTAAAAAGGTCATCAGGTCCAATGATGACATACTACTTGTATGTGTTACTAGCTTGCTGAAGATTGTCTCTGCCATGGAAAGTGTAAGGGGCGTGGATTTGAGTGTAGCGCTGCTAGAAAGCTGGGAAGGAGGCATTGGAGATGCTGAGACCTTGCAATTTAACATTAAGTGGCTCCGTGGGATATTCAATAAACTTAAGAAGTCTTGGAAGTTGTCTTTCATGATAGATAAAGAAGTTGAAAGCCGTGAACAAGTCTTGGAGGCAACACAGGTGGAGTATGCTGGCCTTCGTTCAAGAAAAGACGAACTTGAGACGGAACTTCTGGAGGTGACAATGAAAATCAGGGAATTTGAAGGTAAGATTTCATCTGAACGCGACGCTAAGATGGCAGAGAAGAACATATTTCTGTTTGAGCCTGTTCTGGGGAATTTGTTTAATCTAGAGCTTACAAATTGATTGCAGATGTCCATCCTATGTTGTTAAACCCGGTCAGGGATCGAAACTCGTCTATACAGTAACCTATATTATGTATTTAGTGTTTCTGCTATGCTATGAAACATGGATTCTTCTTGTTACGTAAAGGTGTTCATTTCATAGTACCATCTGAAACTGATTCTAATCCAAGTTTGAATCATGTCTAACTGTTCTTTTTACGTTCTTGGATGTGTCTGATTTATGAAATATTAGAGTTATCAAATATCAATGCAGCTTTCCGAAATGCCCTGCAATGTTCCTCAAAGGCAGAAGCTGCAAAACCATTGTGGTCCTGCTATGGTGCAGCACTAGTTGTACATATTTATGAAGCAGTGACCATTCCTGGTTGGAGACGAAATAAGCTGCTAAGAAATGAGCCAATTCGAGGTTGAAGCTTACGGAATAAGCTGCTAAGAAACACTCTTTTAGAGAATTTGAAAAAAAATTGGACTACGAATTAAAGTGTTGCAGTTTTGAAAGGTTACCGAACTCCTATACAACTAGAACTCCTAACTTTTTCATATATAAACCTGATATCTATAATGCTGAACAACCAATCATCATAGAGAGAAACAGCTTGTTGACGTAGCAGCATGCCTCACCCCTCTTTGAAATTTTTCACTGCATGCATTACTGGAGGACACAAGGCAATCTTGAAAAACAGATCACGTAAAACTGATCAAGGAGAAGAGCAGCACGACAAGGATTGGATATGTAGAAATTATCTTCCTGATGAATTGATAATTGAAAGTATTCTGACGAGATTACCATTCCGGACTCTCGCTGTTTGTTGTTGCGTCAATAAGTCGTCATGGTACGATTCAATCCTTAATGATTCTAGATTTTCTGCGGTTCACAATATTCGAAATAAAAATAAACAATTTCTAGTTTTTGATGTACTTAATGTATCGAGAGGTGGCAAGCGAAACATGTACTTTTTCAGTTTATTAGGACGAGAGAAGGCCATGGCTATTAGATTTCTCTCAGGTCTAAATATCAAAAATATATATGAAATAGTAGGTTTTTGCAATGGTTTAGTTTGTGTAAACGTAGTCGGTTTACCTACTGCTACGGTTGGCAGAATAGCTGTCATTAACCCCAACAGGTGTGAAACACTTTCCCTCTGTTATTTACGGCCTACTGGAGGATATATCTACTATCACAAGTATACAAGGTTGTAATGATTTTTACTTCAGAAGCCAACAATGAGTTTCTTTGCATGGTCATTACACTGGGAACTCTGTCATGGAGAAAGATCGTTACTAGTACTTTCGATATCTCACCACCACTGGGTTCTTCTGCTTTTCCTAGTGGAATGGTCACTAGAGTTGCAAGGACGTTATGTAGACAAGCCACTTTTTGCGGGGGTGATCTTTTTTGGAGGACAAATAATAATGACATTAATATGTTGCTCTCGTTCGATCTCCACAACGAGAAGATTCACTTCATTCGACTCCCGACTGAATGTGCTCTGAAAATTACAGCGACAACTGAGCGTCAGTATTTAGCAGATGATCATCTTCTGGAGTTTAAGGATACCCTTATATTGCACGTTCTGACAGGATAACTACAAGATCCAACTATGATCATTGCGGCCATCGTTGCAATTATTAGACTGGTGCTTGTTGTTGTTGTTACAAGGTTCACATGTATATATTGAAGGACAAGGACAAACAAGTATGGAGCAAGGAGGAAACTTTCGATGTCCAGATTATGGATCAGGAAGGTTTACTACCAACTCATTCCCTCTGTTCGTACTTTGAGAGTACTTCTGCTGCTATACCTCCAACACGTATATTGACTTCTTCCGATCAGGTATTGTTATATTGGTTTAACGGGGAACGTCTTATATTCTACAATTTGCAAGAGAAACATCTCAAGGTGGTGGAATGCGCCCGCCTCTATCCTCGTGCTTTTCGAACTAAGATGAATGAAAACCTAGAGCGCCGTATTGGTGACGATTCTAATATTGATTGCCCATCCATGGATTATCAGCTGCACGCTCAAGTGGAGAACATCATGACCCTGAAAACCTTCATTCCTAAAGGAGCTATTGAATTTGAATCTGACTGTGGTGATGATCTACTGCACTATCTTGAGAACAAGATAGCGGCAGGATGGCTGTCTACGGGAAGAGAAAAACACGCTTTTTATGCGTTCTCTCTTAGTTAGTTTTGTTGTGTTTCAGTTTTCATATTTATTCTGTTTATCTGTTTTTTGAAGATCCATATAACTGAATAGAGAGACACTGCACTTCAATTTTTAATATGTTTATTAATTGGCATTGTTTTGCATATTGCATTGAATTGATTTGGGGATCAAAATTTGGCACTCAAGGGAACAATGTATTTTGTCAGCATCAAATTCTTTACAGATCAAAAAAATACTATATATATCTCGTATCTCTTGTATCCCAAGAAAAGCTTCGTAGCTAGACAGACGTCTGGAGTTTCCTTTGTTATAAACTTGTGTTGTGCAAGTAATATCCGTGTATATCTCATATCTCTTGTATCCCAAGAAAGTTCCCTATTTTATTAATATAATTGATGAGGTATAGCAATTAAGTATAGGGCTTTACAAACTTATTTCTTGAAAACCATATTTTCTTCTCATACGACATAAAGTTGAAGAAGAAGAAAATGATATACTTTCCGGAAGATATTTTCAAAGAAATCCTCTTAAGGCTACCAAGGAGGTCTCTTTTACGATTCAGATGCGTGAGTAAGTTTTTTTGTACCTTAGTTGATAACCCTAGTTTTCTTAGTATGAATTATAACACTAGAGACAATCCTAGTTTTATGTTTTGCGAGGCTAAACGTAAAAAAATCTACACCATAGATTACAAGTCAGTATCGTCTTTATTGCCATTGTTAACATCAACAACTTGTGAATTTACTACTAATCACATAAATTACCCTCTTGTGTCTCAAGATTGGGAAGTTGTTTTTTTATCTTCATGTGTCATCGCTTGGTTTGGATACATATTAGTATAAGGGGTGGTTATGAAAAGGAATATTATATTTGGAATCCGGCAACAGAAGCTTACAAGAGCATACACACGAACTAAACTATCAAAGGCGTGGGTACGGATTTTGTTATGATTACAGGACGGAAGACTATAAATTGGTGAGGGTAGTTGTCGACCGGACGTCAAAGTGTTGTGATGTTGATGTCTATACGTTCAGCTCAAACTCATGGAAAACCACTCAAAGCATACTTACAATCTTTATTACCAAGGATATTGTGGTGTGCTCTTTTGTGGAGCTCTTCATTGGCTTGTGTGTACCTTTGGACAAGACTCCACTCATGTACTGGTTTGTTTTGATATTGTCAATGAGAGATTCGAAGAGGTTTCACTACCGGAAACACCTATGCCATATCCAGAAGAACCTTTGGAAGAAAATATGTTTGATTTAGGGATCGGAGTATTGGGAGGGTGTATGTGTTTAAGTTTTCGTGTTTCTAATGTCCGGGTTGATGTATGGATGATGCAAGAATATGGAGTGAGAGAATCTTGGACTAAAAGTTTCTCCTTCACCCACGAGAGTATAACTAGCAGCTTATATTTGGAGTTGATATGGAGTTTCAAGAACTACGAGACTTTATGGGCGGTCGATCGATCATGGATTCATTTTATATGATTCAAACGACAAAATATTTAGAGAAATGGTGATGGATTCTCATTGGACTGAAAGGCTTGCTGTAGCAAGGAATTATATGGTTAGTTCACTTAACTTTAATTAAGTTACTTATGCAGTGAGATTTAATGGCAAATATGTAATCTTTTGGAAGAAAAGAAAAAACTGTTGAAGCAGCAGCATGCGTCACTCCTTTTTGAATATTTTCGCTGCATGCACTACTGGGGGGAGAAGAGCAGTTTCGGAAAAAGTATCATGTCAACTAAAAATTGATCAAGGAGAACAGGAGGAGCAGCAACACGACAAAGAAAGGATATGTAAGATCTATCCTCATGAGGAATTGATATCATGTGAAACTCTTCCTGAGGATTTGATAATGAAAGTATTCTGACGAGACTACCAGTCCGGACTCTAGCAGTTTGCAGTTGCGTCAGTAAGTTATGGTACAATTCAATCTTTAATGATTCAAGATTTTCTGTGGTTCATTATACTCAAAACAAAAATAAAGTATCTCTAGTCTTTAATCTGCTTAATGTATCGAGAGCCGGCTTGCAAACCATTTACTTTCTCAGTTTATAAGGACGAGAAAAGGCCAAGGATATTAGAATTCTCTTAGGTCTAGATATCCAATCTACATATGAAACAATAGGTTTTTGCAATGGTTTAGCTTGTATGAAGGTAATCGGTCTACCTACTGATTCTCGTGGTTCAATAATTGTCGTTAACCCGAACAGGGGTGATTCACTTGTCCTCCCTTATGTACGTCCTACTAAGGAATACATCAACTTGTGTCATGGTTTCGGTTTTGATTCATTATCACAAGTATACAAGGTTGTAATTATTTTTGCATCGGACCCAACAACGAGTTTCTTTGCATGATCATTACATTGGGAACTTTGTTGAGGATTATAGTTCCACACTGTTAATGTCCCCTTAATAAACTTAAAATATAATATGGAAGGGCCACTCCACTCATTGCCAATTGGTTTTGAGTTGGATACCCGTAGTCAAACATGGTATCAGAGCTAGGTCCGTGTGTGAGTAGGCCCAACGGTCACCACACAACGTAGGTCCACGTGTTAGACCCAACGAGACTACACGTGAGGGGGCGTGTTGAAGATTATAGTCCCACATTGTTAATGTCCCCTTAATAAACTTAAAATATAATATGGAAGGGCCACTCCACTCATTGCCAATTGGTTTTGAGTTGGATACCCGTATTCTAACAATCATTATATTGGGAACTTTGTCATGGAGAAAGATCGTTACTAGTACTTTTGATATCTCACCACCACTGGGATCTTCTTTTTTTCCTAGTCGATTAGAGTTTCGAAAACGTTATGCAGACAAGCCACCTTATGCCGGGGTGATCTTTTTTGGAGGACAAAGAATAATGGCGTTCAAATGTGGCTCTCGTTTGACCTCCACGACGAGAGGATTCACTTCATTCGACTCCCGACTGAATGTGCTCTGAAAAACGCTGACAATTGAGCGTCAGTATTTAACAGATGTTCATCTTCTAGAGTTCAAAGGATACCCTTGTATTGCACGTTCTGAGAGAATAACAACAAGATCCAACAATGATCATTGCGGCCATTGTTGTAACTATCAAGCCGGTGTTTGTTGTTGTTGTTGTTACAAGATTCACATGTATATATTGAAGGACAAGGAAAAACAAGTATGGACCAGGGAGGAAACTTTCGATGTTTAGATTATGAATCAGGAAGGTTTACTGCCAACATCGACACTTCTCCTACTCCTACGCCTCGTACACGTATATTGAGTTTCTCCGGTCAAGTGTTATTATATTGGTTTAATGGGGAACTTCTTATATTTTACAATTTGCAAGAGAAACATCTCAAGGTGGTGGAATGCTCCCGCACCTATCCTAGTGTTTTTCGAACTAAGATGAATGAGTATAGGTGATGATGGTGTATCTGATTCTACTGATGAGCTGATGCCTCTTCTCGTTAACAAGCTAGCTGCAGGATGGCTGGCTACGGGAAGAAAATTACGCACTTTTTATGCTTTTTGTTAGTTTTGTTTTGTCCTATTTTAGTTTTTTATTCAGACTACTAATTATTTATTCAAATGCAATCACTGGCTTATTGCTTCTCCACTCCAGTGTATAGTGTATACCATCTCCGCAAACTTCCTCTCGTGCCTATCCTAAAATGGGAAGAAGAAAAAGTAGATTGGACTTTCATTGAAAAGGTGATATGTGAACGTGAGTGACATAATTGGAAGAGAGAAAATCTACTCTTTTTATGTTGAAAGTGGAAGTAAATTTATTATAAGCACGAGACAGGATTAAGAATGTGCATGCATGGCAGATGGTAATGTCATTATTTATGATATCATTATCCACAGAAAACAGTGGAGTTATTGTTAAAGTTGTATACCTCCTTTGTCCTCTTTTTTCTTTTCACATTACATTTTTAGAGGTGTCTCTGACTCTGGACGTCATGTAAACACTCTTCCGGTTCCAGAGGTGGACTCGTGGACTTTGCACGAATTGTCAAAATAGGTTTCTTAGAGCAACCACAGCCACGATCAAATTTGGTTACTAAACCCAAATTTGGTCTCAAAATGTGCCGCAATGGAAGGGACCAAACCCAAATTTGGTCGCCAAAATTAGGGTTTGAGACCAAATGTGGTCATCAACCCAGACTAAACGAAGATATAGTGGGACGGAAGTATTAATAGCGTATGAAAGCAAGCGAGATTTTAGTGACCGTATGAAATCAGACGAGAGTATAATTACCGTTTGAAGATGGGGCGGTGATACAATTAGCGTATGAATCAGGCGCATCTATAAACTCCGCCTAACCGAACACATGTAATACATACGCCCCAACACAGGCGTAGTTATATTGTACGCCTCAATGGGACGTTGGTATATTGTACGCCCCAATGGGACGTTGTTTTAATGTACGCCCCAATGGGACGTTGGTGTATTCACTCGTTTAGTGGGATAATACGTTATTAGAAGAAGATTAGTGGGCTAATACGTTATTAGAAGAAGATTAGCGGGCTAATATGTTATTAGAAGAAGATTAGTGGGCTAATATTTCTGTAAATTCACTAATCAGGCGGTCATTAAAAGTGCGCCTGCAATCAGGCGGTCATTAAAAGTGCGCCTTAATCAGACGGTCATTAAAAGTGCGTCTGAATCAGGCGCACATTAAAAGTGCGCATGATATCAGACGGTCATTAAAAGTGCGCCTGAAATCGGGCGGTCATTAAAAGTGCGTCTGAATTGGGGCGTTTTTTATACTTCTACCTGACTAAAAAATAGTCTTCCATGACTGTGTTTGATCACTGTAAATACCAAAAAAATTTAGCTTTTGGTCTGCTATTTGGCATTTGGTCGACTCCATGACTGTGGATGCTCTTAGCAGCCGGGTTTTTCATGAGATCTCTCGTCTCTGGACTAGAGACTGCATATCGAAGGATGAAAGAAAAGTCATGAGTAGCTCCACTTGTCATCTCTTAAAGTCCCTGGAGTATGATCCACTGACTCATCCAGAAGGATCTTTCAGTGAGACAGAGACGCGGAACTACTTTTATTCAAGTCTCATCCCCGTCATACTACAACATAACTTCTATAAAATAATATGTCTCATTCTCATCATACTACAACATAATTTCTATAAAATAATAAATTTAGGATCAAGAAAAATTATTATTTTAAAAAAATATTATATTATCGATTATTTTATAATATACAAGGAAAACTACATCTAAAAAGGACTATTATCCGGTAGGAAATTAGTCGGAACTCGGAAACCTAGCAACAAATTGTGCTCCGGCTCAAATAATATATAATTATTTTAGAAAGTAATTCCTAGTGTGGAGGCTGAATAATACTTGTAGGTTAAGTAAAATATCGACTAATTTTATAAAAGTATTATATTATTGACTAATTGCAATACAAACATATCATATAAAGCACTCCAAGTATTAATGAAGAATTCCATCACAACCAAAAAATATTGTTTTAAGTTGAATGAACACCTAATCAAAGGAAACCCACTGAACAATTCGAGAGAAACCTAAATCAAACCGAAACCAGAAATTAAACCAAAATCTTATACTGATTTATTATTTTCTAAGCCTAAAAACTCATATGCAAAGCCCTAATCGATCCCCAAAATCCTAAAAACGCCTAGAAACACCTCTGCTCAGAGCGATTCAATTCCCCCTTTTTTGAACACCCTGATTTCAATCTTATTTCAAATGATTCCAATTTTTTCTACCAGCTAAACCTTTTATCCACCGGCCCGTTCACGATGTAGTCTTTAAGTGTGATTGGGATAGGTCTGTTTGATGTTGGTATTGCTTTTAAAAACCCTAATTTCATGGTGATGCGGAATTTCTAATTCAAGACTATGTGGTGTCTTCAATAGTTTTAACCTTTAATTCTGACAATTTTGTTATTATGAAAATCTTGAATCTTCTGATTTGATGATCTTTCAATTGGATCTGATAAAGCCTCAAAAGTGATGTTGTTTTTACCCCTAGCCGAAATTCATCATGAACCTCAAATTCCTCTCTATTCAGGCGGCGATACATCGGCTCTGTGGGTCCTCACTTCAAGTACCAAGGATTCACTGTTCATCCTCTCTGGTTTTGCTGTCCTCTCAGTAATTTTTAAATCTTTCCTTCTCTTCAGATTTTGATGTGGCGTTATGAGATTTAAACAGGTAAGCCTAAACCTAATTTTCTAGCTGTAATCAACCACAACCCAATATTACAACTCCATGTTTTCCTATTTTTCTCAGAATCAGTATCAGTTAATCAATTTTCAAAAGAAACAAAATTGAATATTCAAAACCTATTTTTCTCCTATAAATACTTCCTAAATCCAATCCATCCTTCCTTCTTCTTTATCTATCCTACCTTAGCTCCTTGCTTGTTTAGTTTTTTTCTCTTTCTTTCTGTTTCTCTTATGTTGCTTTCTCTATGTCTAGCTTTTCCGCTAGAAATGTTTCTTCCTTTGGATTTAATGTTCTTAATATTAGGAATGTTCTTTTTCCTGATAGTTCTTGGCAGCATCAGCTGGTCGGTTGTTTTTTAACTAAAATGAATAAAAACTCTTTCTTTCTAGGCAGAGCTCTTAAATATAGATGGAAGCTTTCTAAAGAAATATTTGTTAGCAAGCTTGGTAGAGGTTACTATCTGATTAAGTTTGAGTATGGCAATGACATGTTTTATGTCCTTAGGCAAGGAACTAGAGTAGTATATGGAGATACTTTCCTCTTTCAACCTTGTGATTTCTCAGTTCTTCCTGAAAATTTTGAACTCACCTCTGAAACCTTTGAAATCTCTTTACACAAGCTTTTTCCTGAACAAACTAGAATCCCTAATGTCATTCAAAACACACAAAATTTTGGTACTCTTGTTGCTTTTGATGACCCTATACACTACCTCAACGGTTACAACACCATGAAAATTAGGCTAAAGCTAGACATCACTCAACCACTCATTTCTGGTACAAATGCTCCTAATGATCGAGGATACACCAACTGGATAGATTTTATCTATCAAGATCTCCCAAGGCTATTTTGCAGCCACTGTCGCAGGTTAGGGCACGAACGCAAGGACTGCATTGAGATTTACTTGCTCAACTTTCAAAATATGATGCTCCAACCACCTCCTGAAATACCTCCACAAACTGCAATTAGAGCCTTGGGACCATTTATAGAACCAGAGTATGATGAAGACTACCATCAAGAAATGCTTCACAATGTTGTTTTTGAAGACCCTGATCCAGACTGGAGTGATTGGGGATCCTTACCGTCTAGAGCCACTGAATCCTATGATCAAGACAAGTCTACTGTTTCTTTCTTCGACGGGGAAGGCTATCAGATAACTGGATTTCACTCCGACACTACTTCAGATCAGTCAAAGCCATTCTCAGAACCAAGGATAGTAGAAGAAATCAGCACCTTTGAGGACGCAAGCACTGAGCTAATCTCCTTATCCACATCTCAACCTGCTGAGATTCAACAACCTTTTAGTCCATCAATATTTTTAGTTTCAGACATTGAGGAATCTGAGCTTATATCATATTTTGACCTGCCAAGTCCAGCACTAAAAAGATCGAACCCTGAGCAACAATATTATCTCCACAGCGCAGGCATTGACACCTCATCAGCTCCAAATTCATCAAGAACAGTCACTGATGAAGATATTACACAATGGATAGAGGTTTATCAACCAGCAAAAAGGCTCAAACTTGACTCCTTATATCAAAAAGTTGCTACACCCTCTAGCAATTCTATCATCGGCACATTCAGTTCAGCTACCATTGAAGAAAGCTCTACAATGTCACCATCTACTGCACCACCAGAAGAAACGTAATTTGATAACACCAACATTCACCTCCTTCAGACTATCCCGATGCAACAAAGACACATTAAAGGACCGGTGGATACTTCTCTATATCTCTTGACATCCCTTTATTTTTGGTTAACTCTCTCTATAACCATCCGTAGAATGTTTTTTTTAAATGCTTGCTTAATATGTTTGCTTGCTTATATTTAGTTATCTAGGTTGAGCTGATGGTTTCCACCTTTTTTGATTGCTCGATATAAATATCTATGTTTATATGTTAAAATATTATGTATAGTATAAGTTTGCTCAACTTGGATCCTGATCCTTCTATAGATTAGTTTACTAGTTTGTGTAATTTCGGTATGCTTTCCATTTTCTCTGATATTAGTAATTTTCCTAATTAGTATCTTGAATTCTGTCTTCGAACCTTATAATCTGCATATCTCCCCCTAAACTATAGTCTAACCTGGTTGATAACTTAGACTGCACCTGTGTTCTAACACCTTCTGGTTACTAATTTTGTAGACTCTCCCTTCTTTTAGGTCTTCTGATTGAAACTGCATTGTCTTTTCCCCTAAAACTTACATTCATCTCTTTGCTAATTTGGCCTCTTATAAACTGTGACATACTATTTACTAGACTGCCTTATTGTCTATCAATTGGTTTGTCTTCCTTACTCCTTTTTATTCTCTACTTTTAAGCTTGATATCGACTATTTTTGATGCTTGTCACAATTGATTGCTCTACTTCTTTATGAATTAGAAATATGGTTTCCCCCTTTTTCTTTTTTTTGCACTCTGACAACCTCTGAATCAATAGTTGTCTTATAGCCTATTCCATTAGTGTTCTTTAACTGGCTGGTATACTTGTCTTTGACCTGCAATTTGTTCTTAAGTTCTGACACATTTTGCTTCGATATCTAGTGTAATTGACTCGGTTATTATTTTGTTGTTATCTGCAACTACAGATTAAATGTGTATATTGTGTTTCTGCTTTTAAATTAACTCATTAACACTTTCTTAAATTTGTTCTGATCTCTATTTACCCAGCTCAGTTATTATCTTACATCCTTGTTCACTGCATTTTAGGCTGATTTGTGTTTTGCTTCCAAGGGCATCTGATTATTAACATCTTCCCTTCTCTTGCATTTACTGTGACAATTCTGATTTAATAAGTCTGCTTCTCTCTGCAATTTAGATTGCTTTAGACTGGCACTTGATATAACTCAGTAACTCCTCATTTAGTGTAAATCTGCTTGAATCTTCTTGATATCTGACTCTTTGCAGTCCCTTTCTAAGCTTTCACAATTGAAGACAATCCTTAGTATAATAAGTCATCTTTCCTTACACTCTCATAGACTGTCCTTACATTTTTTTTTCCAGACCTCTACTGAATTCTAAGCTTCTTAACCTCAATCCATGTTGCACATTTGACACTTAACGGTCTTAACAGTTCCTCAACTATTTACCTTACCTTGTAATTATAGAATTCTCAAAGACTTATTTCTGCATCTGTTACTACTTTAAGTTTCGTTAGAATTACTCAGCTCCTTCTTTTATGCACAATATTCCCTGTTGAATGTTATAATTTTCATAGTCTAACAATATCTAATCTTTTTTCCACAAAACACCTTCTTCATCATTAATCCCATTTAAACCAAATTATACCATATCCCCTACCATATCCCCAAAGCCCATTTAAACAAAACCAACACTGAACCTAAACTTATTCTTCCTCTCCATCGCTTAGCCCAATTAGACAATTTACCTTTTCAATACGAATATTATTTCATGGAATTGTCAAATCATAAACCTCCCACCCGCAATTCAACATTTAAAAGGACTAGTCTCTCTTCACAATCCTAGCATCCTATTTCTCTCCGAAACGCTAGATAACGATCAACACATAAGAAGATTAGCACAATCCCTTCAATTCAATAACTACTTCAACATTCCCAAAATTGGAAGACGAGGAGGACTTTTCCTACTGTGAGAGGATAACCTAAACATCCAAATATTATTACATTCTCAAAATTTCATCCACACAAAGGTTACACCACCACCTCCAGAACAACCATGGTTCTTCACGGGTATCTATGGCCCTCCACATCCAGATATAAGGAAAAATCTTTGGCATGATTTTCCAACAATATTCAACAATATCAATCCTTCCACACCTTGGCTACTGATAGGAGACTTCAACGACGTTTTAAACCAATCAGAAAAAAAAGGAGGAAGACAAGTGACATATGCTCAATCTTAACCCCTTCTCACTTTAATGGACCAGATGGGTTTTATAGATTTAGGATTCTGAGGATATCCTTACACTTGGACAAACAACCAATTGGGGAAAGATAATATCCTAGAAAGACTAGATAGGGGTTTAGCAAAACAAACTATGGCGAACAGCAAACCCCCATGCGGCAATTACACGCCTTCCAAGAATAGCATCTGATCATGCCCCAATACTTTTACAAAAGAAAGCAATGGATTGGCAAGGAACAAAAACTACAAATTCGAACACCTCTGGCTCTCTCATCCCCAACTTAAGCAAATAGTCGAATCGGCTTGGGAACAACAACATGATAATGAACCGACACTCAACCTCCAACTAAAGCTCATAACAACAGGACAAACTCTCTTAGAATGGAACAAAGAAATTTTTGGACACCTACCAACGAAGATCAAGGAATTAACAGCCAAGATAAAGAACGCCCAACACCAATGTGCATCCCAAACAGGTTCAGATCTGGATCACTGGTTGATTCTAGAAAAACAACTAAGAATAGAACATGAAAAACTATTACAATGTCATGCAACATACTGGCAACAAAGATCTAGAATTCAATGTCTTCAATCAGGAAATCTCAACACAACTTTTTACCACACTAAAGCTACCATCCACAGAGCTTGCAACAATATACAACAACTTCAAGACACACAAAACAACTGGATTACCAAAAAAGAAGACGTTGTTCAACTCATTCTAGATCACTATTCTCAACAATACACGGCCCCACCTACAGAAATAAATGAAGATCTTTCTGTAAACATCAGACCGAGGCTGACTCCAAGACAATCAGACCAACTTACGAAGGAAGTAACCACAGAAGAAATCAAGCAAGCCCTTTTCTCCATAAATTCTGAAAGTGCTCCAGGACCGGATGGCTATACAAGTAAGTTCTTTAAAGTTTTATGGGAAACAACTAACCCTCAACTGGTAGAAATGGTTAAGGCCTTCTTTAATAATCTTAATATGCACCCTCTCATGAATCACACAAACATAACACTAATACCTAAAATAGACCACCCTTCAAAACCTTCACAATTCAAACCGATAGGACTCTGTAACGTCACTTATAAAATCATTTCAAAAATATTATTCAACCGACTTAGACCTATTCTCCCCTTCCTAATAAGCCCTTTTCAGAGTGCTTTTGTTCCACAAAGATCAATTCACGACAATATAGAAATTGCTGGGGAACTGTTCCATAATATCAGAACCTCAAAATCCACCAAAGATCCAAAAATAGCTCTAAAATTAGACATCCAAAAATCCTATGATAGCCTAGACTAGGGATTCATCAAACTTCATTTACAAAACTGGGATTCCCATCAGCCTTTATAGACTACATCATGTTATGCGTTACAACAGTTACATACTCCATCAAAATAAACGGTACACCCCATGGATACATCACACCAAGTAGAGGTATTAGACAAGGTGACCCACTATCATCCTATATTTTATCATATGTGCTGAAATCCTATCGACAAACCTGGGAAACCTCCAAAGCCAAAAATTAGTTCCAGGACTTAATATATCACAAAAAGCACCTCCCATAATTCATCTAATGTATGCGAATGATCTTCTGATTACGTATAAAGCGTCAGATCGGAGTAATCAACACCTTAAAACCCTCCTCCAAGCCTATAGTTCTTCTGCAGGGCAAGTAATTAATACTACCAAATCAGTAATCATCCATCACCCTAATTTAGACCCAATCAAAATAAATGATCTTCAGCATTTTTTTAATATGCCAACCACTTCAAAACCTCCAACCTATCTAGGCATACAGTTGAAACAGGGAAGAGCAACAAACCGAACTTTCACTCCCTTCTACAAAGACTAGCTAGAAAAGCAAAATGATTGATGACAAAATGCCTAACGCCAGTAGGAAGACTCGTTCTCATCAAAACCTCCCTAACACCAACCTCCAATCACATAATGCAAACACAAAACCTACCCAAAAATATAAACAAACAAATAGATCGTATAACCAGGAATTTTTTTTGGGGACACGACTCAACAACCAAAAAACTACACCCCATAAGATGGGATAAAGCAACAAAACCAATAGCCGAAGGAGGATTGGGAATAAGGAAAAGCGCTGACCATAATAAAGCCCTTCTCATGAAGAGAATTTGGAATTTACATGAACAACCTAACTCTATATGCAGAAGTCTATTCAGTGCAAAATACTTTAATAAATAACCAATTCTACAAGGAAACATCTCCATTCCATCCTCTTCCAGCCCTCAATGGAGACAACTTGCTTCAATTATCCCTACCATGCAAAATTTAGTTTTCCATTGTATTGGAAATGGGTTATCAACACCAATAGAAGTGAACTGGATTCCACACTCCCCAAATCTAGATCCAACACATTATTACCCAATCAAAATGGTAGCGGATATCATCGACCCTTTCTCCCACTCCTGGAATCATGAAAAATTGAGCACCTTTCCCAATCAAACAATTCAAAAAATCATCAATATCCACCTTCCACAAAACAATACCCCAGATAAAATTATCTGGCCACACTCAAAATCAGGAAGCTACACTACATCTTCAGGATACAAATGTCTAACACATGGTCAACCAACCCACACACCTTTACAACCTACCAAATTCCTATGGACTTTACCATGTCTACCAAAAATTCGGATTTTCTTGTGGAAATCCATCAATGAAGGTTTACCAACCTTCTCTCTCTTACATCGAATCCATTTGACCAACTCAGACATATGCCCAAGATGCAATTCTGATAAGGAACTAGCAAGCCACCTTTTAATTCACTTTCCAACTGCAGCTACTTCCTGGAACAACTTATTCAATCAACTTACAAATACACCAAACACCAGCCATACCCATACCTTCACCTTAACTCCACAAACAACTATATCTCAAATCCTACAACAACCAACATCAACTGCGACAATCTCCTACTTCTGTTTTCTATTCTGGACCCTATGGCTATCCAGAAATGATCTAATTTACCATCGAAAACAAACAACATCAGAAGAAATACTAGCCTGGGCACAAAAACTACAACAAGAATATTCCTGGGCACAGCGAGCTTCACCACCAATCATACCAGAAGCTACACCAATAGTCAACCACACAATAACTGATCAAAGGATGACAACAATATTGGTAGGCTGCTCCGCTCCAAATACCAACTGGATCAAAATTAACACAGATGGAGCAGCCAGAGGCCACCCAAGATTTGCAGGGGCGGGTTTCGTCTGCAGAGACTCTGATGCACGAACAATAATAGCTTTGTCACAACCATTAGGAATTACTACGGCACTAACTGCAGAAACATGGGCCTTACTATTGGCTTCAAGAACAACAACAGAGAGACAATGGCCTAAAATTCTCTTTGAAACAGACTCGGAGAACCTCATGCGTCTCATCACAACAACTACAACACTACCGTGGTACATAACAGTAATGATTAAAGAAATAAAAAACAGACTGAGGCAAATTCCGCAAGTCGCTGTACAACACAACTACAGAGAAGGAAATCAAGCAGCGGACGGACTGGCAAACCATGCAGCAGATGGAAGTCAAACAGGAAACTGCTCAACCAAAATCTGGGACCAGGCAATCCCATCTTTTATTAGTCACATTTTCTTTCAAGATTTTGTGGGTACCAAATACCCAAGACAAGTTGTAAACTAAATCCTTTTATAATAAATATATGCTTCAAAAAAAAAAAGCATTAATGACACTTCAAAATTACTTCTTGTTGCGGTATAACAATGTGCCCCGGGTACTTTGATTGTATTACGAATTATTAGGGATGAAATACAACTTGATTTGAATTTGAAAAAAAAACGAACCAATATTATGTTATATTTTGGGAAAGCTTAATATGTATGAAATTAATTTTTTATTTTTCTAGTAGTATTATTATTTTATATATTATTTGGTACCTAATAATCATTAAAAGGACTTTTGAATTGTATTATTTTATCGAATTTATTATTTTATCACTAAAAACCCGAATCAGGATCAGAAAATTTTATTATTTTAATAAAAATATTATATTATTGAGTATTACTTTAAAAAAGTTATACTATAGTCAACGTTCATGTGTGAACAAAATATAAATGTATGAAAAATACAAAATATGCCCATTCACAGTTCACACACAATTTTATTTTATTTTATTTTGTTATAGTACAATAATTGATCATATAGTAGTATATGCGTTAGGTGGTACGTCCGTCGTAATATTCCATAGTTTGGAAGCAGCATTTGCTAGGGACGTGAATTGATTTCATCTGCAATTTCTAAGCATATACGCTGTATGATTGTGTGGAAATTGTTTTTTTAGTAATGGTTTGGGCATGGGGTCGTAGTATTATGAGTTGTTGTTGTTTTGCTAAATGGATATATATATCGAAAATGCTGCATTTCCCCCTGTTTCTTTACCCCACCCTTCCCCCATTAGGTGGTAGCGATCTTAGCCCTTAATCTCTTGGATTGGAATTAATAGGAGGTCT
This sequence comes from Papaver somniferum, assembly GCF_003573695.1. Taxonomy (NCBI): domain Eukaryota; kingdom Viridiplantae; phylum Streptophyta; class Magnoliopsida; order Ranunculales; family Papaveraceae; genus Papaver; species Papaver somniferum. The sequence goes on along the minus strand of NC_039362.1, from coordinate 131,588,579 downwards.
TTTGAGTGACATCAAACCACTATCTGTTTGACACCTAATGAGAGAAGGGGGTGGGGAAAAGGAGTGGAAGAAGACTAGCATTTTCGTGTATATATATATAGCTCATGCTTCTAAATTCTCGACTAGCACCACCGCTGTACTATTACTGGCTCACTGCATCTCCAATGTGTACGTGCTTTTCTTGATGATATTTTTTTTAGTTTTTTCCCCCAAATCTCAAACTCAATGATGACCTGACTTCATTTTGAAGACAAAGCTTGACCTGGATGCAAACGCTCAAAATGCCGATTTTCTACATCAACGTTGTGTATCCCAATCCCACTTGATCCATAATATTCCGTTTACATGCATTAAACTTGAAAATATAACTTGTTTTCAAAAAAAAAAAAAAATTTAAAAATATAACTTACATTTAAATTTGTCCTAATGAACTTTTTTATGACATTTCCGGCAACCGATGCAACATATATTCACGTTATTTTTGACGGACCGGTATATTGATGCCTATTAGAGCACCTGACTAATTCCTGTGATAAATAAAAATCATGGACGATTCCAGGATTATTTTTGACGGACCAGCATATCCATGTCTCTTAGAGCACCTGACTAATTCATGTGACAGATAAAAATTATGGGAAAGCAATCTTCAAGTGATCGAATGACCAATATGAAACATTCCGAGTTTACATCAAATGACTGTCTCACACAAATCATGTAAGATGTTACCAGGCGATTTTCACATGATCATCTTTTGACATTCGTCAAGAATATAATATGAACTTGGTTAAAGCGAAAGCTTACCAACACATATTTCGAGAAATATGTAAGCAAGTTAAATTTAGCTTGAAATATCAAATGTGTATAATCGAAGTCTATATATATATACGACTTTTGTCTCAAATAGGAGATATAGTAGATAGACTTTTGAGTGATAGATGAGTTCAAGTCTCCACATACCTTTTGTTGATGAAATTCCACAAGCTCCCCTTAGTAGTTCTTCGTCTTCAATCGATGAACGTCGTGAAGACTAATGCTCAACTACACTTACTATCCTAATCCGAGACTTAGCTATAAGTAGACTAGAAATCAAGCCTTATAGTTTTGGCAACTAAACTTGACAACAAGCTTAAGATAGCAACGCTTGCGAGTTCGACCGAGCAGTGCTATAACAATCTCCCCCTTTGTCAATTTTAGTGACAAAACTATCAACACATATGGATTACAAAATAAATAAACTTTGTAGCTTCTCATCCAAATGCTTGATTTCCATGGTTCTTCAACATTACTCGAAATCTTCGTCATTTCCAAGTACTCCGGTGATTCTGAACGTGTTCAAATCAGCATCATAGTCGTTGAAGATCCGTAGCTATAACAATGAGAAAACAGTAGATCTCAATCATTGTTATACAATGTCATAGTATTATTACACAACATCAAAGTCCAATTGTATCACAACTTTGACAACAATACTATGGTGATATGTATTACTCCCCCTTAGTCAATACTTCATCTCACATGAAAACCACTCCCCCTTCATAATGATCCATAAACCATATGCATTTGTAGTGTGAATTACACATTAATTCTCCCCATTTTTATCAATATAAATTGGCAAAGGTACGAAAACTAGTGGGATCCTAATGAAATTTCCATAGAGATACTTCATGACCAAAAGAGAACATATCAACTTTGCTTCGATGATTTCACATAGCCAAAACTAGTGTATTCATCGAGTTTATAAAGATACAAGAAACTCCTACAATATTCCATAGCCGCACTCCCCACAAATATTCGGCAATGAAGCACAAGTTCAATTAAGAACTCTCCCCCATAAAATGCCATTCCCGAAAGAACAACAAGAGCGACCTTACTATCACAAGAAAAGAAGGATTTAAAAGAATACTTTGATACCTAACAGAACTGTTATCTACATAGAAACAAATGCGAAATTGAACCAACACTACAGTGACGTTCTAAGCCTTGATTGCCCAAAAGATATGAATGATCCCAGGGGCAAAAGTCTAGAAAACTAATGAACCAAAAAACCACCAATAGACTGCCGTAAGTGTTGAAACGTAGCAGTATCTAAAGGTTTGGTGAGAATATCAGCCAATTGTTGTTCGGAAGGCACAAATTCCATATTGATGATACCATTTTCATAGAGATCTCTAATAAAATGATACCTTATGTCGATGTGATTAGTTTTGAGTGTTGAACGGGATTCTCTGCGAATCGCACTTGAGTTATCACAAAAGATCTTCATTACACCAGTGTCAATTCCATAATCAGAAAGAATTTGTTTCATCCATAGAAGTTGAGTATAACATGAACCTGCAGCAATGTATTCTGCTTCGCATGTAGACAGGGATTGTGAGTTTTGTTTCTTGTTATGACGTGCCACAAGATTCAACCCAACATTAAAATCCCCCCTAAGTACTCTTTCTTTCTTCTACACATCTTGCCCAATCTGCATCTGAATATGCAGTAAGATCAGTGTTAGTATCAAAAGTATAGGATAGTCCATACCCGCTAGTATATTGGATATATCGCATAATCCTCTTCGCAGCTGCAAGATGAGATTCTTTTGTATTAGCCTGAAATCTAGCACAACAACCAACACTAAAAGCAATATCAGGTCTAGTAGTTGTACGATACAAGAGGCTTCCACTGATAGATCGATAAAGCTTTTGATCCACATTTACTCCTTTCTCATCTCGATGCAGTTTACCAGTAGTGGATAGGTGTCAGTTTTGGAGTTGACTTATCAAGACCGGACCTTGTCACAAGATCCTTAGCATAATTTTCATGAGATAAGTAGATTCCATCCTTATGTTGTTGAATCTGTAATCCTAAAAAGAATTTTACTTCACCAACATTGCTCATTTCAAACTCTTTCCCAAGAGAGACTTGAAAATCTTTTGCAAGTTTCTCAGAAGTCGATCCATAGATGATATCATCTACATAAACTTGAGCAATGAAAATATATTTCCCATTCCACTTGGTAAACAAGGTTTTATCAGCTCCACCTCTCGGAAAACCTTTCCTGAGTAGGGAAGTAGTTAGTTTTTCGAACCAGGCACGAGGTGCTTGTTTTAACCCATATAATGCCTTTTTGAGTTTAAGGACATGATCTGGGAGGTCAGGATTTTCAAATCCCTTTGGTTGAGTAACATAGACCTCTTCCTTTCAATTTTTGTTTAGAAACGCGGATTTTATGTCCATTTGAAACATCTTAACCTTAAGAAAACAAGCATGAGCTAATAGTAACCGAATGGACTCAAAGTGTACCACGGGAGCAAAGGTTTCGTCAAATTCGATACCTTCAATCTGTGAATATCCTTGAGCGACAAGTTTGGCTTCTGAGAATGGTACCAAATTCATCAGACTTGTTCTTGAATATCCATTTGGTATCAACAATATTGATATTGGAGGGATAAGGTACGAGCTCTCATACATCTTGTCTTTGAAATTGATTTAACTCTTCATGCATTGCATTCACCAAAAAGGGATCGCTAAGAGCTTCATCAATATTTCTGGGTTCTACCTGCGAAAGATAACAACCAAAATTGCAAATATTTTGAAGTTGCCCTCTTGTCTTAGCCGTAGAATCCTTTCCTCCAATAATACTGTTAGTATCATGATTTCTTTGAACCCATAGGTGTCTTGGAGTAACACGTTCTTGTTCAACAGGAATAGCTTGATTAGTGCTCTTCTCCTCATCACTGGAAATATCAGGATCAACGACTGTTGGAACAACTTCAACTGATTCTGGGATTTCCTTGACTTTCTCAATTCTCTCAATTGAGGCAATTCAGTAGGAGAACTATCATGACGAAAATTGCTCAGATCATCAATGATGACATTTGCAGATTCCATCATGACTTGGGTTTTGAGAATAAATACTCGAAAACCACGACTATCAGATGCATAGCCAAGAAAGATGCCTTCATCGCTTTTAGAATCAAATTTCCCTTTCTGTTCTCGATCTTTCAGAATGTAGCACTTACTTCCAAGCACTCTAAGATAATGTATGTTGGGTTTCTTTCCGTACCACAACTCATAAGGAGTGTTTAGGGTTTTAGACCGTAGGTAAACACGGTTGATCAAATAACATGTTGTTAACACAGCTTCTCCCCAAAACCTTAACGGTAGGTTTTTGTTGTAGAGCATTGCCCTGACCATTTCCTGAATGTTCATATTCTTCCTTTCTGTAGCTCTATTATCTTGAGGAGTAATGAGTGGTGAGTATTGTTGAATAATCCCCAATTTGTCACAAAATTCAAACACCTTAGTGTCCTTGAATTCAGTTCCACGGTCGCTTTCTTTAGCTTGCGACCTTGTTCATTCTGGATTTTTTTAACAATAATCTTGAATTCACCAAGGGTTTCATTCTTATGAGGTAAAAATGCCACCCAAGTGAATCTGGTGTAATCATCTACCATAACTAAAGCATACTTCTTCCCAGCAACCGTAGGTTGTTGAATAAGATCGAAGAGATCCATATGAATTAAATAAAGTGGAGCTTTAGTGAGAATGTCTCAAGATGATTTATGTGGAACTTTCGTTTGTTTACCCTTTTGACAGGCAACACAGACACCATCAATCTTTGCATTGATTTTGGGAACTCCTCTAACAAGTTCTTTGTTAATGATCTTAGTTAGAAGGCGATAATTGATGTGACCAAAACACTCATGCCAAAGATGTGTAAATTCCACCTTAATCAAATTGCAAAAATTACTTTTCCAGTTTTGTATACAATGTCACATCCATTCGCATTGAAGACAACTTTATGGCCTTTGTCAAAAATTTGACTAACATAAAGAAGAATTGCGGTCATACCTATACTACATCATGGATTTCAGGAACACCGGGAATTTTGATTATCCCCTTCTTGCTTATGTAGCAACAACTCCCATCTCCGAATGTTACAGGACCTCCTTCAAAGTCGCTTGAATTCACAAACCATGAAAGATCTCCAGTCATATGTCGGCTACATCCACTGTCAAGAAACCATTGAAAGGGTGATGTTGATTTTATGGCAAAATATCCCATACTAACACTATTATCCCGTTTGGGATTTCTTGTTAGATTTGTACATCTTTTTAGAGAAGTAAACAGTTGTTCAGTTTTCTTGTAAAGATTATTCGCAACCTTTAAACTTTTCCAGAAGGATGTACATGTATGTTGAAAATGATTGTGAGAATCACAAAACATACATGGACCAACATCTTTAATCCCATCTGAGTGGTTCTGAGTCCTATCAGGTTTTACAGAGCCTAAACCTCTCTTATCCCCGTACTTGCTACAATTCTTCAGAGAAGAATTAGAGGAGTTATTCAAATCCATTGAAGAAACTTTTAACATACTTCAAATCCTTATACTTTGAAATTTCTTCAATAAGATCAGAATTGATCCGGATTTGTTCATCCAACTTTTTCTGGAGAATAACCAGCTCTTCAGAACTTTCTCTAAGATCAGAGTTAAATCCTTATGAAGCGTTTATTGAGACTTTACTATCCATAGAGTCAGATTGCTACAAACACAGACTTATAAGGTCTTAAACGTGTTTTCCTGCTCTGATACCAATTGAAAAAGCGGGGGTCTAACTACCACACCCAATATTTCGCTTAGCAATCTGTATGGACTAACTCCAATACACTTTCAAGAGAATCCACTAGACAGTCAGACTCAATGATAAGAAAAGTATATCCAAGAGTTATATCTTTATTTCTCAATTCAATCTGCAATCAAACAAATAAGAATTTTCGAGCCCGATTGAATATAAGAAATAACTTGGACGGTATCAAAAACCAATATCTGTCAATTAATTTAATCAACAACCAAAGGTTGGATTCACAACTGATTGAACTTACGCACAATCTGTGATATTTCAATTATATAAACAAATATAATGCGGAAAAGAAATAACATAGACACCAGAAGTTTTGTTAACGAGGAAACCGAAAATGCAGAAACACCCCGGGACCTAGTCCAGATTTGAACACCACATTGTATTAAGCCGATACACACACTAGCCTACTCCAAGTTAACTTTGGACTGGAATGTGATCCAAGGTACAATTGCGATCCTTAGTCTTTGATCCCAGCAGGATACTACGCACTTAATTCCCTTAGCTGATCTCACCCACAACTAAAAGTTGATACGACCCAAAGTCGAAGACTTTAATAAACAAATATGTATCACACAGAAAAGTTTACAAGAATAGATAAATCTGTCTCCCGCATAATTACCTACGAGTTTTGTTCCGTCTTTTGATAAATCAAGGTGAAAAAGAACCAATTGATATATCGTACTTATATTCCCGAAGAACAGCCTAGAAATATCAATCACCTCACAATAATCTTAATCGACTAGCGAAACAAGATATTGTGGAATCACAAACGATGAGACGAAGATAATTCTGACTACTATTCTATCTTTCTATCGGAGAATTTATCTCGAGCCAATTTTATAATTGTACTCAATACGATAGAAACAGTAAGATTAGATCACGCAACTACAGAGAAAATAGTTGGGTATGGCTTCACAATCCCAATGAAGTCGGGTCTTAGTAAAAACCTAAGGTTGAAGGAGAATCGGCTCTAGTTTATACAACTAGTATCACACAGGAGGTGTGGGGATTAGGTTTTCCAGTTGTTAGAGTTCTCCTTTATATATTCTTCAAATTAGGGTTTTCAATCAATGTTATCTTGGTAACAAAACATTCAATATTCACAGTTAGATGAAAACCTGATTAGACTCAAGCTAATATCTTTAAACCGTTAGATAGAACTTAGCTTGTTACACACAATTGAAAAATGACTTCATTTGGATATGAGTAACCATACCTAAACGTGTACACCCTTGTTGGCTCAATAATATTTAACCGAAGTTAGCCATATGAACACTTTCATATCAACCTCATTCAAGTCATGACATTATATCCACGGTTTGCAAAATATTGTGTTCCTTATTATATAAATGTATTAGTTCATGAACAAACCGATTTTAGAGCTTAACTTACTCAAGTATGCATACGGGTACGCATACCTAAGTAGCCGGACTAAGTTTTGGTTCGCCAGTATGCGAACGGGTACGCATACCACTAAATATAAACCAAACCCAACAGAAAATTTTGGAACTTGAACTTACGCCAGTACGCATACCGGTATGCATACTATAGTTCCCAGACTTTTATTAACCAACAAGTATGCATACTATGGTTCCCGGACTTGGATTACACATATGAAAGTACGCATACTGTGCTTATAATCCAATCATGGTTAAGTGTTCTAAACTCTTATTTCAATCATTGAAATATTCTTTGGAGACAACAATAGCTGTCTCACACAAACTATTAGCTTCAAAGAAATTTTCAAGTGATCGAATGATCAATACGAAACATTCCGAGTCTACATCAAATGACTGTCTCACACAAATCATGTAATATGTTACCAGGAGATTTTCACATGATCATCTTTTGACTTTCGTCAAGAATATAAGATGAACTTGGTTAAAGCGAAAGCTTACCAACACATATTTCGAGAAATATGTAAGCGAGTTAAACTTAGCTCGAAATATCAAATGTGCATAATTGAAGTCTATATAGCTATACGATTTTTGTCTCAAATAGAAGATAAAGTAGATAGACTTTTGAGTGATAGATGAGTTCAAGTCTCCACATACCTTTTGTTAATGAAGTTCCACAAGCTCCTCTTAGTAGTTCAATCGATGGACGCCGTGAAGTCTAATGCTCAACTACACTTTCTATCCTAATCCGAGACTTAGATATAAGTAGACTAGAAATCAAGACTTATAGTTTTGGAAACTAAACTTGACAAACAAGCTTGAGATAGCAATGCTTGCGAGTTCGACCGAGCAGTGCTCTAACAAGAAGTTTCCTAACCTCCACCTTTGAAGCATTTAAAAAGAGATTGTATCATATGGAAACTTTAAATGAGATACAAAGCTACCACCTTCCACCACCTTGAAACCTTCCAGTCTACTCTGATCCACAACATCATTAATTAAAATATGGAGAACCTCAACCACAAAAAGAAAAAGAAAGGGTGACAATGGGTCGCTTTGTCTTATACCTTTAGAAGGTTTTATTCTATTTGTTGTTTCACCATTGACTAGTATTGAGAATTAAGCACCTATCACACACCATTTTATCCACTGGATCCGCTTCTCACCAAACCCATTTTCCCCCCAAGATAGTGAACAAAGAATTTCAATTGAAGTTATCAAAAGCCTTCTCCATATCTATCTTACAAAAAATACTTGGTTTCTTTTTCCTTAATCAGCTATCAATACATTCGTTGGCAATTAAAATACCATCAAGTATTTGCTTGTGTTTTATAACGGCTCCTTGAGCATTAGAAATCAAACCAGGAATCAATGTCTTTAGTCTTTTAGTAAGTATCTTAGAAAGCATCTTATAGAAACTGCTTATTAGACTTAAAGGTCTAAAATCCTTTGGAGTTGTTGAGTCTTCTTTCTTAGGGATAAGCTTTAAGAATGACATGTTCAATCTCCAGTCTACCTTGCCCTTATTATACAACTCCTGCATTGCCTTCATTACTTTATTTTTCACAGTACACCAACATGCTTTGTAAAACTCCAAATTAAAACCAGCTGGCCCTGGTGCTTTATTGGATCCACATCTCTTGATAGCATTAAGAACCTCCTACTCCTCAAAAGGTATTTCAAGCCAACCTTTTTGTACAACATCAATTTTCTTGAATTTCAAGTTCTCAAAAGAAGGAGACACGGAAGAAGTTGTTGTGAAAAGATTAGAGTAGTATTGTTGAATCTCCCTTTTGATAATCTATTGATTGAAAACATTTACACCTACAATCTCCAACTTAAAAATACAATTTCTTTTCCTTTTAGCATTAACAATTTGATGGAAATATTTTGTGTTTATATATTCATCTCTGAAACCCCTGACTTTAGCCCTTTGAAAAGCACTTTTATCTCTAGTGACCTTGACATTATTGAGATTGTGTAACAAATCAACTCTATATTCTAGTTGTGAAGCGGATAAAGCTGTATTTTCCTCCGCAAGGTTTAACACCTTAATCTTTTTAATCAACTCCTCCTCCGTCTTTTTCACGTCACCAAAAGTGGCTTTATTCTAATTCTTGATAAAGAATTGGAGATTCTGTAGCTTCCTAAAAAGAATATAACTTGGTGTCCCAGTAAACTCCAGTGCATTCTACCAAACGTACACCAACTTAACAAAATCAGGGTGTTGAAGCAAATGATTCTCAATCTTGAAACTAGATTTATTCCTAACAGGAGATGTAAGATCCAACAACAAAGCATTATGATCTGATATAGTTCTTACTAGCGCAATTTGAGTTGCATTATTAAATTTAGAATCAAAAGAAGAAAAAATAAGAAATCTATCGAGTCTGCGAAGTGATGGATCATCCTGCTTATTGCTTCAAGTGTAAGATCCATCATTCAAAGGTAAATCAATTCATTATTGGTCAGAGATGAAATCATTTAGAAAATTCATATTCCTCACATATCTACCAGCCTTGTTTCTCTCATCATCACTTCTAACAGTATTAAAATCACCTACAAAACACCAAGCCTCATGTGACCAATGTCTTACTTCTTTAAGATCTTTCCAGAAAGCTTCCCTAATGTTAACATGTAGAATAATCATTAGTCATTATGAACCCGAAGTTATTATTTCTGAATCTAAAAATCCAGGATATAGAATTAATCCCTATCCTCTTATCTAACAACTCCAAGCTAAGATTATCCCAAATAGTGAAAAGAAGACCACTATTGCCTGCAGATCTTTATGAAGGTGTAAACTCTCATCCAAAATCAGAATCATACCACAATTGCCTAATAAACCAAGAAGAAAAAGAATCCATTTTAGTTTCTTGGATTGTACATATCAAACATCTATGAGTTGCAATCAAATCTTTAACAGCTATTTGTTTATTATAAGCATTTAATCCTCTTATGTTCCAATTTAAGATTTTAGTTCCCATTAGAAACCACAATTTCCCTTCAGCTAACTTCTTAAAATTCCTCATTCAACTCCTTACATCTGTTTGAGCCATTAGATTCACAACTATCTTGAGTCTTCTTACCATCGGCAATGGCTTTGTATCTATCTTTGTATTTAAACAGGATCTCTCAAAAACTTCCTTTTCCTAGTTTTCATCTCTTAAAGTGATACCATCAAGCATGCTACATAGCCCAAACACCAGTTTAAAAGTATAAAAAATTACTTTATTGGAGGCAATATTAGTTCCATGAATATCCCCCAGGTTGATTACAGTTTGATCCTCCACCACATTAAAAAGATTAACAGGAGAAGTTGGAGCATCCATTGCAGTCGTAGACTTCTCACCCACCTGACTCTCATGCACAACCAACTCTAGGTCATCATGCAAAGATGAGGATTTAAACATTGGTTTGCATTTAAGTCCAAAAACTCCTCAACACCAGAAGAAAGGGGAACTCCACCTGCACATCCCTCTCTCCTGGGTGAAGACTGACTACCAGATTCTGATTGAGAAAAAAAGTGTCTGGGAACTACAACACCACATCCAAACTCACTTTGTGTTCCAACAGCCTCTGATGCCAACACACTATCAATTAATTCCAATCTACATGAGATCGATGGGTACTACACCTGCACATCCATCATCATCCAACATTTGAAATTTATTGACAATAAAGGTTACAACTCTATTCTGAGAAAATATCTCATCACCAGTATTCTCAAAAACATAGTTATTAACCTCTCTCACAGAAGCTTTATTGAACTCAACGTTAACAAAACCCCTGGAGCCAGAAAGAAAACGATCAACTCCCTGATCTTTTCTTGCTAGAGACGAGCCCTCAGAGTGTATCGAGTTAGTCATAGAAGTTTAATTGTTCTCCAATCCAAGAATAGAATCCGTACCTCGATTTACCTGATCTGGCTCGCCGGAGACCGATTCTGTGACTCAGACTGATTTATCCCCTGAAAAAGCGGGAGGAGATATTTTTGAATTTGAATTTTTTTGATCAAACTCATTAAGTATCATATCGAATTTGAAATCTTATTCAATCGAGATTTCCCATTTCTGGTATCTATCTTCCACTACAAGAATCGTCGGAATATCATATAAATCCCCTTTGACAGATATTCTGAAGAAATTTGAATTTGCCAACTTCAAATAATAAGTAGAAATTTCAATTAATCCGCCTAACGAATCTTCAATAGATCTGAATAATTTAGAATTCCAAAATCTTTAAGGAATACCACGGATTTTTAACCATTTTCCAAATTTTACCATAACCTGAATTGGACTAATGTGATCACGTGATTGAACTGACTTGACTGACATTAAATTCTTCATAATTGATTCCTCCCGATCAACGAATTGAGAGATGTTGACAACAACATTGTCCACAATAATCTTCTTTGGCCTCCATAAATCAAGCGAATACTCCTTCTTAAGAACCACTTTCGTAGATTGCTCATCAATAATTTCAAAATCAATGAAGGAGTCCCACATCAGCTGATTTCTCACCTCCCTAGTCAATCTCCGACATCTAACAAATCCTTCAAATTTAATCATCCCCACATAAGGTCTGATTTGAATTTATTTATTTGGTAAAGCTAATGCAAAATCAAAACTAATTAATAATTGCTGGATGGCTTTCCTAAGAATATTATTATCTTTCTGCAGCCTATGAATCTCCCTGCAAAGCATAGCCCAATAAAAGCTTCCCTCTCCACATGGAATGCACAAAGCATAAGATCTAGCCCCATCCCCTGTCCTAACTCTTGAAATCCTCATATATCGACCTGCTTCATTTTCCCTCATACGAAGATTCACCTTCTGTTCTTGGTCATCTCTTCCTTTCACAAGATGAAATTCTAGCTTCCTCTAAAACATCCACCAACCAACAAGCAACATCCGCATAGAACTGATCCATGAGCTAAATCCATTACTTTTCCTCTCCTCCAATATTAGTTCTTTAGATCCCATTGAAACCATGAAAATTTTGCTCCCAAGGTAGAATGTTTTTTTCGCTCCTTCTCTCTCCATTTCGCTCCATCATTATTTTGACGGAACAATATATCGATTCCTCTTAGAACACCAAACTAATTTTTGTGACAGGTAATAACCATGGAACTTTTCATCCATACCATACTTAGCCACGTCAATATACGAAAATTTACCGAAAATATGATCCCTCAACCTCCAGTACAAAATGTATTCAACCTTGCTACACTCGCCGCAGTTTTACACTTCGATTTGTCCCGAAAGGAATCGCACGGTCCCAACCTAGCGTGCTTAGCATTGGTATTTGGAAAGGGCGGATATAGGCTCCACCACTCTCACACGGTGCAACTTCGGTTCTTTTTTATCGCTGTATATCAATCATTTCTGAAATGCATTACTATTCCTAGTTTTTGTTGTTAACTTTTTTCTTTTTCTTGATGAACTAGTTTCTGTTGTCAACTAAACAGAGTACAAAATACCCTTTTAACACTTTTTTCATCCATGCCACCTAAGAAATTTAGTCCTCTCACACGATGACAACTGTCAAATAATAGTCAAAGTCAAACAAAGATAAACAACCAATTATATTCCTCCACGTGTCACTTGACATCACCGTTGAGCTCGTGGGTTTTTTTTTTTTGAAGCATAGTGGGTTGTTATTTGTTGGTGAAAATCAGAACCAAGATCTCTGGAAATTATAAACATCACAGAATTAAAAAAAATTGCAGAATAAGAAAACAAACAGAAACTTCGTTTTTCCTTAAAACCTTTGTAACATCGTACTTAGTTGGCATCCGAGCAACAAGCTGGGCGCCAACCCCTTTTTGAATAGCAACACCCAATCTATGGAAAATAAAACTACCTAGACCACTACCAGCATCATGACTGACTAAACAGTTCTTCAAACGCTTGAAAAAGCAAACAATGTCTTCACTGAGTTCCCCTAAGGTGGTGAACGCCAAAACTCCCAAACCATAACCATGCGAATCACATTCACTCAAATCTTTAGACCGTTTGCGCGCAATTGCTTTAGAAATAGCCTGCCCCGGAATGAAAGAACAGACTCCATCACCAGTAAAAGGTGAAACACCTGTGACGTCCATGCAAACATCTTGGTCGTTTTCCCAGTTGAGAACAAGGATATCCGATGGGCGTAAATCCTTGCCAGATACCGAAGAAAAACCCAAAGAGACCTCCTTGCGTGCAGGAACACCAACTTTGTAGCAAATACTCACAATAACATCCCGAACTAAATCATGACGAAACTTCAACCCCACGTCATTAGCACAATGTAATGCATAGTCTCCAAAAATATCCATAGATCTATTACAACAAGAGCACAAACCATCTTCAACAAACAAAGGGATGCCAAGGCGATAACAAACAACTGCTCTAAACTGTCTGGGACCAAGGCACTGATTCAACCCATTGATAGGGACAGCTAAGAGGTAGTCTTGAGCGTGTTTGATCTGATTGCATTGCCACATAATGGAATCTCTTGCAGACAAGGTAAATTGGACAGGGATATGCTTCTTAACTGCATCAAAATAAGTGACTGCCAGAGAATGCATGGAGGGGGGGGGGCAGTGTCATCGACGCGGTAAGAAGAAGGCAAACCACATACCTGAATAAATTTCTGAAGATCCAACTGATAGGCAGTCCCAGTATCCGCTAAGAAAGAGCTACCAAGTATTGTCTTCCGCACTGCAGTAGTCTGACTCTGGGAGGCGAGATAACAGTAGGAACAGGTATCGGCCATAGTATAAACACCAAGTCCCCCATCTTTGATAAGAAGAGTGGCCAGTCTTTGTTGCAAAGGCCCAAAACCAGGCCCATCTCCCGTGATTAGAAGCCTCAAATATCTGAATAAGTGGTCATCAAAGAGGTCATAGGCCAGGTGCAGAGCTTCTTGATTGGTGGTGCGCATTGCAAAGTATAACCTGGATACACCGACACAGTTGCGGAGTAACAACAACTCACTTTGAGGATCCTTGAGCTTTTTGATAGCGGACATAAGCTGGATAGTCTTGTTCACCCTATTAAGCACCATGTCGCTCATGAAGTCCAAATCCAAACTCACAGGACCACCCAGCAGCTTAACTCCCTTGCTAGGCCGGCCAATATCGGGGGGAAAAACACCTACCTCAATGCTTCGTGGATCAAGCGTGGGCCAGAAAACTTCAGTCTTCTTGATATTGAGATGTAATCCCCTACTGGTTCCTTCGGATTCTATAATGCTCAAAGCTCTGGCAACCTCCGTCGTGTCTCCAATGATAGTGCCATCATCCAGGTACCAAGCGTGCAAATCCAGCTGACAGCGAGAAGCAATAGATTTTACAAGGGGGTGAAGTGTCATAGCAAACAAAAGGGGGCCAAGCGGATCACCTTGTTGAACACCGAGCGCAGAGGACAAGATGTGTTGGTCATAATAAAGTTTAGCAGGCCTTGCATAACAAAATTCTACCCAGCGAGAAATACCTGGGCAGTGAAGCCGGACCTCCCGAATAAGACAAGACCTGCTTACCATATTGAATGCATTCGAAAAGTCAATAAGCAACATTGATATCTTGTTCGATTGCCCTTTCAATTCCAACAAACCATTGACCGCATGAAGTATACTTTCACCTCCTACCGGCACACCCACACCAAATTGAAAATCCCCCAAGTAAGATAACATGTCCTTGCCAACTGAAAAGGCAGCCACCTTGGAGACCAAGCGTCGCCAAATAGTACCTACCGCAATAGGCCGAAGACCACCTCCAGGTTTGAGAAGAGGAGTAAGGGGTGCACTAGCAATTAGCTCACCCAAAGCCTTGGGACACTTACCTGCCAAAAAAGGTTGACCACCCCTGTAATCGAAGCCACCAACTCATCCGCAACTGCCGTCGCTGCACCACTCAGCACATCGACTAGATGTTGTGCACGTAGCCCATCACGACCACAAGACGTACCTTTAGGAAAACCCTTGATGGCCCCCAAAACAACCCTTGGCTCAACCGTGACAGGGTCACCAGCAACAACATCGTCTGGAATGGAAGGTGAAGGAGCTTCAGGGTGTTTAGAATGTAGATCATCCAAGGTTTGCACGCTGCAAGGAGCAACCCCATTCGAGGACAAAACTCGAATAGCTGCCACAAAATGTCCCTGCTCTATCTTTCTCCGGCAAGCACTTAAATTTGACGCTTCAGGTCTCTTCTTTTTACTGTCAGGATGGGCTGAGTGCTGTTGGCAAGGCTGACGCAATAACTTGGAAATCAGAGTGTAGCATCCAGACGGTTCCTTCCAAGTCAGGAGTGCCTGTTGGATGGCAGCTACTTGCAAGCGCTTCCTGTTGGAATATTTCTCTTCAACTGAACGCTTGGGTCTATACAACAGTAACGTGCATATGGGAAGCAACAGCAAGCGTACCCAGCCAGTTACGTCAGCAGGTTTGCAAAGCACACTGTCAAGACAAGCCTTCAAGGTGCGAGAAAAGCTTAGTCTACACTGATGGGGTATGCTAGAAACCTTGGTAAAATGGCGTTGGAAAACAACGTTAAGTAAATCAGTCGAAAGAAAGAACGACTCATCTGGTTCAGCATCAACAGGCACACTCTCTGTAGAGTCCACAAAGGCAGGAAAAACAGCAACATCAGACCTGTCCATGTCTTCTGCGAAAGGAGAAACTTCACTGGTGACAGCAGCAGGCCTATCAATCCCATAGATAAGAAAATCAGTTGTTCCCCCATTGAAAGGACCAGCAACAACACTGTGAAGGACTCCGTCTTTGCCTTTGCAGGGAGTTTTCCAACCGTGTATGATCATACAATGACCGCAAAGCCACATACGCGACTGTTGGAGAAATTTTTCCCAGGCACAATATATCTGCAACTCACTAGAGATAATCGCTCTGCAACTGGACCTACTCCCCTCAGTTAGTAAATGCTTGTATTGAAGATGATGTACAATGGAGCCCCTAGCATAGCCTTTGCCATTCACACCATTACGACAACCGTCGAAATCTTTGAATGGACAATGGTTGTAGCCCCTCTGTGAAGCAGCATCTTCTATTGGAGTTTGTCTCAATTGACAGGATGAAGAAAGTAGCTGAGATGTACGCATATAGGTCTGAGAGCGGCTCGAACCATAATTTAAAGAAGATGCATACATGATAGAAAGTAAAACTCAAACCCTAAGAACAACATGAAAAACCCTAAACCATGAAAGAAAGAAAAACACGAACAAAAATCGTGGAAAGCAAACACAAAAAGGGAAACAAGGAAAAAGGTTGTAAAAATCAAAAAGAAAAAACCATTGGCATGAGACCAATCCATTGGAAAATCCAGGCTTTCAATCGCCGGAGTTTTCCCCTGGAGCTCATCGCCGGAGTTTTTCCCTGAAAGAAATGTGTAAATTTTTTCTCAATTAATTAGTTAACAAAATTAACCAAACAAAAATCCATTATTTAATCCTGATCCTAATCCAATCCAATAATATTATTTTATTATCTCTTCGTTTTCAGAGATAAAATCTGAAGTCTCCAGTCCCAAAAAATTTATTAGTCATTACTTTGTTTTCTTTGTTATTTCTCTGTATCAGAAAGGATAAACTTAGAATTGAGAGAAAAAAAATGGATCAGAAAGGAGAACAAGTATATGTTGGATCAATTGATCAGGGAAAAACAAGTACGAGATTTATAATCTATGATAAATCGGCTAAAACTATTGCATCTCATCAAACGGAATTCACACAGTTCTATCCTGAAGCAGGGTAATAATAACTCATCATTTTTTTCATCTTTTTTTTTAATTGAATTTGCATTAGATGACACTCCTTCTAAAATGTGGAAGGAGAAGATTCTGTAGAAGGAGACTCACATGTTGCAGTAGATGACACTAGTGCATATTCTGTAAATGGAGACTCACATGTGGCAGTAGAAGATACTGGTGCAGATGTTGTAAAAGGAGATTCACATGCTGCAATTGAAAGTGATGAACAATCCATAGATGAAGCCTTGAGCTGAGATCTGAGAGGAAGTATTAGAAATATGATCAAGTTTGAATTGGAGTGCAGGAAATTGATTGTAGCGCCCCCAAAGCTAGCAGCTGACTAATCCAAGAAGAGATTAACTAAATAAAGAGGCACTAAGAATCTAAATCATTTACTTAAACATTCAATTACGAAATCTGCTACAAAACTTAACCCAAAACTAGCCCCGCTCAGAATTATATATATATATATATATACAAGAACTTCTCTCAAATGATACATATACAATAGTCATGTGGATTACAAACAAAATATACAACATAATACACATAACGTAAGTTAACCAACCAACGAACAGAACCCTTGAAGCTTTCGCTGCGCAACTCTGATCTGTCTCTGAAACTGAAAGTGGGAAAGGGTGAGCACATCATCCCTACAAGGGGTGCCCAGTAGGAATAACATTTAACTTTAAAGAAATCAAGAGCAAGATTTGGAAAACAATACATGTTTTCCCAAACATCAAAGTGACTAAGTCACTGGAAATACCCAAACATGTATATGGACAAACTCCTTCGTCAAACAATGTATAATATTGATGTCAAATATTGTGGTGTATCGCCGTAGCCATGTGCATAAAAGCTGAATTCATGTAGATATAAATATGAAGGAGCGTATCCTATATACCACAAGTGGAAATTCTCATTTCCCATAACAATTCATAATGACAAACAAAACATTACAAGTCATTTCCAAATCGTGGAAAGGTTCAAAGAATCAAAAAAACATTTGTAATGCAAACTCAACAATGCATGGAATGCACAAACGGACAATGCATGAGTTTGTTAAACATAAACTTTTGTAAAAGAAACAACAATGGTTTCAAAAGAGTTAAAGTATTCCCACCTCTTTTGATGACAAGCCACGTTTACCTCGAGATCCACGATCCACTGGTTCGTCCTTTGAATCGATCGTTGTTAATAGAGTCTAACTGTTAATTAAACAAGAAGTCTAAGAATCTATCCAAAAGGCTCACACAAGGCTCATAACATAATCTCATACAATTCTCTAGTTATAGGCTAAGTGAACTACTTTAATTGTTCTAAGCCCATTTTAGGTTATACACATCTTCATTACCCATTTCTTGCATATTTAATGGCTTACTAATTCAATTAGATTAGGTCTATAATCTAGTAGATAGGACTTAAGAATATCTACAACTTATAGAAGGAACCAAAGGCTAATTTAGACTATAAGAGTCCATAACATCAAAGTAAGAATACATAATAGTAAGCCCAAGTCTACTAGACTCGGCCCATTACACAAGTGCTGATCCAACTGGGTCAACTAACGGTCAATGGTGGTCAAATGGTTCAACTAACAGTCAACGTCCATAGTCAAGTCAAGGTCCTGGTCAAATGGTCAAAGGAACCAACTCAGCAAGGCTTCCTGAGTCAGTACTGGGTCAAACCTATTCAGTAGAATAACTGGTCAACTCAGTCAGATTGACTAAGTCAGCTAACAAAGTGAGTCAGATAAACTGACTGGGATGACTAATAGGCTTAATGCTAAAGAACTGAAGTTTATACAATTACTAAACACTTCATTCATTCTAATATAATTCACAATTTAATCACAAACACAACTAAAGGCTACCTGCATGCAGTTCAGCAGTTCCAAGCTTTTACTGAAGAGATTCAACTCAACATATTCTTCTAACCTTCATTCTGAAACTCAATCATCTAAACCTTAACTACAACTTCTATTTTAGTTACACTTCTCTCCCAATTGTAATTCAACCACACCTATTACTTATAATTACCACTCCATCATATATTCACCAGTACTAATGCTTCATCTTTAAACTCATCTGCATTTCAGCCACAACCACAACCACCAAATTGATCCACTCATACACAACTTCAACCATCAACAGTTTATAACATCATAAACACAATGACCCCTACAGCTGCAGCTGCATCTCAACCATTATCTCCACTCTTAAGAACTGCATCATCAACATAACCACAGCTTCCACACATCACATCAGTTTCCTCAGTTAACCACCAGATACAGTTGCAACTCCAATTCCATTTCAATTCTCTTACACTAGTTCAGGCATCTTAGCTTAATCACTTCAAACTTAATCTATACAACCAACAACATCAGTTCACCTCCAAATCTACACCCACATCAACCTCAGTTCAAATCTTAGATACACCACTATAAAATGTAAACAGTTCAACACAACTTTAAACTACAACCCATCTGTATTCAAATCATCAACTCAGACATCCACCAGCAACAACCATTCAACCCCAACACAAAACACATTCAAGCCTCCTGCAACTCAATCCAACATTTCACTGAAATCTAAATTGAACTTCATACAATCAATTTTAGCTTAAATCTAACTAAACCCATTTTGGATTCATCATCTCTTATCCAATTTATATAAAAGAGATTCAAAATAAAGAACCCTAATTTTAATTCTCAAATTACCTTTTCTGCAGGTTATGTATCAGCCGCTTAAATCAACACCACCACTTCCATCTAAAACTAGATTTACTCTTCTTCCGTCTCGATTTGAGTCTCATAATCATCAACCCTCAGAAACTCTAATTCATAAATTGGGGAAGAACAGGACCAACCCTAATTCTCAATTTCACCTCCAAACAGCTTCAGAGCTTTAATTAAATCTCAACCCAATCGTTCTTCATCTAACAACAACCCAAATCATCTCTCAATTCTACACAAACCGTAACCAGAAATCCTAACTTCGATTTACAGTAGCAATTCTATCATCATCTCGTGTTCAATCAACCGCAACATCATCACAAACAAACAGCTCTTGACATTTTCCCCTAATTTCCATTCTCAAAATCACTCAGTCTTCTCACAAATTGACGAGCATGAAGAACAGAGGAAAGAGAGGAAGAAAAGAAGAATGAAGAAGAAGAAGAAGAAAAAATAATAAGAGAAACTGATTTCTCTTCGACACGTATCTGGTGATAAGGCCAGTTACCAATGATAAAGACACCTTCCCAAACGATAAGGGCAGCCAGGCGGTTGAAAGCAAAAAGATTAATTTTACCCTTCATATTCAATCGATGATATCTTCTTCGTCGGGTATCCAAATGACACGTTCGAGTAGTCTATTTCGCATAATTTTTCGAGATCTATTCAACGGTACTATTTTCTTATCTAAATCGTTGTTAGATTAAACTAATTGAGTTATTATCGACTAATACGTCTCTTGACTAGTCTAATAGTGTTGACGAGCTTGAGGGTCCTTACATTGATCTTCATGAAAAGTGACATGTCTAGAAATAAAAAGTTCTTCTAGAACATGGCTCAAGACATCTGTAACCTTTTCGATAAGAAGAATAACCAAGAAAAGTAGAAACTTTTCTCCTTGGTGCAAGTTTAGAATGAACATATGGTTTAAGCCAAGAATAACAGGCACAAGCAAAAACCCTTAAAGCAGAATAGTTTGAAGAACTCCCATATAGCTTCTAATAAGGTGACATGAAGGAAATAGATGCAGCAGGTAATTTATTGACCAAATAGTTTGCAGTTTGTAAAGCATCTACCCAATAACAATCTGCTAGATATGCCTGTATCAGTAATGTCCTACACGATCCAAGAAGAATTTTGTGCTTACTTTCAGCTACTCCATTCTGCTCAGGAGTATAAGCACAACTATATTGATGAATAACACCATTTTCAGCTACAAATTTTCCCAACTCATTATTTATAAATTCTCCACCTCCATCAGTTCTTATGACCTTTATTGTCAAGTCAAAATAGTTCTCAACTTGTGACTTAAAAGACCTGAAGATTGAAATAAAGTCTGATTTTCTTATTGAAGGAAATATCCAATAGTACTTATTATAATTATCAATGATATTACAGTAGTTTGTGAATCTATTACAAGAAGTAACAGGACATGGTCCCCACAGATCCATGTGCAAAAGTTGCAATGGCTTATTTGAAACAAAACTAGAAAAGAGAAAAGGGAAGCTTATGAGCTCTTCCTAGCTGACAATCTCTACAAGCAAATGACTTATGAGATGACATATTCTGAAAAGAAAGTAAATAACATAATCTTTGCATAGACTGGTATGAAGGATGTCCAAGTCTTTTATGAAGTAAAAGTGGTGTAATAGCTGACAAAGCTATAGAAAATGAAGAAGTATCATCTGAAGTAGTTGTTGGTGAAGATGCAAGATGGAGTGGATAAAGACCATTATTACTCTTCCCTTGGAAAATGTTCTTCCCAGATTTGAGATCCTTCACAAAGTAATCATCACCCTCAAATGTTATACTGAAATTATTATCTCTAGTAAACTTATGAACAGAAAGTAATTTGTGAGAAGCAGTTGGAACATGTAAAATTTTTGGCAAATTAATAATATTTTTCATCAAAATTTTGTAGAATTACTTATATCAGAGATAGGCATACCTTCTCCGCTTGCAATTGTTATCTGTTGTGTACCAGAATATGAGTGAAAATTTTGAAGGTCTGAACCATCTAAAGTAATGTGAGTTGTTGTTCCGAGTCACAATACCAAGGATTTTCACCTAAAACATTAGTTGATGCTAGCATAACATGAATATGGGGAGGTATTGGTCGACCTTGATAGACAAAATTCATGCGTTGATTACATTCAATGGCTGAGTGACCATATTTGAAGCAAATTTGACAAGTAGGTCGATTTGGTCTCATAGTTGAATTTGCACTGGTAGAAGTAGATGAATGTGAATTTGTAGGTTGAGTGAAAGGATTTGTGACATAGGATTTTGTGGGAAAGGTAGATGATGTTGAAAGAAAATGTGGTCGAAATGATGGTCTTGAAGGATAGTGAAAATTACATCTTGAATTATTATGGGAAATTGATCTATTTGCTCTAAAAGCTGCAAAAGCCTTAGCTTCTTCAGAGTTAACAACATGTTTAGATCTCTCAGACAATACAATATCTTCACTCAGTAGAAGATTGTGTAATTCACCCAGTTTGACTGGAGGATTTCTTATTCGAATGGATGTAGAGAATGAATCAAAAGCAGATCCAAGACCATTAAAAACACTCACAATCATTTCAGATTCACAAATAGGAGATCCACCAGCAGATGAAGAATCTGATATATTCTTGATTTCATTGAGGCGGTTAATCATAGTAGAGTTACCTTGTTTTACTGATGAGAGCTTGGTTCTGAGTTGAATAACATGTGTTGAAGAAATTGCTACAAATCTTTCTTCAATTGATGGCCAGAGATCATAAGAAGTAGTTGGACCAGCTACACATGAGATAACACTCTCTGAAATTGTTGATTGAATCCACATGATAACAGTCTGATCTTTTTCATTCCATCGAATCCACTCAGGATTGATAGTTTCCTCAGGATCAACACCTCTTTGTGCATATACATACTTTTGTGGACATCTTTTTGATCCATCTAGATAACCAAGAACATTGTATCGTTTAAAAAGAGGAAGAAGTAAAGATTTCCAAGTGAGAAAGTTGTGATCTTGGAGTTTAGAAGGAACTATACTAGCAATAGTGTGTAAAGGAACTTTAGTAATATTTGATTCCATATTGAATAAAAAAAAAAAATCAAGAAACTAAGTTTTGAGTTGCAGGTTCAATGGCGGAAGCTAAAGAAGGTGATCAGGCCATGATCGGCTCTGATACCATACAGAAAAGAGTGGATAGGAATTATCAATCACATTACGAAGAAAAGAAAACACAATACAGGTCTTTATAGGTATAGGCTGAGTTAGCTACAGAGACAGGCTGGCAAAGCCACCTATTCCAGTTAACGGTAAGACAAGAATTGTACGAACATAAACAGAACTGTTAACATGTAACGAAAGTGCTAACTGCACAAGCAGAAATGAATCTAAGCGGTCGCAGAGAGAATTATACCCTTGTACTAGAGCACCTGACTAATTCCTGAGACAGGTAATAACCATGGACCTTTCGATCCATACCTGGCCAGATCAAAATATGCACCGAAGGTCCGAAAGATTGATCCCTTGATCTCCAATAAGTCAACGATTGTCTACGAACCGAGGAAAAAACAACAAAATAAAACCACTTCTCACATATTTTCGGAATTTTGTGGGCCTCAATGAGCCCGTCCCTCGGTTCATCAAGACTTAATGTAAGATGCATAGCCATTCCTAATTTTTGAGGGTACACTTTTTTTATCCATGCCACATAAGAAATTTAATCTTATCATATGATGACAACTGTCAAATAACAGTCACAGTCAAACAAAGAAAAAACAGCCAATTATATTCCTCCATGTGTCACTTGACCTCACCGTGGAGCTCGCGGGTTGTTATTTGTTGCTGAAAATCAGAACCAAAATCTCTGGAAATTATAAACGTCACAGAATTAGAAAATTTTGCAGAATAAGAAAACAAACAGAAACTTCGTTTTTCCTTAAAATGTGTAATTTTTTCTCAGTAAATTAGTTAACAAAATTAACCACCATTATTTAATCCTGATCCTAATCCAAATCCAACAATATTATTTTATTATCTCTTCGTTTTCAGAGATAAAAATCATAAGTCTCCATTCCCAAGAAATTTATTAGTCATTACTCTGTTTTCTCTGTTATTTCTCAGTATCAGGATAAACTTAGAATCGGGAGAAAAAAATGGATCAGAAAGGAGAACAAGTATACGTGGGATCAATTGATCAAGGAACAACAAGTACAAGATTTATAATCTATGATAAATCAGCTAAAACTATTGCATCTCATCAAACTGAATTCACACAGTTTTATCCTGAATCAGGGTAATAATAATTCATCAGAGTTTTCATCTTTTTTAATTGAATTTCCATTTTTTTTTATTGAAATTCTCAGTTTTTAATGATTTTTGTTTGGGTTATGATGATCACAGATGGGTAGAACACAACCCAATAGAGATATTAGAAAGTGTGAGACTTTGTATGGCAAAAGCATTAGATAAAGCAACAGCTGATGGATATAATGTTGATGAAGGATTAAAAGCTATTGGGATTACAAATCAGAGAGAAACTACTCTTGTTTGGAGTAAATCTTCTGGTTTACCTCTACATAATGCTATTGTATGGATGGATGCCAGAACTACTAGTATTTGCAGGTAATTCTTTATTTTGATAAAAGAAGATCGAATTTTTATTTTTTCTGAGAGAAATTACTGTTGGTAAAATTTGGTAAATTTATGGACTTTGATCAATTTTAAGATCTGGGTTATGTTTATTTTAGGATTTTGATTCAAACCCATGTTTGGATTTTACCAGATTATGATTTTGACTTTGTGTCTCTTCATTCATAGAAACCTAGTTTGTTTTTTTTTTTGCTAATTATGTTTTTTTTTTTCTTTTTTAAGATTATTGAATTGGATGTGTGTTTGGGTCACTTGTGGTTTGTAGGAGATTAGAAAAAGAATTATCAGGAGGAAGAACTCATTTTGTGGAAACATGTGGATTGCCGATTAGTACATACTTTAGTGCATTGAAACTTCTTTGGTTAATGGAAAATGTTGAAGCAGTGAAAACAGCTATAAAGAATGGGGATGCCTTGTTCGGAACAATCGATACATGGTTGATCTGGAATTTAACTGGTGGTTGTGGTGGAGAACAAACCGAACCAGGTTTACACGTAACTGATGTTTCGAATGCATCTAGAACGATGCTCATGAACATCAAAAGTTTGAGTTGGGATGAACCTACATTGGAAACTTTAGGAATTCCAATTGAAATCTTACCGAAAATCATTAGTAATTCAGAAGTTATTGGTAAAATCGGAATAGGATGGCCAATTACTGGTATTCCAATTTCTGGATGTCTTGGTGATCAACATGCTGCAATGGTTGGTCAGGCTTGTAAGAAAGGCGAGGCGAAGAGCACTTATGGAACTGGTGCTTTTATATTGTTGAATACTGGTGAGGAAGCTGTCACTTCAACCCATGGGTTACTGACTACTCTCGCTTACAAACTCGGTCCTAATGCACCGACGAATTATGCTTTGGAGGGTTCGATTGCTATTGCTGGTGCAGCAGTTCAATGGCTAAGGGATAGTCTTGGTATAATTCAGAGTGCTAGTGAGATTGAGGAACTGGCAGGGAAAGTTGAGAACACTGGTGGAGTTTATTTTGTTCCTGCGTTTAATGGTCTATTTGCACCATGGTGGCGTGATGATGCTCGTGGGATTTGTATCGGGATCACAAGATTTACTAACAAATCTCACATCGCACGTTCTGTTCTCGAGAGCATGTGTTTTCAGGTTAAAGATGTCTTAGACTCAATGCACAAGGATGCTGGGGAAAAGGGCGAAGTGAAAAATGAGAATGGAGATTTTGTGCTCAGAGTTGATGGCGGGGCAACTATTAACAATCTATTGATGCAAATTCAGGTTCGTATCCCTCATCGTCCTATCTCACTTAACTCATTTGAGAACGGAAATATGCTCGTTCTAAATGTTATTTCTTCTGTAGCTATATTTTGATCAGGACCAGTAGATATAGTTTGATGAATATTTGATCAAAAGTAACCATAAGTCAATAACTCAATCTCTAACTGGCATTCCATGATCTAAGCTAGGAAATTTTCACTATCTAATCAAACCCTTTAATGATACCAAGTGATTTTGCTAAGTCTACTAGCTGTAACTTCGGAACATATTACTCTGCCGTAGCAGGAATATTTTTGCTGGTTCTTTTGATATGTAATGCCATTTTATTTGCTAAGAAACATTTTTCATATTGTCAAAGAAGTGCACCATACAGATGCGATTCTGAACTGTTTGCTTTTAAAATAACTAAGAACCCTTGTCAGATTGTTCAACATTGTCATCAGTCGAAGGACCTAATCTTTGTTATCTTAATTGGATATAAACAGGCGGATTTGTTGGGATGTCCAGTCGTTAGACCAGCTAACATTGAAACCACAGCTCTTGGAGCAGCCTATGCTGCTGGGTTAGCGGTGGGAGTCTGGACAGAAGAAGATGTCTTTTCTGATGAAGCGAAACAAGAGAAACCTGCCACTTTCCAGCCTAACTTGGATGAGGAGCTAAGGAAGAAAAAAGTGGAGTCTTGGTGTAAAGCTGTCTCGAGAACTTTCAATTTGGCCGACCTTTCCCTCTAAATCCCTCCCCCCTTGCACTATTTATTGTCTGTCAATTTCTTCTGTTAATTTTTTTTCTTAATCAGCTTTTCTGTTAGTGTTTTACTTTCTTCATTTCTTTCAATTATGAACTTGAAACTTTTGGAATAATGAACCTGTATCGCAGCATATTGGGATTGGGCTATTCAAAGTTGATAATGAAGCGTTGTTGTTCATATAAAAATTGCGAGTAATTGTAGGTTTTTCGGACATCTATTCTCTGGCAGGTTTCATTTAAATCCCAGAACATTACACAGTAGTTACAGGATGTTCTCCAGTTCTAATCAACACAACACATGCTGCACCAAATGGGAATCTGAGCAGAAGCTTTTTAGCTGGAACCTGCCCTGCTAAGGCATTTGTTAAACAGAATAACTCAAAAAACGCAATATGACCAAAAAAATCTGCTGCACTGTAACTGCAATGGAAAATCTCATAATCTGTTACTGCAGACCAAAAATCTGCGGCACAGAAATTCGTCTGGCAGATCAATTTATGCAATGTAACACAAAACTCCGCCTCGTCTACCACTAAATTGTCATGCGACAAAAATCTGCCCTGCTACTGCTCCATGACTTGGTTAGTTATCAAAAAGCTCTACTCAGAAGTTACCTTTGCATTTTTTTTAGTCCTAGAGAATTGATTTTCTTTGATTCTGATTCAAGGAAACATCAAAATGCAATGTCCAAAAGGATCAAGGAGGTACCCCAAGAAAATTGAGCTTGGATTACAGCCAACAAAATCTATCACCATACACCTCACCCGACCTTAAAAATTATACAATAACAAATCTGAAGGACCACTGAAACAGTCGGCCAAGTTCTATGAGTGAAACTGCAAATAATGATGTAACCTATTTGGAACAAGCTATAAGATGTATGCTTATAAACAAAAGAACTATAAAAATGAAAAGGAACACAACAATTAACTACACAGTACATACTTCTATGGCGCTACAACAGAACGTGATTGGTTTCTTCCAAGACCAAGACCTAATCCTAATGGAGTGTTGTCAGATGCTTGCGCATGATTTTTTTTGTGATCGGAACTACTATGGTTACTGTGGTTGCACTGAGAAGAATGCACGTGTCCTTGATGTCTTGAATTCTTAGAATCGATGTCAACAGATACGTGACTGTTTGACGTGTTATCCTCACCATTTGGCGAAGTCGAATTTCTTGTCATTGGCGTCATTACTATTCCCTCGGAATCAGTTTGGTCTTCAATCAGCTCCACATCCTCATTGTAGCCCTTGAATATGAAATCAGAGCAATTCTTTCGGATACCGTGATCATATGGATTTCTGAAGCGACCAGTAGAACTTCTAAGGTAGCTGTAACGCATAGCGTTCGCCATTTCATTTGTTGTGATGTTACGAGATATCTACAGCAAATATGAATAGCAAAGATAGCTGAGCTACTAAATAAAATGGTGTAATCTTGTAAATATGTGTCTCAGATTCGTGACACAGTAGGAAAGGAAAGTCAAAATGGCAGCATGAGTCTCAAATAAACGTTCCAGAAAATGAGAATCAAATCAAAGCTAAATTCCATGCTTTCTACGGAGAAATATTAGTCGGGGAAGCATATGAAGATCGTTCAGTAATATATTAAGCCAGCAGAATTGAGTGGTAGTTTAAAACAAAGTTTAAATCACAGAAAGACTATGGTGGTAAAAGAGTGAAGTTGCCTTATAAGACCATATCGAAAAATAGTACTCCGTCCCATAAAAAAAATTCTCCCCTAAAAGAGATACTTAGGGGTGTATTTCCTACACAACTGTCAAACTTACTCCTCTCAAGGATATTATTTGTGGATAGAAATGGAAAAAAAATTCAAACACTCTTAATTTTCTGAATGTGCAAATAATGAAAGTAATCTCTTTTAAAAGGACAAAGGGAGTAAATCATAACATTTGTGGTGATTATAAGGGGCTAGAGCTTCAAAAAGAACCTTGGGTAAATGTGTCCATATAATTTCTTAAACAAGTGCAACCCATTCCGTTAAATTTAATTGTACGTCATCTTAATTATGAACAAAATGGGTTAAATCTAACCAAGCCAGGCTGTAACTAGATGGAATTCGACTTACAAAAAGCGGCCAAGATAAGTGATAACTTCCTAAGTTTTACGCTTTTATCTGAACTACGACTCTAGATTTCGTTGACATACCTGTGAAGCTTGAACCACAGTTAAAACTGCAACACCGAAGAAGAGAAAAAAATCTACAACCAGAAATAATACAGCGCCAGTATGACGAGTAGCAGCATGATTCATCCATGCACCAAAAGTAGATGGAGCCATTGGGTCGCTCCAAATTCCTGCATTAGTAGTCTATTAATTCTTGTAGTAGATGAACCCAATGTCTTGCTACTATCAAAGAAAAAGAGCAACACAACCAAAGACATACTTATACAAGCGACTGTGCCGGTGACCATCATTGCAGAAACTTCTAGGATGAGAAACAAGAAGAAATCCCACTTGTTTTTCTGCAATTAAAAAAATGATACTCATTTATCCAGGTGAACATAATCAAATGCTAGAAACTCGGGAAAATAAAAATATCAAGAGAAACACAATTGAAAACCTAAGCTGAGGTAAAACTAACATTACCTTGCCAATACAATTCGATACCCAAGGACAGTGATGATCAAACTGTTCAACACAACGATCACATGTAGAACAATGTTTTGAACGAAGTGGTCTGACAATCTAAACAAGAATCCAGATACACAAATTATAGATATGATAAAGAAGAGCTAAAGGATAGAAGTAATATAAATCTAAGATAGAAGAAACCTTGCATGTCGCACAAAGCTGAGACCAATTCCCAGCCAGCAAAGCAGGATTGTTAACCTCAATCTTCAATAGAGGCTCCTGTTGAAAAATCATAAACCAAAACTCATACTCTGCAATGCCTTGAAAGAAAACAAGAAATGTGCAAGAGCTTGTTCAAATGCATGCATGCCACAGCAGGTTTGAGAATTACAATCCAAACATACTCGTCAAAATTAGCACACAAGTCTGGCAGAAGAATGTAAATGGGCCAAATTGACCAACGGAAAGAAATGTAACTCACATCATCTTTGACATCCTGCGGATCATGTACATTCATTCTGATGAAACCTGGATCCTTCCTACAAGGAGCAAATAAGTAGACAAACAAAAATAGTGTTGGTGAATAACGAATAAAACATAACAAAATCACATATATGTGACATAGTGAAATGTAACATAATGCCAAACGCCAACACATGCAGGTGAACAACAACATTATGCTTTTCAATGAAAACTTACATTGTATAAAAGAACTAAATCATAACAGAAAGTAATAGTGAAAGAGCAAGTAGTTGGTCATGAGAAAAAGCAGTTAATATATCCAAGAAATTTCAATTTTATTTGTCAAATTTACAAGAATTAAACAGAAACACTGTTACCTCCCTTTTCAAATTTAAACAGGTAAAAGTAGCATCTTGTTTCTAAATGAATGAGGGCACTACAAGCCAGGGAGCAAGAAGAATATTGATCATCAAGGCACTGATTCACCCGATATTTGTTACTTTAAGTCATATAACATTTTGCAAAGTCTTAGTTCAGTTTGAATGGTGGCTGAAATGAGAAAATTTTGAGTTTTATCATTTCATACCAGATACTAGCTTGAGTTGCTTGGAAACATCCCTAAGTATCAGCATTTATCAAACATGGAACCTACAACCTTGGCTGGAGTCTGGACAACCCAAAACTAACATGGGGGCAGTATTTAATGGACACTACTAATGAAATTAATCTATTGGGGTACAGAATAAGCTATTTTTTAAAACTGATAAGGCGGATTCATTTTATTATTTTTATTTATTTTTACAAATGCTTAATAATTGCGCGTATAGCTTGGCTTCAAAAGCTACATTCCCATAGATATAATTGAACATTGTAATTGTAACCCCTTATGCAAACAAGATAAATTTAACCACCGGCAACCTATAACTCACAAACACCATTAAATAGTTAGAAATCCACAAGACATACCTGCTACATCTATAGAACAAAAGCAATCCACCAGTTGCTAGAAAAACTCCCAACCATGCAAAAAGCCCAAATGTAAATGATAACTGAGGCAGATTTGATGCTGCAACCAACGAGATAATATAAACAAAAGTAATGTCCACTGAAGTAAATACTTTGCCAAGAAATAAATTCTAGTCACAAAAGTTTAACAAAGGCCTACCCCGGATAACTGAATGTTCGTAGGTCACAAGAAGCACTGCAATTATACACCACAACAAAGGTGCAAGCCCTAATTTAGCTATTTTACCAAGGCGAGTGTTCCCATCACATCGTTTATCGAACAATCTTCTTGCATTTCCCTGCACAATCAAATATAATACACAGAGCTAAGCATCCATGTTGAATGCAACAAGTACAAGATAAATATAATAAAAGATCTAATGGGAAATTGCTAGCATTCTATAACAGATTATTACAGTTTTCCTACTCAAGATTTTCTTCCACCAGAGCACTGAAAACATCATTTGGCAGCACAAATATTAATCAAAACACATGCTTTGGCATTAAAATACCTACAAGAAAAAAAGCAACTTGTCGATGGTTCTTGTCAGAGGCAAGTTGTGCTGGTGTAAAGCCAGTTTTGTCAGTCACCATTAAATCCTCCTTTTTTCCTGCCTGAACAAGCACCGTGCATGCCTCTAGGTTCCCTCTAATGGCAGCCCAATGCAAAGGAGTGCAACCTAACAGAAGTAAGTAAGAGAAGTAAAGGACCAGGACGGCTTTAGTCATGAAAAATAATCACAGTGATTCTAACTACAATTTGCAAAAAAAAAAAAAAACAATAAAGAAGATTATACCCTCTTTGTCTTGCCGTCCTCTGTATGCATCCAGAAATAAAAGAAGGCGTATACAATCAGCAAAACCTTTATACGCTGCCCTACAGACCTCAGAAGTAAAATAAAAAATCAAAATAGAACCCATGATGCTGTCAATAAATACGAATAACATCCTCAAAGTACTCTGAATCAGCGAGCAATGAATTGGAATATCAGATGAGTGATGCGATATTGGAAACAAAATTACTCGGCAGAGAGAAGAAACTGAGACCACTAACCATGTATGTCTTCATCAGCAAACAACAGCTTTGATACATTAATAGGATATGTTAAACCATTATAAAGGCAAAAACAAGATTTACTTTTGTCATAAACTGTACAAGAGTACTGAAGGCTAGGTTATGAATGGTGTCTAGGATTTCCTGCCGATGTTGTTGTTCAGATTATTGTCTCACCTCTTTAGCCTCTCGAGTTTAACATGTGAGTGCAAAAGTTGAAGCTAGATAGCTTTCCTTCCTGTTCTAAATAGTAATTATGCTTGATTTACTTTACATGCCAAAACCATCTAGCAAAAATAGGCTTATCCTAAGAAGTTACAAAATTGATATTTCATATATTCTTAAGAAGTTACAAATTTACCCCATTGGCATTGGATATTGAGATCCAAAGATAACTGCATCTCTAAACTGTTCAAAATAGTTACAACTTGAACAATTGAAGGTCTGTTTTTTTGAGTATTAGCAACACAAGCTGAAGCAACAAGCAAGTTTAACTAATCTAGTGACAGGTTTTAAATCTGAATAAGGAACTGACTTGTATCAATAATTCTAAAATCTTTAATTAGAGGTATAGCCAATCAACAAGTGATCCATCTTCAACACTTCTTCCACTTAAAAGTTCTAACAAAACAAGTCCAAATCCATAATGTAGAAAATCTCGCCTAGTTTCCTTACTCTACAAGACAGAAAAGTGTTCCACCAATATGATTCAGTTACGCATATTTTTGCAGGTACTAAACTATTTAACCAATGTAACAAAGGCAAGAAGCTCAATAAAGCAGATAAATTGCCAGAAAAGTGTTCCACCAATATGATTCAATTACGCATATTTTTGCAGCTACTAAACGATTTAACCAATGTACCAAAGGCAAGAAGCTCAATAAAGCAGATAAATTGCCAGAAAAGTGTTCCACCAATATGATTCAATTACGCATATTTTTGCAGCTACTAAACTATTTAACCAATGTACCAAAGGCAAGAAGCTCAATAAAGCAGATAAATTGCCTAAGTTTAGATAGGTAAAGAATGTAGATGACACGTTGAAATTCGAACAAACGCGAATTATGCAGTATAAGAAATGAAATAAATGAAATAGTAAGGCCTTTCAAATAGTTCAAGTACCAGTGCAGAGGACTTCTTCCATCATTATCAGGCATATCTGGATCCGCATTCCATTTGGTAACAATATGATATAGAAACGCTGTCTGACCGTATTGTGCTGCAACATGAGTCGTCTGCAACCAAGTGACATGTGATCAGCATGACCATCGGCACAGAAATTGTAAGAAGACCACAAAAGAGAACGATACAGTGAAACCTCAAATTTCAACATTTTCATCAATTAAACAAGATACCTATTATATTCATCGTTTCACTATGAGTTACAAGTATTCGGTAATCAATACTAAAACAGCACACAGGACTTTTATCTAACCCAACTTGTTAAGACTATCAAGCCCAATATATACTGCCTTAAAGGTTTAACTTTCACATTAGATTACTGATGCTCTTGCCGAATATACAATCAAAAAATTTCCTTCCTCATACAAATGCCTTTCCTACTTATACCCTACAGAGTTTTTACTCTTGTTTCAGCAAAGAAAGTAAGGAAATACACAACAAATAAAGATTGACGCCTCAACCAATTAACTTACCAAGCTCACCCATCCCAACTACAAAACATGATGAACTAACTAAACAAAATCAAGATATATAAAGTTGGCATTTTGTTAATAACTCATCTAATCTTCAAAGAACTTTTCGACCACCTAGTCTAAAGTAGTTATCATGCATTAGCTTTAATTGGACTATGTTTATTCTCATTTACTAGCTCTCTCATCTCTCTATAAATTCCTATACCAACTGATAAAAGTAAGGGTCTGATGAAATTTGAATACTCAGAAAATCTAACCTGATAACCATATAAATCCGTGGCATTAACGCGAGCACCTTCCTTAAGTAATAACTCAGCAACTTGAACTGCACCTCTTACAGCACTCCAATGTAACGCCGATTGCCCTGTATGATCAGATGCATTCACATCTCCACCATGCTGTTATTCATCAAAACACACACATAAACATATCAATTCAAAATCAAACCCCAAAAAAATTACAATTTTTTTTTTACAGAAAACCAAAAATTAGGGCAAGACCTCGATAATATACTGAGCAGCAGCAGTTCGATTGTTTAACGAAGCCCATTGTAAAGCATAATAACCTAAACCATCTGGTTCAGAAACTGAACAACCTTCAGACTCAACCAATCTTTGTAACTTCTCCATATCACCATATGCAGCTGCTGTATACACATCATTCCTTAAACTCTCATCATTATCATTCTTGTTATTATTATTATTAGTCTCCGTTGATGATACTACTTCATTTTTCCCATTATTTGTTTTCTCGATCTCTTCTTCTTCAACAACAACCTCAATCTCAGACGACATTTTCTTCAAATTTTTACAACAATTTCATTACTTGGTGGATCTGGATGAGGATTTGGGGAGATTTAAGTTAGAATTTTCAATCGGGGTTGACTAGGTTTTTTTTCTTTCTTTTGGTCTCTTCTCCGATTGAGGAAGAGATGGAGAGATGGTGGACGCAGAGAGAGACCAAGAATAACCAGAGTTGAATGGGAATCCGGATTTGTATTTTAATGGGGAAAGAAGGATGGAAGAAGAAAACAGAATAATTTATTAGTTATTGATTGATTGAATTATCTTGCTTTCTTCATTCATGGGGAACTTAATAGACGGCACATGTTTTTGTTTGATTTTTTAAGCCAACAGGGGGTTAGGTCCGTCCATTAGGGTGCCTCTCCAGTGTGGTTATCCTAAAAACCTGAAAAGCCATAGCTGAATGAGGAGCAAAATAATGTCGTAGTTGTCGTGCGAGTCGTGCCTAGTGCTGATGATGTGTGAAATTTTATAATCAAACTAACATTTTGCATTTTGATTTTTGGAAGTCAAGATATTACTGATGAACGCGCTATTAGGCAAGTATTATGATTTGCTATTTCGCGCTTCAGGGCCGTCAGAAAACCAATCCTTATAGCAATTCCGGTTTATTTGGTTTATAATGACGGAAACTGAGTATACATGGTTATACGAAAAAAATTATATGCGAGAGCAACTTTAGAAATGAGAGGGTACCAAGTATACCATCAACTTTTTCGTGCGGCAACCTGTATGGATGAAATTTGATATAATTACAAATAGACCCCTTACTTAAAGATTATATCTCTTTTTCTTCACAATCAGGACGTCAAGAAAAAAAGTTTGTGAACCTGATTGTATAGAAGAGTACTTGGACGGTCTCAAAATTCAGTATCCAAGTTCAATCTAGTCGTATCCAAATAGTATGATCTGAATTCTGCCAAATATGAAACTTGTTATCTATCTTTTAAGATATGAATTCTACAAGAATGAGCCTCATAATAGATCCCAATTAATATGTGTTAGAGCATAGCTCGGTTGAACCCACCAAGTGTTGGTATGTCAAGGTTGGTTGTCATATTTTAGTATCAAAACTCATCTAGAGTCGCTTGATTAATTATTAGAGTCAACTTCGTTTAGGTTAGACTAGAAAGTCTAAGAATTTTGAGACTTACAAGTATTACTATGAAGACCAGAAGAACGTGAAGAAGTATCGACTACAACGAAGACATTGTCCTTCCACTTGAGGTTAGCAATATTGACTTAATCTTGTTCTCATCCCTAACGTATCTTTCAAGTCGCTTTTGATTGAAAACATAACATGCGAAGTTATATATATATATATATATGTGTGTGTGTGTGTGTGTGTGTGTGTGAAACTCTAGCATTAGACTTGGTCATATTATTATGATCAAAGTGCCAAGGAAAGTATATTGGATTAGGAAGTAAAAAGCTTATCTTTTGAACTTCGTAAGTGCAACATCAACATAATCTATGTAAGTTGTTACTTGATTGTATGTATGGGATATAGGTGTGATTTCATCCTAGAAAGCAATATTTTATAACATATGTTTAAAAGAAGTACATATATGAACTTGTTTCGTAATCGAAAGGAAATCAATAGGTATGTTGGTCTGGTTTCTCATGAATATCTTTTATGACCGAATCATACCTATCGTGGGATATGAGTTAATTGAGGAATTCTTATTCTCTACATCTTGCTGTAGAGTTCCATGTATTTATAAACAGTTGTTACAAGGGTTTGTTACAAGGGTTTCCAAAGTTAAGAGACTTGGATACGAAGACATACTTAAAACAGGAAAATACAATTGAAGAAATACTTATACATCAC
Organism: Papaver somniferum; assembly: GCF_003573695.1. Lineage (NCBI taxonomy): Eukaryota > Viridiplantae > Streptophyta > Magnoliopsida > Ranunculales > Papaveraceae > Papaver > Papaver somniferum. The sequence continues at coordinate 131,553,018 of NC_039362.1, read as the reverse complement.
GTAACCTTAACACGCCCCCGCAAGTTGAGCGTTCTAACGGTCAACTTGGAGCGAAGATCTTCATGACGCTGGGAGCCTAAACACTTGGTCATTATGTCAGCCAGTTGATATTTTGTGGAGATGAAACGAACCGAAAGTTGGCGACGAGAAACTCTTTCCCGAAAAAAGTGATAATCGGTCTCAATATGCTTTGTGCGAGCATGGAAGACCGGATTGGCAGTAAGATATGTAGCTCCAAGATTGTCACACCACAATACTGGGGTGTTAGTATTGATTCCTAACTCATGTAATAAGGATTGAATCCAAATTAGTTCTGCAGTTGGAGTTGCAAGCGCCTTGTATTCAGCTTCGGTAGTTGATTTGGCTACTGTTTTCTGCTTTCTAGAGCTCCAAGAAATGAGAGTGTTGCCAAAGAAGATACAATATCCGCTAGTGGAACGACGAAAATCAGGACATCCAGCCCAGTCAGAATCAGAGTAAGCACAAAGATCAAGATTTTTAGTGGTACGAAGAGACAGACCTAAGTCGATAGTACCTTTGAGATACCGTAGAATACATTTCACAGCCACCCAATGTGGTTCACGAGGGTCTTGCATGAACTGGCATACCCTATTGACGGCGAAAGCAATATCAGGGTGAGTAAAAGTAAGGTATTATAGATCTCCCACGATGCTACGATATGTAGTAAGATCAGTCATTCTAGGACCATCGAAGGCAGACAAAGTAACTTTAGAATCTAAAGGTGTGGATATTGGCTTTGCCCCGTCCATTTTTCTTCTCTTTAAGAGATCAATAACATACTTTCGTTGCGAAAGATATAAACCCGAAGACGTGAAGTCCGCTTCAATGCCTAAGAAATAGTGTAACAAACCTAAGTCCTTAATTGCAAACGAGGTGCTTAGGAGAGAAATTAGAGCTTGAACACCTTGTGGAGATGAACCCGTAACCAAAATGTCATCAACATACACTAGCACATATAAAGTTTCAGATGCTGTAATTTTGATAAAGAGAGATATATCAGCCTTGGAACTAGTAAATTCATTCTGCAGCAAAAATGAACTGAGTTTTGTGTACCAAGCACGAGGAGCTTGTTTCAATCCGTATAGAGACTTGTGAAGACGACGGACATAGTTTGGGTGTTGTGGATCAGTGTACCCCGGTGGTTGTTTCATATAGATTTCTTCTTCGAGATCACCATGAAGAAATGCATTATGGACGTCGAGTTGCTTGATAGGCCAGTTTCTAGATAAAGCAATGGTTAAAACTGTACGTATAGTGCAGAGTTTAACAACAGGACTGAATGTGTCCTTATAATCAATACCTTCACGTTGATGGAAGCCTTTAGCGACTAATCGTGCTTTGCGGCGATCAATGGAGCCGTCGGCATGTCTTTTTATGCGAAATACCCACTTACAACCTATGGTATTGGAGCCTGGCTTTGGGGGAACAATCGTAAACGTCCCATTATGAATCAAATCATTAATTTCAGTATCCATTGGCTCACGCCATTCTCTGAGTTTAGAAGCTTCAGAGTAACAGGTAGGTTCAGTTTCGGGCATAGGGTGATGAGTGGTTACCAATATCTTTGGCTTAAATATGCCTGCTTTACCACAAGTTTGCATGTGGTGAGTTGAAGCTAGAGTGCTACTAGGGTGAGGTTGTGGTTCAGGTACAATAGGGAAACTAGAATTACTGGTTGCGGAAGAAGGAACAGGTTGAGAAGGGACCACAGAATCATTTGAAAGTGCACTGGAATCTGGAGTTGAAATATTAGTGGATTCATTGGGAGAGATCGGAGAATGTGGTGGAGTAGAGATTGGAGAATGTGTAGTGCTGGTTGTAACGGGGTCCAATGGGGAGAGATCAGTATCGGTGGTATATGGAGGAAAAAAAAGAGGGGGAAGATGGAATATTTTGATTAGTGGGAGAAGGAGGAAAATTATTATAAGACTGTGTAGGTGGTGGGATAGAGAATACAAGGGGAATACTTGTTGCTTTGAACTTACCGTCTGCCTGGGGAGAAGATGGTGATACACCAGATGCAAATGGGAAGACGTCCTCCACAAACTTCACATGCCGAGAAATATATAACCTCTTAGATGGAATATGGTAGCAAACGTAACCTTTATACGACGAATGGTAACCCAAGAAGACACATGGAAGCGAACGTGGTGCAAGTTTGTGCTCACCATAAGCACGTAGATGAGGAAAGCAGAGACACCCAAACACACGAAGTAGGCTATAGTCGGGATCATGTCCAAAGAGAACTTGGTGAGGGGATTGGTTATTTAAAACAGGAGATGGTAAACGATTTAAAAGATATCAAGAGGTTTGGAAAGCATCTACCCAAAAATAAAATGGTAGAGACACATGATGGAGTAAATAGGTACCCGTCTCACGTATATGACGATGACGCCTCTCTGCCAGACCATTTTGCTCAGAAGCATGTGGACAGGAAAAACGATGATGCCTTGATAATCAAGGTAAGAAGTGAATTTTCGATACTCGGTGCCATTATCGGACTGAAAAATTTAATTTTAGAGTTTAGAAGATTTTCAATTTTGTTCTTAAAACTAATAAAAACTGGTAAGGCATCAGATTTATGATATAAAGGAAAAATCCACACAAAACGACTATACACATCCATGAGCAACAAATAATATCGAAATCCATCACGATAAACTACGGGAGATGCTCCCCATAAATCAGAGACAATCAAGTGCAAAGGAGAAGAATAATAAGAGAGACTCTCTGTAAATGGAATTTTTGAACTTTTATTAACTGAACATGAAGAACAATGTGAATTTTTTTTACTAATGGTTGGAAGAGAAAATTCGTTAACAATCCGTTGGACCTTGCGAAACATAGGGTGGCCTAATCTTTGATGCCACACATCAAGAGAGGTTGCTTTATGTAAGCTAGATACTAAACCAAACGACTTGTTGAGACTAGAAGTAAACTCTCGGGCACTTGTGAAGTAGTAAAGTCCATCTTTATGCAGTCCTTGTAGCATTACTTTCCCCGTGCGGCGGTCCTTTACAACAAAATAGAAGGGATGAAATTCAAAGTAAACATTATGGGCTTTAGAAAATTGAGCAAATGACAGTAAATTCGCTTTTAAGGATGGTACAAAATAAACATGATCCATTGAAAAAGATGAAAGTTCTGAAGATAGAGAAGCTTTACCTGTATGAGTTATGGGAAGATTTTGACCATTGTCAACACAAATATTATCAGGGCCACTATATTCTTCATATAAGTGGAGGTTTTGGAGATCACCAGTAACATGATGAGAGGCTCCGGAATCTGGGATCCAGTTGCCATTATTATATGAGGTTGGTGCAGCGACATAGGTTGGGTATGATTGAGCTGAATTATATGCATGCCGAGGAGGATTTGGCCGAGGAAGAGTTGGAAACAATGGAGGTTTATATGAGGGTAAGGGAGAACGCTGCTGAGAGTTCTTAAAATTTCTATCGAAACGACGACGACAACGAGTAGCATGGTGATTATCAAGACCACAAAGTTGACACGGGGGTCCTGTGTAGGAAGAAGGGGAAGAGGAATTTCGGGACATGGATGAAGAAAAGTTACAGTGAGATTGATTGTTATCTCGATTACGATTTTGCGGTGGACCACGAGGATGTTGTGATGATGAAGAGGAAGTAGTTAAATTGGCGATGGGTTGAGGAGAAAGGGTAGAATGTTGAGCCAAAACTCTCATCTCATATGCTAAGAGGTGGGCATGAAAATCATCCATAGAAAAAAGTTTGTTATCAACGGTAGCAGTTAGGGTAGTAAAAATTGGATCATAAGAGGTTTCCAAGCCATCAAGGATGATTTGCTGGAAGGTATGTTCAGAAACGGGATCTCCAGCTGTAGCAAGATTGTCAGCAAGGGTTTTGGCTTTGAGAAGATAATCACTCATAGTGGACTCACCTTTGCGTATTGTACGTAAATCACGTTGAAGTTGCATTATCCGTGCCTGTGATCTTGAAGTTAATTTTCCTTCAATAGCACTCCAGATTACTTTAGATGTTTCAAGACGAGCTACCAATGCTAATATAGGGTCGGACAAGGTGGAGAAAAGCCAACTGATAATGGTATGATCTTGTTGTTGCCACAACTCATATGCAGGGTTTTCAGTCTTAGTTTCGGATTTTTCATCAGCTGCACTTTTTCCATCAGATGTACTCGTAACATCAAGAAATTCTGGAGGGCATGGATGAGTACCATCAACAAATTTCATGAGTCTGTGACTGTGAAGAAGAGCAACGAATTGGGCACGCCATATGATGTAGTTACTAGAGTCTAGTATTGTAGAGACAAGGTGTTGGATCTTGGTTGTACTAGTGATAATTGAAGTAGAATATGCGGAAGCCATGGAAGAAAGAAAAGAAGACTGTATGAGAAGTTTAGGGTTTCTGAGTATGAAAGAAAACTGGAGAAAGTTAAAGAATATGAGGATCGAAATCTAGGCTGATGCCAAGTTAATTGAGGAATTCTTATTCTCTACATCTTGCTGTAGAGTTCCATGTATTTATAAACAGTTGTTACAAGGGTTTGTTACAAGGGTTTCCAAAGTTAAGAGACTTGGATACGAGATATACTTAAAACATGAAAATACAATTGAAGAAATACTTATACATCACGTAACCTTAACAATATGTGGTAGAACCGGTTCTTAAACTTATGTTGAGAGTCAAGGTAGAATCGATCCTTACCTATATTGGAAAGTTGGTATGACCAATTCGTAACTTATGTTAGGAACCATGGTGGAACTGATCCTTATCCATTTTGGGAACTTGGTATGACCAATTCTTAACTTATGTTGGGAACTAGGTGGAACCGATCCCTACCCATTTCAGGAACTTGGTATGACCGATTTCTTAACTTATGTTAGGAGACAAGGTGGAATCGATCCTTACCTATGTTGGAGACTTGGTATAACCAAAACTTAGTGTTAGGTGTTATGGTAGAACCGGTCTCAAGGGCAAAACTGAATCTCAAGTTCACATACTACTTCCCGGTTTTGTGTGAGTTTGGAGTTGGGTTTTCTAAGATAGGAAAGTATGGATGTCGACATAATTTGAATATGTGCACAAATCTTATTCTTAATTGTTCAAAGATATTCCTTGATACTCAAGGTGATCCCAAACCGAAATATTGAGAATCTTTTAATTAAGATTTTCGATTCTATATGTTTTAATTTACCAGCAACTAAAACATAGATCTAGAAAAATGAATATTAGTAAATGTGGATATTGAGAGGAAAGTGTCCTAACTAGGAGAAATATCTTACGACCGTTCGTTTAAAGACTTCTGTGGGATCAAGAAGCTTTACGAGTACCGTAGGTGGGAAACTAGAGAATTGCGTTGTTATTTTAGTTTTTGATTATTGATTTGATTGACTAATAGTGGTTGAAACTTTGAATGCACCTAGTTTGATTATTCTTGAGAGCCTTCTCTTCTGACAAAAGGGTCACTCAAACTAGATCAAAGTATCAACGGGATCTTTAAAAATATTGTTAGATCTAAAGACATCTTGTGATAATCCATTGTTAACAAACTTTGTTCTGTGCGTGATTGATCACAAGAGGATTCAAGTTTTTATGTGCATGTACTTTAAAAAATAATTGAAGATTTGAAGACGAAAAAGATCTATATATTTAGTTTTCGTATCTTTTGAATTTTGTGCACACATCTTGATTGTCTAGAATCCGACTTAGATCTAATTTGTCTTTGATATATTTGATCATAAATTCGAATAGATTGGCAACTATAATTTGGTGGTACTCATCAGTATTCGAACTTGATAGTTGTGAATCTGAATCTAAGTTACTGATTCGGATTGATCTTACCCGACAAAGGAGTTTATTATATTAAACATAAGATCCTTTGTCGACGACTCAACAAATCTTTTAAACTAAAGATTATTGAAATGGTTACCAAATAGATTTGTTCCTTTACTGTTTGGAATACTATCGAAAAGAGTTGATTACATAATACTTTACTGAGTAAAGCAATTCAAGATAATGCATGACCAAAAGGTCGAAGATACGGAGATACTGAGGAAACTAAGTAACTAGGGGTAGTTTACTTGGTCTCAACTATACGAAGTTGGCTTTTGTTCTTTGTATAACGGCTTAATTCTGAGAGTATAAACTGGACTAGGTCCCGGCGGTTTTCTGCATTTGTCGTTTCCTCGTTAACAAAATCTTGTGTGTGTAATTTACTTTACTTCTGCACTATAATTGTCTATCTATAATAAAGTAATAATATTATTGTACGTTAATCCGAATTACTTGACATTGATCCTATAGTCAGTCGGTTTTATGTCTGTAACTATTGTCAAGTAAATATTTTGTTGTCGTATTGTCTCGACTTTGTCCATACACAATCACACAAGGTATAAGACTTGAAAAATGAGGATCTAACAACAACACCCAATATTTCTCTTAGCAATCTGTACAGACTAACTCCAATATACTTTCAAGAGAATCAACAAGACAGTCAGACTCAATCTTAAGAAAATTACATCCAAGAGTTATATCTCAATTTCTTAATTCAATCTGCAATCAAACAAATAGGAATTTGCGAGCCCAATTGAATACAACAAATAACTTGGACGGTATCAAAAACCAATATCCAAGTGTCAATCAATTTAATCAACAAACAAATTTTGGATTCACAATTGATTGAACTTACGCACAACCTGTGATATTTCAATTATATAGAAAATATAATGCGGAAAAGAAATAACACAAACACCAGAAATTTTGTTAACGAGGAAACTGTAAATACAGAAAAACCTCGGGACCTAGTCCAGATTTGAACACCACACTGTATTAAGCGGCTACAGACACTATCCAATTCCAAGTTAACATCGGACTGGAATATAGTTGAGCACTAACCAATCTCACACTGATCAAGGTACAGTCGTGTTCCTTACGCCTCTAGAACCACGCCGGATTCTACGCACTTGATTCCCTTAGATGATCTCACCCACAACTAAAAGTTGCTACGACCCAAATTCGAAGACTTGATAAACCAATCTGTCTCACACAAAAAAGTCTATTGAATAAATAAATCTGTCTCCCACAGAAATACCTATGAGTTTCGTTCCGTCTTTTGATAAATCAAGGTGAACATGAACCAATTGATATAGCGGACTTATATTCCCGAAGAACATCCTAGTAATATCAATCATCCCACAATAACCTTAATCGTATGATAGCGAAACAAAATATTGTGGAATCACAAACGATGAGACAAAGATTTTTGTGACTACTTTTTATCTTGCCTATCGGATATTAAATCTCGAGCAAATCTTAGATAAGATAGTATTCAACACGATAGAAAACAACAAGATCAGAGCACGCAACTATAGAGAAAATAGTTGGGTCTGGCTTCACAATCCCAATGAAGTCTTCAAGTCATTAACCTATTGGGTCTTGGAAAACCCTAAGGTTAAAGGAGAGACTCTAGTCGCAACTAGTATCACACAGGAGGTGTGGCGATTAGGTTTCCAAGTTGCTAGAGTTCTCCCTTATATAGTCTTCAAATCAGGGTTTGCGATCGACGTTACCTTGGTAACAAAGCATTCAATATTCACCGTTAGATGAAAACCTGATTAGACTCAAGCTAATATCTTTCAACCGTTAAAAAGAAATTAGCTTGTTACACACAAATGAAAAGTGACTTCATTTGGATATGACTAATCGTACCTAAACGTGTACACCTTGCTGGCTCAACAATAGTTAACATAAGTTAGCCATATGAACACTTTCATATCAACCATATTCATATTAACCATAACTAGTTCAAATGACTCAAATGAAACTAGTTCTAGAGTTGTTCAATTGTTTATATTCTCATAGAAGTATACAAGACACAATTGAAGCAAAATCGATTTTGATTCACTCGAATCAATTCATGAACATTATAGCCACGGTTTGCAAAAGATTGCATTCCTTATTATATAAATGTATTAGTTCATGAACAAACCGATTTTAGATCATAACCTACTCAAGTATGCAAACGCGTACGCATAGCTAAGTGGCCGGACTAAGTTTGGGTTCGCCAGTATGCGAACGGGTACGCATACCTTCCAAACTCAATTGAATTTCCGGAACTTGAAACTCACGTCAATACACATACCGGCATGCATACTAAGTTCCCGGACTTTCATTAACCAACCAGTACGCATACATGTATGCATACTATGCTTCCCGGACTTGGAATAACTTGCAACAATTAGCATACAAGTACGCATATTGTGTTATATCCAATCATGGTTATTTTTTCTAAACTTCCATTTCAATCATTGAAACATTCTTGGAAGAAGACAATAGCTGTCTCACACAAACTATTAACTTCAAAGCAATTTTCAAGTGATCGAATGATAAATACGAAACATTCCGAGTCTACATCAAATGACTGTCTCACACAAATCATGTAAGATCCTACAACGAGATTTTGACATGATCATCTTTTGACTTTCGTCAAGAATATAAGATGAACTTGGTTAAAGCGAAAGCTTATCAACGCATATTTCGAGAAATATGTAAGCGAGTTAAATTCAGCTCGAAATATCAAATGTGTATAATTGAAGTCTATATAGCTATACGACTTTTATCTCAAATAGGAGATAGAGTAGATAGACTTTTGAGTGATAGATGAGTTCAAGTATCCACATACATTTTGTAAATGACGTTCCACAAGCTCCCCTTAGTAGTTCTTCGTCTTCAATCGATAAACGTTGTGAAGTCTAATGCTCAACTACACTTTCTATCCTAATCGATACTTAGCTATAAGTAGACTAGAAATCAAGACTTATAGTTTTGGCAACTAAACTTGAAAAACAATCTTGAGATAGCAACGCTTGCGAGTTCGACCGAGCACTGCTCTAAAAATCTCCCCCTTTGTCAATTTTAGTGACAAAATTATCAATACATATGGATTACAAAATAAATAAACTTTGTAGATTCTCATCCAAATGCTTGATTTCCTTGGTTCTTCAACATTACTCGAAATCTTCGTCGCTTCCAAGTACTCTAGTGATTCTGAACGTGTTCAACTCAGCATCATAGTTGTTGAGGATCCGTAGAAATAACAATGAGAAAACAGTAGCTCTCAATCATTTTTATACAGTGTCATAGTGTTGTTACACAACATCAAAGTCCAATTGTATCACAACTTTGACAACAATACTATGGTGATATGTATCACTCCTCCTTAGTCAATACTTCATCTCACGATGAAAATTACTCCCCCTTACATAATGATCCGTAAACCATATGTATTTGTATTGTGAACTACACAGTAATTCTCCCCCTTTTTGTCAATATAAATTGGCAAAGGTACGAAAACTAGTGGGATCATAATGAAATTCTCATAAAGATTCTTCATGACTAAAAGAGAACATATCAACTTTGTTTCGATGATTTTACATAGTCGAAACTTAGTGTATTCTTCAAGGAGTTTATAAAGATACAAGAAAACTCCTACAATATTCCACAGCCGCACTCCCCACAAATATTTGGCGATTAAGCACAAGTTCGATTAAGAACTATCCCCCATAAAATGTCATTCCCGAAAGAACAACAAGAGCGACCTTACTTTGCAAGAAAAGAAGGATTTCTTTAGACATAAAAAAATTATATGAAACATGAATTTGTATCCAGAAAACTCAATTAAATTAACCACAAGCGAACCCATGATTAATTTAATCGGAAATGCTCAACATAAGAGAACTTACGGAGCTGCACATTACATTCACATAGAAGTGGATCAGGGAAAGATTAATACTGCGGAATATTTAAAGATTCAGTCTATTTTTATCAATATATATTTACATAATGATATCATAGACTTAATCTTTTTAATCAAAAAGTTCATCATATCTTCCATCCATATTTGCATAATGACATAATAGGCTTAACTTTTGATGAATATGGGACAATTATAGTTCACGGATGTAAACACACATATCCCGTAACAATTTTTGCAATATATAAAACCAATAAATATTAATACTGCAAAATCATCTTCCAAATAAACTTTAGAATTTAAATAAATAAATCTAAAAACATTGCAAGATGAAAATCGTTGGCAATAGCTACGTGTACTCACAATAATTGTTATTCAAAACCCTAGTTATTCTTTTTAAAACACAAGAATAAATTCTCATAAGAAGTTTCCTAGACATTAAGACCTTTGAAAAATTCTTTATCGTCCCCGAACTCCTTGTCGTCAACAACCATTGGAACATAAGGTTCATGAAGAATGGAGTCAATTCCAACAAACATTCTTGATTAATGCCGAACCAGGGCCTTCTGAATTTCAAGAGTCCTAAAAACAATATCCTTTATTTGCAGTATCTCCTTTCTTGTTTCCTTCAACTCTTCAAGAACACCAGAAAACTTCTGAAGATTTGAAGGGACAACCCTTGGTTTCCTCACATTCCTCCTTTTTCTTTTCAAGGAAGAGGGTACTGGAGATATATCTTTTTCCTTCATGATTGACGGCTTAACAATCATATTAACCTCTTTTATTTCAGAAGTCATAATGCTTGGAGTCTGCATACAAATATGGGTTTATGAGAGAAATTCACAAAGCATGCTCTACAAGAAAACTTGTGATAAAAGAGATTTTGAGAGAAGTAAAAAGGAATGTAGGGTTACATAACCTTTATACAAAGTATGCAGATTCACGTACGCACAACTCTCGACCCTAAAGAAGGCAGATTATCGATTTTACCCCTCTTTTAATGAACAAACATGGAAACCTCTTTTTAATACCAAACTAGGATATGAAAAGATCAACCGAAATCAAAAAGAAAAGAAAAACAAACAAAACACTTTTTTTCTTCTTAAAACCTATGAGTGCTTAACTCTTGTCTCTTGGGAATCAGGCACTTGAGACAAGATGCACAGCCAACACAATTAAGCTGTGTTGGGGTGAACAATAATTTGTCCACCATGAACTTTCTGAAAAGAATTCCTAAAAACCTCTTCCACATAATGTTTAGACCTTGTTCTTTATCGGAGAGGTCTAAATAGTTTTTTATAAATTAACTTTTTTGGAGAGGAATTGAGTTTACATACCTCAGATGACTTCTAGACAAGTTTAAGCTTGTTTGCTAATTGATTTGCTCTCCGTTGAAGTTTGTTGACATATCTTACTTTATGCTTGTACTTGAAACACCTAGAGAGTCCATGACCCTTAATATAGTATAGTAAGAACATGTCAAAGTGGAGGATGGTTCAGACACCATAGCGGAGCAAGCTGCTAGACAGATTCTGGTACCTGAAACATTAGAAATAGGATTTCCAGCAGATACAGAAAAATCCATTTTATCCTCCAACCTAGTTGAAGAAGTTTCTACAGGGAAAATATCAAGATTGATATGTATTGCTACAATTATCAAAATTAAAATTTTCGCAGAGGAGTGCAACATTTGATTTTTCGTCTTCATTAGAATCATAGTGATCAGACATTTCATCAAGAGTTGCAGCAATACCTTTGTTTCTAGTGTATTTCTACGATTCAGACACTCATTTTCAAAATGACCAAAACCTTTACACTTGAAGCATTGTGGCATATCCTCGTCATCAGTATCGTCAGTATCCTTATTTTTAGAAGGAACACGATTATGAGGTTTAACTGATGACTTAGTTTATCTCTAGTGAACCGTTTACTTCTCTTCAAAAGAAGATCTTTAAACTGTCTTGTGATAGAAAAGACTGACTTGTCAAGATCTTCATTTGATGAATCAGTCTTAGAAGGATCATCTTCAAAGATGCCAACACTTTTACTTTTATCAAGTAATGTAGTGTTCTTTTGTGCTTTGAAAGCAATATCATTTCCATATTTGGATACATGCTCATGATCAAAGATCTGTAACTTCCCAACAAAAGTATTTCTGGAAAGAGTTTCAAGGTTATTTCCTTCAACGATGGCATGTTTCTTAGAATCGTATCTAGATGGCAATGATCTGAGAATTTTCATCATAATGTCCTTTTCAGGAATAATCTTACCCAACGCAAAAGATTCATTTGTCGTACGAAGATTTTTCCGATCAGAATTTAGGTTTTGAAGCCTAGCTTCTTTTTCACAGATATTCCCTTCAAATACGGTTTCTAAGATATCCCACGCATCTTTAGACCGAGTGCACGTAGTCACATGGTGCTGAAGATCTGGGGTAATGGCATGGCTGATTGAATTCAATCCGTCAGAGTTTTTCTTTGCGGCAAGAATCTCGACAACATCATAATCACTGATATCCTTTGGAGAAGTTACATCGCCTTCTGTAACAACTAGAGGAATATAGAAATTAACAACATAAACCCATGATTGAAAATCATGCGCTTGAAGAAAGGCACGCATAACAATTTTCAACCATAAGTAATTCGAGCCATCGAAGACTGGCGGTACGTTTATAGAGATAGCACTTCTATCCATAGAGTCTGGTCACTACAAACATAGACTTATAAGGTCTTAAATGTGTTTGCATGCTCTGATACCAATTGAAAAAGCGGGGGTCTAACAACCACATCCAATATTTCGCTTAGCAATCTGTATGGACTAACTCCAATACACTTTCAAGAGAATCAACTAGACAGTCATACTCAATCTTAAGAAAAGTACATCCAAGAGTTATATCTCAATTTCTTAATTCAATCTGCAATCAAACAAATAGGAATTTGCGAGCCCGATTAGATATAACAAATAACTTGGACGGTATCAAAAACCAACATCCAAGTGTCAATCAATTTAATCAACAACCAAAGGTTGGATTCACAATTGATTAAACTTACGCACAACCTGTGATATTTCAATTATATAGAAAATATAATATGGAAAAGAAATAACACAGACGCCATAAATTTTGTTAACGAGGAAACCGTAAATGCAGAAAAACCACGGGACCTAGTCCAGATTTGAACACCACACTGTATTAAGCCACTACAGACACTAGCCAACTCCAAGTTAACCTCGAACTGGAATGTAGTTGATCCCTAACCAATCTCACACAGATCAAGGTACAGTCGCGTTCCTTACGCCTCTAGAACCAGGTCGGATTCTGCGCACTTGGTTCCCTTAGATGATCTCACCCACAACTAAGAGTTGTTACGACCCAAAGTCGAAGACTTTTTAAACCAATCTGTCTCACACAGAAAAGTCTATTGAATAGATAAATATGTCTCCCACAGAAATACCTATGAGTTTTTTTCCGTCTTTTGATAAATAAAGGTGAACATGAACCAATTCATATACCGAACTTATATTCCCGAAGAACAGCCTAGTAATATCAATCACCTCACAATAATCTTAATCGTATGATAGCGAAACAAAATATTGCTGGAATCACAAACGATAAGACGAAGATGTTTGTGATTATTTTTTATCTTGCCTATCGGAGATTAAATCTCGAGGAAATCTTAGATAAGATAGTATTCAACACGATATAAAACAACAAGATCAGAACACACAACTACAGAGAAAATAGTTGGGTCTGGCTTCACAATCCCAATGAAGTCTTCAAGTCGTTAACCTATTGGGTTTTGGAAAAACCTAAGGTTAAAGGATATACTCTAGTCGCAACTAGTATCACACAAGATATGTTGGGATTAGGTTTCCCAGTTGCTAGAGTTCTCCCTTATATAATCTTCAAATCAGGATTTGCAATAAATGTTACCTTGGTAACAAAGCATTCAATATTCAACGTTAGATGAAAACCTGATTAGACTCAAGATAATATCTTTCAACCGTTAGAACGAACTTAGCTTGTTACACACAAATGAAAAGTGACTTCATTTGGATATGACTAGTCGTACCTAAACGTGTACACCTTGTTGTCTCAACAATAGTTAACCGAAGTTAGCCATATGAACACTTTCATATGAACCATATTCATCTTAATCATAACTAGTTCAAATGACTCAAATGAAACTAGTTCTGGAGTTGTTCAATTGTTTATATTCTCATAGAAGTATACAAGACACAATTGAAGCAAAATCAATTTTGATTCACTCGAATCAATTCATGAACATTATAGCCACTGTTTGCTAAAGATTGCATTCCTTATTATATAAATATATTAGTTCATGAACAAACCGATTTTAGATCATAACCTACTCAAGTATGCAAACGCGTACGCATACCTAATTGGTCGGACTAAGTTTGGGTTCGCCAGTATGCGAACGGGTACGCATACCTTCCAAACTCAGTTGAATTTTCGGAACTTGAAACTCACGCCAGTACGCATACCGGTATACTAAGTTCCTGGACTTTCGTTAACCAACCGGTACGCATACTGTGCTATATCTAATCATGGTTATTTGTTCTAAACTCCCATTTCAATCATTGAAACATTCTTGGAAGACGACAATAGCTGTCTCACACAAACTATTAACTTCAAAGCAATTTTAAGTGATCGAATGATCAATACGAAACATTCCAAGTCTACATCAAATGACTGTCTCACACAAATCATGTAAGCTGTTACAAGGCGATTTTCACATGATCATCTTTTGACTTTCGTTAAGAATATAAGATGAACTTGGTTAAAGCGAAAGCTTACGAACACATATTTTGAGAAATATGTAAGCGAGTTAAACTCAGCTCAAAATATCAAATGTGTATAATTGAAGTCTATATAGCTATACGACTTTTGTCTCAAATAGGAGATAGATTAGATAGACTTTTGAGTGATAGATGAGTTCAAGTCTCCACACACCTTTTGTTGATGAAGTTCCACAAGCTCCCCTTAGTAGTTATTCGTCTTCAATCGATGAACGTCGTGAAGTCTAATTCTCAACTACACTTTCTATCCTAATATGAGACTTAGCTATAAGTAGACTAGAAATCAATACTTATAGTTTTGGATATTAAACTTGACAAACAAGCTTGATATAGCAACGCTTGCGAAACCGAGCAGTGCTCTAACAGGACTTATAGGTTGAAACGAAACGATTGTGGTGTATTTGTGTACCCTCGTCTTTCAAATATGGACTTATCTACTAATATTGACCACGTACTACTTGTGTTAATCTTATTATAAAGATTAAATAATATTATGCCGAAAAGGAAAAATACAAGACACCAGAAGTTTTGTTAATGAGGAAAACTGCACCGACAGAAAAACCTTGGGAACTTGTCCAGATGTGAACATTAAACTTTATTAAGTCTCTATAGACACTAGCCTATTATCATCCTTCGAACTAGAATGTAGTTGAGACTGAATTAACCCTCCAAGCAATTCTGCTGCAGTCGCGCTCCTTGCATATCTTGAACCTCGTAAGGCTCTATGCAATTGATTCCTTTAGCTGACGTCCTTTCCAGTCTATGAGTTTCTTCAACCTCAACGAAAAATTTCTTCCTCTAACAGATAAGCTTATTTTATTTCATTTTAGATCAAATAGATCAAAGGCTTGGAAATATGTTTGCAAAGACAAGATAGCAAAGCTCACAAACCCGGAACACTTACACCTAGTTAGCTGAGAATCCTGGACTATTAACCACCTCTCAAGAACAATCTTAAACTGATCAATTAAGATGAATTTTTAGATATCTATATTGAGGAATCAAAAAATTTGGGATAAAGAGAACTTAGTTATTAGATTAACAAGGACCCGACAACCTATTATTGAGTCAAATAACCATAAGAACATTACACAAACAAATCTAAGTTAACTTGATATAGATAAAAAAGAAATATTTTTGGAACACCTTTTGTTCAACTCACACATCCATCTAAAAGCGAAAGATTTTGCAAGCTTCTATCCAACATAACTACAGAGAGGGTAATCAGGCAGCATATGACATGGCCAATCATGTAGTAGATGGTATTCAAATGGGAAATGTATGAATCAAAATTTGGGACCAGGCAATCCCATTTAGTATTGGTCAAATTCTTTTCACGACTTTATGGGTATCACATATCCACGTGAAATTTTAATTTAATTCTCTATTAATAAATACAAAAAAATAAAAAAAAACATCGATCTGAACGCCCTAACTCTCTCTTCCTTAGTCCACAACCTAGATTAGTAGATTTATTTTAGAACATTTTATAAGCCAGTCACTAAATGCAACCCACAGTATAATTGGAAAAGTGGTTTCTATTTAGCAAGGTGCTTTTATTAAAGGTAAAAGTATTCATTGAAAGATTGTATTAGCTTCAAAATTGGTGAATGAGTTGAATACTAAAATAAGGGGAGGTCATGTCGGATTGAAGTTGGACACTACTCAAGCATATGATCCTTGAGATGGGACTTCATTTTTGAAACAATGAAACTCTTTGGTTTCTTTGAGTTTGGTATTAATTGGTTAAAGAAAAATTTTCAATCTACTAGAATATATGTTTTAGTGAATGGGGGAACTTGTGGTTTCTTTTAAGCTGGAAGAGGTCTTAGACAGGGTGACCCATCGTCACATGTTATTTTTGTAACCGCTGAGGAGATACTAAGTACAAATTTGTATAAAATGGTTCAAGGGGGGCTTGTTAAGTCAATGGTAAGCAGGAATGGGTGTCAGTCTTCTTATTTACTGTTTGAGGATGACATTTTTATTTTCTACAATGGGAATAAGAAGTCTCTGCCCTCTGGGGAACTTAATGAGTCTTTTTATCAAAGTATCAAATGCTTCAGGATAATTGGTGAATATGGTGAAGATCAAATGCTTTGTAGGAGGCGTATCAGACAATAGAAGAAGCAATATAGTTGAGACTATATAAACAAAATTATTTCATTTTCCTCACAAGTATTTGGGGCTGATTTTGAATCTTGGAAGAGTGAAAACAGCTCAAGTTTTGGGGGATGGTGGATATGATGCAAAAATTGTTGGTTGGATGGATAAGTAAGCTACTTGTTTTCTCTGCTAGATTAACGTTACTTAAATCTATGCTATGTAGTATTCCAATATATAACATGTCAGTATATATATGACCAAAAGCTTGTTAAGGAGTGTGAAAGGATAATTAGAAACTTTTTATGGTTTGGTGATCCATCGGTCAAAACAATTATAACTATCAAGTGGGATGTGGTGTGTGCTCCTTTAGATAAAGGTGACCTGACCTCCACGTCATACTTTTGATTTTTAATACTCCTAAATAAGGGTTGATTTTTAATACTCCTACAAGGGACCACTTATCTCTCTTCTTTTACTCTCTTAACACAAAAAGGGGACCAGTTCTCTCCCCTTTTTTTCTATAGCATCAAATGAATGGGACCAAAAACAAATTAATAAAAAATATGAAAAAGTGGCTACGATGATTAGTTTTCTTAACCTTTGTACAAATCAAACAAGCCTAATTTTTAGAAACGGAGGGATCATATTATAAGGTTAAATGAAATTGGTATATATTATATGTGCGAAACAAGTCCTAAATATCCTGGATACGAATTATCCTTGAGAATGATCGATCTTTTCCAAACCTGCCTAAGGCTCTTTTGGGCGAGCGATTGATTTGTTTTGACGAGGTCCTTGGGACGGTTGAGTTTGTAAACCCACGCGAGGCTTCCTTGGGCGAGTAAACTCTCGTGTTTATTTTAAACATGCTCCTGAGTTGCGAGAAGACAACATTCTCCCAGAGAGCGAGCAACATTCAATGTATTTTTGATGAACTACAGTCATGCTTAAACCCTTTGTATACATAGGCGACCACATGGAGGTTCAACACTTGTGATTAAAATAAAAGTAATATTTTTTTCTTTGATTTAGTTGCTTTCTTTAAACTTTGAGAACGGAATATGTGTAAAACTATTCTGTCCAATGGAGTTGGATTGAGTAGACTGACCGTCAACTTGGTTGCATAAGTACAAATAGGGTTTTTTAGTTAGAATTATGTAATCCTTAATAGGTTTTGGTATAATTATTTTATAATAAATGTAAAATATCTTCTGAAACATTTGGTGTAAATTTTAGAATTTTAGGAGTTGCATAAATATTTCTAAAATAACTCTTTATACCGGTGTTAAACCAAAAAATTATTATTCAAATTTTAAAAATATCATGAATTTCTTGTTTTTAAATTATGATTTGTTGATTTTTAGACCTTACCGTCTTATAACAAATTAGGTATTTATCTTTTATCTTTCTATAACGACGATTTTTATTTTATTTTGAGGTGTTTCTGATTTGATATGAATTTGTCACAATAGACTATCAAAATTTCGATTTTCTGTTGTGTAGGTCAACTACTCGTTTGACTTTGGTCTTAGGGTATTTATATCTAAGAGGGTTTCAGTAAGGATTTCAAATATATAATTATAAAAAAAAATTGGAGTTCATATGAAGACCGTAAAATTATAAGAGATCACCTTGGTCGGCTTTAATTTTATTTAAAAATCATCATTGGAAACTTTATTACCTAGAATAGATTATTGACTTTTAATGGTGGATCTAATTTTTACTTATCGGTTTCAAGTGAGACATCTTAGAGATGTTTCACTAAAGGAAAACGCTTAGCAATAAATTCTTATTTTTGGGAATAAAATATGTCAGGAAACATGTTTCTGAAAACAAAAAAGAGAAAAGACAATCATAATAGTAAAATATTATACCTCTCTTTTTGGGTGATTGCACAGTCAAATTCTTTACAATTAATCACCCATAAACTGAGGTACAATATTTTGCTATTATGATTGCCTTTTTTTTTCTTTTCAAGAAACATGTTTGCTGACATTTAACAGTCAAATAATTTCAAGTGAGACTTTTTAGAGTTGTTTTATTAATGGAGAACGCTTTGTGATAAATTCTCATTGTTGGGAACAAAATTTTCACCAAACATGTTTTTTCAAAATAAAAAGAGGAAAGACAATCATAATAGCAAAATATTATACATTTGTGTTTGAGTAATTGCACAGTCAAATTCTTTTATTTTTATTTTCAGAAACAAGTTTGCTGACATTTAGTAGTCAAATGATTTCAAGCGAGACTTCTTGGAGTTATTTTACTAAAAGAGAACGCTTTGTGATAAATTCTCATTGTTGGGAACAAAATTTGTCAGAAAACAAGTTTTCCGAAAATAAAAAGAGAAAAGACAATCATAATAACAAAATATTATATCTTTGTTTTTGGGTGATTGCATCGGCCATTTCTTTACGTTCACCTATAAATTAAGGTATAGTATTTTGCTATTATAATTGCCTTTTTCTTTTTCCATTTTCAGAAACATGTTTGCTGATATTTAACGTTCAAATGATTTCAAGTGAGACTTCATGGAGTTGTTTCACTAATGGAGAATGCTTTGCGATAAATTCTCATTGTTGGGAACAAAATTTGTTAGCAGACATGTTTTCAATCATAATAGCAAAATATTATACCTTCACTTTTAGGTGATTGTATAGTCAAATTCTTTACAATCACCGATACACTGAGGTATAATATCTTACTATTATGATTGCCCTTTTCTTTTTCTTTCCAGAAACATGTTTGTTGATATTTAACAGTCAAATGATTTCAAGTGAGACATTTCAGAGTTGTTTTATTAATAGAGAACATTTTGTGATAAATTCTCATTGTCGGGAACAAAATTTGTCAGCAAACATGTTTTCTGAAAATAAAAATAGAAAAAACAATCATAATAGAAAAATATTATACCTCTATTTGTGGGTGATTGCACAGTCAAATTCTTTACAATCACCCATAAACTGAGGTATAATATTTTGCTATTAAGATCGCCTTTTTTTTTCTTTTACTTCCAGAAATGTGTTTGTTGACATTAACAGTCAAATGATTTCAGGCGAAACTTCTTGGAGTTGTTTTATTAATGGAGAAGCTTTGTGATAAATTCTCATTGTTATGAAGAAAAAAAATCTCCATCAAAAGTATCGAACTAAGATAAAAAAAGAAGAAGAAGAAGATGCACATAAGCATCCAAGTAATAATAAGGGGGTATACGTACCGTAAAAAAATATTGGAATATATTTCGGTAAATCAAACAATACAAATGAGCCCAGTACTTTATATTGTAAGGTATTATTTTTGGTACTTTTAATAGATTATACGCCTCTACAATTATACTCAGTGTCTTTTTACTTTTGGTTAATCATTTATTGGAATTTTTATATAATTTAGGTGATGCGGAAGTTATGCTTCAGGGATTTAGTAGGTTATTATACTTGATTATCGCCTCTAACAAGTATATCTGGATGTTCCTCGGCATCATTTTCTTCTAGTGTTACTATTTACAACGTACAACTTCATGTAGTTTGATGTTGGAGGATGACTTCCAGGATATTCAACACAACCGTATCCTTAACTCTGGAATAATCCAACCACCACTATTACGACCAACAATTCCAGCCCCAAATGTGAAGGAATATTGATTGCCACTTGCATCTGTATTTATTGTAACTTGACTTTGAAAATAAGGAAATTCCCAACCTCTTCTAAATGGGATCTTATGTTTTCTTTTCTTTCTCGCAAAAACTCTTGGATCTTCAAGATCCAAATGAATGTATTTACCACTGTGATATACCTTTGAAAGATCAAGAAACCTTATTCTTAGGGTTCTTACTGTTGTTCTAGTTGTGACCACGCTTTGATGAAAGCCTTTCTGTTTTTCCATTCTAGGCTTAGTGCCAATTCAAACTAAAGCCTTTTTTTATGTGTTTGTTTTGACCAAGTCAGAATATTAAGAACACCAGAGGAAATGTCATGACTGCCCTTATTAAATGTTAGATTATTAATAGAATTAAAATTAGCATGTGTAATATAAAAAACAAACATATATGGAAGGCGTTTCTAGAAATGCATCGGTCTGTAGAAAAAAAAACATATGAAAGGCGTTTCTGGAAATGTCCTGGATGTAATTTGGTGGAATGAACTGATTAGGTGTTGGTATGTTTAAGCTTGATGGGTGAGTTTGAATATGAACTGATGTAATGTGTTATTTCAATAACTAAAAGTATTATAGCTAATGTAATAGGTATTGTTGTTGTCATTTTAAGAGTTTGAATTTGATTAAACTGATGCAACATGCTTTTTTTAATAATGCATACTTGTTATTTTCACTTTCATATTACACTGAGCATGTGCAACAAGACTTTAAACCATTAGGCAACCCTAATGGATGAGTTGTGTCTCGTGAGGGTTTATAGAGAGATATACCCACAAAACCTATCATTATCTTACTTGTTCACTCTTCATCGGAATATTCAGAAACAACATCTTGTGTAGGTTCAGGGTTATACTCAGGGAGGTTGTTTTTCAAAAATAACTAACAGTTATAAAAACTGAAATTTCTCCCCGAACTTTTTTTTAATAAGTTCCTTTATTCGCCTCCTCCTACAACAAAATAAAACAATATCAATTTACAAATCAATTATTCAATAAATCACTTATGATTTGTAGGTAACCGATAAGTCACTTACGATCACGAGAGTGCATGGTGGCTTGAAGAGGTATAATACTTTTTGTAGTGATACATACTTTCTCACAGCTAAACTGGTTATGCACAATCTTTTCTGAAGATAACTAATCGTTCGTAGGTTTGGTTCCCGGTAGTTCTAATAAACTTTTGCAGCATCTTGTTCAAAATGTTTTTGGTATTTCTTACTTGAGCTCCACGAATTTCTCTAGAAAAATATTGACCCATAAACTAATAATCACTTCATCTTCTTCCAGAGTATTATTCACCATAATTTTGAAAGGAAGGTGTTGTTTTGTAAATAACAATTAGGACAACATAAGTGTTTATAATCGTAGATATAGAAGAAAGTTGGTCGAATTGATGTGTTCATGGTTGAACTATGTGTGATCTTTTTATACAGAATAAATAATTTAATGTTTCCACTATAACACAAATCCATAGAATGTAACTAGAGATTGAGAGAAGTGACTATACGACTGCAGATGCTATATAACTAGACCGAGTCAGGTGATCATGCAACTGCAAATGCTATTTAACTAGACTGAGAGAAATGACCATACGATTGCAACTACTATATAAAAAGACTAAGTGAAATAGCCATATGACTGCAACTATTGTATACAAAGACTGAATGAAGTGATCATACGACTGAAACTACTGTATAAAAAGGCTGAGTGAAGTGACCATACAACTGCAACTACTGTATAACATCGACCATAATAAGCAACCAACACGATATAATTGTAAACCACATTCCCATAAAATTAAAACACATACATTGCGTAGCATAATTGAAAGGGAAAAATGTTTAGCTTCCATCAAACTTCTACCTGTAGCATTCTAACCTTTTGATCTTAAAGTGCAACAACCATAAATGAAAAATATCATTCATCCTTCTCATCTTCGTCCTCGTCCTCTTCATAATCCCCTTCATCATTGTCATCCTCATCACCATCATCATCGTCATCCTCATCATCATCTTCATCTCCATCATGTTCACATTCGTCGTCAAAAGCATGTTCACCTGCATGCTCAAAGTCATCTGGAATTTGTTCATTGTATTCTCCATAATAATTAAATGAACATCCTCATTTTGACCAGGAACAACTTCTTCATCTAAGTATGTATCTTCATATTCTCCACCTGATGATCCACGTATTCCATATCTGAATCCTATAAACTAGACGAGCCTACTGCCTGGCCTCCCGGTTGTGCTTGGCCTCGTCCACAAGGAAAAGAAGCAATATGCGCCATAAGATCATTTCTTAGTTGAAGGTGCATTTCAAGGTTTTTTAGACTTGACGTAAAAACACGACGATTATCTGTAGGCTCAGGAATCAGAACAAAAACAACTCTACCCCAATCGCTATCACGACGTTCATATTCAATTATCATGTTGTGTAAAATTAAACAACATTTCATTATTAGGTTCAAGTCAGATTTTTTCCAATACTTACAGGCGATCCAATAATTCTAAATTTATCTTGAAGCACTCCAAAGGCACACCCGACATCCTTTATTTTAGCCATCTGATTCCTGTTGAATCTTACCATGTATGGAACCTCCAATGTCTGACTAAAAGCATGTACAATTGTAGTTAACTTTGGATAGATACCATCGGCTAACAAATAAGCCATCTTGTATTGGTGACCGTTGATGAAATAATTAATTGCATGGAGGTGCTACACCCTTTAGCATGTTATCAAAAAGTGGTGAGTATGCCAACACATTCAAATCGTTATTTGACCCCAGGCATTCCAGAAAAAAGCATGCCAAAACCATAAATCATATGATGCCACCGCCTCTAACACCATACAACTGTGTTTCTCTTTATCCTGATAATCATAACTACCTAGCATTCCTGGAAATCCTCGTTCGACATTCTCACCTAGAAACCTCTGAATCGGGGGTAGGTTGTCGCAAATATCTTTCTGCGAAAGTCATGCAAATTATGTAGCAAAATATTTTTAGATAGTAGTATATTGTTGTGGTACCCATACGAGTGTAGTAATCAACACTATCAGCTGTTGTACTTTTGCACAAGCATTTCGTCGCGACAACTAATTTCACATGTGGAGAATGCCCCGTAACACATGTTGCATCCGGACGTTGATGCCATTTTGGATCCACTTCAAGTAATTTTCCTAATAATTTCTCAAATAAATATCATTCATGTCCAGGCGTTGTTTGAATTATCTTGAGGTATAACCGGTTCTAGGTGTGAAATAATCATTCATCATTTTTGCATCATGCCACA
Organism: Papaver somniferum; assembly: GCF_003573695.1. Taxonomy (NCBI): domain Eukaryota; kingdom Viridiplantae; phylum Streptophyta; class Magnoliopsida; order Ranunculales; family Papaveraceae; genus Papaver; species Papaver somniferum. Next base: position 131,529,379 of record NC_039362.1, on the reverse strand, counting down.
CTCGATCTCGAGTAATTACACTACGTGTTTGCACCTTCCTAGGCATATGTTGACGAATAATACATACATTCTTCCAAACACAATTGTGTAAACATTAGCAGAGCTTTTTCTTCTTCACGACTAGAAGTATCCAAATGGATTCCATGTTTAATTCTCACATAAGCACACATTAGACTCATTTTGTACCTTTGCAAACAACAATTATAGTATCAATTTGTCCATACCATACATGAAATAGAAGTCAATCAATAACAAACATCAGTTTACAAACATTTCATTCAACATAAATCAAGAGATACATCACAAAACAAGTTATAGTCATTGATATTTTCACTACATCTATGTCTTAATGTTATTATTAACTTACATACAAAATACCTAATCAACTTTAGAATCTACAATTTCATGAAAATAATAAAAAAAATTAACTTGGAAACCTAAAATCAGATTAATATACCTTTGATGATTTTGTGGAGATAATTCGAAATTCAAGAATACAACGGAATCACCTATGAATAGGGATCAAACCCTTTTAGTTTCAACCATAGAATCACAAGAAATCACTATGTGAATCAAATGGCGAAAAAAGGAGTTTGATAGGGTTTAGAGAGAAATAAATAGAGTGAAGAAGGAGAAGTGGGAAATCCGTGCGGGTTCTGGATGTGTACATCCAACAATGGATATTGAGTTCCCGTTTTGGTCAAGTCAATGAATTAACTCAAACTGATACTGAGTATCCGTTTGACATTATTTGCATGGAAACTGAGTTTTCATTTCGTGTAGATAAAGGATGGCACAACACATTAATGAAGTTTCTTTTGGACCCTTTTCCCTTAGCTTTAAATAAGCTATAGATAATGGAAAAGGCACACCATAGTGCTTGGCCCAAGAGCTATCGTCAAATAAATCCTAAAGTATCAGTCAAACCTTATACCAAGGTTTCAGTCAACCTAGTTTGTCGGACATAGTCCAATTGGTCAAAGATGGTTGGAAGTGATCTGTATTGAAATGACCGAAATTGTCTTTTAAGTGGTTAATTAACCAAAGCTGGTATCTGTAAAACAATCTATAGTCATACGACTCACATCCTTTAATCTGAACTTAATCCTCAACTATTAGTTTCCTCTTTTATTCTTCGTTCTCTATTTTTTATTTTTTCCTATGTGGTCGTTAGGTATAAGTCCTAGTACATACTACAGGGATATCAATTATATCAATTAAACACCATCCATCTTGACTGGGGAAAAAAAAGAAGGAAAAACTGAAATCCCCAAACGCCAGAAGAAGCTTGAGAATTGACAAAACTAATCACCATGCATCTAATCATAATCCTCACCTCCTATTCTTCTTCTATACCATGGTCGTCATGTGAATGTGAGTCTCTCACTCTCTCATTCAAACACACAATTTTAGTACTTAGAGTTGAACATTTTTCTCAGTACTTTAAGGTTAGAGTTCTCTCTCACTTTAGTTCAACTTGCTTGTGTTTATAGTTCTATTTTATTGTATAATTGTTTATATTCTTCAATTCCTTCAGTTCCTACTTTTGTATTAGTGCAATTTCAAAGTGAAACTGTTGTTTGCGAGTAAGGTTTTTTTTGAAATCGACTCAGCAAAAACATCTGTGTTAGAAATTACATTTGGTGTTGATACAATCCCAGGTGACTTAAATCTAATACTCTACTTTAATCATGTGATTACGTTGATATCAATTGTGTGTATATATGCTTAGCATAGACTACATAGTTCCCTTTATCAATTTTCTTCTTAGTAATTTGTTACTCAAATCCTAGGATTTCCTCTATCCAGTTATTTTATACTACAAAGGCTAACTCATTGAGTTTTTATTTATAAGGACATTTGGTTTTTTCTATTCAGATAATTTTATGCTACACTGTGCATATAAACTTATATTGTTTTTCAGCTAATTCTAAATGCGAGTGTATCTTTCTGCATTTTGAGTTATGGTGTTGCATATAAACTTAAATTGTGTTTCAGCTGATTCTAAGTGAATGTTTGAGAATCTAAGTAAGTTGTTATGTTAAATTTAATATTGTAAGAATATAATTGCGTGTTAATGAGTTTTTCATATTTTCATGGACCATAAGGTGGTCACTATAAGCATGCACTAATCATTCCACCGTTGTCCTTTGAACGTAAGGTATCAATACGATCTTATTAAGTCATAGATGATACTTATTGAGTTATAGATTTATTTTTATTTTTTCGATTTACTTATTTCTATTTGAGTATAAGTTTGATTCTGAATGTGAATTGTGTTATTTTCAAAGGGTTTCCTATTTAGTTTCAGTTTAGCCATGGTCCAAACTCACGCGATCTTGTACACAAGCTCACTTGAAGGTAGTCATCTTTTATATATTTACCTTTTTTTCAAGTCTTAATTTATTTGATCATTGATTTATATTGTCATTTTCAAGTAAGATCTTTTGTCAATCTCTTATTTTATAAATGGAGGGTGGCCTAGATATCTTTACAGAAATTATACAGTGGTTTCCTAGTAATGTACACATACTATTGGAAGTTGCAAAGTTTGTTGTATCATTTTCGCGATCGCACTACATATTGGTAAACATTAAAGCCACGATGAACTTTGAAAAGGTTTGTTGATTTAGATTTTAGGCTCATTCTTCGTCAATTTATTATTGCAATATGATATTTAATTTTTTTCACAGGATCGGTCTAATGGTCCCTATATTATTGGTTACATGGACGAGTATACTATGCTTCTAAGGTACTCTGATAGCTCCCAGCTGAATAGGTTGGTGCGCGATTGACCCTGTAATAAAGGAGAGAGCCTATGTCTAGAAGGTTAGTGTTATATCCTATATATTAGTTTTCCATCCACAAGAATATTTTACAAGCTCGGTTTTTTCTTATTTAATCAGTGTCTCCGAATTGATGAAAGATACATAGCTAGCCATGCAAAGAAGGTATTGATGAGATATTACTTCCAAAGTATAGTTTGATTTTGATTTACAAATAGTAAGAAACTTCTGTGATGTCTTTACTCGTACATGGTTTGCTTATGATCTCACTTCTAAGTTGTAAATCACGTGCAGGGTGATGTATATTTATCTTTAGGCGACCAGAAATCCTAGGAGGATTATACTACCCAGTTAATTTAATTTTACAATAGCCACTTATTGTGTTTTTATTTATAAGGACTTTTGGTTTTTCCACCCAGATAATTTTATACTATATTGTGCTTATAAACTCATTTTGTGTTTCAGCTGATTCTAAGTGTGACTGTATCCCCAACTGGTCTCACCAATACAAAAGATGGTTTTTGGATGGGGACATCGGGTTTTATTTCTTAACCTTCAAATGCTTCATTCTCTTCCTCATTATTTTTGTTTTCTTTTATTTCTCTTGATTTTAAGTGATGTTGTCTACCAAATGTTAATAGGAGTTAGTTTGCTCTCAATTTTGCAAGACGTGTTGAGAGTGGACAAGACCGGCTTCAATATGCCTTATCTGTCAAACTACCGCTAAAATCAGAATAAAGCTTTATTTTTTAAAAGTAGATATGTGTTATAGTTTTTTTCTTTTGTTTCTTATGGTCTTAATTGCAAATAGCTGAGGGTTTAAGAAGCTGTGGGATGTTAATTCTCTGATGACGATTTCTCATTTGTACATACTTGTACAATAGTTCTTTGTCTTCTGAACTCACGAAGTATTTGTACATGAAAATGATATATCATATTGTTGTCGTTGTGCTTGTTTTGGTTGATTCATCTTTTTAATCGCTTACCTTGAAGTAATTCCAAATGATCCTTTGTCACTTAAGATTCTTGCGATGTCCGTAATTATGAAACACTGAAATTGGCTACTGCGAAACTATGTGGCCTGGACATACCGTATTGAACACTCAATATTGTTTGCTGAAGACGGAATATTGTTTCTTCTTGGACTGGACAATATATAGTAGTAAGTTAAAAGCATTTCTCTTTACATGCAGGTCCTAACAAAACAAAGACTAGGACTACCACGTACCAACTACTGTAGAGTCATCCCACAAAATTCCCAAGAACGTTTTCTTACAAAAATAAAATAATTGATGATCTAATTATAAGTCGTATAGTGTACACACTTATTCCTACAGTTATCAATATTTTTCTGTATATGCTACCCATACTCAATCTAGATTTTTAAATCCAAACCATTTTTGGTAACCAGTTTAATGAGTAACTTCGATTGGGTTACTAACTATGGTTCAGGGGTAAACAAGGAAGAAAATTAGGAAACTTAATAAAAAGTGAAAGGAAAAACTCGGTTGTCCTACAATTTGGATTGAATCAAATGTTGTCCGGATCTGACAGAAAACTCAAACCTTCGGATTTCTCCGATGATAGCCCATGTAGTAAGCCATAAAGGTGCTTCTTAGTTCTCAATGCAGTAAACTACTAAATTGCTTGTAGTCCTAGATCCAACTAGTGAAGATAACTTAGTACTTTTACCTTGGGACTAAAATTGGTAGGGCCGTAGCCCTAAATCTAGTCAGGATAATCAAACGATCAGTTATATAATCGTGAATAATGAATGGGTGGTGCCTATTCAACTTGTGCAAATCCTCGATCGGTTGGGTGAGAGTTGATTTTAGTGTTGTGGGACGACCATCTTCTGAAGATGAAAAACTGCTTCTTCAGACTATTGATAGTCAAAGCCAAATTCATTGTTAAGAATGCTTTAAAACCAATATCTCAGCAATATGATTGAAATTGCTTAAGAGGAGGAGGTGTATTGGAACAGATGATAATAGAAGAGGGGTTTCAAGATTGCATCCCAATGTCTGCTGCAATGGGGTTTCATGTGGCAATCCGAGGTGCGAATTCATATAAGCGCTTGTTGTGAAAAATCTAAACAACTTATCAATGGATTACAACTTGAGCAAGTACTAACTTAAATGATAAAGATGATGAAAGCAAAAAATTTAAAAAGCATAATTGGATTTACCTACTGCAGGTTGCAAACGAGTTACCAACAGTAGGTCTTTTAGACCAGAAGTATTGACACCGTAAGTTACGACTCTTTCAACCTATGATGTGTTAGGCTCTAGACGAGGCGAGGTGCCGAGATTTTTGCCTCGCCTAGCGCCTAGGTGCTCTAGGTGCCCAAAAAAAAGGTTAAAAAAATATAAATGCCCAGATTTTTCGCCTACATGGTTTTATTTGCTAGGCACCCTATGTTGGAGTTTGCGGCCGAATAACCCGAAACGAAATCAACTGGGCTTGATCCAAGAGAGAAACCCTTGCCGACCGACTTCCATTGAATAATTCCAGAGAACTCTAGCTAGACGGAAGAAATTTCTAGTAGGGCGGTTTGTGTTATGATCTTATCTTTTTCAAGTTCCTTTGGTGGTAAGAAACTTAGGCTAAATAGGAAGGTAAAAAATACTAAGACTTTAGTCCTTTGCCAAATAATAGATGTTACTAAAAACACCATCAGAACTGTTAGTAGCTTAAGAGAATTGGTAAAAGGAATATAAATCATCATCAATAGCAGTCTGCCAGTTTAGTTTTTGAAGTAAAAAGAAGAAAATGAAGAATAGGGAGCTAGAACATCATCAATAGTGGCTGCTTCTTCTTCGTCAGGTAAGGATGTTTACGATTTAGTTCGATTTATCATGCATATGTGGCAAATAATGAACAGTATAGATCCTAAAAATTGTGTTTAATTGAACAATAACATAATTAGAATTGCTTACATGTGGTATCAGAGCGATGTTGATTGTTCTTGTTTGCTCATAAAGATGATGATTTTATGCATTAGGTCACTGGTTCTCTATTTGATCTATATGAAGATAGTAATTTTGATTCCAGATTTGTGTTCTCTATGATGATCGCTTGAAGTAGTATATATATATTATCGAACAATTGAATCATGCTCAACGATTTTGTAATTCTCCGTTTTCTATTATTTCATGTTGAGAACGAACCCTACCAAAATGATGATGACATGGCAACTTAGTTAAGTCACAAGTAGTTGTTTTGACCGACCAAGTGTGAACATAACTTCACGGTGCCGACTGTTTGAATGAAAATAAATCCGAATTCCTAATATTAGTGTTTCAAACTGTTAGAATTGTTTTCTTTCACTGCACATACTCATGATTAGAATAACGTAAGCATACTGTTCTGTAAATGGAATATTGAGTATGTACTTCCCATGACTCTGTTATAGAGATCTTATAAAGTTTAACCACAGAGATTGGATTATCAAAGTAACCAATGTAAAAGGTTTGAACTCACTTATGGTGATCAAAGTCGCTTTGCTCTTCCTAACTGTATTAATAATCCGTCCAAAGATATCATAAATTGAAATAATTGATACTCCGTGTTCTAATACGTAAGTGGTATTGGTGACCAAAGGTACCAAGCCGTATGTGTATTGAGAAAGCGAGTATACCGAAGCGACGATTAGGGTCTGTATTAGATAAACCTTACATGTATTTTAATTCCCCCCAAAGGACTAATTTTGATATTTTAGTTTATCTCTTAATTTTTGTGAACTCACAATTTTGAATGTATTGTTCATAATCTGCAGTTTATTTACCTGCTAGTTTATATTCACATGCTACATCTGTTCATATATTTAATGGTTCAAACTTTACTGAATGGAGGGAACATGTCAAGTTCACCCTTGGTGTACATGATTTGGATGGTTTTCTCCTAATAGAGAAACTTTCTGCTCTTACTGATACCGGCAGCAAAGAAGATAAAAGAATGTTTGAAGCCTGGGAACGTTCAAACAGATTAAGCTTAATGTATATGAAAATGACAATTGCCAGCAACATAAAGACATCCCTTCCTAATGTCAGAAATGCTAAAGAGTTTCTCAAGTTAGTTGATAAACGATTCCGATCAGCTGATAAATCTCTTGCGCGAACTCTAATGGCTCATCTCAACACCATGAAATACGATGGTGCAAAGGGTATGTGGGAGCATATTATTGAAATGACTAATATTGCAGCTAAATTGGATGCTCTTGGAATGTCCATTGCAGAATGTTTCCTTGTGCGTTTTATTTTGAACTCTTTGCCTCCTCTGTGTGGTCCGTTCCAAATAAATTATGACTCACTTAAAGAACAATGGAACATGAGTGAGCTAACGAATATGTTAGTTCAAGAGGAAGAAAGACTTAAACAACATGGAAACTTCACTGCAAATGTTGTAACTCAATTAGCTCAAAATAAAAGGTGGAAGACCAAGAGAGGAAAGAAATTACAACCACCAAAGAGCGAAGGGCATGATGATGTTGTACAAGTCAAGACGGACGAACAATTGAGATGCCATTTTTGCAGAAAGCCTGGACATTTTCAAAATGAATGTCTAAAGTGAAAGGCATGGTTCAAAAAGAAAGGTGAGCAGTTTATCTTTGTATGTACTTTCGAATCAAATTTTGTAGAAGTTCCTTCTAATACTTGGTGGATTGATTCAGGCGCTAATGTTCATGTTTCCAATACATTGCAGGGATACCTTTCAAACCGAAACCCAGGTCTAATTGAACATTTTATTTTAATGGGAAACCATAGTTTGTCTGAAGTAAAATCAGTAGGAACCTATCGTTTTTTTTGCATACCGGACACTATTTTGATATTTTTGACACTCTTTTTGTACCCTCTTTATCCCGAAATTTAATAGCGTTATCAAAAATAGATGTGTCCAGATACTCTTTCAATGTAATCAATCAACGTTTTAGCCTGTATAAAAACTCCTTTCTTGTTGGTACTGGTGTTATGTGTAATGGTTTGTATCAAAATAATCTTGATAAACATTTTTCTGAAAACTTATTGTCCCTGGAATGTAATGCTTGTATTGGAAGCAAACATAACATGATTAAAGAGAACTCTACAAACTTGTGGCATAAATGATTAGGACACATCTCCAAGGAAAGAATAAATAGATTGGTGAAGGATGAGATTCTTCTAGAACTTGATTCACTGATCTTGGAGTTTGCGTGGATTGTATTAAAGGGAAAGCAGTCAAGCAATCTAAGAAAGGAGCCACACGAGCAGTAAGCTACTTGAGATCATACACACGGATATATGTGGACATTTTACTTCTACTCCGTTTATGGGCAGAAAGTTATATTTCATCACATTTATCAATGTTTTTTCACGTTATAGATATATTTATCTGTTACATGATAAATACCAAGCAGTAAATGTTGCTGAAATATTTATTACTGTGGTCGAGAGACAATTAGATAGAAAAGTGAAAATCATATGATCTAATCGTGGTGGTGAATATTATAGAAGATACGATGAATCGGGTCAAAATCCTGGTCCATTTGCCAAACTCCTAGAAAGGCTTGGGATTTGTGCGCAATACACAATGCCAAGAACGCCTTAACAGAATGGTGTTGCTGAACGATGTAATCATACTCTACTTGACATGATTAGGAGTACGTTAAGTAACTAAACCTTACCCTTAATGTTGTGTGGTGAAGCTATTAAGACCGCTATGTATATCTTGAATCGGGTTCCTAATAAGTCAGTCCCAAAAACTCCTTATGAGTTATGGACTGGAAGTAAACCTAGTTTAAGACACCTGCATGTTTGGGGTAGCATAGCGGAAGATAGTATTTATAACCCACATGATAAGAAATTGGATCCTAGAACAATCAGTGGTTTCTTTATTGGATACCCTGAAAGGTCCAAAGGGTATAGGTTTTATTGTCCCAATCATATTACGAGAATTGTAAAAACCGGTAATGCTAGATTCTTTGAAAATGATGAATCTAGTGGGAGTAATAAATCGCGTAAGATTGTGATTGAAGAAAAACCGGAACTAATTCATGTTCCTGTATCATCAGAAAGGATTGTTTTTCCCTTGAGTAATCGATAAAATGAAAATATGGAACAATAAAAAGATGATACACTACCCCATAATGATAATGACCCAATAGTCGAAGAACCACAACCAGTTGAATTACGCAGATCTCATAGAGAAAGGAAATCTGCTATTCCTTCTGACTACGTGGTATATCTTCAAGAATCAGATTTTGACATTGGATCAAATAAAGACCTGGTTACGTTTTCACAAGCCATTGAAAGTGAAAATGCGCCTAAATGGATTTATGCCATGGATGAAGAGATATATTCAATGCGCCAGAATGAGGTCTGGGATTACGTTGAGTTGCCAGAAAATTATGAGAAAATCGAGTGTAAATGGGTTCTTAAGACCAAACTCGATGCCAAGGGCAATGTGGAATTATATAAGGCCAGACTTGTAACGAAAGGCTATAATCAGAAAGAAGGCGTCGATTATCATGAGACTTTCTCACCCGTATCAAATAAGGACTCATTAAGAATTGTTATGTCCTTGGTAGCTCATTATAATTTGGGGCTTCATCAAATGGATGTGAAAACTGCTTTCCTCAACGGGAATTTGGAAGAAAAGGTCTACATGGAGCAACCAGAAGGATATGTAGAAAAGGGTAAAGAACATTTAGTATGTAAATTGAAGAAATCAATATCTGGACTTAAACAAGCATCCCGACAATGGAATCTCAAGTTTAATGATACCATTTTGGCCTTTGGATTTAAAGATAACGTTTTTGATAGATGTATATACCTGAAGGTCGGTGGGAGTAAGTTCATAATATTGGTTTTGTATGTGGATGACATACTACTAGCCAGTAATGATCTTGGTCTTTTACATGAAACCGAGAAATTTCTCTCCAAGAACTTCGAAATGAAATATATGGGTAAGGTAAAGTTTGTTATAGGTGTCCAAATCACTCGAAACCGAGAATGTGGAATCTTAGGATTGCCTCATAAGAGCTATATCGAACGAGTTCTAGAGAAATTCGGCATGAAGGATTGTTCACCCAGTATTGCACCTATACAAAAAGGTGACAAGTTTATTCATCTGCAATGCCCTAGAAATAATCTTGAGCAAAAGGGATAGAAAATATTCCATATGCTTCTGCAGTGGGGGCAGTGGGAATGCTCGGTCGTCACCAAAATAACCCTGGTATATATCACTGAAAGGCAGCAAAGAAAGTAATGCAATATCTGCAAGGAACGAAATATTAAATGCTTACTTTCAGAAGGACATATAACTTGGAAGTGGTTGGCTACTCAGACTCCGATTTTGCTGGAGGTTCAGATAGCATGGAGTCTACTTCAGGATATGTCTTCATGTTAGCCGAAGGAGCTATATCATGGAGAAGAGTGAAACAAACCGTATACGCTTCATCCACTGTGGAGGCTGAATTTATAACGTGTTTTGAAGCTACAACACATGTTTTATGGCTGCGAAATTTTATCTCATGTCTTGGACTTGTCGACAATATTTCCAGGTCGCTGAGAATTTATTGTGATAATAGGGCAACAGTCTCTTTCTCGAAAAATGATAAGCGTACAATTTCTAACGCCAATAAGTATTTGAATGTAAAATTTCTTATCGTTAAGGAAAAGATTCGGAAACAACGAATTGATGTGGAACATATAAGCACGAAGCTCATGGTCGCAGATCCATTAACTAAAGGGTTGCCACCAAATACCTTTTAAGGATCATGTGACGTCAATGGGTATTAACCCCTTATAGATGCATGTATGGATGAATAATCAATTCCACATAAACTTTTGAGATCTCATGATATATGTTGTTTCTTGTGTTTTCCTATGTTTCCTACTTGTATACACAAACTTAAGAAAATCAATGATACAAGAACTTTTGACTAGTAAGTTGTTTTCTCTTGAAAACTAAATGGACTCATGTTTTCATTATTTTGTTACATGTTAATAGTGTAGTACATGGAAGGCAGTATGTCGATTTTTGATGTATAATCACCATGACTCATATTACTGTGTTACTTAATAGTATTATAGCATATCACAATGATTTTTACTCTCAATATTAGAATTAACGCATTTTCGTTTCGTATCAAGCCCTTGTTTGATGTATTGATTCTGTAACAGGATTATGGATTAAGTGGGAGAATGTCGGAGTTTGTGGCCTAATAGCCTGAAACGAAATCAACTGGGCTTGATCCAGGAGAGAAACCATTGCCGACCGACCGCCATTAACTAATTCCGGAGAATTATAGCTAGACGGCATAAATGTTTAGTAGGGCGGTTTATGTTATGATCTTATCTATTTCAAGTTCCTTTAATAGTAAGAAACTTAGGTTATAAATAACAAGGTAAGGGATACTAAGAGTTTAGTCCTTTGCCAAATAATAGATGTTACTAAAAACACCATCAGAACTGTTAGTAGATTAAGAGAATTGGTAAAAGGAATATAAATCATCATCAATAGCAGTCTGCTAGTTTAGTTTTTGAAGTAAAGAAAAGAAAAAGAAGAATAAGGAGCTAGAACATCATCAATAATGGCTGCTTCTTCTTCGTCAGGTAAGTGATGTTTATGATTTAGTTCGATTTATCATGCATATGTGGCAAATAATGAACAGTCTAGACCCTAACAATTGTGTTTAATTGGACAATAACATAATTATAATTGCTTACACCCTTAACTCGTGCGCCCTGCCTTTGACAACATAAATTTTGTTTGGATGGTAAAATATTTTCACCTCCAAACACGAATCTGCTGATGATGTTTATATTGATCGAACTGCTTCCAGAACATTCCCTGGGTGAGTTGTCCAACAACCATTCTAGATGTTTCCAGAAACTTCCTTTAGGGTTATGGAATTAGCTAAGTGTTTATGGGTGAAAACTATTTCTGCTGGTTTTGGTAATTTGGGGTGTGTGGATGAGAAATGAATCTAAACCCTAAACAAATGCACTACACGGGAGTGCTTTTGATTCGAGAGATCAATCTGTACAATTCTGTCCTAAACCAAGAAATGACCATTCCAGACTTGCTTCGGTCACAAAGTGAAGGAGATGGGGTTAATCTTAGGGAGGGAAGCGAAGAAGGTGTTGAGATCGTGGAGGTGTTGGTTGTTTATGACTTGTATCAGAATATTGAACTGGCTTGCAATAATGTAAGCAATCAGCTATGGGTGTTTGAATACGAATTGTATCAACACTTGGTTTCTCTCTTGTCTGTGTTGGAAATAGGGAGGAGAACCTATTTATACAAGTCATTGAGCCTAACCCACGTCTCTCGTGGGAAGTGGAGGAGGCGGAGTGATGGAGTAGTAGAGTCGTGTTAGTGATTGTCACACGATCAGGTATAAGCCCACTTCTCCCATCATCACTAACCGTATATGTCTTCCTGACACGTTCTTGTGATGGCGCGTTGCACGCTGCACGCTGTAAACCGCCATACCAATACCCAGTATGTATCCCCCAGTTTGTGACATGCTTGATGTCTCGATTGTGTGAATCGTGGGACCCACAGAAGGTAGCATACGGTGCTAGGTTAAATAACTAAGTTATTTAGGAAGTCGATACTCATGAAATATCGTGTGTACTCTATACATGTAATGCATCGAATATAATCAATGTGTATGAAGCATCGTTGTTTTAAGGCTTGACGGAGTAAGTCGCGGATTAAGCGTCTTAGAACAAATGCATGCTTAGCTATCTTCGAATGATAGTTTGGAGGTTGCACAGGCAAGCCCTCCCTTGGACGATCACATGATGTGGTAGATTGACGGATGGTAATCACCACGACACCTTATTGGCCATTTAACTCCTAGTCAGGGCTGCCTAACCAAGCTGGTAGAGTTGGACGAATAACATGATATATGACGCTCATCTGCGATCGTTGATGAAGTTTTAGGGTTTTGAAGAGGTGCGCAAGTATCACTCTTCAGCTTGGTCGAAACCAATCATGGGAGGTGTTTTTGACAGGACCGACCGGGAAGGCGTGTAGACGGCTTGCCGGTGTGCATGTCCATACCTCACTGCCCCATGAAGATGGGATCTAGGCCACTCAAGTTTACCGGTAAATAGGAGTGGCTGAGATCGATTTGCGGCAGGAATTCTGTGCCGCAAAGGATTTCCAAAGGGGTGCGGCATGCCACCTTCAGGTCACACGAATCGAGGCGTCTGGTCCTGCCTTGCTCTAGTCGATCGTACATAGAGGTAGACGGGCCCACAGTGATCATGTAGATACTCTCTGGACCTCCTTAGTCTATTCCCGCACCCTTCATCCAGTCTGGCGAAGATGGACGCTCGTGATCGATTTACGACACATGTAATATGCCGTAAACCCTAATTAGGGTTTTATATTGGTCGCGCGCATGATACTTTGGCCGGACGAGTTTGCATGCTATGCTCTTCGTTTGGATTGGCCGACCACGTGGGACACACATTGGGCCGGTGGTGAACATGGTGATACCTGACTGATGGTCATAGGCCTGATCTAAGCCATCCAAACATGCTGGTGAAGTCAGATGGTCGTGATCAATCTGAGACCCTTAGTGGAATTTCCTGCGACCCTTTAAGCCTCACGCCGGCCCAACTTCAGGAAACCACACGTCATTCCGTGGCTAAGTCAGGGGAGGATCGATTATGCAGGTAGGAAGGGGTCCCGTTGGTGTACTCCACGGTACTTATCCGATCGTACTTGGAACAATCTACGCCGTCCAACCGTGCCGGCGAAGTTGGACGGCCATGACTGTTTTTAAGTCTGGTTTGGCCGACCCTTGTCGCATGATCCTTTTTAGCTGATCCACACCAGCCTGGACATCCAAATCTGGGATGGCGTTCGGTGGCCATTTGAAGGGCGTGGTATGTATTCGACCAGCCAGGGCATTACCGGGCCCGCTGGTGGTCATTGTGGTGATATCCTGCTTCTACTGAGGATCGTCTAGGCTATCGAATCATGCGGCCAACCTGCGTGGCCATGATTATTTCTGAGACTGGCACGGGCAGTCCAGATTATACTCAATCGGGCTAGTATAACCCACCGAGAGGAATGCTCAATCGGGCTAGTATAACACACCGAGAGACTTTACTCAATCGGGCTAGTATAACACACCGAGAGATAGCCTGTACGGGCATTTCGTGCATGCCTCACTATTGACACTCGGAGATTCGTGTTACCCTGTTAAGAGCAACACTCAGTCCTCATGCCGCATCAATAGTGAGGGTTCCCGGGAACAACACAGGAAATACAAAGCTAATAAAGCATTATTTAATAATGCTATAAATCCACAGAAAATCGGGATTGTTGCTACATGATCCGTTCTGGGTGTATCTAATTCATAGGGATTGTTGCCACATGCTCCATTCTAGGTGAATTAATAAACTGAAGAAGTATTCATCACTCAAATGGCTTTATCCTTTATAGGATGTCATCCTATTAAAATTCGGCTTTTACAATTTTAGCCTTAAACAAAAATCCACCGTCAACATTAAGTCCACTGCCTAGCACATAATGGTTACATCATTGTGGGGTAGGCATGAGATGGTGACAATATGCACGTAAGAAGACAAGATAAATGAAGTTTACCTGGAGGAGTTATGACCAGCCCTGCAATCATCCATTTGGGTACGCTGGGTGTGACCACGACCTTGGTGGGACCGGTTTCCTCCTTCGGGTATTTGAGCCAAGAAGGGTATAGAACTTGTATGCTCCTCTTCCCACAGAAAACCGTGCATATAACCATGGACGAATGTGGACCCCACCATGTATATGCTTCGACCAAACGTCACCCTGTTGCACCTGATTGATAGGCATGTGGGCCCGCATACTTCTCTCAACCGTGGGACTCATTATGCGCCTGCTTGATCGAACGTAGGGTTGATGTGCCTGCTTCAGTTAGACGCGGGTCCAGTGCGTGCCTTCTTCGGTCGAACGTGGGACCCGATGCGAGCATGCTTTCTTCGAACATGGGCAGCTGTGCATGCTTCGATCAAACACGGGTCCACCGTGTACATGTTTCAAACGTTGCCCGTACGGTTGATATACTTGCTCGACTGTCATCCTTGCTACTTCGACCAAACACCGACCCTGCTATCTTGACCAAACACCGGCCTTGCTGCCTGCTTCGCTCGAACGTGAGACCCATCGCGTGCTTGCTTTGATCAAAAATGAACCTTGTGTGCTCAAATGTGAATGTGGGTCCTGCAGAGAGCATTGAAGCATCTTCTGGAGCGAGCAGGTCTGGAGAGCGTTGAAGCAGCTTCTGGAGCGTACGTCTAAGCGGGTCCCGGAAAGAGCGTTGAAGTGTTGAAGCGACTTTTTCTTGAGAGAGAGATGAAACGCCTTCTTCTGGAGAGAGCTGAAACGCCTTCTTCTGGAGCGAGAGCATTGAAGCGGCTTCTGATGGAGGGAGCGTTGAAGCAGCTTCTGGAGCGAACGTCGAGGTGGCTCCTGGAGAGAGCATTGAAGCGGTTTCTGCTGGAGAGAGTGTTGAAGCGGCTTCTTCTTCAGTTTGGTTTCCCCTTGAGAATTACATGCTTCTTGATTTTCTATTTCTCTTGTGTTGAAGAAGTTCTTGACTGACGGCGAAGGAATTTCATGCTGAGCCTCAGTCCCCAAGCATGGTCTACGTGGCTCTATCTTGTATGCCTGATGGGTCTACCATAATAAAGGTATCGCCATCCAGCCTTCGTACTAGTAATCATATTACTTCTGCATGGGTAAAAAATATGCAGAAGTTTAGATTACCTTTTGTACGTAGTGGTCGTTGATATGGTGAAGCTCTGGATGGTATCAATCGGCGAGCAACAACGATTCTTGGCAGCATCTGTGGTCATAAGATACCGGCAGGGAGAGGCGTCGTGGAAACTTGCACGAACTTGGCACCTTCATACAATGGTAGAGATCGTCTCGTTATTAAAGGGATAAGCAGGAACTGATGGCTTTCTTGATGTTTCTTCATGGAATAGAGAAGAGGGAGACAGTCCCCTGCCCACGAGTATCCACTGAGCTTTCGACTTGATAGATGTTGTCATGCTAAGTTCATGAGGCCGTCTTTACGTCTTCTCACTTGAGTATATCCTCGTATTTGGACATCTTGGATTCATAGTGATAACGTGCTTGCATCTCTCTAAATTCACCATCTTTGAGATGGGCAGTGCTAAGCAGTCCCCAGTCATACTCCTTTGCCATTATCATCTTTGGTTCGTGTCTTTGAGGAGTAGGGAAGTTCCTTCATGCGAATGACTTAACTAATAGGTTCTGCAAATATGATGAAGCTCTTGACATGGAGGATCTGTATGTACCTCTCAAGTCCTAGGTGCAATCTTCTATGGCAGCGCAACTACTTCTTCTACGGGAGACAAATTCTGAAAGCGTCTCTCATTGATGTAGTTACCGTCGATCCAGATATGGAATATCTTGGATGTTGTTTCATCATTGTGGCAGTCTTGCATGTGGTACTAGAGTTGAAGTTGGCAATTTTGGACGCGCAGGATGTTGTATCTCGGTGGCTTTCCTTTTGCTGGTTATTTCTAGCAGGGCAGATGATGTTGTAGATGGGCGTTCAACAGCTTCACGAAGTCCAGAGGATGACCCAAAGCGCAGATTCTCCAACATAACACGATAGACATGCACCATTGTATGATATAGTAAATTCGCCCGGATCTTTTTCGACATGACGTGCGGATATCGTTATTTTCTTGAGGCTGCTCCCTTGAGGTATCGGCTCTAGTGGAAGATTGCCGTCACAGAGCGTTGATACGTTGCACCGATATTATTTAAACCAAATGGCATTACAGTATAATAAAAATTTCTGAGAGGAGTTCGAAAAGATGTCTTACTTGCGTCATGCTCGTACATCCTTATCTGATTGTACCCGCTACATCCATCCATGAAGAAGAACATGTCGTGTCCGCTGATGGAGTCTACTAACATGCCGTGTTAGGTAGAGGAGAATCGTCTTTAGGGCAGCATTTTTTCAAGTCTCTGAAATCCACGCAACACCTGATCTGTCCGTTTTTTTTTCACCGAGACCACATTAGCCAACCAGGTCGGATGATGGATGAGCTTAATGAAGCCAACAACAAGCAAATTCTGAATTTCAGTCTTGATTTGCTCTTCCGACTCGTGCCTGAATTGCCTCGGAGATTGCTTGATCACCAGGTATGACATGTAGATGGTGGGTGACCAATTTTTCATCTGGACCAGACATTTCTTCATACGTCCAAGCGAATATGTCCTGATATTCTTTGAGAAGTTTTACAAGCTTCGTGCGTTCATCCGTACACAAGGTTGAGCTGGTGGAGATAGGCCTATGAGATTCCTCATTCCCGATGTTAACGATTTCGATCTCATCAGTTGTGGAGTTGGTGCCGTCTTGTAGCTGTGGTGGATCATCCAGCACCTCTTCCCGTGGATCGTCATTGTTGTAGCATTCCGTTGGGCGGGGAGACTGGGTAACAGTCTCTCCTGCTCATTGTTAACAGCGGCGTCAGTATACGGTTTTCCTTTTCTGGTCAAGGCTTTCCACAAAAGTTCGTTCCCTCTTAGCGTGAGCGTGGGTTGCGGCTTCACCGGATGAAGAAGAACGCCTTGTCAGCAAAGATGCATCGTGGGGCTTAGCACTCAATGATGCGAGTCAGCCCTCCTCCTGAATTGACGCCCACGTGGGGAGTGGGATGCAATGAACTTTGTCTGATCCTTCCTGCGGAGCTTCTCTTGGTTCAAACAATTCCACTCCGCATATCGGTGCATAGGGAGACATCGATGCAGGGATACGCACGACTTCTTTATTCAGCATAGTCTTCAGGCACTGGTGATATGTCGAAGGGACAATCCTACTGTCATGAAGCCACGGTCTCCCCAATATCATGTGGTAGTCTGGCTCTCTTTCTATGACTTCGAATTTCACCTTTGAATGGACGAGACCTACAAATAAATTCAGGTTGACATACCTGTACGTGTTGGTTTGGTTTCCCACGAAGTCTGTCATTGTAGTAGGCTTCCGTACGA
Source organism: Papaver somniferum (assembly GCF_003573695.1). Taxonomy (NCBI): domain Eukaryota; kingdom Viridiplantae; phylum Streptophyta; class Magnoliopsida; order Ranunculales; family Papaveraceae; genus Papaver; species Papaver somniferum. The sequence continues at coordinate 131,511,557 of NC_039362.1, read as the reverse complement.
TCTTTCCCGAGAGAACCTTGGTTGTCCTGAGAGTCTTGAGAGTAATCACAATTGAAGACGCTCCTGTGTCAATAAGGGCCCTCTTGAACTCTGAATCCTTGATGCGTGCGATAACATGTAGGGTACGATTGTGACCTTCCTCTGGTTGATTGCAGCAAACGTCTCTTCCCGTTGATTCTTCGAGAGGTGTAAAAGTTCGCATAAACTTTCCACTGAAGCCGCTTCCTGATCCACCGTCCTCTGGTTCATAGTGAAAATATTTACTTGAGGAGGATCGTTGTGAGGATCAGTCCCCAGTTTAGGAGTCTCCATGACAGGACCACTCATATCTGATGTCATCTTGATGAGGAGATAGAGTATGCCGTTTATCGCTTATTTGATCAGGTCCATGTAGGCCCACGCCGCTGAAGTACCTTCTCCGGGTGCGTTGAATGCGTTCCTTGTTGGCTCCAGGGGCTGTCGCGGCTCTTGTGGCAATCGATCAGTTAATATCTCAAGAAAAGTGAGTACCTCTTTCTGAGTTGTATCCATGTATGTTTGGGCCCTAGCGAGAACTTCTGGTCTCTCCATCAAATCCACCATGGTAATAGGGAGTTGTCCTCCTCTGGATCCTCCAGCTCCTCGTCCCGATGGAGGAGTGGAAGTTTCTCTGGTGACGGCTGGAGGTGTTACACTTGAAGAGATGCCAGGGTTTGCGGCTGCTCTGGATCTGGTGATAGGAGGTGTCACGCCCAAAGGAATATCTCCTCATGCTCCGCTGGTGCTGGTAGTAGAGGAAGTAATTCAACGAGATACATTGATGGTATTGACTGGCTGCATGGTGACACCACTGATTGGGATATCAACACCGAGAGTATTGTCAGCGCTAGTCCCATCAGGATTGGTTGCTGATCCAGACCTCAGATCCACCATTTTAGAAATCAGTAAAATTGAATTGGTATTGAAGAAATTGACTTCACAACCGAGAGATTAATCTCCCACTATGGTCACCAATTGTTTATGGGTGAAAACTATTTCTGCTGGTTTTGGTAATTTGGGGTGTGTGGATGAGAAATGAATCTAAACCCTAAACAAATGCACTGCACGGGAGTGCTTTTGATTCGAGAGATCAATCTGTACAGTTCTGGCCTAAACCAAGAAATGGCCGTTCCAGACTTGCTTCGGTCACAAAGTGAAGGAGATGGGGTTGATCTTAGGGAGGGAAGCGAAGAAGGTGTTGAGATTGTGGATGTGTTGGATGTTTATGAATTGTATCAGAATACCAAACTGGCTTGCAATAATGTAAGCAATCAATTATGGGTGTTTGAATACGAATTGTATCAACACTTGGTTTCTCTCTTGTCTGTGTTGGAAATAGGGAGGAGAACCTATTTATACAAGTCATTGAGCCTAACCCACGTCTCTCGTGGGAAGTGGAGGAGGCGGAGTGATGGAGTAGTAGAGTCGTGTTAGTGATTGTCACACGATCATGTATAAGCCCACTTCTCCCATCATCACTAACCGTCCATGTCTTCCTGACACGTTCTTGTGATGGCGCGTTGCACGCTGCACGCTGTAAACCGCTAGACCAATATCCAGTATGTATCCCTCAGTTTGTGACATGCTTGATATCTCGGTTGTGTGGATCGTGGCACCCACAGAAGGTAGCATACGGTGCTAGGTTAAATAACTAATTTATTTAGGAAGTCGATACTCATGAAATATCGTGTGTACTCTATACATGTAATGCATCGAATATAATCAATGTGTATGAAACATCGTTGCTTTAAGGCTTAACAGAGTAAGTCGCGGATTAAGCGTCTTAGAACAGATGCATGCTTAGCTATATTCGAATGATAGTTTGGAGGTTGCACAGGCAAGCCCTCCCTTGGACGATCACATGATGTGGTAGAGTGACGGATGTAATCACCACGACACTTTATTGGCCATTTAACTCCTAGCCTGGGCTGCGCCTAATAAAGATGGTAGAGTTAGACGGATAAGATGATATATGACGCTCATCTGCGACCGTTGATGAAGTTTTAGGGTTTTGAAGAGGTGCGCAAGCATCGGTCTTCAGCTTGGTCGAAACCAAGCATGGAAGGTGTTTTTGACATGACCGACCGGGCAGGCGTGTAGACGGCTTGCCGGTGTGCATGTCCATACCTCACTGCCCCATGAAGATGCGATTTAGGACACTCAAGTTTACCGGTAAAGAGGAGTGGCTGAGATCGATTTGCGGCAGGAATCCTGTGCCGCAAAGTATTTCCAAAGGGGCGCGACATGCAACCTTCAGGGCGCACGAATCGAGGCGTCTGGTCATGCCTTGCGCTGGTCGGTCGAATATAGAGGTAGACGGGCCCACAGTGATCATGTAGATACTCTCTGGACCTCCTTAGTCTATTCCCGCACCCTTCATCCAGGCTGGCGAAGATGGACGCTCGTGATCGATTTACAACACATGTAATATGCCGCAAACCCTAACTAGGGTTTTATGTTGGTCGCGCGCATGCTACTTTGGCCGGACGAGTTTTCATGATATGCTCTTCGTTTGGATTGGCTGACCACGTGGGACCCACATTGGGCCGGTGGTGAACATGGTGATACCTGACTGATGGTCATAGGCCTGATCTAAGCCATCCAAACATGCTGGTGAAGTGGATGGTCATGATCAATCTGAGACCCTTAGTGGAATTTCCTGCGACCCTTTAAGCCTCACGCCGGCCCAACTTCAGGTAACCACACGTCATTCCGTGGCTAAGTCAGGGGAGGATCGATTATGCAGGTAGGAAGGGTACCGTTGGTGTACACCACGGTACTTGTCCGACCGGACTTGGAACAATCTACGTCGTCCAACCGTGCCGGCGAAGTTGGATGCCATGACTGTTTTTAAGTCTGGTTTGGCCGGCCCTTGTCGTGCGATCCTTTTTAGATGCTCCATACCAGCCTGTACATCCAACTCTGGGCTGGCGTTCGGTGGCCATTTGAAGGGCGTGGTATGTATTCGACCATCCAGGGCATAACCGGGCCCGCTGGTGGTCATTGTGGTGATAACATGCTCCTACTGAGGATCGTCTAGGCTATCGAATCATGCGGCCAACCTGCGTGGCCATGATTATTTCTGAGACTGGCACGGGCAGTCCAGATTATACTCAATCGGGCTAGTATAAAACACCGAGAGGAATGCTCAATAGGGCTAGTATAACACACCGAGAGACTTTACTCAATCGGGATAGTATAACACACCGAGAGATAGCCTGTACGGGCATTTCGTGCATGCCTCACTATTGACACTCGGAGATTATTGTTACCCTGTTAGGAGCAACACTCAGTCCTCATGCCGCATCAATAGTGAGGGTTCCCAGGGACAACACAGGAAATACAAGGCTAATAAAGCATTATTTAATAATGCTATAAATCCACAGAAAATCGGGATTGTTGCTACATGCTCCGTCTGGGTGTATCTAATTCACAGGGATTGTTGCCACATGCTCCATTCTAGGTGAATTAATAAAGTGAAGAAGTATTCATCACTCAAATGGCTTTATCCTTTACAGGATGTCAACCTATTAAAATTCGGCTTTTACAATTTTAGCCTTAAATAAAAATCCACCATCAAAACTAAGCAAAAGGATACAAAAGACCAAGCCCAAGAATTGGATCGATTGGCTAAGCCCACACTATCGGGCGGAGAAATCTGTAAGCCAAGTGAGGTTGAGTTGAAACATCAGTGAGTCAATGTTTCAACTCGGCAGGAACTCGATGAGCCGGCTCGGTTCAACCAGGTGGGCGTAAACATCCTCCGGCGTAAACGCGTGGGGTGGAAACAATCGAGGAGTACGCTAGCTGGCTAAGCCGCGACGCATGGAATCAGGACCAACTGTCGCCGGTCGGAAATGGCGACCGCTGGAGAAGATGACAGATTCAGGTGACGTCATCGTGACGCAAGCTGATGATGTCATCCTGACGCCATAGACGGTGACGGTGATGGATTCCTGACGGCATTACGAATGAACGATCCAGATTTTCTTCCGTCTAACAGCGTTAGATGCAAACGGTATATGTCGACGGTAACAGAATATTCCGCACATATCAGAACTGCTGACTGTAACTCGCTGAATGGACCATCTGCTGACATGGAAGTCCAATGTTGACGTGGCGAGCTGACGTGACAATGCAATGCTGACGTGGAAGTACAATACCGACATGGAAAACTGGCGTGGCAGCGCGATGCTGACCTGGTAGTGAAATGTATATGTGGCATTGATGTCATGGGCCCTTCTTTCCTTGACTTGGATCTTTGCACATGGGTTTCTATGTATAGTGCTTGGGAGGCCTAGTGATCCGTACTTGACTAATCAGAGGAGCATATTAGGCTCAAGTAAGCCCATTTCTAGTGTAAAATATTAGGGTACAAACATCACCCCCTCTTAATCCATAACTTGTTATGGGTTTAGAAGTTCGGATTTCCCAATTCTGTCTGCCATTGAACTTCGCATTGTTCTGGAGTGTTGCATAACTCGCCCCCGAGCGCGTTATGGAGTGTTATGCAACTCGCCCCAGGTATTGTTTTGTTTGCGAGATGGGGTATTATATATCTCGCCCCCAAGTGATTGAGGTGATATAAAATTTGCCCCCAGCATGTAGCTGTGTTATGCTGCTCAATGATCGCGCAAGGGTGCACTTCTTTACTGCATTTTTCTCGCGCAAGAAAAGAGAATTTGTGTTTTTCTGCTATCTTGAATTCGCGCAGGGGGCCAATCCCACTATTCAAGATGCACGCTGAGTTGAGATGTGTACGTTTTCCCATGTCTGGACAAGAGAAAATGTTCGCCACATTTGTTGACGTCCCATATGACGGGGATATGCTTAGAATAGGGTACAAATGCTCGAACTGTGCATTCATCCTATCCGTAAGGTGTTAGAGATGTTGCTAACAGCAGACTCGAACTGTACTGATTTGCCATTTAGGACTGACTACTGCCCTACAACAGTTGCCTCATTAAAACCTTTGCGTGGAAAACCCAGTGAGATAAAACCATCATAAAGGAAAAAGAGTGCATCACAACAGGATTTGAACGAAACTACTCCTACGCGAATTTAGCTAATGATAAAACTTCTTCAAGTGGAACGAATTCCATGGTTTTGAATCTTGAGTACCATCGAGTTTCCTTAGGTAGTAGGAGACACGAGATGCGGGCCTGTCTACTATGTATGGACCTTCTCAATTTGCTCCGAGCTTTCCGTAGTTCGGCTCTATTATGGTTGCTCGAGTTTTCTTCAACACATACTCCCCTGGCTTAAATGCTCGTTCTTTGACCTTTCGGTCGTAACTCAGCTTGACTGCTTATTGATATCGAACCAATTGTTGCAAGTTTGTTTCTCTTTGGTCTTCCAATAGCTCTTTATCTAAGGCCAGTATGCTTTCGTTGTTTCCAGATTCGACAACACGGGTCTTGGTAGTCTTCAGGTGTACCTTAGTGGGTATGACTGCCTCTGTTCCATAAGCCAGTGTGAATGGGGAGAATCCAGTGGATATTTTTGGGATCTTTCGGTAAGACCATAAGACTTCAGGGAACTTCTCTGTCCACTTTCCCTTCACCTTCTCCAGCCTTTTCTTGAGGTTGTCCATAATAACACGATTTGTCGATTCTGCCTGCCCATTGCTTTGAGCATAATATGGAGCAGAAAAGTTGTGGTGAATGTTTAAGTTCTAGCAGAATTCTTTGATCACTTCGGAATCGAATTGCTTTCCATTGTCTGACACCATCTCGTGTGGGATTCCAAATCTGCAGACGATGTTCTCCCATATGAACAGTTTTACGTCGTACCTGGTAACATGTACCAATGCCACTGCCTCGACCCATTTGGTAAAATAATCAGTAGCGACCAATACATATTTCACTCCTCCAGGAGCTCGGGGGAGTGGTCCGATGACGTCTAGTCCCCACTTAGCGAATGGCCAGGGACTTAAAACTGGATGCAGCTCGTTGGCGGGCCTTTTAGGAATTGGAACGTGCTCTTGGCATGGCATACACTTCTTCGCGTACTCTTTAGCATCTTTATGCATGTGTGGCCAGAATTACCCCTGGGTAAGTATCCTGTGTGCGAGACTGCGCCCTCCAGAATGATTTCCACATATTCTTCACGAGCCTCCGCCAATATCTGTCGTCCTTCCTCGGCTGAAATGCATCGCAAAAATGGCTCCAAGGCTACATGTTTGCGGTATAATTGTACCTCGATCATTGAATATCTCCATGCATTCTTTTTCACTTTTGAAGCGAGATGCTCATCTTCTGGGAGCTCACTGGTTGTCAAATACCGAATATAAGGTTGACGCCAGTCTGAAGCTTTTTCAGCAGGATTGCCTGAATCGTCTATCACTGGAATTTCAACGTCCATATTGCTGTCAATGTTTCAGATATCGTCCCATGCTGTAGTTACCCTCTCACCCCAACTAGCGTGTTCGAGAGCCAGAACAAAGTGGCTGTCGGAGATGCTAGGTAACTCTTGGAAATACACTACAACTAGACGGGTGGTATCATGTCGACTTCGGAAGACAGATACGCTAAAGCATTTGCGTGCGTGTTTTCCAACCGTGGTCGTTATGGTGTGGTTAGAAAACACACAAAAACTCTTGCAAGTATACAAGGCCAAGTTTTAGTATAGAAAGTAAGCAAGGGATCATTCCACAGAGACTTGGGGTGTATTGAAGTTTCCTAGACTAAAGTTATCTAAACAAGTAACTAAGTGGCAGTGAGATAGTGACAGTTACAATGGCAATGAGCCAAAGGCAGTGAAGTAAAGAATGAAAGAAACTAAGAACAACTTAACCAAAACAGAACATGGAAAAGAAATTGTGGATGGGAAGTGTAAGGAGATGGATGAGAATTCCCTTCACCTAGCTAGTTCATCTAGGTTAAGTTTTTGTCATATGTCTAGTTAACTAACCTTACAGCCTTAGCTAACCCCTAGTATTGGCTGTCTGTTTAAGGCACAACCAATCACAGACTAACTAGGCAGTGGCTTACTAACTAATGTAGCTGATTAACTCCTTAGAGCCACCACTGACCCCTAGCATTAGTGGTCTTATTACAGCACCACTAATCACAAATCAGTTGGGCTTTTAGGAATCTAACTAGCCTAAGCTATTTTGAGTTCAACAAAAACCATCCTAATAGCTAACCATCATGGTTCAAAGGTCTTCTCTGAGGTTTAAACAGGGAAAATACATGATCATGTGAAGAGACATTACAAACATGCTAATTAACACAAACATAACATGACAGATGGATACAAAACATCACAGGAACAAACATCACACACAGAACACAACAGGATATTACACTAAACATGAACACAACATTAACAGCACAAAAATGATCATTAACAGAACTTGGTTCTGGACACACTGGCTAATCCAGGCATGCCCTACAACAACACCCACAGTCTCAATTTATACATGCAAGTTTCCCCCAAAATCAGAAAACTAGGGTTTCATGAAAAGTGAAATTAGGTCATACCTACTTTCTGAAAACACTCAATAACGTCGACCCATTCTTCTATTGCGTCTTCTGTGTCTTCCCATGCCTTCAATTTGTCCATTGATGACTACCAACTATTCTCTCCAATTTCACACACAAACGGCTAGGGTTTGGGGCGATGTGAAATTGAAAAGGCTAGTTGAGAGACATAGAGGTGATGATGGACTTAGGGTTGGTGGTAAGTGGAGTTAGTGGTAGTTGTGGTAGTGGCAGAGAGTTGGTGGCGGAGCAGGTGGTGGAAATGGGTTCTGCATCGGGGGTGAGGGAGAAGAGATGGAGAAGAAGGAAACTCGATGGGAATTAGGTTGGGGTGCGTTTGGTTCTGTTTTGGGTAGGGTTAGGTATTGTGGTGTTGAGCGGGTGCAGAAAATTTTGATGAACAGCAAAAATGAGCGTTGGATTGTCACTTCTGAAATGGATCTAACGACAAGATGGAAGCAGGTCTTGAGCGACCGTTGGATGCCTGATACAACGAAACTGACGGCTCAAGATGGAGTTAGGTGTTGTAGTGTTTGACAGGAGCTTCAGACTTTGATGTACTGGAGATGCTGCGACCGTAGGATGCTGAGATGATCCAATCTGACGGCTAGAAAGGGAAACGGGTATGGATATAGGAAATGGATTTGGATGAGGGTTTTGGGCCTTGGGTATGCCAAGCCCATATCTTCTTTAAGAACAATTCTTCCTCTTCAAGCCCGATTCTAGCCTCCTTGTCTTGCACACAACATTCTTCGCGGCTTCCTTGCGTAATTCCTCCCGGCTTTTCACTACTTTTCTGCTCTTTTCCGCTCCGCAATTCATCTAACTTTATTTATTACCTAAAAATGCAAAATTAATTAATAAAAATATTTATTCTTGAAAACAAAGAAAATACAGAATATGGGATAAAATGTAGAATTAATGCACAAAAGATGAGTTAAATGCCAAGAAAAATATATAGAAATATGCACTTTTTAGGTCTCATCAAATACCCCCAAACCTGAATTTTACTTGTCCTCAAGTAAAACAAAACTAAGGAAATCCTACCTATACCACTGTCGCTGGTCTCTCGAATGCATTTAGCGTATGCACTAAGCCTTTTAAACCACTAAGTGTCCCTAGTGGACGAGTTGAAGTCTCGTGAAGGTTTGCTTAGAACGTACCTACAAAGTTCTAGGTCAAAATATAAGCTCAGATTCCATCAAATGTGACATGTGCAAAACAGTTTAAGCTCACAACAAAATGGAGATGTCAATCTAGCTATCGAAGGCACAATCCTAGCACTGATAACAAAAAAAGACATGTGATAAGAGTGTAAAGTGTATCTACACATGTGTAAAGAAAGATCTGAAGTTATGACTACTAATTACCAAGAGATAGTTTCTCAGGCTAAGAACTGAGGTCGAAATCTAGCTAGCTGTCCGGACTTTACGAGAATTGTGAATGAGTTGGAGGTATTTCACAATTACTCGCGTTGTACATCAATGGCATACACCCTCCTTGCTTATTACAATGAAACAACAAAATGACTATTTACATGACTCTTATTTACATTGACTATTCTCTTTTTATTTTTGGAACAAGAGATGATGGAATTGATAAATACTTGATTTTTTTGTATTTTTCTGATTTTTTTTTTTTTTTTTTTTTGCAACGAAACACTTTTGATACATATACAAAAGGAAACAAAAGATTACATGACACTTTGCAAGAGGTAGCCCTTTTTGATGCACCCAGTTAAATTCGATGGTTGTCTTTCTTAATGTAACCTCCACCTTCTATCCCAACCAACCAAAGAACAAGCTAGTCAAGTTTCGTTCAGTATTCTAAAGTGATTGGCAATCGTAACTTCCTATCAAACACCTTGAAGATCGAGGCCATACATGTATTGGTAGATCGTGCGCGTGCAAATTTCTTATCACTATGTGAATTGTGCTAGAATCAGGGTGCCTAAATATCTAGACTAAGACTCCTAATAATACATATTTGCACAAGAGTCAACATTTCAAGGTAAATGAGCTCCATTTTTATGATTTTTCATTTTTTTAATTTTTTTGAATTTTGATTTTTTAATTTTTTTTTGGAATTTTTCAATTTTTTCAAAAGAAGAAGGAGTTCGTTTTCAATTATGGCAAATTATCATGGTATCTACTCTATACCCCCAAACCTAAACTAAACATTGTCCTCAATGTTTCAAAATATGGAAAGAATTAAAATGCAACATATGGAAAGGGACATGCTGAGTAGAGTAAAAGGAGAGAGAATACCCGATTTCGGCGAAAGCAGAATTAAAACTCCGTTATTCAAGGCAAAAATCCAACATATTTCAGCCGAGATCATATTGGATTAGCAAATATATACAAAAGGAACAAAAGGGTTTTTAAGAAATTTTATCTACTGGATTATATACAAAAATTCACCATACACTAACAATCTAAAGAGTTGAGGATCAACCCAAAAGACAAAGTGTAGATTTCAACAGCTTCACACAATAATAATATGATAGAAACGCAAGTGAAGCTGTGAAACAAAATGAGCTACCCCCAAACCTGGATTTTACAGAAGATATAATTTTGAAAACAAAATCGCGCAGTTTTGGGGGTTCATCATGCACAAGGTCTAGCTCAAATGAACTTGCTAGGGACGGGCAAACATGCAATTCCAACTGTGGTTCCTCAAAGTATTATTTAAAGCAAAATAGTCCAAGAGGACTTGGGAAGCACACAGTTCCAAACCTAGATTAGGGACTCTCAGAAAAGTCGGTTTGACAATATGGGTACAAACCAAATCTAGGTTGGGTGGAAGGCCATCAGATTGTGACATGTAGGAGATAGGCACATCATTACTAATCAATCAAATCTCCTAATCATCTACATGTCACACATGCTCACAATCATCAAACAAATTGGCAAGATCACATCAGAGTCATCAACATCATAACAGATTCATTCTCATGCATGGCAAATCAGGAGAAATATCACAATGTGACCTAGGTAGAGAATCAGACACATCAAATATATTTTCATGCATATTAGTGTCTACAGAAGATTCAACTATTCCTATGTCATGTTCATCTTCACAGAATAATTGTACGAATCCCATGTCAATATCAAAATCATATGAATTACAATGAGTATTAGAAAAAACAACATTCATGAAGGTCGAGGGCGAGAAGCCAATGTTATGAACCAACATTTCCACAATATTTCATGTTCTTCTAACACATCATCATAATCATCATAATCATCATGGTAGCATGCATATTGGTCCTCATTAAAAGTGGTGGTGTCGTTAGTCGATTCATGTTCCACTAAATTAGGTTCATATTCAACATCATTTACATGAATGGGACTAGACACTTCATTAGGGACAACATACATTTCCTCATGAATTTCCTCCTTTTGTAGGTGAAGCAAAATCTGATCTAAATATGCCTGAATTCGTGATGTAGATCTATCGAAGTTTTTCTCACTGAGTTTGAAAGCTTCTGTGGTGGAGTCTAAATTCATGGAGTACAAAATTCTTCATGTTCAAATTGTGGTGATTGGTACATGTGTGCATGGTCATTAGGGTTTATAAAAGATTGATCGCAACCCTCAAAGGATTGATTATGTTCCCATGACTTACCATTCTCACAATTTATGGGCATTTCATACCTTGGATTTCTCTAGATTGCCTAAAAATTATGCAAAGAGACAATTCTCAACAGGGTGGTCTAAACTACCACATGCGGGACATGCATAGATTTCAGGTTGCCTAAGAGAAATTAGATGTGCCAGATTCCTCATGTGATTGCATTTCTAAAGCTGCGATTCGAGCTTCTAATGATCCACAAGAGATGATTGTGTGAGTGAGGCATTAGCAAAAATGTTCATTTTCACGTTGTGGCGAATGATGCATGTGTGAATAGTCATTAGGGTTCATGTATTGAGGCTCGGGACTTTGAAAATGTCCATAATAATTCCTATGACTATTGACATCATGGTCTATGGGAGGTTCATAACGTGAAGTTTGTCCACACGCAAGTTCTCTAAGGGATTCGTTGTATTCCCCAACTGTAGAAAAAGATCTAGACATGATTGGGCTCAAAGGCTAAGTAAAGAGTTTACAAGCTCAAAATTTGGTTTTTAAGGGATTGGACTTTTTGGAAAAATTTGGTTTTGTTGGGAAAAATTTGGTTTTGACGGGGGAGACATTTGGTTTTGATGGAAAAAGCAAAATTTTTTTTTAGGGAAAGATTTGGAAAACTTTTTGGTTTTTTATGGGATTTTGTTTTTGTCGGGATAAGGAGGAAGAAGAAAAATTTGGTTGTTATGTGGGAGCAATTAATAAATTTTTTAGAATTTGGGAGCAGTAAAGTAAATTTTTTTTTTTTTTTTTTTTTTTTTTTACAACTTGAACTGTGTCTCAATTTAATTGGACTTGAAGACCATAACGCATTGTCCAAAGTTCAAAGTTCAAGCAATTAAAACAAACTCAAAAAGAAAATTAAACAAGCCCACAAAAGAAAGAAATAAGAAAAAAAATATAAAAGAAAATAAAAATAAAAATTATTACAATCCCAAAATAAAAATAAATTAATTATTACAAGCCCAAATTAAAAATAAATAAGTTATTACAAACCCAAATTGAATTTTAATGAGGCCCAGTTGGGTTAGCTCATTGGTTAGGCTTACTTGTGAAGCACAGCCCAGCTGTTCAGTTTGGTTGCAAAAGCCCAGTTGGGCTTTGGATCATCCTAAGCTTTGGCTTCAACACTCAAGGCCCAGTTGGGCTTGGTTCAATTTCTTCTCATTCTGCAGCTTACAGCCCAGTTGGGCTTTATCTTACACCAGCTTCAGCAGGCAGCAGCACCAGGGAATAGCAACAGGAGCACAGCAACAATAGCAGCAGCAGGATCAGGAGCAGCAGCAGGAGCAGGAGAAGCAGCTCAGCTCTATTTGGGCTTCACAGCAGGTACCTGGACTCAGCAAAGATCAGTTTCTTTCAGCTGCACTACACAGCAGCTACTAAAACAGCAAGTTAATCTAAGATGCAAGAATGCAATGCATGATGCAAGATATGCAGTGCAGAGAATATGCAAGATGAATATGCAAGTGAGGCTAGATGAACTAAATGCAAGGAGAACAGCAAATAAGAATGCTTCGAAAACACAACGCCAAGTCCCCGGCAGCGGCGCCAAAAACTTGGTGTGGTTAGAAAACACACAAAAACTCTTGCAAGTATACAAGGCCAAGTTTTAGTATAGAAAGTAAGCAAGGGATCATTCCACAGAGACTTGGGGTGTATTGAAGTTTCCTAGACTAAAGTTATCTAAACAAGTAACTAAGTGGCAGTGAGATAGTGACAGTTACAATGGCAATGAGCCAAAGGCAGTGAAGTAAAGAATGAAAGAAACTAAGAACAACTTAACCAAAACAGAACATGGAAAAGAAATTGTGGATGGGAAGTGTAAGGAGATGGATGAGAATTCCCTTCACCTAGCTAGTTCATCTAGGTTAAGTTTTTGTCATATGTCTAGTTAACTAACCTTACAGCCTTAGCTAACCCCTAGTATTGGCTGTCTGTTTAAGGCACAACCAATCACAGACTAACTAGGCAGTGGCTTACTAACTAATGTAGCTGATTAACTCCTTAGAGCCACCACTGACCCCTAGCATTAGTGGTCTTATTACAGCACCACTAATCACAAATCAGTTGGGCTTTTAGGAATCTAACTAGCCTAAGCTATTTTGAGTTCAACAAAAACCATCCTAATAGCTAACCATCATGGTTCAAAGGTCTTCTCTGAGGTTTAAACAGGGAAAATACATGATCATGTGAAGAGACATTACAAACATGCTAATTAACACAAACATAACATGACAGATGGATACAAAACATCACAGGAACAAACATCACACACAGAACACAACAGGATATTACACTAAACATGAACACAACATTAACAGCACAAAAATGATCATTAACAGAACTTGGTTCTGGACACACTGGCTAATCCAGGCATGCCCTACAACAACACCCACAGTCTCAATTTATACATGCAAGTTTCCCCCAAAATCAGAAAACTAGGGTTTCATGAAAAGTGAAATTAGGTCATACCTACTTTCTGAAAACACTCAATAACGTCGACCCATTCTTCTATTGCGTCTTCTGTGTCTTCCCATGCCTTCAATTTGTCCATTGATGACTACCAACTATTCTCTCCAATTTCACACACAAACGGCTAGGGTTTGGGGCGATGTGAAATTGAAAAGGCTAGTTGAGAGACATAGAGGTGATGATGGACTTAGGGTTGGTGGTAAGTGGAGTTAGTGGTAGTTGTGGTAGTGGCAGAGAGTTGGTGGCGGAGCAGGTGGTGGAAATGGGTTCTGCATCGGGGGTGAGGGAGAAGAGATGGAGAAGAAGGAAACTCGATGGGAATTAGGTTGGGGTGCGTTTGGTTCTGTTTTGGGTAGGGTTAGGTATTGTGGTGTTGAGCGGGTGCAGAAAATTTTGATGAACAGCAAAAATGAGCGTTGGATTGTCACTTCTGAAATGGATCTAACGACAAGATGGAAGCAGGTCTTGAGCGACCGTTGGATGCCTGATACAACGAAACTGACGGCTCAAGATGGAGTTAGGTGTTGTAGTGTTTGACAGGAGCTTCAGACTTTGATGTACTGGAGATGCTGCGACCGTAGGATGCTGAGATGATCCAATCTGACGGCTAGAAAGGGAAACGGGTATGGATATAGGAAATGGATTTGGATGAGGGTTTTGGGCCTTGGGTATGCCAAGCCCATATCTTCTTTAAGAACAATTCTTCCTCTTCAAGCCCGATTCTAGCCTCCTTGTCTTGCGCACAACATTCTTCGCGGCTTCCTTGCGTAATTCCTCCCGGCTTTTCACTACTTTTCTGCTCTTTTCCGCTCCGCAATTCATCTAACTTTATTTATTACCTAAAAATGCAAAATTAATTAATAAAAATATTTATTCTTGAAAACAAAGAAAATACAGAATATGGGATAAAATGTAGAATTAATGCACAAAAGATGAGTTAAATGCCAAGAAAAATATATAGAAATATGCACTTTTTAGGTCTCATCACGTTACCCGATAGAGAACTGGTCGAATTCGTTTACTAGCTCTCTCATACGATCTAAATATAAAGTCATCCTCTCTTCCTTTGCTCTGTAGGTTCCCAGAAACTGATTAAGTACTATAATGAAATCTGTGATCAGCTTCACGTTCTTTTCCTCCAACTGTTTGACAACTTTTAACCTGATAATCGATACTTCATACTCAGCTTCATTATTGGATGCACAAAAACCCAATCTAGTCGCTTTCTCGATCCTTGACCCTACAGGAGTAAGGATGACACATCCAACTCCAGCTCCACCAACATTTGATGACTGATCAGTAAATACAGTCCACAGTGGCTCAGGTGTATCGACTTCCATTGCGGACTCGCCCCTAGTCTGATTAGTGGTTGACTCTATGGGTTTGTTCAACAACTCTTCTTCTTTGGTAACTGTTCCTATATCGTCCACAGGGAAATATGCTAACAGTGCAGCCAGAACGTTCCCTTCTCTACAGTTCTGGTCTCATACTTGATTTCATACGCACCCAGAAAATTTGACCATATGGCTAGTCGGCTGAAATCATCAGCACGTTCCAGGATTCTCTTCAGCGGATATTCATAGTAGATTACGATCTATCTCCCTTGGAAATATGGTTTGAGGCGACGAGATGCATGCAACAGTGCAAGTGATATCTTCTCAATTTTTTTGTACCGTGTTTCCGCCCCCGTCAAAGATTTACTGACGAAGTAAACAGGTTTTTCATGTGGATCCGTAAAAAATAGTACTGCACTTACATCGTTCTCCATTGCATCCAGATAAACTCCGACAGGTTGTCCAGTTTTTGGACTCACCAATACTGGAGGAGTTGACAAATATTGTTTGATATTATCAAAGGCTCTTTCGCACTCATCCGTCAAACCAAAATTCACCGCTTTCTTCAAAACGTCAAAGAATTGTTTGAATTGGTCCGACAAGCGTGAAATGAAACGATTTAAAGATGCTAACGCCCGCTAGCTTCTGGACCCCCTTCTTCATTCTTGGGGATTGCATCTCTCTGATGGCTCTGATTTTTTCCGGATTCTCCTCGATTCCTCTGTGCTTCATCAAGTATCCAAGGAACTTTCCCGAGGATAGTCCGAATGAACATTTTGCTGGATTGAGCTTCATACGATATCACCTCAAGATATCGAACGTCTTCTGTAGATCGATAAAATGCGACTCCTTTTGCTCAGATTTTACTACCATATCGTCGATATATACTTCCATCGTCTTTCCAATCAAATCTTTGAACATATGGTCTACCAAATGCTGGTAGGTCGCCCCTGCGTTCTTTAGCCCGAACGGCATTACAGTGTAGCAGTAAACTCCTCTATCAGTCACAAAAGCAATATTCTCTTGATCTCCCTCGAACGGTATTTGGTTATACCCCGAAAAACCATCCATGAATGACAGTCTCCCGTACCCTGAGGTTGCATCCACTAAATCTCTGATCTGCGGAAGTGGGTACGGATCACTCGGACATGCTTTATTTAAATCAGTAAAATCGATACAAACACGAATTTTACCATTCTTCTTTGGAACAAGAACGACATTGTACAGCCAGCGAGGATACTGTACCGGTCGAATAAAGTCTGCTTCTAACAGCTTCTCGATTTCTACAACGACTCCATCTTTTTTGCTTTGTTCCATATTCCTAATTTTTCGATGAACTGGATGGAACTTCTCATCAATATTTAGCCAGGCTACGTTCGGATCTGTCCTAGGCATTTCAGCAAAACTCCAAGCGAAAACGTCAACGTTTACCCTTAAAAATGTAATCAAACCATCGCGTTCGTGCACATCTAGATCTGCCCATACGAACGTAGTTTTGTGATTCTCATCCCCTACCTGGACCTCGGTCAGTTTCTCGACTGTTGGGGGTTCAGCCGCGTCCTCTCCCATACATGATTCTGGAGGGAGAGGATTCTGTAATTTCTATTTTTGTTCTACTCGCAGGATATGGTTCTCGCTAACTTCTGATTTCCTGTATTCATCCATAGCATTATCGTAACACTTGTGGGCGGCCATCTGGTCGCTTCTAACCTTCACGACCCCTTCAGGGGTAATAAACTTCAGGCATTGATGATACGAGGATTTGACTTCACCGATCGCATGCAACCAGTCTCGTCCTACGATCGCATTATAGGGAGCTCGACAATCCAGCAACAAGAAATTTCCTAGAACGGCCTTGTCAGCCACTGTTGTAAGCATCTGTACTTTCCCAATCGCCTTTGTAACTTCGCCACTGAAGCCGATAATTGGATTTTCGTCCTCCTCGATCAAGTCGTGCGAGAGATTCATATAGGAATAGGCTCCTGAAAACAACACGCTCACTGAGCTTCCCGTATCCACTAGAATACGGTGTACACGGAACATGCCAATCCATGATGTTATAACGATAACATCATTGTGGGGAGAATATACACATATCATGTCTGCTTCAGAGAACTCGATCTTTGTGCATCCAAGATCCAGAATTTGTGCTCCATTTCCACTTATAAAATCGATGTGATTTGTCACGTAACATTCTTTTAATTGCCTGAGCTTTCTCCTAGTCTCATCTTCCGATGGCCGTCTGGTCATTGAATGGATCCTGGTGTGACTGACATTAATCACATGTGTTGTGCCAAATTGTCCCGAACCTTTCCCAAAATCCTTTTCACGTACTCTTGTAGCTTTCCAGCGTCCATCATTTGCTGGACCTCGATCTGTAAGGAGCGGAAATTCTCAGTTTTGTGACCAATGTATTTATGATAATTGCAGTATTTGCTTTTGTCACGTTTATCACGTGTCTTCGCTGGCAAAGGCTGAAGGGGGCTCAAATCCTTGCTTATTTTCTCATACAACTCTGTAAGTCGTATGTTCAATGGTGTCAGCTTCATATCATGATGTTTCTGATATCCAGTTTCCATTCAATCCCCATGGTTTTTCTCTCGAACTTTACCTCGATCATTATGTTGTCCACTCGAACGGTTCTTCGACTTGTCTTTCTTCCCATCATTTGGTTGATTGGATGATCTGTTAACTTCTCTTGTTTCTCGAGCTTTGGAATCATCCATAACTCGAGCGTATTCTTCTGCTTGATCATATAGTTCTTCCAGAGTCTTTGGTGGTCTCTTGACCAAGGAACCGTACACACCTCTTTGATCATATTGGTATGCCTGTTTGTAAGCCGCGATGACGACTTGATCGTTGGCACCATCCACATCGGCCAAATCTTGCTTGAAACATCGAGTAAACTGTCTGATGCTTTCCTCCTTCTGAATTCCCAGAAAGAACAATGCGTGGCATCCCTTCCAATCACGTATGTTGTATTTGTAGTGAGAGCAGAATTCGTCAACCAGCTCGTGGTAAGTCCCGATCGACTGTGCCCGGAGCTGATTGAACCACGTTATTACTCCACCAGTCAGTGACCGCGGAAACATCTTGCACATCAACTCATCGCTGTACTGCCACAGAGTCATGGCAGTTTCATAGTGTAAAACATGCTGATCTGGATCATCTGTTTTCTCATCGAATTCTGGCAGCTTGGGAACTTGATAATTCATTGGCGACCGAAATTCTCTGATATTCAGTTTGAAGGGAGGTCCTGCGGCTTGATGCAATCTGTCTATCCTTTCCTCTCTGGAGTGCTTCTTCGACATTACTTTCTCGATCATCTCGTAGAGGTGAGCATCCGTTATTGCGTTTACATCACCATCAGAGGAACTGTCTTCCTGATCATAGTCCCGATCCTTTGGAATATCAACTTTAGATCTTATTCTTTTTCTTTGTGGTTCAGTGGACTCTCTTCCAACTCTGCCTTGCTCCGAATGAGCATAGTAATTACACGAAAATTCTTTCTCATTATGCCGATCTCGAACCTCATCTTCATCATTCCTGAGGCGTTTTGAGCGGGCGGTGGTTCTGGCCATACTCTGCTGAGTTGTAGTTGGTCGTGCTCGGGTTCCTGCTAGCCAGTCTCGTACACGCCTTCGTTTAGGTAGATCTCCAGTGACCAACAAATTTCTCTTTGGTCTATCAATATCGATCACTTCTTTGTTTTGGTATGCATCTCGCGGGCTAACTCAACTTCCAAGGCGCTCCCATACAGACCGACCCTTCTGGTTGTTCAGATTAATAGTCCTTGGTCGAGACTGGTTCTCACATTCCAATCTTAGGAGAGCGTTCTCTTTATCCACCTCGTCCAGCTGACGGCGCAACAGTTATTCCTTCGTACTAGGAGTTGCGGTTTGTCCATCTCGCATGTCATGTCGATCGTTATTCCTCCCTGATGGGCTACCGAATACACGCCCTCTGTCTGCTCGAACTCGTGGGTTTTCTCCATCAGATATGGAGTCCATATCCATTCTTTCGTCTTCGATCATCGGTTATTTTTCGCTTCTCCGATTATTCAGATTTGGGGTTCTGTCACGATCTCGATCTCGACTACGAACTGGGGTTCTGTCACGAACACGATATCGATCTCGATCAGGGGTTCTGTCATGAACACGATCTTGACCCTGTCTGTTTCCGGTAGGCACTGCAGGTGCTGATTAGACTGAGTGTCGAGGATTGCTAGCAGAAACGTTCTTTCGTGCAGTCTGTCTTACTTTTACCATAATCTCGATTCGGGAAAAACACGATCTCTTTTCTCGATTCCCCTTAGTCGACGCCAATGTTTGGATGGTTAAATATTTTCACCTCCTAACACGAATCAGATGATGATGTTGATCGAACTGCTTCCTTTCTCTCCACGTGAACGGTGTTGGGGGGGGGGGGTACCTGCAAAAAACCTTCTGATGCTTAAGTTACCTAGAGTTTTTCATAGGAGTTTTAGTATAAAAGATTGCTTACCTTTTAGGGTTGTGAATCCATGTATTTATATCTTGCAAATCAGGGTCTTACCCTCATTTCGAGGTAAGCATGAATTGTATTAATTTTTCCTTCATGCCTCCTGGCATAAATTGCATTAACTTGCCCTGCATGCCTCCTGGCATAAATTGCATTAACTTGCCCTGTATGTATTTTGGAATATTCCAGAACATTCCCTGGGTGAGTTGGCCAACAACCCTTCTAGATGTTTCCAGAAACTTCCTTTAGGGTTATGGAATTAACTAAACAAAAGGATACAAAATACCAAGCCCAAGAATTGGATCGATTGGCTAAGCCCACACTACGGGGGGGAGAAATCTGCAAGCCACGTGAGGTTGGGTAGAAACATCAGTGAGTCAACGCCTCAACTCGGCTGGAACTCGATGAGCCGACTCGGTTCAACCAGGTGGGCGTAAACATCCTCCTGTGTAAACGCGTGGGGTGGAAACAACCGAGGAGTACGCTAGATGGGTAAGCCACGACGGATGGAATCAAGACCAACAGTCGCCAGTCGGAAATGGCGTCCGCCTGGAATCGCCGTCGCCGGAGAAGATGACAGGTGCAGGTGACGTCATCGTGACGCAAGATGATGATGTCATGCTGACGCCATAGACGGTGAAGGTAACGGCTTCCTGACGGCGTTACGAATGAATGATCCAAATTTGCTTCCGTCTAACGGCGTTAGATACAAATGGTATATGCGGATGGTAACAGAATATTCTGCATAGATCAGAACCGCTGATTGTAGCTCGCTGACTGGACCATCTACCGACATGGCAGCTGTTGTATGGTCATCATTGCTGATGTGGCGCCGCTCATTACTGACGTGGCACTGATGTCATGGGCCCTTCTTGCCTTGACTTGGATCTTTGCGCGTGGCCTTCTATCTATAGTGCTTAGGAGGTCTAGCGAGCCATACTTAACTAATAAGAGGAGGATATTAGGCTCAAGTAAGCCAATTTCCAGTGTAAAATATTAGGGTATACAAACAGCTTCCAACCACTGATTATAACCTAAAACCACATTGGGAATTAGACCTAAACTACCAAGAAGCGAGACCAAGCTTAACATATCAACTAGAACTTCCTTATTGCAGCAAGAAGATTTGAGCATGTGCACATAAATGCACTTGAAATATGGATCAGTTTCAGAAACACGGTTTCAGCTGTTCCTATTTGATTACAAGATAACACTATTACTTAAAAACCAGACAGATTAAGAAGGACCCTACAATCTAAATCTAATCATTGAGTTCATTTTTTTGGCATACAGTCTTGTTCAATTACAGTAAAATCATAAAATTGTATATGGTTATTAATAGGATATTTTGATATTTGCATTTGGATCGTCCCGACTCTCACTGTCTTCTTTAATTCACAACCTAAATTAGTGGGACTTCGTTTTCCTTCCTTTTTGAACAGTCAGTGGAAGAATTTAGTATTGATTTCTCTCTTGTTATAATGGACCTCAATTGACTACTAGACTAGATACTCGGTGGCAGTGATGAACACAGTTTATGCATGTGTATATTGTAACCATGATGAGGTAATGCTCGCCGGTAGAGGTGTAAAACGTGCCGGCCTGACACATCTCGGTACACGAAATCACGTGCTTCACGTGCCATGTGCCGTGTTGTGATGTGCCAACGATTTAAACATGTTGTGTCGTGCTGTGTTTTACTAGTCAAAAGCTAGGCACAACACAACTCACGGGCACAACACATGAATAAACGTGTTGTGCGGTGCTAGCACATGTGTTATAAACAATTTGAAGTCACTTAGTGGTATACATTAAGTCGGACATTATCACGAGAATCTAAATAAACAACATATCATTTGAAATTATTTCAAGTAAAATTAACAAGTTTATTCAATAAAAAGAAATAGCCCATCAAATATAAAATTGGATCATTGTCATGTAAACTAATGTTCTAGTCAAATATAGGTAACGACATTATAACAACGATATTGAAATATATTTTCCAAATATTTATGTATTATATGTGTTGTTATAAAAATAAGTTAGCATAAAATGTCAAAAACTAGTTAGAATAGTGACTTTTTTATGAAATATACACAAAATGTGATGTATTATGTCTTGTTATATAGTGTATTTGTGCATGATATAACGTGCTTTCTTAACGTGTTGTGCTGGACTGAGCTACGTGCTGTGCTGCGCTACTGTGCCGATTAGGCTAACCCAACACAACCCATGAAACTAACATGCTAGACCGTGCTGGACTAAATCACGTGTTGGACTCAGATTTTAGCGTACTGGGCTGGGCTGTGCTCGTGATGGCACAGCCCTATTTACATCTATACTTGCTGGTGACCACTATATTACATGTAAAGCAGCTAGCTAGCTATTGCCTATATACATGCAATATATTTCCTTCTTAATCAAAATGCAAGTATGTGTATGCTTGCATATGGGCATAGGAATAACATTGTTTAATGATGCAAGTCAACGTGGGAGAGCTCAATCATCCCATCGGATGGCTCAAGATGAAGAGCACGCTGAACCTTTAGCAGCACTAACATCTATAAAATGGGGAAAAGCTGAAACAGTGCAAAATTTACATTTAAAGGGTTATTGTCTTAATGTAATCAAAGCCATCAATGGCGTACAGGGAGTGTCACATGGACAAATAATTAATAATGTAATTCAAGAGTGTAGAATTCTGTGAGGGAGTTTTACAAGTTGGAAATGCACATTTATGCACAAAGAGTCTAATGAAATAGCAAATAGTTCAGCTAGAAGGGCTAGAAATTCAAGATTAGATGATTTTTTGGCTACAACCTTCCCTATTTGGCTAAAATCTCTTATCTGAGAGGAACTCAATGTAGAAATCTTTTAAATTATTAATGAATTTTCTTTCCCACTGAAATAAAAAAAAAAGACTTTTGAGAAAAGAAAATGTATAATATCAAATTTATAAAAGGAAATTTGTAACAGCCAATTTACACAGTCAAAGATATGCATCCGTTTGGAAAGAATATTATTCCATGGGAAGTTCGGTCAAGCATCGTATCAATTTGCTGTATTAAAGCAGATTGATACGACGTGGCCATTTATAACTTGTACATTGGTGTAATTCACTCTTGGTCCCGAGACTTTTTCTTTTTCCTTCTGCATTTTGGTCAACCCAGGATAATAAGTTACACCCGTAAATTCCTTAGGTTTAGACTATATATCTTAATTCTTCATCTCGGAATGTCACCATTAAGGGTGGAAAAGAAATTTATTTTTTCTTTATTAAGAAAGAGAAGTTTTGGCCACAATAAAACACCGATCCCAGCAGGGTAAGGGAGGATTTGGAAGGAGATCATGGGAGAGCTAGTAGGTGGTGCAGTTGGAGGATTGTACTTTTTTTTTTGATCAATCAAAGAGAAAATTCATTGAAAACAAAAGGTACTTAAGAGGGGTACCTCAACCCAATGAATACAAACAAGAACAAAAGGAAAGAAACAACCGAAAATGATTTCGACAATCTAAGACAACAAACAACAAGCTCAAGAAGGCCGAAATAAAGAGTCCGATAAAGTTACTAACATATTCGCCGTTAGACCTAACATTCTTGTGTTCGATTCGGCCCAAAAGAACGCTTGTAGTTTAACTTTTCTAATGAGGCTAACCAAATTTTTCTTTTTGTTTTCAAAAACTCTTGCATTTCGCTCTTTCCAAATGCACCACCATATTGCGACCGGAATGTTATTCCATATTCGACTAAGTCTTTCGTCTCCCCAATCAAACTTCCAAGACTTCACATTTGTGGTAATATTTGAGTTATAAGCCCAACGAAAACGACATCCTTCAACAAAGTAATCCCAAATTCTCCGGATCCTCCAACATTCATAGAACAAATGCGAGCTAGTTTCATCGTTTTCGTCACAAAAACAACATAAACTAGAAACATCCATACCCCTTCTTAAGAGCTTATCCGCTGTCATTATCTTATCATGAGAGAGAAGCCAAAGAAAAAAAAAAGTTTGCAAGGATAATCGCGACTTCACACAACATCGATTGGAAAATTTGGCTCATCTTGATTGTCTTCATTCCTAATACCATCCTTGACCAAATATTGACCATGATCATTTCCTACCCATATTCGTCTATCCAAAACACCTTCTTGAATAGATATTGAAGAAAGAAGATTCGATATATTTAAAACTTCACTTGAAATAGTTTGAGAATATCTTTGTCTAGACATAAATCCCCACCTTATACTATCTTCATTAACTTCATACATACTAGCCACCACAAACTCCTTGGTCCTTGAAGCTTCATAATTCAAAGGAAACATATCACATACTCTTCCTTCTCCAAGTCAAGCATCTTCCCAAAATCTAGTTTCCTTGCCTGCACCAATCTTGAATCTAATACTTTTGTTGAAATCTTCAAGCTCTTTATAGATATTAAACCATAAGCTACCACCTTTTGGTCCTTTGGGTTTGAGAGTTTCCCAACCGGTAAAGGTTTCACCAAATTTCTCAACTACAATCTTCCTCCACAATGCATCTTTCTCCAAACCAAAACGCCACCACCGTTTCTTTAGTAATGCCGAGTTCACTTGCTTAGTTCTTCGTATACCAAGACCACCTTTTTCCTTTGATTTTGTAGCAATTTTCCAACGAATATTATGAATTCTTTTCTTATTAGGAGCATCATCCCATAAGAAATCTCTCACCACTTTTTCAATTTTCTTAGTAATGGAGCAAGGAGCAAGAAAGATAGAGATAATAAATCGGAAGACTAGCCAAAATATTTTTGATGAGAGTTAGCTTACCTCCTCTTGCTAGTGTTTTCCCATTCCAAGAAGCAACTCTTTTCCCACTAGTTTCAAGCATCTTTTCCCATTTTTGTGTTCCTCCCACTTTATCTCCCGAAGGAAGTCCAAGATAAATACTAGGAAAACTAGCATACTTGCATCCTAACATGTTAGCATAATTTTTCAATTCCCTCTTCGAACCCGACCCCAAATAAGCTACTCTTGGAGAAATTTATCTTCAATCCGGAAGTTAACTCAAAACAAAGAAAAAGGTAACGAAGGGCATCAACTTGTTCTCTTTTAGCATCAAGAAAAATAATAGTATCATCTGCAAATTTCAAGTGATTTAATTTTGTTCCCCCCTCCTTTACCGAGAAACCCGAAATTTGATCAAAG
Organism: Papaver somniferum; assembly: GCF_003573695.1. Lineage (NCBI taxonomy): Eukaryota > Viridiplantae > Streptophyta > Magnoliopsida > Ranunculales > Papaveraceae > Papaver > Papaver somniferum. Next base: position 131,486,934 of record NC_039362.1, on the reverse strand, counting down.
TCTTGTGCTTTGCTCAACATACAACTTAGGACTTCACCAACGATAGTAAAAATAAAAGGAGAAAGTGGATCTCCTCGTTGTAACCCCTTCTCACTACCGAAGTAACCGTAAGACGATCCATTAACAAGAACCGAGAACTTTGAGAAGGTTAAACAATTTCTACTCCAAGCCCTCCAAACGCCACCAAAACCCATTTTGAATAAGACTTCATTTAGAAAATTTCAATTTACATTATCAAATGCCTTTTCAAAATCGAGCTTGCAAACCAATCCCGGTAATTTTTGACGAAGTCTAGAATCTACACATTCGTTTGCTATCAAAATTCCATCAAGAATTTGTCTTCCTTTAATAAAACTAGATTGAGATGATGAAATGCGAGTAGGAAGATATACCTTTAAATGCTCCGCTAATACCTTTGAGATGATTTTGTAGACACTCCCAATGAGGCTAATAGGACGAAAATATTTTGCTTCCTCTACACCAACCTTCTTAGGGATAAGCGCTATAAAATTATTTTTCAATGACTTATGAAGAACATTGTGGTCATGAAATTCTTCGAATAACTTCATCAAATCTTATTTTAGAAAATCCCAACAAACAATGAATAACTTCATAGGGTATCCATCCGGACCCGGAGCACGATCAATTCCCAAATCTTTAATTGCATTCTTAACTTCCTCTTCACTAAAGGGTCTCTCCAACCAAATGCTTGCATCCTCATCAATACGCTTTAGACACATATTTTTGATTCTTGGACGATTGTTTGATGTTTGTTTAAATGCTAACTCAAAATGATTTGTAATACCCATCTTGATTTCATCTTTGTTACAGCTCCATCGTCCATTGATACGAAGGTTATTGATGTTGTTAAAAGCTATATGACCCTTTACCACACGATGAAAATGTTTGGTGTTTCTATCTCCATCTCGAAAATATCTCATTATTGACTTTTGCCGCATCATTATGCTTTGACGATGATGAGCCACGTCAAACTCCACTTTCGCCGTCACAAGCATGTCTTCTTCAACTTCGGTAAGACCCCTTTCATCATCTAGTTCATCTAACTCTTTCAACTTGGTAAGTGCCGTGTCGATAGACATATCAATGTTCCCAAAGATATCTCGATTCCACACCTTCAATTTCTCTTCTAAAGCATTTAACTTCTTTGAAAAACACTCACCCGCCGTACCTACAAAAGAAAAAGACTCCCACCATTCTTTCATTAAGGAGATTATGTTAGTTCCATCAAGCCAAGCTAATTGAAATCGAAAAGGGCAAGCACCCCAATCCGAATTCGATGAGCATAACTCAATAGGAAAATGATCTGAAAAGGTCTTGCGAGGCGCTTGAAATTGATATTTGGAAAACGATTTTCCCAATCCGGAGAGAAAAGAAAACGGTCGATCTTGCTCTTCTTGTTAGGAGGCCTACTCCAAGTGTACTTCGCACCGGAAAGAGGCAAGTCCACAAGGTCCAATTCATTAATAAGTCATTGAAGAGTTTCATTGAATTCGAAACTCTACGAAAACCTCTTCTCTCCACCATGTATCTTACCTCATTAAAATCTCCACCGAAACACAAAGGCATTCCATCCCAATAACCATGCAAGGTAGCTAGATCCATACGAAATCTCTTCTTTTCATTCACATTGCAAGGGCCATATACACCAATTAAAACCCAACGGAAATTATCCTCCAAACTACGACAAGATATACTTGGAGGATTGTACTTGGATGCAAATAAGGTGGGTTTCTTCCTCCTACTTAATGTTCATTATTGTAGATTCATTTAACAACTCAAGTCGCACCGTATTTGTCTTTTAAGGGTGAACTTCCGTCAGTTTGTATTGCACAGGATCCATGAATAACTTGTCGTTTTTATTAACTAGTACGTTGTTGTTGCATGTGTTGGTATTTGATGTGTCTGACCTAACCTAGTAGATCTATATTTAACAGGTGCAAGTGACAGTCCGGCGGGCATTCCATTTATTTTGGTAGTGTAAATGTATTGTAATTCCTGGCTATGATATGGTGGGTTTCTTCCTCCTACTTAATGTTCATTATTGTAGATTCATTTAACAACTCAAGTCGCACCGTATTTGTCTTTTAAGGGTAAACTTCCGTCAGTTTGTATTGCACAGGATCCATGAATAACTTGTCGTTTTTATTACGAAAATTTCTTGCTTGGTCCTAAGCCCATAAGGTTATTTATAGCAGGGTCCAACTAGATTTTACTCTTATTCTAAGGTCCAAAGTTATTTGAAAACATAGAAATGACTAATATACCCCACTGTTTAAGTACGTGTGAAATAACATACTTCTACCAAATCGGGATTTTATTTATCTGGAGGTCCAAATTTAATTAAAACATATAAAGGACCATAGATTTGAGTACATATCTGCTACACTGTTTACAAATTTGAGTACATATCTGCCACACTGCTTACAAATATGAGTACATATCTGCTACACTACTTAGGAATCTGAGTACTCCTCAATTCACTTTACTTTATTACAGCACCAGCACCTCTGCAGTCAACCATTCACCACTGCCTTCAGCTCCATCTTCTCAGTAATCTTCTATCTTGCAGCATCACAATCTTCTTAGCTTAAACCACAATTGCAACAGCTACATCAACACCATTGTCATTTAATTCAGCTGCAACACAACTTGTTCTTCTTCCCTGTTTAAACAGCACTACCATCTTCATGAACCCATTGAGACGAACATCTCATCCACTAATTTTGTTCACAGTAATCACCACCTATAATTCCTCCTCTATCTCATATGTATCTTCAGTTTACATCAGCAACCCAACCTTCTATGTTCCTCCAAATCCATTTGCAGCACACCTTCTTTCAAACACACATCACAACCAATTTGTAACTTCATCAAGACCACCACCAATTTCACATGCTTGTAAATATGAACCAACAACAACTCCTGTTCCTATCATTCAAAATCTGTCATTTCTTGCAATAAGTTCTGAACTGCAGCTCCAGATCATCTCCATATCCAATTCCAGTACTGAATCAAACGTAACAAAGAGCATCTATTTCAGTATTTCATATACGTACTGAATCAAACATAACAAGGAGCACTTCCTATCAGTATGCGATATATGTACTGAAGATTCATGAACTACAAATCAACAGTATGACAACAACATGTGACAAATCTATGAAAAATAAGAGAATCGAAAGACATATTACAGTATTTCACATAAGTACTGAAGGGTAAGACTAAAAAAGGAGCAAAAACACAACAAATAGCACTTCCTATCAGTATTATACATACATACTCATGGATCGAACCAAAAAAATTGGAAAAACTTCAAATAAAACAAAATTAGAAGAGTTTTGTATCAGTACGCCATATATGTACTGTCAATTCATACACGAAAAACAACTGTAACAAACCTAAAAACCATAAAAGCGTCAATCAAATCGATTTGATTATCAGAATACAATCAAAAAAAAAATCAAAAGAAGAAAAACCGACAAGATGATTAGAAAGCATACCTGGAAACAGAAAACAAATATTCTCCTCGTAAATCATAACGATGCACCATCTTGTTCTTCTTCTTCTTCTTCTTAAAAGTAGACTAGGTTTCTGCCAGTACGGGATATACGTACTGTTGGTTCATACACAACAATCAGCTGCATGTCAAAAATAATTAACGAATCCGTGAAAAACAGTATTGAAACACTTCTATTTCAATATTCCATATATGTACTTCTGAATCAAATAAAAAAAAGGTCTTCAAAACTAGGTTTCTGCCAGTACTGCAGATACGTACTGTTGGTTCATACACAAAAATAAACCGAAACACATCTAAAACCAACAAAATGAAACTGATATGATCAGATCTAGTGAAGAAATTGACAAAAAACATGATTATCCATATAGATCTGAACTATTTTTTAATAAAATAAAATAAAATAAACAATCAAACAAGGAGATCAAAACATAATCAAACATCCATTAAACGATTAATATTAGAAGCCCTAAAATAAACATTACTAGATGAAAATTGATTATAAAAAAAAAACTAGACTAACATCAACAGTAAGAAAATCAACCTATATATCTTGCAAAAATCTTCATTGGAGGAGTTCTTCTATAATATACAAAACGATAGCTTTGGGATCGAATTGGCGACTCAATTAACGAAATCAAAAAGATCTCCAGCGTGAAAGCTTCTTTGGAGCAAAACCAAAGATTGAAAGAGAAGGTGACGAAAAGAACCAGGAGATTAAATATCTAGAGGTGGAAGGTTAATTTGGGAATTTCGAAATTACGCATTACCGGTCCCGCACGTGTACTGGACCAGGGGATAAAAATTTTGGTCCAATTTTCTCTTTTTCCTTTTACTATGGACCTCTGGTTACCGGGCTTTAATGGGTGGACCTTCCATTAACTAAGACTACCATAATAGTACCTATTCGTAATTCCTACTTTTTATTAACTAGTACGTTGTTGGTGCATGTGTTGGTATTTGATGTGTTTGACCTAACCTAATATATCTATATTTAACAGGTGCAAGTGACAGTCCGGCGGGCATTCCATTTATTTTGGTAGTGTAAATGTATTGTAATGCCTGGCTATGATATGGTGGGTTTCTTCCTCCTACTTAATGTTCATTATTGTAGATTCATTTAACAACTCAAGTCGCACCGTATTTGTCCTTTAAGGGTCAACTTCCATCAGTTTATATTGCACGGGATCCATGAATAGCTTGTCGTTTTTATTAACTAGTATGTTGCTGATGCATGTGTTCGTATTTGATGTGTCTGACCTAACCTAGTAGATCTATATTTAACAGGTGCAAGTGACAGTCCGGCGGGAATTCCATTTATTTTGGTAGTGTAAGTGTGTTGTACTGTGGCTATGATATGGTTTATGATTGTGGTTGTGATGTAGTTCTGAAATTGATATTTATTATATGTGTGAACCAGGTCATAGATATCCTTGATACGAGAGTTATTTTTAGGAGGATGCATCTTCACCCGAGCGGGCAGTTGGCTCCCGGAGAGCGACCAACATATAAAGGGTTTGAACAAGCCTCTCTGGTAAGTGAATTTTAATAATTTTTATTATACTTAATCTTATTGTTTGTTGATGAACTGCAGTCGTGTTGATTTCTTTTTGTATGTAGGAGCCGCATAACGGTTCAACACTTGTGATTATTATAAAACCGGTGTTTCTTTTTCTAATTTATAGGTTGCTTTCTAAATTTTGAGAACGAAATATGAGTGAATTTATTCTATCCAATGAACTTGGATTGAGTAGACTGTCAACTCAAAATCCATAAGCACACATCGTTTTGGAGTTGGATTTATACAATTCTTAATATGTTCTGGTATAATTAGTTTTTGATGTAAAATATCTTCCAAAGAGTTTGGTGTAAAGTCTAGAGTTTCAGGAATTGCATAAGTATGTTTAAAATAAGTATTTGGACCGCTATTAGACCCAAAAGTTTTCAAATTTCAGGAATATCATGAGTTTTAACTTTACGACTCATTTTAGACCTTATCGTTTTCCGTTAAATGTCAGCAAACATATTTTTTGAAAATAAAAGGAAAAAGACTATCATAAAAAAATATTATATTTCAGTTTTTATGATCAATCATAAACTGAAATGCAACATTTTATGATTATGGTTGTCTTTTTTTCTTCTTCATATAAAACAAAATATTATATCTCAAGTTTCGGGTGATTGCATAATCAATTTTATACCTCAATTTTTGGGTATAAATTTCTGAAAATACAAAGAGAAAAGTGTTATAATAGCAAAATATACCTATGTTTCTGGGTGATTGTACAGTTAAATTCTTTACAGCCTCCCACAAACTGAAGTATAACAGTTTACTATTATGATTGCCTTTTTCTTTTTTTATTTTTCAGATAATAACAAAGTATTATTATAACTCTGTTTTTGGGTGATTACACAATTAATTTTATACTTGAGTTTTTGGGTATAAATTTCTGAAAATAAAAAGAGAAAAGTGTCATAATAACAAAATACACCTCTGTTTCTGGGTGATTGTATAGTTAAATTCTTTACAGTCACCCACAAACTGAAGTGTAATATTTTACTATTATGATTGTCTTTTTCTTTTTTTATTTTTTCAGATAATAGCAAAGTATTATTATAACTCTGTTTTGGGTGATTGGACAGTCAATTTATACTTGAGTTTTTGGGTATAAATTTCTGAAAATAAAAAGAGAAAAGTGTCATAATAGTAAAATACACCTCAATTTCTGGGTGATTGTATAGTTAAATTCTTTACAGTCACTCGCAAACTGAAGTGTAATTTTACTATTATGATTGCCTTTTTCTTTTTATATTTTTCAGATAATAGCAAAGTATTATTATAACTCTGTTTTTGGTTGATTGCACAGTCAATTTTATATCCAAGTTTCTTGGTATAAATTTTTGAAAATAAAAAGAGAAAAATGTCATAATAGCAAAATATACTTCTGTTCTGGGTGATTGCACAGTTAAATTCTTAACGGTCTCCCACAAACTGAAGAATAATATTTTACTATTATGATTGCCTTTTTATTTTTTATTTTTCAGATAATAGCAAAGTATTACTATAACTTTGTTTTTGGGTGATTGCACAGTCAATTTTATACGGGTATAAATTTCTGAAAATAAAAAGAGAAAAGTATCATAATAGCAAAATACAACTCTGTTTCTGGGTGATTGTATAGTTAAAATTTTACAGTCATCCACAAACTGAAGTGTAATATTTTACTATTGTGATTGCATTTTTTTTCCAGATAATAATAAAGTATTATTATAATTCTGTTTTTGGGTGATTGCACAGTCAATTCTATACTTGAGTTTTTGGGTATAAATTTCTGAAAATAAAAAGAGAAAAATGTCATAATAGCAAAATACACCTCTATTTCTGGGTGATAGTACAGTTAGATTCTTTGCAGTCACCCACAAACTGAAGTGTAATATTTTACTATTGTGAATCTATGATTGCCTTTTTCTTTTCTTATTTTTCAGATAACAGCAAAGCATTATTATAACTCTGTTTTTGGGTGATTGCGCAGTCGATTTTATACCTGAGTTTTTGGGTATAGATTTCTGAAAATAATAAGAGAAAAGCGTCATAATAGCAAAATACACCTATGTTTCTGGGTGATTGTATAGTTAAATTCTTTATAGTCACCCATAAACTGAAGTGTAATAATTTACTATTACGATTGCCTTTTCTTGTTTTATTTTCAGATAATAGCAAAGTATTATTATAACTCGGTTTTTGTGTGATTGCACAGTCAGTTTTATACTTAGTTTTTGGGTATAAACTTCTGAAAATAAAAAGAGAAAAGTGTCATAATAGCAAAACACACCTCTATTTCTGGGTGATTGTATAGTTCAACTATTTACAGTCACCCACAAAATGAAGTATAATATTTTACTATTATGATTGCTTTTTTTCTTTTTCTTTTCCAGATAATAGCAAAGTATTATTATAACTCTGTTTTTGTGTGATTGCACAGTCAATTTTATACTTGAGTTTTTGGGTATAAATTTGTGAAAATAAAAAGAGAAAAGTGTCATAATAGCAAAATACACCTCTGTTTCTGGGTGGTTGTATAGTTAAATTATTTACAGTCGCCCACAAACTGAAGTGTAATATTTTACTTATTAATTTCCTTTTTCTTTTCTTTTTTTCATTTTTCAGATAATAGCAACGTATTATTATACCTCTATTTTTGGACGATTGGACAGTCAATTTTATACCTCAGTTTTTGGTATAAATGTCCGAAAATAAAAAGAGAAAAGTGTCATAATAGCAAAATACACCTCTGTTTTTGGGTGGTTGTACCGTTAAATTCTCTACAGTAATCCACAAAATGAAGTGTAATATTTTACTATTATAATTGACTTTTTTTTATTTTCCGATAATAGCAAAGTATTATATAATTCTGTTTTTGGGCAATTGCACAATCAATTTTATACCTGAGTTTTTGGGTATAAATTTCTAAAAAGAAAAAAGAAAAATGTATCATAATAACAAAATAGACCTCTGTTTCAAGGGGATTGTACAGTTAAATTCTTTACAATCACCCATAAATTGAAATGTAATATTTTACTATTATGATTTTTTTTCTCTCTCCAGATAATAGCAAAGTATTGTATTGTATACTTTGTTGATTTCACAGCCAAACTTATACCTCAATTTTTGGGTATAAATTTTTAAAAACAAAGAGATAAAAGAGTTATGATAGTAAAATATTATATCTCGGGATAATCAAACACTATGTCATGAATAATGAATATGTGGTGCATATTCAACTTGTGCAAGTCCTCGATCGGTTGGGAGTTGATTTTAGTGTTTTGGGCCGACCATCTTCTAAAGATGAAAGGCTGCTTCTTCGGACTACTGATAGTCAAAGGCAACTCATTGTCAAGAATGCCTTAGAACCAATATCTCAGCAATATGATTGAAATTGCTTAAGAGGAGGGGGTGTAACAAAACAAAACATAAGAGAATAGAAGAGTAGGTCTTTTAGGCCAAAACAAAACAACTTAACAAGTACTAATTAGATGCTAAAGATGATCAAAGCAACAAATTTAAAAAGCATAATTGGATTTATCCACTGCAAGTTGCATACAAGTTATCAGCAAAGAGTAGGTCTTTTAGGCCATTATTATTTTAAGAAATGGACACCGCAAGTTACGACACTTCCAACCACTGATTATAAGCTAAAACCAAAATGGGATTTAGACCTAAACTAGCTACCAAGAAACGAGACCAAGCTTAAAATACCAACTTGAACTTCTTTGTTGCAGCAAGAAGATTTGAGCAGTGCACCATGAATGCAGTCGATTTATCATGCTCTTTATTTCGGATTACTCGATTTAGATAAAAGTACTAGGAGGTGTAATTAAGCAGTACATTGTAAATGGAATCAAACATAAATTAGTTCTCTTTGATAAGGATAAATGCACTTGAAATAACAAGATACTAACACTTTTACTTAAGAACTAGACAGATTGATAAGGACCCAACAACCACAAAATTGCATATAATTAATGAGCTATTTCCATTTGAATCCTCACTCTCACTGTCTTCTTTAATTCACAACTGTCTTCTTTAATCTTAGAAATAAGTTCTCTCTTGTTATAATGGACCTCAACTGACTAGCTAGACCTACTGTATCTAGTCAGTACTTGGTTGAAGTGATGAACACAGTTTATGCATGTGTATATTGTAGCCATGATGAGGCAATGCTTGCTGGTGACCACTAATATTACATGTGAAGCAACTAACTAGCTATATGCCTATATATATGCAACATATTTCCTTCTAATTCTCTGTCCTTCATAACTTCTCATACACAACAATAATTAATCAGAAGAGTTCATCACCTAAGATAAAATATGGCAAAAACAACTGATAATAAATCCAATCAACTCATCCTTGACGAAGAAGAAGCCGCGACAGCAGCATCGATACATGGCAGTCGTAAACGAGGAGGTTGGATCACCTTTCCCTTTATAACAGGTATACTAATTACAATCTCTAGATCTCTCTGCTGTCTATTCTCCGCCATATTGCTGTTTGCCTATTTTTCCATTTGTAACCGGTGAGAGAAAATGAATATATATGCAGCGGCTATATTAGCTATACAAGTTGGTTCTTCTGGTTGGTCTGCGAATTTGACCGTGTTTCTAATCGGACAATTCAACTTCATGAGTATTACGGCTGCTCAAGTCGGTAATATAGTTTCTGGAACTAGTAGTTTCTTGCCTATATTTGGAGCCATCCTCGCAGATTCGTTCTTCGGGAACTTCTCCGTTATTGCTGTTTCTTCATTATTCTCCTTGATGGTAATTTTTTTTTTTTTGCCTGTATTTGATAACTGATGACATAAAGTACGTCACTAATATACTGCCATTTGCCATTCCGTCGCCGTTAATCTAATAGGGACTGATATTATTCATGTTCACGGTGACGGTACCTTCCTTAAGGCCTCAAAAGTGTGCAGCGAATGCCACCGGCTCTTCAGCAGGGACGTGTGAAACAGCGTCAACTCTACAGATTGCGGTTTTATACACATCCTTAACACTATCCGCGTTAGGATTAGGCGGATCGCGTTTCACAGTTGCAACAGTGGGTGCTGACCAATTCGAGAAACCGAAAGATCAAGAATGTTTTTTCAATTGGCATTTCTTCAATTTCTATGTTGGGCTAATGATCGGAGTTGTGGGTATTGTTTATATTCAAGACAATATTGGTTGGGACTGGGGTGTTGGCATATGTCTTGCTGTTAATATCCTTGGATTAATCACTTTCTTGGCGGGTAAACGTTATTACCGGCAAGTTAAAACACAAGGAAATCCATACAAAAGTTTAGCTCGTGTTGTTGTGGCCACATTCCTGAAGAGGAACGTACGTATTTCATCTGCATCAGAAACATTTTACCATGGGTTTAGTGATGGTCTATCAATGAAATCGCTTTCTTCTCCAACTTTCAGCTTCAGGTATGATTTTTCATTAACTAACTTTCGCCTCCTGCAAGAAAAGAAAAAGAAAAAAAAAAACGCGAAAAAGAAAATTGGCTTGATGGCAATGATTCTACGTAATGATTTCCAAAAATAAATAAATAATTCTTTATAATGGTGGATATTGTTTATATTAAGTGGTGAAGTATACGCTCCTAAAGTGAACATGCTTTCAGACAAAGGCATGAATTCAAGAAGAGTGTAACAGAAACAATTTTGAGTGCCAGGGAAATGGAGGTAAAACTGAAGATGAACATGGACATATTTGGTTGCATTATTGAGACCAGCTTTAGATGCAACATCATGAACTTCAAGAGCTGTTCCCACCAACCAACTTGTCTAGTAGGCGGCTGCGCCCGCGCAATAAAAACGTGGACTAATCACATATTTAGTCAATAATAAGATAAGATTAGTGCTAACTATTTGTCATGATGCCTTATGCAGATTTCTAAATCGTGCAGCACTGAAAGTAGACGGCGATACAAATGAAGATGGGTCCGTAGCAAAAGAATGGAGACTATGCACCGTACAACAAGTGGAAGATTTCAAAACAGTGATCAGAATCATCCCACTTTGGTTCTCAAGTTTTTTCTTGAGCACACCAATAGGTATTCAAAGCAGTCTAGCAGTACTTCAAGCTTTGAGAATGGATCGTCACGTTGGAACACATAACTTCAAAATCCCAGCTGGTTCTTTCCTTGTTTTCACTCTAGTTGCCACAGCAATATCTCTCACTATCATCGATCGTTTCCTCGTGCCAACCTATCAGAAGTTTATACGTCGACCTCTAACACCTCTCCAACGTATAGGTGTTGGTCATGTCTTGACTGTCATTAGCATGGCTGCATCGGCCATTGTGGAACGGAAACGTCTGAGTATTGTTTGGTCTGACGGACTCACATCTTCTACAACTGCTGTAACCATGTCCGCTTTTTGGTTGGTGATACCATTAGTTTTAGTTGGTGTTGGTGAGGCTTTCCATTTTCCCGGCCAAGTTGCTTTGTATTATCAAGAGTTTCCGGTTTCATTACACAGTACTTCAACCGCCATGATATCGTTGCTTGTTGCCGTAGGGTTTTATTTGAGCACGGCCATGATTGATCTGGTTCAACGGATTACCGGATGGTTGCCGAATAATATTAATCAGGGAAGAGTGGATAGTATGTTTTGGTTATTAGTAGTGATTGGAGTAATTAATTTTGGTTACTTCATAGTTTGCTCTCTACTGTATAAGTACCAAAATGTTAATGATCAAAACTCAACCAAGGTTGATGATAAACCAAGACAAGGACAGAACTGAGAAGTTATGTATTGTGCGTCTTGACATAATAAAGTAATGAAGAATTAATTACATTATTACTTTGTTTACTTAAGTAATTACTGTATTAACTAAATGTCCATGGCCGTCTTGTCAGTGGACTAGTATAGTTAACTAGAGAGATCAAAGCCGGTCCGGTTCCACTCTGAATGAGATTAAGATGGACATGGCATTTTGCTGCTGGATCCATCGTGTGTGAGTATCAGAATAACAATTTGACTATATGAAAATCACATTATTGGTAATTTTGTGCCTTTCACATCGCCTTTTTCTGCAACTTTAGTAGCAATTGTTTTTTTTTCCTTTTTATAGGATGACAATACCATGAATCAAAGTACAGTATTTAGTTAGACATGACTTGGTAAAGGTTAATTCAGATGCCAAGAAATTGGATTTTGATTGCAGGTTGAAAATGAAATATAGTCATTTGGGTGGTGCCTGCGCAACTTGTGCAAACCTTTTTTAGGGTGGAAGTTGATCTCAGTGTGTTGGGTAATGATGACAAGCTTCTTTTCTTTGTACTGCTGAATGTCAAAGGCAATTTCATTGTCTAGATCTTTGGGACCACGCATCCAGCCAAATAAGTATCACATATACCAGGGGTGTAACAAATGGGCATATGACGAAGAGGGGCTTCAAGCGTCATCCTCAGGATGGAACATGCAGTAGTATTTGGAACTTTGCCAATGGGGTAAGGTATATGCAGTTATGCACCAATTGCTTGCCTCACATTCTCTTATTGGTCTGTTTTCTACTGCAGTTGGTGAAGTGCCTTGGTCTTTTGCAACGATGGAGCAAAGAAAGTAAATTCTCAGGGCGCGTTTTAGCAAAGGATTTTTTCTTGCCTGAGTGTTGGAAGTTCATAAGGGAATACCAAGTTTTCTGAACTCAGTTACCAGGCGTACTTCAGGTTTTGTTGAGCTCTTTATTGAGTTCAAGGTTGCCCTCGTATTAAAAAGTGTGGTACTTTTTTCTTTTCATCTATGTACAGATCTTTTGTGCAGCAAGCTTCTGTCTTAGGGTGGATGAAAGCTTCTCTTTGGTAAACTTGGCATTTTCAATGTAATGGTTCCTTTCTGTAGGACAGTAGCCAGTTTCGCTATTGCTTCCACTGAGAAACCTATTCTTAGATAAACTAGAACATAACAGATTGTAAGGAATTCATTCTGGAAGCCTCCCCCAATCTAAAGACAGGGAACTTTAGCAATCTCATTGCCAAGTTAAAGTTTTAAATGTTTTAAAACCCCGGACCATTTTTTCCCGTTTCCCCCACCAATAATCTCTTTGAAGATTTTACATATCTGTTTCGGTATTTTGAAATAATCCATTTGGGATACTCCTAAGGAAGAGGTAACATGTTTTATGTTAACTGATTCTGCAGCAGTGGTGAGCATTTTTCCTTTCCATTTTAGTAATTTAGTGCTCATTTTATCCACCAGGGGTTCAAAACTGGTAATCTTAGATCTGTTAGTAAATTGTGGGAATCCTAGATATCTATCATCTGCAGGAATTGCTTTAACACCTAAGATATCTTTCACAATATTTTTGATGACATGGTTAGTTCTGGGGCTGAAAAATACATCAGACTTGGCGAGGTCTATCAATTGTCCTGAGTTACAAAAGAAAGATGAGTATTCTTTAGCGAGGATGGTGAGAAAGGGTTCATTTGTTTGTTTAGGTGGGATTGTAATTAGAGTTGGATGAGAATACTTATGATTTGGGAGTAGTTATGAAATTGAATGTGAGAGTGAAGATCCTGAAAGTGTTGGGCAATTGCTTGAACCACTTCTGATGGAGAATGGATTAGCTATTCGTATTCCCAGGTTTCTAAGAGCGTCCACAGTGGTACGATCAAAACCAAAGATCAAAGACCAAAACAAACGATCAAATTTGAGTTTAGTCTGTAGTGTCACGTTAAGGCAGTGGAGTATATTTAGTCGGGCGGATGTATAATCCACGCTTGCATGTGGAGCGTTGGTATAATCTTCGTTTGGGCCGGGCGGAGATATAGTTAACGCTGGTTGTGGGGCGTTGGTAAAGAATACGCCGGTTGTGGGGCGTACATATAGTTCACGCTCGGAGAAGGGGCGTAGGTATAATCTACGCCTGGTGTGGCGAACGTATAATCAACGCCTGAATGAAGCGTACGTATAATCAACGCCTGTTTTGAGGCGTACGTATAATCAACGCCTGTTTCAGGCGAACGTATAATCAACGCCTCATTCAGGTGTACGTATAATCAACGCCTCACTCAACGCTTCTCTCAGGCGTACGTATAATCAACGCCTCACTCTTCTCTCAGGCGTACGTATAATCAATGCTTGGTTTCACTCAGGCGAATGAAGGAATCAACGCCTCATGGCAGACGTACGTATAGTGTTGGACTTGTATTAACACACGTATCGAGCACGTGTGGAATTAAAGCCCAGACAATCTCTAACCACCACGTATAGCCCACGTGTTCACTTGCCCTTTACCCTAATCTTCTCCGTCTTCTTCTTTTCTTTTCTAGCTCCTCTTTGTTTCTACCGCCCACAAACACAGCTTCTAAACCAACACATCACAGTAACGAGCAGTAAAAGAAAAGAAAAAAACGAGATACTTGATGAACCCGGGTTACAAAAGAGGTATTTTTTTTTTCTTAATCTCTTTTGTTTTATCCATATTGTTGTATAATTTATTTAGGGTTTTATTTGTTAAAATTAGTTTATATAAAATTGGGTTTTAACGAACAAATATGAATATGAAATTGGTTAAATTTAATTGGGTATGTGTGTTTTATGTTTTTTTAGAGATTAATATGTATGTGAAAAAACCCATATTTGCTGCTTATGTAAATTTGGTTAAATTTTTTTTTAAAATAGTTATAGAAGATCTAATTTGTGGGCGGAATAGATTTATAATTTTTGGGTATTGTAAAAATCTGTGGTTATGTAGATTATGTGGGAAATAGTTCTCACCCTTCATCTGTTTCAATCAACCTATTTCAATTGAGAGCTTCCTTTTATTGCTTTTCTGCATGTTGTCTGTTGGTAATTAATTTTAGTGAATATGGTTATCAATAATTATAGTTATGTAAATTATTGGATTAATTTTAAAATTATTGGATTAATTTTAAATTATTGTAGTTATGTAAATTATTGGATTAATTATTGCTTTTCTGCATGTTGTATGTGAATATGGTTACCAATAATTGAATTTGTATTGTTTTTTATTGAATTTTGAGGTGATTAATTTTAGTTATGTAAATTGTAGTTATGTAAATTTTGGGAGTTACATATGTAGAAGAGCTAATTGCGTGAGTATGGAATTGATTTTTTAGTGATTTTTATGGAATCTTGAAGTGATTAAATTGGGTTGTGGAATCTTGTAATGATTTTCGAAATGCATCGGTGACGATTTAATTTGTGTTTGTGGAATTATAGAATTTGGAATTGATATGGTTTGTGTTAAGGATTTATAGTATTTGGAATATAAATGGTGATGGACTAATAAAAATATTCGTTAATGAGGGTTGGTCTTTTAATAATGTAACTGCATCTATATTGTGTGTGCACAGATGTTGAACAAATTCACAGCGCGGTTCAATGGTCGCATGAAGACGAACAAGAAACGAAAATCTGTAGCCGAAGAGGATTATAACTTAATCCCTACTGGTACAATTAAGGAGGTTGATATTCCCCGGTTAGGGAGGTTTCCTATACTGCAAGATGATAAACCGCACGCTACTACGGACATCACATTTACAGGGGAGCACAAATTGAAGTATCAACGTCGTGGATCTTTGGCATCGGTAATTCATCACTATCAAACTATTTCACAACACTGTCCTAGAGCTAAATATATTATTGAAAAAGCGGGATGGCAAAATTTACTGGACATACAATGTAGCGAAACCAACCATTCAATGGTTGATTATATTGCTGAGCGATTTTGGGATACAACAAACACTTTTCACTTCCCATTTGGTGAGATGGGATTCACCCCCTAGATTGGCTCATGTTGACTGGACTGAGTATCGGTGATGGGCCTGATGTTCCTTATGATTCGGGGAAGTACCAATTTGAACATGTTCGTGAGCATATCTTTCCGGATATCCAAGATGTCACGCTCTGTCCAAAAGCACCGTCGTGGGTTTCAAATTCAATTACAATTAAATATTTAAGGTCATATTTCTTCGAAGACAAGTTGGTTGCGGCTAAAAATGATAGCACCCTTGCTCATAGAGTAGCAATTGCCTTTTTCATGTATGTTTTGGGACATTTTTTATTTTCTAATGCAAAGACTTATATTGATGCTGGATGGTTAGCTGCTTTTGAAAATCTTGATGTAGTATCCACGTATGACTGGGGTGGTGCTGCGTTTTCGAAATTGTATGCGGCACTCCGTTTATCTGGGAGGAGACAGAAGGCACTATGTGGTCCATTCCAAGTATTAGAGGTATTCTTTCAATCTAGTTATTTTTCCTCTCATTGTTTATTTTGTTGCTAAGTTATTAAATTGGCTAATTATTTTGATGGAGTAGTTTTGGGGGTATGAATACCTGGGCATATGTCGACCAGAAATCCCAGAGGCGAGTACAGAACAAAAATGGCCCGTATCTTCTAAATGGAATGTACCGAAGAATACAAATGATATTTTCCGTTGTAGGGATTTACTGAGTAAGCTTACTGCTGAACAAGTGACATGGCGCCCATGGGAATCATACAGAGAAGTTCTTGCATCTGATATGGGATGCACGGCTACGCGGCTATCAGACTCGAGATATATATTTTCTTACATGGGCATTGTGAGTTAATAATTAAATTTTATTATATAACATACTTACTATATAACATACTTTTTTTCTATATAACATACTTACTAAATTCTTATTCCCTTTCTAACTGTACAGCACAACATGTATCTTGGTGAAAGGTGTTGGCGGAAAAACCATTGTACTTTCGCTGTTCCTATAAGACTACACACAATTATAGGGGATATTGGCAATATTCAAGCCGAACGCCTAAAAAAGGAGGTTTGGTCGATGCAACAGAGATAGTGCAAGTTGTTAAAGATTATGATATATATTTACAATACTGGAGAATGGTAACCAACTCCAAAGATTACGTGACTCATCCTATTTGGGAAGCCCAAACATATGGGTATGTCGGTGACTTGTATACGGACCCAATTGAACAACCTGTTGAACATGTACATATCCCTCCTCCACATCTATTATCCCACGTAAGTGTACTTTCGACTTTTTATTGCGTTCGATTTTTGTTGGTATATTTGTACTTATGTATTTTATTTTTTCTTGACAGCATGAAGCTTACACATTATTTCAAGAAAATGCTGATTTTAATCAACAATTTCGCGAATTTACATTAAAACAAACGAAGGAGAGGATGGACGTTATTATGTCGAAAGAAGCAGAAATACAAAGGCTAAATAATGCGAACGTTGATTTGCAGCAACAACTATCTCTTTTCCGTATGCCGCACACTGTCCAACCTCCCCTTGGATACGGTTTCTTTTCCCAAACAATGCCATCACAAGTTTGGAGTTGTATGAATCAAGGATCAGCTTCAACAATGTCCTCAGTCAATACCAATCCGAGAACGCACATGCCTTTTGTGGCACCAAGATCGTCCACTTCGGATAATGATAATATGAAGGGTTAATTTGTTATGACTATTTAGATGACCTGTCTTTGGAGTTATCTTTTCTTATCTTATATAGTATAGTCATATCATATATAGTATAGTCATATCAGGTCACTGACAAACACTTTATCTTTTTTGGAAAACACTTTTGCGTGAACCCAAAAAAATATCTATTTTTGGTTTTTTTAATGCTCTTGAAAATGGGTTATAAATTAAAGACCCGATCACTCAATATATGAATAAAAATACATCTCTTCTGCTTCATATAGTAATGGAACACTATGAGAAAACCGCTCATTATTGCTCTTATGTTTCTTCTTCATCTTCTTCTTCTAATAGTAGTTTTTATTCCTCGGATGATGATGCAATAACAATTATGCAAAATAACATGGCCGTTAGTTTGGGAGTCCTTGTTACAAATTCAAAATGGCCTCAAACTCGTATCAGAATACCAAGAGATCGTGAGTCAGGGGCTGAACTTCTATGGAACGACTATTTCTCTCCGTACCCAAACCAACCACCCAATGTTTTTCGCAGAAGATTTAGAATGCGTCGACAATTGTTTAACCGGATAGTGGAAGGTGTTACCAATGCAAACAGATATTTTGTTCAAAATCCCGATGCTTGTGGAGTTTTAGGATTAAACCCTCATCAAAAAAGTAACAGCAGCAGTACGAATGTTAGCTTACGGATGTGCGGCAGATGCAATAGACGAGTACTTACGCATAGGAGAAGCAATTGTGTTGGAAGCTACTCGTAGGTTCTGTAAGACGATTGTGAATGTGTATGGGAAAGAATATTTGCGTGAACCAACGGCTGGTGATATTGAACTGTTGCTCAAGCAAAACAAATACCGGGGATTTCCTGGGATGCTGGGTAGTCTAGATTGCATGCATTGAAAATGGGATAAATGTCCGTCGGCAGAATCTGGGGCTTACACCGCGTATAAAGGGAGCGAAAGTATCGTGTTGGAGGCAGTGGTGTCGTATGACCTATGGTTTTGGCATGCTTTTTTTGGTATGCCCGGCTCTAACAACGATATTAATGTTATGAACCGTTCATATGTTTTTCGAAGTCTTGTAACAGGAAAAGCACCGTCGGTGAGCTATGAGGTGAACGGACATTCATATGATATGTCGTATTATCTAGGTGATGGAAACCCAGAGATTCCTACTATTATTATGGCCATTAAACATCCGGTTGGTAGGAAAAAGGAAATATTTTCATCGATGCAAGAGGGTGCAAGAAAAGATGTTGAACGGGGATTCGGTGTACTTCAACAACAATTTGGAATCATCAAACAACCTGCAAGAATGTGGAATCCAGATGTGCTTGCCTATATCATGAAAACTTGTATTATCTTACATAATATGATAGTCGAGGATGAGCGTCTACCCGGTGACTGGCCACATGTTTATGAACAACGTAGCAACGCAGCACCGGTTAATATATTAAGAGGCAATAGTGACGAGTTTTCCCAAATTAGAGCTCAGCAACGCCGACGTGCAATGCGTAACAAAGATGCACATATTCGCTTGCGTGATGACTTGATCGAATATATATGGGCAGAATATGGGAATTAAAAATTGTCGTTTGTCATTTCCTTTCTATGTTAAATTTGGTAATCATCCTCAAGTTTTCCCAAATGATTTTTGTACGTTCTATTATCTCTTTGTATGTAAACATCCTCAAGTTTTAATTAAGGTCGTATGTTTCAAAAAAGTAGAAATTTAATTCAAATCAACGGAAGTAAATTTAAAATCCAAAAATTACATAATAATAATGCTAATTGTTCAGATAATAAGAAATTTAAAACATAATAATACTAATAATACTACTAATCACTAAATAGGAGAAATAATTAAGGTTTGAACTATTCCGCCTTTGTGTTAAGATTGGTTTCTTCTATTCCGAACTATCTCCGCCCTGCGAAGTTGGAAGTACTCTTGTTGTACAGGATCCATTTTTTGAAGATCCATCATAATGATGCGAAATTCGTCGTCTTCAGCTTGCTTGGCTATTTTTGCCGCATGTTCAGCTTGTTTTGCTGCAAACTCTGCTGCTCTTTGTTCCATCTTGAATCTTGATTGTGCTTGGTAATGAGTATTGAAATTTTGTTGTTCTTTAATAATTATTCCCATCAATTCCTCTTGGTGACTGGATTTCTCTCTCCCTGTTTTCTTCAATCTTTTTGCTGCTTTTTTCCCCATCTTACGAAGATATGTGTTCTCTATGTCTCCCCCATCTGTGTCGTTACCGGTCTCTCCTTGAGTTGTTGTTTGCGGTCCTTCATCATCTTCCTCGTTATTCTCATAAGTGTCCAAATCATGCGTCGTATCGAATACAAAAGTCGATCGCCGATTATATTTTATATTTTCTAACACAATTGGGTAGCACTCTTCGTGCTTAAATTTTTTCCCATCGTTGCATTCCTTGAACCTCTTGTTAACTTCTTCAAGCTGTTAATGTTTTTAAAAACACTTAAGTACATGGGCGCTTATTAAATATTAGAAAACAATTGTTCGAAAAATCAAGAATGCTTACCTTCTTTTCAGGACCCCATCCAGTATGATATTCACCTTCAACTTCTGCCTCTTTTACCGAAAATAACGCCACATCTTTACTTATTCCCTGATATCGTTTTTGCCAAGAACTCCAAGACCGCTCTGGATTATTAGGTAAATGAAGTTCAATATCATCCTTGATACGAGTCCACAACGTCGCCTATGATTGATCAGCTCCAACACTAGAATCTTGAGATATAGATAAATGAATTTTACACATTGTTACATCTTCGATTGTCGTAAAATTTGGACCTCGTGCTACACTTGGTGCCATTGTAAGCGAATCCGTGAAAATTTTCCAATTGATTTGAAAGCAGAAATAATATTTCTTCTTATTGGTGTGATAGATAGTTTGAAGTATTAGTCGTGGGAAAATGTCACAGGATCTCATGTGTATATATAGGTGTTTCTTCCGAAATTTTCAACGTTCCAAAATGTCTTCCAAACTTTCCAACGTTCCAAATTATCCAACGTTCCATTTTCTTCAACGTTCGAATTACCAACGGTATAAAAAAATTTCAAAATCAATTTTGTCTAACGTTTTAAATTTTTTTTTTAAACTCAAGCTTGGGGCGGAGCTATTAAGTTCGCTCAACAACAGGCGTTAACTATATAAACGCCTGGCGTGGGGCGTTAACAATATCAACGCCGGGCTGGGACGTTAACTATATATACGCCTGGAGTGGGGCGTTAACTATATCAACGCCGGGATGGGGCGTTAACTATATATACGCCTGGTGTGGGGCGTTAACAATATCAACGCCGGGCTGGGGCGTTAACTATATATACGCCTGGAGTGGGGCGTTAACAATATCAACGCCGGGATGGGGCGTTAACTATATATACGCCTGGCGTGGGGCGTTAACAATATCAACGCCGGGCTGGGGCGTTTGTATAATCTTCGTCTGAATGGGACGTTAATTTTATGAACGCCTGGCGTGGGGCGTAAACTTTAGCAACGTCCCAACGGGCGAACATTTCAGCAACGCCTGAACCGGGCGTAACTTATATACACGCCTCTTTATGGGGCGGTGACT
Source organism: Papaver somniferum (assembly GCF_003573695.1). NCBI lineage: Eukaryota > Viridiplantae > Streptophyta > Magnoliopsida > Ranunculales > Papaveraceae > Papaver > Papaver somniferum. The sequence goes on along the minus strand of NC_039362.1, from coordinate 131,465,833 downwards.
TTACGTACGTTTCACAATAGGCGTAGATTATATACACGCCCGATGACAAACGGTGATTATACATCCGCTCCACTATATATAGTTTTGGTCCTGGTCCCAGACCAAATATGGTCTGGAATTTGGTTTTGGTCCAGATTTTAGTCTTTACTCCGTCCCGTTGCGTCTCGTCCATGGACCATAATTATAGGTTTGCTCGTCCACTGCAGTTGCTCTAAGATGGGTGGAGACCTAAAGAAATCCCACTTCTCTTCGGGCCACAATCCTAAAAGCCAGATACTATCCAAAAAGTGACATTATACATGTAAACACCAAACTAAAACAAATAGACAGTTGGATCTGAAAAGGTCAAGGAAATAACTTCTGGGAGATTGGCAGTGGAGAGAACATCAACATCAGTAAACCCATTACTGGAACTGAAAGGACAGGAGCAAGTCTTACGGTGGAATCCATCCTATTCCAAATATGGAAAAACCATGGAATGTCAAGTCTAGTGGCTTCATGAAAAATCCAAGCAGTGTTCCATGATTTCGTGTAATGGTCCGTGGAATCCATGGTAGTGCTAATCAGATTAGCGTAAAACGCTATTCAGAATAGCGCACTAGAAGACGAAAAGTGCTAATCAGAATAGCGCTCAACGGTAATCAGAATACCACAAAACGCTATTCAGAATAGCACAAAGCGCTAATCAGATGGAACTCTTCTACCATATGGGATCAAAATAAACTCAAGTTATGTTTTGATCAGCAAACAATTGCAAAAATCAAGAAAATCTACATCCCGGTACACAAGACCGAGGACATTGCTCACTAGAATCTAAATTCAAAGGGTAACTTTACTTCTCTTCACAATTCTATTGACTCTTTCACAATTCTATTAACTCTAGTGAAAATGTTACCGTAGACTGGGAGAAAATATGGAATTGAAGGCTACACCTTCCATAAAAACTTTTATGCTGAAAGCTGCACATTCTACACTTCCAAATAGCATGAGAACAGCAGCCAACATTTGAAACATGAACACTAAATGCTCTTTGTGGAACACGGGTAAAGAATCCCTTACTCTCAAGTTACTCATTTATTTCTAAATTGTAATTTCATTAGTCAAGACTCGAGTGTGAATGCACCTAAAGTTTGAAGTCTTGTGTTATCAATGACTCCAATTCTTTTCATGATCGGCTAAACTCATTATTTGAGGACCCTGATAGAGGAGGTTATGCTATGAAATGGCCAGAATTCTGTAGCATCATCATATGGCATATTCGGAAAGCAAGATGCAAAGCTGCATTTCAAAAGTCTGCCTCAAATAGTAAACAAACTTCTAACAGCATTGTTCAGTTCATTAACAGCTTCCTACAGGTCACCCACCCTTATTACAATATTGTACAGACCATACAGTATAACCCTATTCTTGATGAAACACTCCGAAATACTCAGAACAGTCCCAAAGGAAAATGACACTTTTCTAGCTTACACCTTGAACATTGCAGTATCTATGATCAATCCTATATCCTCTTCTGGCATAGCAATAACTTTAATGGATAATGCAGGAAACATAATTAAAGCAAGGGGACACCATTGGATTGTAACACAAGAGAACAAGTAGAAACAAAGGAACTGAGGCTGCATTCGAATGTGCAACAGAATGCAGTGTTCACAACATCATTTGCTAAAGTGAATCTGAACCCAATATCATGTTGCTAATGAAGTACGCAAAATCAAGGGAACATAGATACAACATATGTACGGATTTTGAAGACAAAGCTATCAAACCAATCAACTTTAAAATACAAGCCAAATCTCTTTTTTTATAATCAATATGCTATTAAAAACACATGGACAGGAAGGTCTGTTTACCATGTTGAACCATTTAAACCTTGCAAACTCTTATAACTATGAAACTGTCAGATATGTAATCAACCCCTATTCAGAGCTTGCTGAATCTAGGGCAATGCGAATGAGATTTCATCCTCTTTTTGGAGAATACAAAACCCAGAAATTATTCATCCAACACCATAATATCATATTCTTTAATAAACTAGAATACAAAACACATTGCAGGTAAACACATTTTAATGAAAAACACACTCACTTATTCAATCATTCTGGAAACTTCCCGGATCGAAAGACAGTGAATTTTGAAACCTCTGAATACTTGTAACTAATCCCATTCTCCTTCAAAAATGGTTCAAGCAATTTCTTCACACCTTCAGGATCATCACTCTCACATTCAATTTCATAACTAGTCCCAAAATCATAAGTAGTTTCATCCAATTCCAATTTCAATCCCTTCCATTCATAAACACCTCTAACATTTCTAAACCCACCTAAACAAACAAACCCTTTCTCACCATCCTCAATAAAAAACTCATCTTTCACTCTTTTCAAAACCCTAGAACCTTCAATCCCCAAAAGTTTCGATGGTTCAAGAACACAAGCTCTACCAACAACAGGATCAATTTCTTCTTCATCTTCTTCAACACGACTAACACCATTAACAAGTACAGCTTTAGCTTTTAATGAAACAACACAGAGGGAATCATCGTTGTAGAATCTTAATCTGAGTACAGCTCTTTTTGATGAAAGTTCTGAATTGAGACCATCGAAGAATATGTTCTCTTGGAGATGAGTTTTGATATGAAATGGAGATAGAAGATCTGAGAGTTTCTGATGTGATGTTGAATCGGGAAGTTTAAGCTTTAGTTCAATTTCCATTCTTAGAGACCAAGTCGATTGGATTTGGTGGATGGGTCTTTGTTACGATCTAGTTGTTGGTTGAGATATGTAGCTGCGGAGGTACTGGTGGTTGTTGATGCAGCGGCGGCGGCAGCAGCTGCAGCGGCGAGGGAGCGTTTACGAGCTTCTTCGAGTTCTTCTTTGTCTTCGATTCTGACTTGGATTTTGCTGGGTTTTCTTCTCAGCATTATTGAGAGATTCACTCTTTTTTTATTCTTTTCAGATTGTTATCTGTGGGGGTTTATTCTGTTTTCGTGGTGGAAGATTTTAAGGGACTTAACCAGAGATGTTGATGTTCTGGCACGGGTTGCGAGTCATGGTTACTTAAGGTAATTTCTATGGCAATTGCCAAATCCATTTTTTTGTTGAGTCAGGTGGAGGGCCAAACTCTTTCCATTATGGTAAAACACCGGGGATTAGATAACCAAATGCGCGTGCTTGAGACGAACGCTGGAGTTTAAAAAAGCGCGGCGTTGGAAATACAAATTCTGGCGTTGGTAAAATAAATTTGGGCGTTGGTCCTATCAACGAGGACGTGAGATACAAAATCTCCAACGTTTGTATCTCCAACGGCCATAATTCCAACGTCTATATTTCAAAACCTATAAATTGGATTAAACTGACTTCATTTTTGTCACACCACTACTATTTCCTTCTTCTAAAACTCTTTTAAATCAAAATCTTTTGATACAATATGAGCGGCCTTTTAAGAAAAGCGTCAATAATGTAAAGAAGAAAAGAGATTGAAGAAATGAACCGACACCGCGGCCTGCCACATGCATAGATTCTTTTGGGTACTGGGTCAGACATTATTTCCAAACTCAACTTCTGTTGTTCGTGTTGGTTGGCTTCAAGCGTTAGAAGATCTTGACAAGCACCAGATTATGACTGGGGATCTGCAATTTTAGCAGAATTGTACTATGGGCTGGATCATGCGTCCATGGGCGGAGATAACTTCACTGGTTTCTGGGGCATCGTAGAGGTAAATATCAAAATTATTATTTTAAAATTTAAATAATTTTTATGAGCAAATATAGATTAAGTCAAAATACTAAAATTATGGAGAAATTTGCAGTATTGGTGGTATACCTACTTCCGTGTTAGTAAACCAATCCTTAAACACGATACCTAAAGATTTCAAATGTTGAATATGTACATCTCGACCAACTTAGTGAAGGGCATTGACAGCAACATCTCGGGTTCCAGTTTTTTTCATAGGTTCCATCAGATGACTCGGAGCCACAACAACGTCGTTGTTCACCCTTACATTGATTTTCCTCAGTATGAGGCTGATGTTGGACAACGTGTTCTTGATTATTCTATGCATAGATTTATTTTTACACTCTACCATTGGATATAGGGGTTTGGTACCTGAGAGAAAGACTGCAGTACCAAATGCAAGGTACATATGCAATTGCAATTAACCCGCCACAACAGATGCAAACCTCTGGATCAGATTTTGAACGACTGAGAAAAAACAATTGGGCGAGGTATGAACTAATTACACAGACGAATATTAATGAAACAGAGTATGTCAAATGGTACGAGTCGATTGTGAATCCTGTAATTGGGACACAAAACACCCACATCTATGGGTTTGATCTCCCAGCGTTATCACGCATGTCCCATGATGCAAATATCGTTCCTAGCCAACCACCTCCAAAAAATCCATGCTTTATGACTTACCCCACCACGGGTGCAAGTTCTTCATCATCTTCGTCAAGTATGCCCGAAATTTGTTGGGAGATGGAAAGTATTACTTCACAAGGTGATCCAACCACGATCCCCGTTGTTTCCCAAGATGTGGAACATGAATATCCTTACTAAAATGTCACTACCAGTGAGGAAGAGTTCTGGAACCAACTGAACGATTTGCATTGGAAGAATCGGCAAATGGCGTCTATACACTTGAATGTGTGTCGGAAATGGCACGAGAACACAATGTTTGGATTGAGTCCAACTGTAAATGATGATGGGCGGCGGTCACAGTCTTCCGATTCCACCAGGAGAAACATATCATGGCACAATAGTGAAGAAACAATGGTGGGAGAAACACAAGTACGGCAGAGTTCTTCTTCACCACACATATGGCACAATACTTCTTCACCACAGACTGTGCCTGTATCTCAACATCAAGTATTTCGGATAGACCGTAGGCGCATTTCATCGTTATTCTCGCCCTACAAACCAAATGATTGCTATATATACACCACAACCACAAACATCTTATATGCTTGGAGGACCGAGTGCACCGAGTGCTTTCCAACAATCTCCTAGTGCTTTCCAATCGCCTAATGTTGTTCAACCCTCTTTATCTCCTTATGGAAATTTGCTTAATATGATGGCAATTGGGGATGTCCCAAGTCTATCCCCAGGCCTTGGAGAATTCTTGACTCCAGAAGATAACAACGGGAGAGCTAGCGATGAACGACTTTAGAGAGATTGTTTGCAATTTTTAATTCTGCTACATTTGTAATTTTAGTTTTAAAAGTAAGACAGTCTGAATTAAATGAAATTACATATGTTTAAAATTAAGCGTTTCACATTAGCTTCACTGAATTACGGCGGACTACATTAGCTTTAAAATTAAGTGTTTTACATTAGCTTCACTGAATTACGGCGGACTACATTAGTTTCAAAGAAGGGGTTGAAACTGTTCAACACCTTAAGGATTTCGAAACATTTTTCGAAAGGAAAAGCCACATTTTCCATCTTCGCCATTCAGCCAAAGATCTTGTTACCATCTCAGCATCAGTTTCACCTCTCAGTCTATATTGATTGGCTTGAATGGTTAAAGCTACAAACTCATTTACTTCTTTTTTAACTGTACGAAAACGATTTTCTATGTCGCATATAGCACGACGACTCGGATTACGGGTGTCACTGCTGAAAAGACGAGGGTACCCAAATATACCTCAATCTAAAACTTTTCCACCTATAAGTCCTTTCTCCGAAAGTGATTCTCTATGGACTAAGTCGAGACAATACAACTAAAATCGGTTCACACTTCGTGTGATCGTCTGTGGATACTAGATCGAGACAATACAAAAACAACATAACTTGTGTGATTGACTATGGGTGCAAGATCGAGACAATACAACAATGAAGTATGATTACTTGATGATAATAGGTTCGGACTTAACCAAACACTATAGGATTTCTATCAAGTAATTAGGAATTGACGTTTGTGTATTTTACTTCTAATTATAATTGCGGAAATAGAAAAGTAAAAGACACAGCAAGATTTTGTTAACGAGGAAACCGCAAATGCTGAAAAACCCCGGGACCTTGTCCAGAATTGAATACTCTCATAATTAAGCCGCTAAAATCAAACCAACTTCGTATAGTTGATACCAAGCAACTAATTAAACCTATGGTTCACCTAGTTCCCTCATTATCCCTGCACTTCCAACTTGCAATAAGTCACGCACTTGGAACAATTCCTTTGGTTCGTATTCCAAATAGTAAAGGAACAACAAATCTGTTCGGTAACAACTCTTTTCAAACAAGTGATATGAGTTTGACAACTCATAAGACGACATGCGTCATGCATGGAATATTAGAACAAAGAATTCATGAAATACGAATCGCTTAATCAAGTAGAAACCAAGGTTTTCTCCTCCATTTCCACACCAAATTGATGGAAGGAACAAATTAATGCGAATCAAAAAGACTATCATTCCAGAAATAGTACGATATCTAAAGCATTACTGGTATCATCACTAAAGAATATAATCTTCCACAATCTTGGTTCAAAAAAGTACTTAGACCCTTAAATAAGAGCATCTCCATTGGAGTATGACTATTTATCATATGTGGAGAGCTAAAAAAATGTATTTAATAACATCGAATCCAAATACAAATTTTGTTTTGATAAGCATCTCCATTGGTAGTTGTATCTATATCTATTTGGATATACTTGTCGTTATTTATAGAAAAAATAATACACAAAATCTAAAAAAAAGTAATTAAAATAATAACAAATTGATGACGTGGGTATGGATGGGAGTCTCCAAAAACCCATACTCTCCTTCGAACTCAAACTTCCATGTCATATTAAATTTTGATTATCCAACCATTACTGGAGAGGTTTTTTTTGTTGAGAGTTTCTAAAATCCTAAATGGCATCAATATTTTTTAAAACCCATACTCCATTGGAAATGCTCTAAGAACTAAAACCCACAAATAAACAAAAATTTCAAAATTCAAAACTCTGAAAGGACAATAGTCCCACATCACTAGTTTTCGCATAAAATATAATATAGAAGGGCCGCTCCACTCATTGCCAATTGGTTTTGAGTTGGATATATGCCCGCAAACTTTAACATGGTATCAGAGCTAGGCCCATACGCGGGGTGTAGGCCGAATTAGTGGCCACCGTGATCGAATGACTGGTCACATGTGCACCCGTGACCGAATGACTGGTCACTCATATGACCTGTACGTGGGGTGGACCGTGACCGAATGTCACCTGCACACCCATGACCCACACGTGCGTAGGTCCACGTGTTAGGCCCAATGAATGGCCTTACACGTGAGGGAGGGTGTGAAAGGACAATAGTCCCACATCACTAGTTCCGCATGATGAACTTGAAATATAATATGGAAGGTTTTGAGTTTGATGCCCGTAAACTTTAACAAAAACCTTTACATAATTTCTGGAATATAATCGCCGTGTAAATTCATAATTCATAATTTACTTAAAATTCAGTCATAATACTCCCTCAGTTTTTGGAAAAGAATTACAACATCAGTATGTATCCTTCTCCGTTAACATGCAAACAACAAAAGATATATAAATGTTAAAACATAAAACACAACTACTAATCAACAAAAGTACTCGAACTACATAATAGGGTCCTCTACCGCACGGACATGAATTCTGACGAAACAAAAGCATCTCGCCAAAGAATATTCTTTAGTTTTTGCGGAAAATCATCCGGTACCATATTAGTTGGCTTATCATCGTCAGGAGCAGTCCTCTCTTCCTTCTTATTCTTTTTTTTCCCTTTTTCCCAGATAATGCGCAACATCACTCCATGTACTTTCCAATTCTTTTATGTTTTTGCCTCTAAGTTCCACCAAAAGAGACGCCATCAACCTCTTATTCCAACCCCAGTAGCCAGAAAGATACCTCCGACACATCTTGCAAATATAGTTGGGATATCCCGTGTCTCTGCATTTATCATCAGAGCAGCAACGTGCATCACCAAAGAGAGCTGGAACCATAAGCGAATTACAGTGGATAATAAGAAGAGAACGTCAATGTTTCTCAGCAAGATCGACACCATCTTTTATTCCCATAAACACTTGATAAAAAAATGATTTTCCATCTTTTGAGAACTTGGCTGAAGCAATTATTGGCTTTCCGACTGCGTTGCGTAAATAACTCCATATCCTCCATAGCCTTGCCCCTTTTTAAAAAAAAGCATACACACTAATGAAAGTCAATCGTGATAGTGTATATACCTCTTTCCATGAAGCAACCCATTCATCCTTGTCTGGCCATTCATCAGGAGAATCGTGATGACTCGTGCCCAGTTGATTCTCAATGAAAGAGATCCCTTTTTTCACCTCCTCATCCTGCAAACATTTTTATTGTCATCACATCATCTAGAAACATATTGTAAACAAAGATAAAGTTTGGGCGCAGCAAAGGTTTCATATACGAGCTCATCAAAAAAAAAATTGAAAAAATTCAATTCAGGAGTATTATTACTTACAGTTGGACGTTCATCGTCTTCATCATATTCATCTTCACTTGGATATTCTTCATCCGTGTAGTGATAATTGTCTATGGTACTCGTAGTAGAGAGGGAATCTTCTTCTGTTTCTGCTTGTTCGCGGGATTCTTCTTTATGAGCAACCGGTAAGACCTTGCTGACATTGGCAGTCACTCCGGGGGCAACACCAGCATTATGAGAACATGCAGGAAGACGAAGCGCATTCCAATCAATACCACCAAATTGCACATCCATTAGAAACCTTTCTTCTCCCTTGTGCAGTTTCTGAACAGCCTTGCTGAAGATTTAAGAGAAAACATAAGACACTATGAGCAGATAATTAACATCATGCTTGTCACATAAGTCAAAAAACAGCGTAACGAAAAATAAGAGTACACGGGAAAAGTAAGTCATATAAGTGGCAGTTATTACGAGAAGAATGATGAATACCTTGTTTGCATTACGAATAGATCTGAATTAATAAGCGGCAGTTATTTTGATAGGATATTAATACCGGAATTGAGATCGTTTAAACTGCGATCAGTGCTCGAATTGAATGCGTAAAACAAACTTATGAATACATAGATATAGAGAACATAACTTGTTCTAATAACAAATAAGGAAACATAAACTAATTCCTAAAATAACCAGACTCCTAATTGGTGTTGGTCTCGATCCTTTTCCCTTTGTTCCGTACTAGGAAATTAGTTTAGATTCATTAACAGGAGCTAGCTCACACTTCATTCCATTTTAAAGTTATAATAACGTACTCTGATGCTGCAAATTGTCCAGCACATGGTTGTTGATGACAAGTAAGAAGTTAAATAATTCTTTTCAGTACGACTTTTTAGATGTTTGCAAATTCTGATGAGCTTTCCCGCCACTCTTAATTTATACCACTTCTCTCCAGAAATCTCGTTTTTTCATCGAGTGCCTCCAGATCAAAACCACTTGCTTCAGATCTCTAACTCTAACTCTAACTGAAATAGATACTCAAATTCAGTACAAAACCACTTGCTTCCATCAGTTGCCTTCCTTTCGCTATCTATCTGGTTGGTGATTTAGGAAGACATAAACGCCAAGCTAATTATTAGGATTCAGGCTACGCAGGAGTGCTAGGAAGATGGACAATTATTTTCACAGGTTGTTTCACGTTCAACACACAAGAACAGATCTCAAGAGTCCTAAAACTTTTGGTATCAATCTAGTTTATCCGACAAACAAAACTAAGAACCTAGCCATGCATGTCATGGTCCTCCAAAAGTATATTACAGCAAACAGTTCGTTACCAAGAGCTCTATGGTGAGATCATGCATATTGAATGTACCACACCAAGTGCAATTTCAAGATGAGCATGTCAATGGGAACATTCAAGCTTATAATGCAGATGATTAAAAAGTTACGAAGGAGAACAACGACAGGAAAATATAAACTAGCTAGTGGCAATAACAATAAAACATGACATTTTGAGTTTTGCAGAAATAATTAATGTGCCCCAGAAAGTGTCCACCATCATTTTTAACAATTAAGATGATCTTAATCTTGTTCCCATTATGCGAAGTGTTCATGGACACCAAGGGGCCTCCTTGTTGGTTAGCTTCCCAAGAATCTCACATGATCTTACTAAACTATCAAAAACCTGGACTCAAGCAAATGAAAATTCATGAAACGGGAAAAGAAAACTGAACCAGAAATATATCATCATCAAACTAGTTGTAGATGGCTGTCCCAAATCCAATTAAAGGAATTTTTGTGAAAACTGGTCACATGTGGCTCCGGGATCACTGGTTCTTTTGTTCAAGAATAACTATATGAGATAGATTGGTTGACTAGAATAAACTAACATTGCATCAGTAAAGATTAAAGAATGTTATTGGAGCTTTAAGGTATAGAATGACCCTTAACTTCTGTATATGATCTTTTTACAACTTAACATCATCCCGAACAGCAGGGACGGACCCAGATTTTTTGTATGGGTAGGGCTATATTGCCGTTAACTTGTAAGGTGGCCGAAGGCCGCCGAATTTTTTTTGTGACAAATCTTGTAATTAAGTGATTCATTTTTATTTTGAAGCATATGATCCATTGATTGATTGTAGTAACTTCATATTTTGAATCTGTGTCTTATATATAGTAAAATAATAAAATTTCGAGACAGCAAGCAAATTCCCAAGTCCACCAATGAAAGAAATACACAACCAGTAACTCTTCATATTCATCAAAAGTTTGTTAAACTTTAGTGCAAGCTTGCAAGGCGTGGTACGTAAATACTAGGACAAAACTTTAGTGGGTGGTGGATGCGTGGGGAACTTATTTCTCAATTCTCATACGTATCAATTTTTGAACGATTTTTTTGGGATCATGGTTTTTTTTGGGAGCATGGTTTTATTTTGGGTAAAGGCATTAGAAGTAATTCTAGGTCATCCCATATCTAGTTATTTATTTAATATCTAATCTACCTTCTTAATTAATTTTAGATTATGATTAGTGAATGATTTAGTTAAAAATAATTAGTGAGATTAAATTAAAAGATGTGTTTATTATTAGTTGAGTAGAATTATTGAGAGAGTAGAGTTAGAGAAGATGAAGGAGAAAAACATGAAAAATAAAAAAAAAATTCCAATTCATTAAGTTTGAGTATTCAAATGATGAAAACTCATCTGATTCTTCATCTCCATCCTCTCATAGAATATTTGTTAATCTTCAAAATGATCCGGATTTGAACTGGATTTTGAACAGTTCGGTTACTTAATATGAAGAACAAGTAACCGAACTCATCTGAAGCTGTAGTTCGGTTACTTTATATGAAGAACAAGTAACCAAACTCATCTGAAGCTGTAGTTCGGTTACTTTATATGAAGAACAAGTAACCAAACTCATCTGAAGCTGTAGTTCGGTTGCCCTGTGAGATGAACAAGTAACCGAACTCATCTGAAAGTGTAGTTCGGTTACTTGTTCCAAACACGCAGGTTACCGAACTCTCTAATAATTTCTAGGAGTTGCAGCGTTATGTTCGGTTGGTTCTCAACTAACCGAACTTTGGTGTACAAAGTTCGGTTGGTTCGCAAACTACATGCACTTTTGATCTAACCGAACTTTACGTAATATAAGAGTATATAAGTTTACAAAGTTCGGTTCTTTCGCAAACTTGAACCTAACAGCTAACCAACCGAACTCTGAGTTCGGTTTCTACGATAAAATTGTGAAGTTACCGAACTTAACAAACAAAAAAAATGTGAAGTTCCAGCGTCTATTGGCTAAGTTCGGTTACTTTGTAGTTTTAAATTTTTTTGCGAATAAACCGAACTATATTGGCTAAGTTCGGTTATTTTGGAACTCAATATAGTGGCCACAACAACACAGTTCGGTTATGCTGAATTTGTTTTTTTTCGGTTCTAAGGGTGGAGTTCGGTTACTTTGTAATTTTAATTTTTTTTTGCGAAACAACCGAACAGAGAGTTCGGTGACTTAGTTTTAAATCCAATAGAACCGAACTGTTCTTCGTGTTCTTCATTTTCAAGAAGTTCGGTTAGTAAACTAGGGTTTTTTGGAAAATCGACCTAACCGAACATGGCTCTGTAACTCCTATTAAAACCCTATTTTGATGATTTCTATTCGATTGAAGCAATCAAAATCAAATTAAAGCGAAGGGTTTGTTGGAAAATACCTCTGGAGTGGTCCCATAGAAGAATCAGGCTGCGGCTGGCGTCTTTTATACTCGATAAAATTATTATATAACCGAACTTAATTATGATTGCATTGATGTTGTTACATTTCTTAAATAGGCGGTGGTGGTGGTGGTGGGAGGTGGTGGTGGTGGTAATCGGTGGTTGGTGGTGGTGATAATCGGAGGTGGTGGTGGTGGTAATCAGCGGTGGTGGGCGGTGGTGGTGGTGGTGGTAATCGGTGGTTGGTGGTGGTGATAATCGGAGGTGGAGGTGGTGGTAATCGGCGGTGGTGGGCGGTGGTGGTGGGAGCAGGTGGTGGTTATATATATATAGATGGTTATTAGGTTGGTTTTAAATTAAATTAGGTTAAGGTAGGTTAGTCATTTCAACGTTTTAGGACACTCCTTATCACTATAGGGAAGGTGGCCTAATAAAATCATGATCCCCTCAAAAAAACCATGGTCCCTAAAAAATCATTCCAATTTTTGACAGTGGGCACAGCTGGGCTAAAACTTGGCTATGATCTATTCAGTGTTGGGCTAAACCCAAAATAAGGATTAATACGTATGCTAAAAAAATTCTTTTTCAAATCTAGGGACGGGTTATAACCCGGATTTGCCCCTTCCTAGGCCTGTCCTTGCCGAACAAAAACACAAATTTGGAATACAATAAACTGTACTATATACTAAGGGTGCATGCACACTGTGTGGTTCGACTCGGTTCTTGCGGAGGCCGAGTACCTGTACCTCCCTAACCTCGGTTCCTATTTTTTAGACCGGTACTTGTATCTTGTACCTCGATTCTGATACCATTCGAGACCAATACGGTATCAGGGACGGTTCCGATACTAGTCTCGGTCCTTAATTTTTCCAGACAAACAACCGATTAAAATAAGCTAAGATGGATTGTAGAGCATAAGATCATACTAGGTACATACATGAACCAACTGAACAGAGTAGAAATAATGAATATCTCATTAGTCATGTGCAGACTTGATTAAATGAAAGACTTAGCACTAACGGCTAGAATTTATGTAAAATCATCAAATCTATGTGCAACTTAGGAGTTCCAAGATAGAAAATACAGCAGAAAACACTAAGCCATTGTATATTCCATTAAATTCCAAACTAGATTTAATTAACACTTCATCGTTCTTAGCATATAGAAAATTCAAGAATGAAAACTAATTTGGGCAATTCATCAAACACTTGACAGTAGCCATCAGTCCATCACCCATTCTATCCATATAGTAACTGAAATCCTAGCCAATACCCATTCCTGTTAATCATTAAATTCTTGACTAAGGCCTAACAATCATCAAATTATTCGATATTTTTATTTGGATAGTGGGAAAGAAAAACCCCTTGCGACCCATGTTTCAAGTTCAGATGATTATTATGAAATTAAATCAACGAAAGCATCAGATAGGTTACGATTGAAATTTCTTCTTCTTCTGGTGTGCTGCTTCTACGAAAAGGATCGAGATAGATCGAGATTTCGGGTACCCAACAGATAGATCGATCACTCCTCAGTCTAAATTTAACTGAACACAAAAAAAGAAGAAAATAATCAAAATTGAAATCAAAATCAAAAAAATATAGAAACATCACAATCATAATCATAATCAAAGAAATTAGTTACTTGGTGTGTACTTGTTGTTGAATGAATCAAAAAACAGTGATAGTGGCGTGTTCTTATGAATACAGTGATGGAGGAGAAGAGCGGCGAAGAAGAAGAACTGAAAAAGGAAAAAAAAAAATGAAACACTTCTGATTCTAAACCCTAACCTAATTTCTATAGGTACTAGAAATCTACCACCATCAGATTATATTTAAATCTAACGTTCAATATTGATCAGTACAATCGATACGGGACGACACAGGATATGGTTAGGGCCGAGTACCTATACCTCCCTAGTCTCGGTTCCTATTTTTTGGACTGGTACATGTACCTTGTATCTCGGTTCGGTACAAAACCAGGTACGATTCCACCGGTTCCAGTCCGGTCTGGTTTTTCGGCTCGGTTCCTGTGCACCCTGACTATATACTTTAAGTATTAACTACTACAACTCAAGAACTCTTTCCAGAAATATCATCTCAGATCATGGCTGCTTCATTTTAGGCTCTCATTCTTTTTTCGATCTCGTTTTCTGTCCAGTCTTTATCTTTTCGGGCTCCTCCTGAAGTATAAATAATCATTCAATATAAACATGAATTCCAGACATTACACCTGCCATGAGTTGAATAAACAAAAAGAATAAGCATGGAAACGTCACCAATGGAAACAAAAAAAGACGAACTTCCCTACAACTACACCTGGTATCATTGTACGGACAAACAGAGAGAAAACTTCAGTTACGAACTTTATTTGCATCGAGAAATTATAATGGCTCACTTTAGCACAATTACCTCATAATTCCAAGAGCCATTAATTGGACTGCGTAATTGTTGTATCACCTAGTCCAATTGTTGATGGTGGTTTTAGGACCAGGGGTAAAACCGTAAAACCTCACGTATAGCATGACGTCACCGGTGACACTAACACATTTATTAGAGCATTTAACGTGCTTACACAAAAATTACCAGAGTACCTTTTTTAACACTAAATCAGGATTTCGATACACCAAACCCTAATTCCCGCACCACCGTGCCAGCAGCATGCCGGACATGCCAGACGCACCACCGTGCCAGCAGCATGCCGGACATGCCAGCCGCACCACCGTGCCAGCAGCATGCCACATGTGTCAAACGCACATACCGCTTCGCGTGCCAAGGCATGCCACATGTGCCAAACGCACATACCACACACTCTTTGCACGCTAAAGGCATACCATGCCATCCATACAACCAAAATCTAACCTTGGCCATACTGCCACCCCTTCCGAATTCTTCCTGGTTTTACTGTCGGGTCGTTTTAGCCCCAAAAACAAGCTCAAAAGCTAAATATTCTCAAGTGAGGAGATGGAGAGTTCTGTTTCGTGTCCGATAAAGGAGCGGACCGTCAAAATCCGAGTCCGTACGCGGATTCTACAGCGATTCTAGTAAAGGGCGCTAATTAGGGTTTGGGTGTGTCAAACCCTAAACCGCAAGCGCTTCCCTTGCAAGCGTTTCCCTTCCAAAGCGCTTCCCTTCCAAGCGCTTCCCTTCCAATCCGCCATACGCGCCATAGGCACATGCCAAGCAACGCTTGCAACCTAGCATGCCAAGTCGTGCAAACCTAGGGCCAAGCTGCCACACGCGCCATTGGCACATGCCAAGCAACGCTGGCAACCTATCATGCCAAGCCATGCAAACCTAGGGGCCAAGCTTCCATACGCGCCGTTGGCACATGCCAAGCAACGGTTACAACCTAGCATGCCAAGCCGTGCAAACCTAGGGCCAAGCCGCCACACGCGTCATTGGCACATGCCAAGCAACGCTTGCAACCTAGCATGCCAAGCCGTGCAAAACTAGGGCCAAGCCACCACACGCGCCATTGGCACATGCCAAGCGACCCTTGCAACCTAACATGCCAAACCGTGCAAACCTAGGGCCAAAAGCCGCTACGCGCGCCATCGGCACATGCCATGCAACACTTGCATTTTGGCATTACCACTTGCACCCGATGTGCAACCTACAGTCAAGGCATTCCACACAAGCCATTGGAACATGCCGTGCAACCCTTGCACTTTGGCATGCCGCGCCTACATCAAAGGCCACGATTCCTCTTAAGATGCAAAATCTCGACCGTCGAAGGTCGCCACTGAGCCGGCACGTCTCTCAAGTTCAACTTATCAAACACCAGCGACATGCTACACATTTTCCATGAAAACACTCGAGACATCAATACATGTCACAAACTGGGGGATGCTCTTTAGGATTTTGGTTTGGCGGTTTACAGCGTGCGGCATACACAGATGCCCGTTTCAAGACAGTGTATTAAGAATAAAACGGTTAGTAAATGCAGGAAGTAATGGTGAAACGCTCTTTCACTGTGGAACATCAATTCCATCAAATTCCATCAATACCAGGCGTTACCACCTCTTCCCATTTAACTCATCCGTTTCTTTTTCTTACGAGGCCAGAGTACGTTTCACTTAGACTTGTAAAAATAGGTCTTACGTATTTCCACCAAGACACAAGTTTTTGGTCAAGGAGAAATAGAACACTCAGAAAGGCAACTTTGCTAGATTTCCCAAAGCTTTCACTTTCTGATACAAGTCAAGTACTACTTTTCCAGAACTGTTCTGGTCTCAACACTCTTTTCGCTTCCCTCCCTAAACCATCCCTTCTCCTCCTCTTTCTGACCGAAGCAAATCCGGAACGACCATTTCTTGGTTTAGGCCGGAGTTGTACAGATTGATCTCTCGAATCTAAAGTACTCCCGTGCAGTACATTTGTTTAGGATTTAGATTTGTTTCTCACTCACCTACCGATATTACCAAAATCGGCAGAAACGATTTTCACCGATAAACACCAATATACTAAAAAAATTGCACATGTGTGTTATTTAGTAAATAACAGACCTCCAAATAGCTTAAAATTACTTATCAATCATAACACAACAAATTCTTTAAGATATTTGAAATACTTTTGGGTAGTTTTTAAACTGCAAAACTAATAAGACTAAATCTCAAAGACATATCCGAGCAATATATCTATGAACATGTTATTAAAACCCATAATGTGCAGTTAAAGTTCACACATGTAGTCAATGTTACTTGTTCTACCACGGTTTAGACCTATCAGCACTACCACTAAAGTGAGTCACGTACGTAAAACATACATAAAACTCTATAAAATACTGGAAAACACAAATATTTTGCATAAAAGACTGTAATAGTAATGGAGAACGCCAGCTTACCCAGCCCCTAACAAACAGATAATTGGCCGCGTAGGCTCTCCCATTTCTAACTGATATTGGGTTGTAGGAAATACCAATTGGTCCTAAGAATAATATATTTAGTTTGATCCAGTTGACCCAGTCAACTGTCTGTTTGGTTCTTTTTAAAAATATAAATTGTTTTTTGGTCCAAAAAAATATTGTTTGGTCCTAGGATGGACAATACCCACGCGGGATGACGTCATCAATGATGTCACAGTCCTTTGATAGTGGCAAAAATACCATTTTTTTCTCTTTTTTCTCTCTCTTAGTAAAAATAAATAAATAAAACCTTAAAACTTAAATATCTTTTGAACCATATGTCCAAAAATGATAAATTTTATATATTCGGAAAGCCCTCGACGATTGCTTTCCAAAGAGTACCATTGTCGCTATGTTTCGGAGCTTTTAATTTTTGCCTTATTTTTTAGCTATAAAATGAATTATTATACGAGTTCATTCTACAAAATCAACTACTTTAATGAATTATCATGCTAGTTAGATCATTCCAAAAAGTGAACTCTTTGGATTAAATAACATACGAGTTCATTCTACAAAATGAACTACCTTACGACTTTATTCTACAAAATGAACTGGTATAATGAACTATTATTACGAGTTCATTATACAATATGAACACCTATCACGGGTTCATTCTACAATATGAACTACCGTTTACGAGTTCATTTTATAAAATGAACTATCATAATGAACAACTATTACGAGATCATTCTACAATATGAACTACCATTCTTAATTACTATTACGAGTTCATTTTACAACATGAATTACCAATCCTACAATATGAACAACTATTATGAGTTCATTTGAAATTAAAAACATCTATCACGAGTTCATTCTTCAATATGAACTATAATAATGAACTACCATTGCGACTTCATTCTTCAAATTGAACAATTACTATGAGTTTATTTTACAAAATAAATTGCTAGTGTATACGAGTTCATTCTATGAAATGAACTGCTAGAACTAGAATGATCTACCATGTTATAAAATAGTGTTCATTCTCGAATATGAACTACTATTATACCGAAAAAAATTAAAAGCTTTGAAACATAGCGACAATGGTACTGTTGAAAAGCTATCGTAGAGGGCTTTCCGAATATATAAAATTTATTAATTTTTGACTTGTATTTTTAGAAATATTTAATTTTTAAACTTTTACCTATTAAGGTTAAGAGGAAAGAGAAATTAGTAGAGAAAATAAAGAAGAGAGAGAAAAGCATAAAAATGATTCATGTGACAAGGAAATAAAATAAGAAAGAGAAAGGGTACTTTAGATATTTAAATATTTTTAAATAATTATGGACCAAATTGAAAAGGTGATTTTTGAAATGACCAAATAGACATGGGACCACCTAAAAAAAGACCAAACCATATTTTTCCCTATTGGGTTAGTATTGATACACGTAATCATAAATGCTTCAAAAGCAGTAAATATTTTATGTAAAAAAACTAACCCAGTTCCTTTAGAAGGCGTAATTTGTTATATGTCATTTTACGAAGATATCAATCATGACTCTCCCTTAATCTAGGATATCTATAGCCATGCTTTGAAATACTTACATGATGTTATTTAATTAAAAGATCACATGAAGTAATATGAAACCCGTAGCCAACCAATGAAGATTAAAGTTATAAGGCTCGAAATGTATAAATTGAAGTTGTATGAATAGAAGTATTTAAGAAAATTATCAACCTTACATTCTTACTTGAGTTTCTTCATAATAAATGAGATAAGGTTGCATGTCAGTTTATTTTTATTCCTAATGTTGTTTACTGTTGCCGAAAGAATAGTCGCCTTGGATAAAGAAAAAAAAACAATCAATCGGGGGAGAATCAGAAGAAAGGGAAGCTAATATACATACCATCAGTTTTGCTACTTTCAATCGTTGTCGCAGAATAAGGTATTAGGCCATACATAATGGCCTACACAGTTCTCCTGTAAATCTAGAGTCATTGGTTATTAGAACCTGATAAACCATGCATC
Source organism: Papaver somniferum (assembly GCF_003573695.1). Taxonomy (NCBI): domain Eukaryota; kingdom Viridiplantae; phylum Streptophyta; class Magnoliopsida; order Ranunculales; family Papaveraceae; genus Papaver; species Papaver somniferum. The sequence goes on along the minus strand of NC_039362.1, from coordinate 131,446,839 downwards.
AAGATGTTTGTTTACCCTTAATAACAGGACCTTTTCCATGGTATGAATTTATGGTAGATTTTTCCATTAATATGGCAATCCAACTACAAAAATAAACAAACTGTGATCTTCGTAGCTTTGCCATCTCAATCGTGTCAGAGCCAAAAGCATATTAGTCATATGGGTTTCTGCAAAAACAATAATAAAAAAAAATACTTAATTTTCTTTAAGTAAAATTACAAACGTTTCCACATCTCTACGCCATGAAGAAGAGAAAAAAGAAAACAAAGAGATTAATTGTCCAGTTGTAGAGACATGAGAATTGCAGACCTTTATATGGATGGCAATCCTTTTTCGAGCTTTATGTGACATTCTCTGAACTCTACTTATACTTACATTGTATGTTGGAGTATATACATCATATTTGTTTACCATGGTTCAAAAAAAAAATATTGGTCTACGACATTAATATCAAGCCATGAAGTCTATCCAACGATTCCTGAACAAAACTATGAAGTCGCATTCTCTGTCTGAAATGTTAAGAAAAACTATCACAAAGAAAACTATATTTTCTACAATTAGTTTATACTTCAGAAAGTCGTTCTCCAACCCAACATCACTAAAGCCACCACTATTAATTAGAGGTTATTGCAGAGAGCCATAAACCTAGTTTTGCAAAAATAACTCAGGCCGATTAGAAATTGTGAACAGGGAACGTCCAGGTGAAAGAAAACTAGGGTTGCAGCGTTGATTTTGATTGTCCTTCTCGATTGGTGTGATTCTAATTTCATTCTCTTTGTGAAGGCAAGTTTGTTCTTGCTTTATCAATTTAATTGTGTTTATTTAAGCTTTATATTTGTTATGGTAGTTCAAAATCGTTATTAGGGTAAAGCCTAAATCAAACATGTTTTTGAAACCCTAAAAGTACATATGATTCGTAGAAGTTGTTTTACCTGTAAATTGAGTTCCAACCGTTGGTTTATGTTGAATTTTGTATATGTTTTAATTGAGTTTTTCATGTGTCTTTTGTTAAAATTTGAAGACGATCGGACACTGGTAAGGCTCCGAATCGACTGTGTTTACTAAATGTGTTTCTGCATAATTCTGTCACTGTGTAGTTTTGATTTAACTCTTGTATGAATTAACTAACCATTGGATTTTGCTCAGATTTTATATGCATATGCTATCTGTTATGATGAATGTCCTGTGAAAATTTCACGAAGTTTGGACGAACTTAGGTACCCTAAAGCCCCTACTTGTTAGGACTGTGTCTGCAGTAAACTATGTAAGAATCAGGTCCAGTGAATACCAGATTCCGGGAATTCTAGCCGTTAGAACCTGCTGAAAATTTAATATGTTGTAGAATAGGTTCTTATGAGTTTCCAGTTTGAATTTCATGAAGATGGGGTAAGCGTAACGTCACCTTTTACCTTGTAGTGTTAGCTATTACAATTTTGTTTGCTCGTTCTTTGCTTTGTTGTGTACCTTGTTGTGTGCATTCTGTTGATCTAGATTATTCGATGCTGGTTTTTGTTGTAATGCCGAGATTAGGGCCACCTTCATGTATTGGAAAATATAAGGTGTGTCGCGGTGGGTGGTGGTTGCAAGTGTATGCCGAGATCAGGACCACTTCTATGTATATGAGATGGATTGTATGTCTGGTGGGCAGTGAATATGAGTATGTTTTGCCGAGTTCAGGACCTCCACTGTGTATTAAACAACTGGAGTGTTACGGTGGGAAGTGGTTATACATTGTATGTGTATGTTTGTCTCATATTTGTTGTGTTTTCAAGAACATTGTGTTGGTAATGAAAAGTGCAGTGCTGGAAACTATGTATGCAGTGTTGTTTCGTGTTTAATATGACTAATATTTCTTAATACTTATAAGGCTTTTAGTATAACTTATCATTGAGCTCCCTTGGCATAGGAAATACAGTTAAGTGATGGGTAGCTAAACTTCCTAGAACTGATTGGTTCATAACAGTTCTACCAGGTGGAGCTAGATAGGTTGGTTTCCAATGAGCTAGTTTACCCTTAGAATTGTCAATCAAGTGTTTGAAAGAATCAAATTTTCTTTTTTGTAAAATAAGAGGAACACCAAGGTATTTCTCATTCAAAGACATTCTTCTAATTCTAAGAATATTGGCAATCTCATTCTTCATATTATTGGGACTTTTTTGCTAAAAGCTAAAGCTTATTTCTCAAAGTTAACAGCTTGCCCTGAAAACTTGCTAAATTGCTCAATGATACTAGCTAAGTTTCTAGCATCTCTAGTTCTTGCCTTTATGAAAATAAGACAATCATCAGCAAAGAACAAATGGGAGATTAGGGGGACAGTGTTTATTGGCTTTAAAACCATGGATGAGATTATCATGTTCAGCTTGTAATAAGATTCTAGACAAGGCTTCCATGCACAGGATGAAGAGATATGGATACAAGGGATCTCCTTGTCTCAATCCTCTTTGGGGATAATAAACTTTACCTGGAGCACCATTGAGAAGGATGGAGGTTTAGACGGTTGAAATGCACTGGTTGATCATACAACACCAATCTGAGGAGAAGCCTAGATTTTTTAGACTGTTTAGGAGGAAAGACCATTCTATTCTGTCAAAAGCCTTTGACATATCAAGTTTGATAGCAACACAATCATCTTTAGCCTTAGTTTTCTTCATGGAATGTATCAATTTATGAGCACTGACTATATTATCATGGATTAGCCTATCAGATATGAAAGCAGTCTGAGATGGAGATATAATTTTGTGCAAAACTTTCTTAAGTCTAGAGGCTAACAACTTAGATATTATTTTATAAGACACATTGCATAGGATAATTGGCTTAAAATCTGCTGCATTTCTAGGACAATTACTCTTAGGAATGAGAGTTGTGAAGTTATGGTTCAATTGTTTCAGAATGTATTTAAAATGGAAAAAAGATTTCACCATTTTGACAACATCAGCTCCTACTGTGTCCCACATTAACTGGTAGAAACCAGGTGGAAAGCCATCTGGACCTGGGGTTGTCCAAGGCTTCATATCAAAGACAATTTTCTTAATTTCCTCACTAGAAGGCATTTCAGTTAACATAAGGTTATCCTGATCAGTTATGATATTGTCTAGGCTAGCAAGAAAAGTATCAGAGCTAGGGGGATGTGTTGTTCTACGCATGTCACTGAAATGTCTAAGCAGCTCAGTTTCAAAATCATGTCTTTCATCAAGCCAAATACCTATATTGTTTTGAAGAAACTCAATTTGGGTTTTTTGTTTCCTATAGTTGGCTTTTTGATGAAAATAGGTTGTATTCCTATCATCTAAGAGCATAGCATCATCCTTACCTCTTTGCCTCCAAAAATCTTATTTAACATCATACCAGTACTTTAATTTCCTGATTAGCTCCACAACCCTACTGTCATTGTGATTTCTAACAGTTCTAGTAAGATTAGAAAGTTGAAACTCCAAGTTAGAAATCTGAGAATTACTATTACCAAAGTGTTGATAGTTCCAGTTTATGAGACAATATTTAGTGTTGTAAAAACAATTGGCAAGGATAAAACCAGCAGAACCATTAGTATTACCTTTCCATTCAGCTTTGATTAGCTCAGAGCAAGTAGGGTCTCTAAATCAAGATTTGTTCACCCTAAAGGGTTTCTTAGTGTTGCATTCCATTTTGCTAGTGATTAGCATTATAGGGCAATGATCACTGCCTAAAACAGTTAAGTGATATAAAGCAGCATTTGGATAACAATTGAACCAATCATAAGAAATAACAGCTCTATCTAACCTCTCTAGAATTAGATCATTTCCATTTATTCTATTGGTCCAAGTAAAGGGATTCCCTATATATGGCATACTTGACAGATTATGGTTATCCAAAAGTAAATTATTAACATCAATATCACTTTGACTACGGGGATTTCCACCTTCTTTTTCATTCTGAAGTAAGATGAAATTGAGGTCGCCTATCACAATCCAAGGATTATTATGGGTTGTCCTTATGTTTCTGAGGTGGTTCCATTAATTCTCCTTGTCACTGACATTTAGAGCACCATACATACAGATCAAAAGAGTACTGTTATTTTGGCTACCAAGCTTAACAATGCAGTTTATCATATCCATCCTGCGATTTCTGAACAGGCTTGCTGAAAATTTAAGATAAAAGATAAGACTCTATTAGCAATTAATTAACTACATGCTTATATGATCTAACTAATATAAGTCAAAAAAAATAGCATAACGAAAAATAAATACAATTGAAAAATAAAACAGATCACGGGAAGAATGAATACCTTGTTTGCATCGTTACACAAAATTACGAATAGCCTGGAAGAACGGCAGGGTATCTTGATAGGATACTACTACCGGAATTAAGATAGATATAAATTATTGTTTTTTTTGTCAAAACAAACTAGCGGTCAGTCACCTTAATCCTTTGAATTGGGTTAACCAAGCTTTTTTTTTTTTTTTTTTTTTACACTAGCCAATTAAGCAAAGCTTATATAAACATTATTCCTAAACAAATAAGGAAACATAAACTTATTCCTAAAGTAACTAGACTCCTAATTGGTGTTGGCCCCGATCCTGTATTTTTTGAATTAATATTAACGTTAATTCCGTTATTACAAGGACTAGTTTAAATTCAAACAGAAAAAAGAGATAAATTAAGAAGGTGAATATACATTTCTAATGGTTGTTTACTAATTAATATGCCTTTGATGGTTCTTTAAAAACTTGTCCCGTTTTTTAGAAACTTGAAAGAACTCCATCCAGTTAAAAGTAAACTCAAATTTAGGGCCACCTGACATGGCCCATACACCATTAAGTCAAACTATGAACTCGAGTCGAGTCAGTTAAATTACCACTGTGGTTATGTCCCAAGTGTGGCTCATCCGATACAGACCGCCATATATTTCAACTGTACAAGATTAAAGACAAATGCTGAAGATGTGCTGTTCTATCATCTAATTTAACAAGACAAAGGAAAAACAAATCTCAGACAAAGAACACACCATTCTCGTTTTGTCAACATTTAGAACATTAAATTGACCAGAAGACTCTAAACATAATGAGCATTCAGTATATTAACTTGAAAAGGGTTGTGTGATTGACCATTGCAGTCTTTTCAAGTAATACACATTCTATTATACTTGCACTAAATAATATTGCAATTAACTGAATATCTAAACTTCAAATAGTTATTCAGGTAGGATAACTTCAGAGAAATACTCATATCTACAGATTAAAAATATGGATGCATACATTTGAAGCAAAACAAAGAACTCATTTTCAACACATAGCATTACACAATAAAGGAGATCAATACACAAATGGATCAAGATGGAAATAAAGGAGATACACAATTTTCACCTGGGAAGTACACCTTAGCGTATGGACGTAATTGCCTGACTAGCATCTTCAATCAAGAGCACCGATCATCCCTACCATCTACCAAGTTATTATGGACTCTACCGTGTCCATCAAAAGTAACAGCTTTTCTTGTGGAAAGCATTGAAGGAAGGCCTTCCGGCCTCCAACTCCAACATCTCCTCCCAGTGCAACTTTGATACGGAGACCGCCGCTCACGCTCTGCTCCATCGTTTTGCTTTTTCAGATTCATGGCATATCAATGCAAATGTAACCGATGAATGAATGGGTATCGTATACCCTCGTGTAATAGCTCCTTAAGTAATTTAATAATATGCATGCTTCAAAAAAACAAAAAAACACATAGCATTACAAAAGTGAGATCTTACCTGTATAACATTGCTTGCTTGCTTGATTTTGAATCCAAAGAGAGCTATCCCAACTGGGAAAGAGAGATAATCATGTCTCAAGGCCCTCACTAAACTTGACAGAGAAGAACACAAACCAAGAGATGTCAGTTGGGGCATCTTCAATGGTATCAACTATCAACCTCTATAACACAACCAATGCAGACAACTCAAAATGAACCTGGGAATGCTTACGTCAACAAGTAGAAGTGAAAAGTTTATCCAATTTCCAGGACTTCTTCCATGCTCCAATGTCTGCCAACAAGCATCTAATGGGTAATTGTTGCTATGCCTGTGGAGAAGAAGATCATCGGATTAGAAACGGTCACCTAGACAAAAAACAATCTATGAAGAATAAATGCACCGGAGAATATCAAATGGCAGTCATCTGCATGAATCAACACAATATCATGATTGCTTACCTTATCTGCAATTGCTGTGGGGGCTTCATGTGGGTACAGATCGTAAATTTTTGAAACTGACAGTAAAGTCTGGTGAAGAGTTTTTCTGCAAATTTTCCAAAAAGAAAATCAGAAAAAGTGATTTTGGTGTCAATGATTGTGCAAATAGCGAGAAATACACCAAACAGGTACAAGGATTTATAACTCAATGACTGATGGCATAAGCACATTAATCAAACCATATGCATCAAATGCATCACCACAACTAAACCACATTGCTTTGGGAGATTGGTGAATCTACATCCATTTGGTTTGACAAGTGGAACCAAACATAAATCATCCATCAAATATAAACGGGCTGATTTCAGTTTGTGGACAAAGTGAAATGCGGAACACCGAATAAGGCCCAGTACTATTCCTAATTGCCAATTGTCGCTGTCATGCAGTTTTTTTTACTTCTGTACCCTTTACTGTTCACTTTGTGGACGGTTGAATCCAATGACACCAACCATTTTTTTTGTGGATGTCATTGACATACATTTTATAAACTCATGACTCCCTTTTTCTACCGACGATGACTCTTGTTGTTCAAATTGGGGCTGTCAATGGGTACCCATTATCCGGACCCGGTATATTTGGATCCAGTTCCGGGTCCTAAAATTGGACCCATTAGCTACTTAGGACCCGGCGGATAATTACTCGATTGGACCCGAATTTAAACGGGTCCAAACGGGTAATACCCGTTGGGTACCCGCGGGTATCGGGTACCCGCGGGTATCGGGTATCCGCGGGTATCGGGTACCCGTTTATTCATTCTTTTATTCATGTTTTTAGCAAAATTACAAGTATTTTTACTAGTTTTAGCTTTGATATTTTACTCATTTAAATTTTTTCTCTTACATTTAACCTTTATTTAGTACATTAATAAGAAATAATAATAAATTTTTATAAAAATTACTTAAATCCAAGCCAAAAAGAGAAATATATTAAGTTTTTGAGGTTTTTTAAATAGTTTTATTAAGAACCAATGGGTACCCGGAACCGACGGGTACCCGGATATTTAAACGGGTCCGGTTCTGGGTCCACAAGTTTAGGAACCGGACCCGGAACCGTTAGGAACCGGACCCGACCATTATAAGTAGGGTCCGGGTCTGGGTCTAGTGATACCCGGGAGGACCCGGACCCGTTGACACCCCTAGTTCAAACCCATGACATTTGGAATTTGGTTGCCACGTAGGCTCCACATCGGTATTACGTAGGATCATATTATTTTAGAATATTTTCATAGACACCCCTATTGATTTTTAGAATAATTTCTTAGACATCCCTTACGTGGTGTCCACATCGGTTAGTTAGCGTGTCCAATAGGCTCCACATCGGCAATACGTAGGGTCATAGCATTTTAGAATATTTTTTTTAGACACCCCTTATTATTTTTTTTCCTTTTTTTTGATAGTTCCTTACATCTCCTTCTATGTATTTTGATAGTCCCTTACATTTCCTTCTATACTGTTATTCACTACTTATACCGCGTTTCAGCTCCTTAACTCGTATTTATTTTACTTTATACATTTTCTCCTCAAATCACTCATCCTCCTTCAAACAAATCACTACCACCTTAAATTAGTGTTCTTCTCCACTCAAGTATCTGCATTATCTTTTTTCAAGTTTACTTCTTTATCTTAACATACATTTTCTAAACCACTTATATTCTTCGAATCATTTAGGTAAGATGTTCGATTCATCAATTTATCTTATTGAATTTCTTGAAAACTTTGATTGCTCGTTTGTATTTCAAAATTAGGAAACCCTAATTTGTATTTCAAAATTAGGAAACCCTAGAAGTATAGAAAAATTTGGGGTTTTTTAAAATTTGGTGTCAATTAGATTTGAATACTAGGTTATGTTAGATTTAATATTCTGTTAGCGTCTGTTGCTTGATTTTCAACTGCAGGGTAATTGATTTTCAACTCCAAAAATGCCAAGGAAAAGAAAATTTTTTATTCACTGCAATAGTGATTGGATAGATCTGGGTTATTCTGGTGATGATGAGTATGGCCGCAGCGGCGAATTACATCCCGTGTCTTTACCGTCTGACTTCAGTCTACAAGATATAAAGAAAAGGGCAATGCGTCTAGAAAATTTCTTGGACGGGCCGGATTTTGATGTCTACGGTCTTATGCGGGTTTCCAACATGGAACGAAAGCAACGCATTAAGATTACTTCAAATGATGCTTTGAGGATTTATGTTCAGGAGACACGAGGAATGACAAGTTTTTTTACCGTAAAATTCAAATCCAATTATGAAGTAAATCTTGGCAGTGAGAATCGCAGAAATCCCGTAACTCCTCCAAACGCCGATCAACATGTAAGGCACAGCGGGGCCGGAGTCACTAGTCCATTAACCCCTCCACATATTCTGGCATATTGTATGCATATCCTAGCTACGAGATCGAAACATGGCCAGGAGTGGAATGCTATAAGTCGGAAACTTGGTAAGAACGATGAACCCCTCCATTTTTTGGTAAGATTCTGTCGGAATATTCTCCGAAACCTTAAACAAACCTTATTTTGGCTTATTATACGCATACCATGGCTCCGGGATCGAAACCTGATCGGGAGTGGACTAGTATAAGCTTGAGACTTGGTAAGAACGATGAATCCCTCCATTTTCATGTAAGATTTCTTTAGAATATTTTCTGAAACCTTAAACAAATCCTATTCTGGCATATTGTATGCATAACATGGCTCCGAGATCGAAACTTGACCGTGAGTGGACCACTATCAGTCGAAAACTTGTTCAGAACGATGAATCCATACGTTTACATGTAACATTCCTTTGAATATTCTCTGAAAACTAAAATCTTCCTATTATGGCATATTGTATGCATAACCTGACTGCGAGATCGAAACTTGACCGTGAGTGGACCACTATATAGTTGGAAACTTGGTATGAAAAATGAATCCATCAATTTGCAAGTAAGATTCATATGGAATATTCCCCGAAATTTTAAACATACCCTATTCTGATATATTGTATGCATAACCTGGCTCGTTGATTGAAACCTGGTCGTGTGTGGACCACTCTCAGTTGGTAACTTGGTAAGAACAATGAATCCATCCATTTACAAGTAAGATTCCTTTGAAATATTATCCAAAACCTTAAACAAACCCTATTTTGGCATATTGTATGCGTACCCTGGGTTCGAGATCGAAACATGGCCAGTAGTGGACCATTATAAGTCGGAAAGTTGGCAAGAATGATGAATCCCTCCATTTTCAGGTAAGATTCCTTCAGAACTTTCTCCGAAACCTTAAAAAAACCATCTTATATGATATTGTATGCATACCCTGGCTCCGAGATCGAAACCTGGCCGGTAGTGGACCACTATAAGTCGGAGTCTTAGTAAGAACGATGAATCCATCAATTTACATGTAAGATTATTTCAGAATATTCTCCAAAACCTTAAACAAAACCTATTCAGGTATATTATATGCATAACATGGCTCGGAGATAGAAACCTGGCCGTGACTTGCGTGGACCACCATAAGTCGGAAACTTGTTAAGAATGATGATTACATCCATTTACATGTAACATTCCTTTGAAATATTCTATGAAACCTTAAAAAAACATCTTATGCGATGTTGTATGCATAACCTGGCTCCGGGATCGAAACCTGGTCGTGAGTGGACCACTATAAGTCGGAAACTTGGTAAGAACAATGAATCCATCCATTTACATGTAAAATTCCTTCAGACTATTCTCTGAAACCTTAAACAAACCCTATTCTGGCATATTGTATGCATAACATGGCTCTAACATCGAAACCTGGTCGTGAGTGGACCACTGTGATCCTTATGCCAACCTTATTCTGGCATATTGTATGTATACCGTGGCTCTGAGAACGAAACCTGGTCGAGAGTGGACTAGTATAAGTCACAAACATGGTAAGAACGATGAATCCCTCCATTTCCATGTAAGATTCCCTTGGAATATTCTCTGTAACCTTAAACACTCCCTTTTCTGGTATATTGTATGCATACCTTGGCTTCTAGATCGAATCATGGCCAGGAGCAGAGCCGGGCCTGAGGGGGTGCAGGAGGTGCGACGCAACGGGTCCATCTTAGGACAAGGCCTTTTTTCCTATGTACCTATGGACCTTAGGGGTGAGCATTAGGCCCGTAATCCGCGGATTTATCCGGGACCAACCGTTCTTTTGTGGATGGATGTCCGGACCGTTCGTTAATGGATTGGATACAGATGGAATTTTTGAAATCAAACGGATAATGGATCGGGCCCGGATGTAACCATGATAATCCGTTGGACATCCATATCCGTTAAATTAAGGGCACTTATATTGTTCTAGAAAATACTATGGATCATTTGGAAAATTTTAAGATGTTTGCTTGGGGTGTTGTACATAACATTTTTATATATGTATACATATATAGGATATGTAGGTTTTATAAGGAGTCATTTGTGTTAGCCTTATTTTCTTTATTATAAATTTTAACTAAAACAAATCCATTGGATTATCCGCAACCAATCCGTCCATCCGTGCATCAATTGGATGCAAATACGTTGGATCTGGATTGGATGCGGATGCTAAATTTGAAATCCGCAGTGCAATGGATTGGTTGCGTAAGAGGCGAAAACCGGTCCATACCGGCCCATGCTCACCCCTACCTATGGTGCACAGTCACTTTCCCCTCCAAGCCCACTAAGCCCAACATATCAAAAAAAGAAAAAATGTCAGCCTTTGCTAGCACTCGAAAAAAGAATGTCTGGCTTTGCTAGCACTCGAACGTGTGACCTAGGGTGAGATAGTTTAGTTCCACAATCCACTAGGCTGCGGACTAATATTTTTTCAGCCCTTGACTATTAAGCACATCTTGAATCTTTATTATAAACGGCAGAAACACCTGCCCATGGCTATGTATTTTGAGTTTCCTTCGGGTATTCTTGTTTTTGTAAGTGTACATTAACAAAAAGGAGTTATCGTTCGCGTCGAAAAAAAATTGACCTTCTAAAAGGCCCTGCGTAATTTTTTCGCACAGGGTCCTCGTAGACTCAGGACCGGCTCTGGCCAGGAGTGGAACACTATAAGTTGGAAACTTGGTAAGAACGATGAATCATTTATTTTAATGTAAGATTCGTTTGGAATATTATCCGAAACCTTAAAGAAACCCTATTTTTGCATATTGTATCATAATCGGGCTCCAAGGTCGAAACCTGGACGGTAGTGGACCACTATAAGACGGAGACTTGGTAAGAACGATGAATCCATCCAACTATTGGTAAGATTCCTTAGGATTATTTTATGATACTTTAAACAAACCCTATTCTGAATATTTTATGCATAACCTGGCTCCGAGACCAAAACCTGGCCGTGAGTGGACCACTATAAGTCAGGATCTTGTTTAGAACGATGAATCCATCCATTTACATGTAAGATTCATTCAGAATATTATCTGAATCCTTAATTAAACCTTAATCTGGTATATTGTATGCATAACCTGGCTCGTTGATCGAAACCTGGTCGTGAGTGGACCACTATAAGTCGGAAACTCGGCATGAACGATGAATCCATCAATTTACAAGTAAAATTCCTTCGTAATATTATCTGAAACCTTAAATAAACCCTACTATGGCATATTGTATGCACAACATGTAGCGAAGCTAAAAACTATTGTGAAATTGTGAGTGTCTCTAGACTTTGGGCTGGCTTAAGCCAGCCCAAGTCTACATGTAGTTCCGCCACCCCGCATTTTGAGAACTCGTATCTGGCATCCTGTTAGGTATATGTTCCTCACAAACATCCCGTTCTCATGTAAATATCTTACCTCCGTTGCGCTCTTCATGTTAATTGCCATTTGTAACAATCTCTTCATCATCCCAACCTCTTGTTCTCCTGATAATATATTACCTCCATTGCGCTCTACACGAAAATCGCCATTTGTAACACCCTTTGTAAAAGCCTCTTCCTTTACATGTCCCGGTTCATCACTAACAAATGTCTACGTCTTAATTTGATGTGTAACTTCAAGTTACTTTAGGTTACTTAACCTTTTGGATACTTCTGAAACCTTCAGGTTACTTAATTCACCACCTATTTATAACAAGTATTATTAAATTTTTCAAACCGCAAAAGATGGATAACTTTCTAAATATCTACTCCGACGAAGTATAGAAGTTCACAAGTTTCTTAATCCAAATGAACTGCATCACATTAAAGTATAAAAGTTTTTCAATACCACCAACTGTTTTTACAATAATGTTTAATCATCCCTACTGTCTGCATACGAAATAATCTTGTAAAGCATGCTTGCTCTCATGGCGCCCACCTTTTGAACCGTTACCCTGTTCATGTGTGTTTTTTTGCGAGATGAATGTGTTTCAAATTTAGTATTCTTCATCCCACACTTCATGTAATAGCATACAAATAACAGACATTCGAGATATGTAGCTTGTTTAGGCGAATGGGTAGTTTCGGCCTTCTTACTCAATGCAAGAGGAATTTCAGTTAAGTTCAGTGCACGACTTATTGCCGCTTCATAGGACTTAGCTTGTTTATAGTGTTCTTTCTTCGTGTTCATATCGCCCAACGAGTTCCTGTAGCACCATCTGTCACTGCTAATCAAGTCATACTCCAGTAGTGAGAAATGGTTATTGTTGTTACTCATTGGTGCGTACATTTTGACTGGTTTACATTCACGATAGTCCTTAGCAAGCTTTTTAATCCAGAAATTGTTGAATTCATCCTTATCATTCAGAAAAGATTCCTGCATAAACAGAAAGCAAAAGAATGAACGTTATAAATGCATATTGTATAAGCATGTGTAACTTTAAGTTACTTACAAGAAGATTGAATTTTTTTTTGAATCTACATACAAGAATGAACGTTATAATCCAAGAATTAACCTTTTTTGAACCTGACATATAAGAAGATTTAAATTTTAGAAAGTACTCACATATGCTTTCGGGAGAGGAATATCGCTTTCCCATACTTCGGGTTTGAGTTCATCTTTGTCTTCAACATACTAATGTAGAAATCAATGAATTTCGAATCCAAGTAGGCGTCTTTGCTGGTTAGTTGAAGGATAAGTTCTCCACGTATATCAAACATCAGGCAACCATCGTCTTTGAATTCCATCCAAGCAATGTCTCTGCATTCAAAACAAGAAACAATTAAACCACATAACAGAATCAAGAAGTAAGATGCAACATTTAACATTAAAATCTACATTTAAACACCATAACAGCCTCAATAAGTGTTGAACCTTTTTGGTTTCATTTTGTATCTACTTACGTTCTGTCATGTATACAAAAGTATTCAAGTACTTTCTGTTTTTTATCGCCATCCAGCATTTCAATAATTCTGGAACCTTTTACATCCCTGCTCAGTGTCCCATCATCTTCTTCACCTGCTTTAACCTGCCTCTTATTCTGCTTCGTCAGTACCTTTGTTCTCTTCCTACCCTTAGGAACATCTTTGACATCCTCACCGGTGACAGGCTTAACGTTATCAGTGCTAACTTCTGGTTCTTCTGCACTAACAACTTTAACTGCGTCTTTATAAAAGTCCTCCACATGGGTAGTTTCTGGACTATGATCATCTACAACATGCTTCACACCGTCAAGAGTACCCTTGGATACACCATGCAGAATAACCGGCTTAGCACTCTCAGCTCCCGCATCACCTTCTTGACTGTTCTGGGCAGTTTCTGTACCAGGATCCGCTACACCATGCTCTTCGACAGGGTTATCGCTACTTTCCATCACGACTTCCATATCACCAGACTTTTCCACATTATTTTCTTGACTGATTTTGGCGGTTTCTGTACCAGCTTCTAAATCTAAACCATGCTCTTCGACCAGGTTATCACTACTTTCCATCACAACTTCCATCTCTACATTAGCGTTAATCTCTTTGAACTTTACCTCTCCATCTAACTCTAGTTCTTTAATCAGCTCTCTCACATTATTGTGTTGATGGTTCCACACAGTTTCTGTATCCGCATCCTCTTCCACGGCTAAAACTTTGTCTCTAGCCTCACTGGTCATGTTATCCTTTTCCTTATCAATTTCCACATCAATATCCCCACCTTTGGTTGTAAGCATCACTTATGTCGCCTCACTGGTCATGTTTTCCTTTATTATGTTGACTAAACTCTCAACCCCATGACTCTCTCTGACCTCTGTAGCCTCAATAGTCATGTTAATTCTTGCATCATCATCTTCCTCTTCCACAACTTTGTCCACCGACTCATCTTCCTTGTTGCCGGTAGGTCCTAAACCACGATCCTCTTCATCGGATTCAACTTTGCGAGATAAAAAATCTACAGCATGCATCACACCGTCAAGAGTACACTTAGTGTTTAATGCACCACCGACTACACTATCGGATACACTATCGGATACACCATCCAGAATAACCGGCTTAGCGCTCTCAGTTTTCGCATCACCATCTTGACTGTTATGGCAGTTTCTGCACCAGGATCCTCCACACCAGGGTTATAGCTACTTTCTGTACCATGCTCTTCGACAGGATTATCGCTACTTTCCAACACGACTTCCGCATCACCATGCTGTCCCACATTTCCAACTTGACTGATCTTGGAAGTTTCTGTACCAGGATCCTCTACACCATGATCTTCGACCGGGTTATCGCTACTTTCCATCACAACTTCCACATCACCATACTATTCCAGATTATTATCTAAATCTGTTAGTACAGAGATAATCACCTCTTCCACGTTATCAGAACTAACTTTTGGTGTTTCTGCACTAACAACTTTAACTGCGTCTTTAGGATAGTCCTCCACATGGCTAGTTTCTGGACTATGATCATCTACAACATGCTTCACACCGTCAAGGGTACACTTAGTGTTTAATTCACCAACGACTAAACTCTCGGGTAAACAATGCTCTTTGTTACTCTTAGCCATCTCAGCTTCCGCATCACCATCCTATTCCACCTTACTATCTTGATCGTTCTGGCCTATTTATGTACCAGGATTTTCTACACCATGCTTTTTGACCAGCTTAGGGCTCTCAACTACCGCATCACCATCCTCTTCCACAGATAAAACTGTCTCTAAGCATGTTTTCCTTACCAATTTCCACATCAATTACCCCACTTTTGATCGTAAGCATCTGTTCCTGCATTTTCTCCAACACTTCCACCACATCATCTTGACGTATGTGGTCAGTATATGGATAAGTACCCTGTACGTCCCCCTTCACACCATCAAAACCATTCTTATCCTCGAGTGCACTCTCGACAAAACTCTCAACACCATGAATATCTCTGACCACTGTAGCCTCAGTGATCATGTTAATTCTTGTATCATCAGCTTCTGAATCCTCAACTTGTCCACGGGCCCATCTTCCTTGTTGTGCGTAGGTCCTAAACCGCGATCCTCTTCCACAGGATCATCTTCACGGATGTTGGAAGTTTCTGTATCAGCACCCTTTTCCTCAGATGAAACTTTGTGTCTAAGCATGTCTTCCTTATCAATTTCCACACCAATACCCTCACCTTCGTTTGTAAGCATCACTTCCACCACATCATCTTGACGTATGTGGACAGTATATGGATTAGTACCCTGTACATCCACCTTCACACCATCAAAACCATTCTTATCCTCGAGTGCACTCTCGACAAAACTCTCAACACCATGAATCTCTCTGACCTCAGTGTTCATGTTAGTTCGTGTATCATCATCTTCCTCTTCCTCAACTCTGTCCACCGTCCCATCTTCCTTATTGTGGCTAGGTCCTAAACTATGATCCTCTTTGTTGGACTCCTCTTCCACATTATCATGTTGATGGTTCCGCAAAGTTTCTGTATCGGCATCCTCTTCCACAGATAAAACTTTGTCTGTAAGCATGTTTTCCTTACCCATTTCTACATCAATAACCCCACCTTTGATTGTAAGCATCATTTCCTGCATATTATCCAACACTTCCACCACATCATCTTGACGTATGAGGTCGGTACCTTGATTAGTACCCTGTACATCCACCTTCACAGCATCATAATCATTCCTGACCTCATCGTGTTCACTCTCGACAAAACTCTCAACACAACGAATCTCCCTGACCTATGTAGCCTCATTGGTCATGTTAATTCTTGTATCATCACCTTCCCCTGTCCACCGGCTCATATTCCTTGTTGCGGGTAGGTCCTAAACTGCGATCCTCTTCATCGGACTCAACATTGCAAGAACCGCCGTTCTTGCTAGATTCACCAGATTCCGAACTACCGCCTGTAGTATTCTCCGGAGGAGCACACTGTTATACCAAAATAATTTAATCTCAGCCAAACATTTAGACAAGTCACATAAAGATCAAGATAATTCTCAAAATCACTCACAATTGTTTTACGTAATTGGATGACCATCGATTCCACCGACCCGATTCTCTGTGCATGTGAATCGAACAACTGAATCATATTCTCAGAAACTCCATCTATCATCTCCTGCACCCTGTTTATCATTTTTTTTCGTTGCATCTGCCATCCAATTATTAATAAATTCAGCTGACACTCTAACATCCGGGTGGGACCCATGTTCGGCATCACCTGCTCCTATTACCTCTCGGGTTTGATCCAGAACCTCCTGATCAATATGTCTATTGTCACCAGAAGAATTCATGGCTTGATTTTTCTCATGACGGGGACCATCCGCTGAAGCATCTTCCAAATCATTATTTTCAGACACAGCTTCCTCCCATGCAGCATCACGAAACGCTTCACCTCCCGCACGGATTTCCTGCAACCTGTCATCACTGTAGACTACTCCTTCCATTATTTCACAAAGCTTCTCATAATTAATTACTTCCTCGCACCACACCGTAAGAATAAGGGGACGCTTCCCTTTCGTACGCGATTCGCTTCCGTACTTTTCAAGCAAATGCGGGAAGAGCTTCAGCATCCAGACCTACAATACATACAAATAAATATTGAAACAACGACAATCAGTAAATGTTTTTGAATGCATAAAAATTGAAGCCAATCCCTCTTACCACCAACGCTTGTGGTAGTCCTCGTGGCTTGAGAGAGAGCTTAGCGGTAGGGTCTTCTTTGTCGTTTTGATATTTAATCGCTTTCTTCGTATTCTCAAAACAGAGGACATACGATTTCTCACCCCAAGGGATTTTGTTGAAATTCTCTATGTTTTCCACCGAAAGCCAGTCTTGGTCGTCTATTTTGTGCTGCAGTTGGCGCCCAAGTATGCATACGTGCACCATAAGTAACAAAGCCAATTTCACCCTCTCATCAGATGAACATGGAACATGCTCCCTCTTTCGTAATTTCCGGGGACGTTTTTTGCTCTTACCGGACAATATGGGATTACGAAGAGCACCAGCCCCTGCACCGTGGACCATGGGTTTCGTTCTGAATACAAGGAATTCATATAAATGTGTTCCTTCCACTTTATTAATACCCTCAAAATGCTTCTTCTTGAGGTGCGAGACCCCCTTCAACTCAATTTCTTCACCTGACTCCTTGAAAGGAAGACCTGTAACTGCCTTGAAGTCTGCCTTGCAGAAACACAAGTCTTTCCCTTCAACAGGGAACCATACCTTACCTTCTCGTGTTTGCTCCGGTCCTACATGGATCTCCCTAGTCATTAAAAAGGAAAAAAGGGCAGACGACCATTTTTGTGACTCCGGCATGTCGACTAGATGTACAATCGATGTTTTCCTAACCTAGGCCAGCTCAGATTCAGACAACGAATTTCGTATATTTCTCAGTGTATGCAGGCTCGAGTAGTTGGAAACATGACAGGGAAACTGCCTCAGCCTTTTGTTGGTGTAGATAAACCTACTGCAGAACACCAAAACCAAAAAAATTGAAAAACTTGCAAATAAAGGACACGTAAGTTTTGCAAACCATCAGCCGTAGCAAGGCAATCGGGAATTAAACGTCAGTGTCTGGCGAACTCATTGAGTCTTCGTTTATTATAATAAGATGAGTACCAAATAAACTTATTACTTATTAGCTAATTGGAACTACAAAAACCATATAAAGATCCATACACAACCTATTTACCTGTCCTCTTCGACCTCCACTAGAGGTTTTTTTTTGTTTCGTTTTCTTTTCCTTGGCTGTTTACTATTATTTTGCCCCTCCTCCTCGGGATGTTTCTGCGCATTCCCATTGGTTGAAGGTTTTCAGAAGCCATTACATTTAACATACAATCATTACCGTGGATTTCATTAGAATTCCAAAAAAATAAATTGGTAAGTAACATTGACATAAAATTTAATCATCCAAATTTTGCGTTATTCAATCAGAGCGAATTCGCCATCAGTGTAAGGCGAACTCATTGAGTTTGCGTTATTTTAGTAAGACGAGTGCAAAATAACCTTATTAGATAATCGGAACTACAAAAACCATACAAAGATCCATGAACAACCCATTTACCTGTCCTCCTCGACCTCCAATTCCACTCCCACTTCTGTTTCGGCATGTTTCCTTTTATTTGGATGTTTACTACTCTTCTTCCCCATATCCTCGGGATGTATCTGCGCATTCCCCTCGGGTGGAGGTTTCTCAGAAGGCGTTCCCTTTAACCTACAATCAGTACTGTGGACTTCATAAGAATTCAAAAAAAAAAAAGATGCAGTCTCATGAAAAACTGACATAAAATTGTATCAGCAGAATTTGCTCAACTAAAAAGAATTGGATCTATTAACTGTATTATTTCATAGAAGCTACCAAAATGAACGGAGACTTTCATATTCAGCCTATCTACAGGCAATAAATGAGCCAACAATGACCTCTCAACTTCTGATGAAGGTATAATGATACAACCATCTACATTATAAGACAACGAGACAGTTCAGGAAAAACTACTTAACAGCTATGTCTGACAACATATCCGAGTTACAAAATACCGTCCTCGAGTACACCGTATGAATTCGCCAATTCTTTTTCACTTATTCAGCCGCACCACAATGGCCAATGCTAGTGTAACATTTTTCTTAGAATATTCGGGGTTTGCAGCCAATTCAGTTTCACAAAAACATGTTATTCCAGATTTGAGATTACAAAATTTACATTTTGTTAATTGTTTAGTTTTTATACAGTTCACCGCATTCTAGTTGAAACACAGGAGGAACACTACCAATCTGATAAATTGAAAAAGTTGTAGATCCATGAACAACCCAGTTACCTGTCCTCCTCGACCTCCGCTTCCACTCTCACTTCTTTTTCTGCTCGTCTCCTTTTAGACATTACCTTTAACCTACAGTCAGTACTGTGGATTTCATAAGAATTCAAAATGAATTAATCTTTCATATTTAGCCTATGAAATGCAATAAATGAGCCAACAATGACCTCTCAACTTCTGATGAAAGTATAATGATACAACTATCTACATTATAAGACAACGAGACAGTTCAGGAAAAACTACTTAACAACTATGTCTGACAACATATGCGGGTTACAAAATACCGGCCTCGAGTTCACCTTATGAATTCGCCAAATCTTTCACTTATTCAGCCGCACCACAATGGCCAATGCTAGTGTAACCTTTTTCTTAGAATATTCG
This sequence comes from Papaver somniferum, assembly GCF_003573695.1. Classification (NCBI taxonomy): domain Eukaryota; kingdom Viridiplantae; phylum Streptophyta; class Magnoliopsida; order Ranunculales; family Papaveraceae; genus Papaver; species Papaver somniferum. The sequence continues at coordinate 131,427,131 of NC_039362.1, read as the reverse complement.
GGGTTTGCAGACATTTCAGTTTCACAAAAACATGTTATTCCAGATTTGAGATTACAAAATTTACATTTTGTTAATTGTTTAAGTTTTAAACAGTTCACTGCATTCTACTTGAAACACAGGAGGAACACTACCAATCTGATAAATTGAAAAAGTTGCAGATCTAAACCATATAAAAATCCATGAACAACCCATTTACCTGTCCTCCTCGACCTCCACTTCCACTTCTTTTTCTGATCGTCTCCTTTTAGCCATTACCTTTAACCTATAGTCAGTATTGTGATTTCATAAGAATTCAAAATGAATTAATCTTTCATATTTAACCTATGAAATGCAATAAATTAGCCAACAATGAAACCTCAACTTCAGTCGAACCTAACCCTATAAATGATTCAGTTAACAAACTGAAGAACAACCATCTACAAACAAAAGGGTTTAAAACATATACCTTCAATCTTCTTCAGTTCTTCAGAATATGAGAGATTTCTTATCGGCAGAGAAATTGTCGATTGTTGGTGGGATTCGTCTGAGAATTCTTCTATCGGTAACCAAAATTTTGTAAAACCTAATAATCGTCCGAATGAGATTTATCGGTTATATCGAAACATTCCAGGGGAATCGGAAATTTGTAATATTTCTTATTTAGTATCTAACCCTGCAGCGTGGAAGATGATTTGGACACAGTTACTAGGGGGTATTGGAAATAGTAAATTTTCATATTTATGATCCGGCCCTCCAGCGCAGCAGCTGATTTGGACCCAGTTACTATTTATAACCTTCGAGTGTCATGACATGTTGGTTGTTGGGATATGACCGTAATTAAGGAATGTATTTAACCATTTTTGTCCTGCTTGGCCTGGTTTGGTAAATAGGAATAGTAATGGGTCTTATTCGGTGTTCCGCTAGTTAGCGTGTATAATATAGTAAAATTTTAGGGGTTTTTTGATGTTACTCCCCCTATAAAATGATATTCTGGGGTTGCCCCCCCTGTACATAAAATCACTGGCTTTGCCTCCTGTCACTGTTTCCGTCAATGACCAGTTAAGTTCGACGCGTGCGACTTACACACTTACGGGTTATTCTAATTCTTTGATTTGAGTGACCATCTTAACCTTTCAAATCTAACTACTAATATCGTAAGGACCCTAATTCTTTAAGTTGATAAAACGTTTCGTATACGCAAACTCTTTTTTTTTATTTCCCATACTCTCTGCGAGATGGAAAAGAATGGAAAAACTAGGGTTTCTTCGTCAAGTACTCGTGAACCGTGATTATTAGTCAAAATTTAAAATAAAGTTAGGATTTTTACTTATTTAACTGTGATCAGTATATTAGTGGTAATTATTTTGATTGAAGGTTAATGTTTTGATGTCAATGGAAGTAGTAGAAGATCTACCCAGGTTAGTTTTCCAGTACTGGAATCGGAATTCTTTTTTTAAAAGAAATCAATATTTGATTTTGGGGTTTAGTTTTGTACCTTGCACGATTTGTGTTACTAAATCACAGGAGTAAAGTACGAGTTTTCGTTTAGTTCATATTTTGTTATCAAAAAGAAATTAGATTCTTGTACAAAATGTACATATATATATATATATGATCATATGGGTCAATGGGTTGCAATCAAAATTTGTGTTTTTTGTTTGCATACACAACTTTTAATTTAAGGTTTAATTGATTGGAAATGACAATAATTTGGTGTTATTTTTTGACATTTTGGAAGGGAGTAAGTGGTTATGATTTCTGGTTTATAATGTATTTTTTGTTTTATGCAGGGTTGTTGTGGTACATTATGGGGGTCAGTGGAATGAGAGGCCTGAATACACAACAAGTTGGGCATGTACAGATTATTCAAAAAGGGGAGGTATGATTATTTTACCTGCTATTGATAAGTGTAACTTGAGTTTGGACATGTTGAGAACTGAATGTGAAAGAAAGGTAAGGAAGTTAAAGGATTACGGGTATGTTTTTTGCTTTCTCAGTGAAGGACGTAGATTGTATGCCGAATGTGATGGTGATTTAGTTAAATGGTGGGACTGTAGTGATAGAGATGCAAGTGGTAGGATGTATATGTATTTATATTCTAGCACAACCATGCGAAAGAGTAGTAAAGTTTTTGCTGCTGTTGTTAATACGACTCCTAAGAAGCAAAGAATAAAGAAAGTTTCAGAAAAGAGTTATTGATAGTATTAGTGGTAACAGCGACCGTGCCACGGATGACAATTCTGGTAATGATGCGAATCAAGATAGTTTTTGGCAATTTTTGGATCATGCTAATCTTGGGAATGTTTGTCCGTCAAATGTAGAGCAAATGGTTATTGCTAATGGGGGTACTGTTGAGAAAACTAAGATGAAACCAAGACCATCAAAGAAGAAAAAAATCACATTTGTTCCACCCGGTGGAGTTACATTCGATGACACTCGTGATATTGAGGACTTGCCAGAAGAAGAATTGATGAGTTTCCTTCTTTAGATGGTGTTTCAGGTGTTGTGACACAAGAAGAAATGAACGAAGTGATGAATAAGGTGAATAATGATGTTACGAAAGAAAAAGAGGATGAAAGGAGGCCTAAAGTAACTCCTCGGCCCACTGTTATTGATGGAATTTCTAATGATCATGGCGGTGATGAGACATTACATGACAGTGTCAATATTGACCATATAGAAGCTGAGACTGGCTACCATAGTGTAGATTCAAATAGTGATTGTTCAATTGATCCGTACAGAGACGAAGATATTGAAGACACTGAAAAGGAAATGGACATGCCACCACCTACCAATGAATTTCAAGGCGAAGAAAATAATCATGATGATTTATACCAAGATGTTGAGTGCGGAGAAGAACAAAATAAAGTGGAAGACACAGGTAATTTGTATTTGGGTCAGTTGTGGGGTACTATATATGAGTGTAGAAGGTTTTTGAGAAGACATGCAGTTAAGAAGAAATTTGAAATGACTTTCAAGAAAAATGAGAGGCATAAAGTGGTAGTTGTTTGTGCTAATTCTATGCATGGGTGTCCGTGGAGATGTACTGCATCACAACAAGAAGATGGTCATACAATAAAGGTTGTAAGACTAAATGATGAGCATGAATGTGTGGTTGGAAACCGAAAGCAAAACAAGATGGCTGATTGTAGATTTATTTCTACAGAACTGGAGGATGTATTTAAATGCCAAAAAAAGTCTTATACAGTTGGTATGTATTTTAAATAATTTATGAACATCTATTTATTAATTTGGTGTTTTGATTTAAACTTAGTGTTCTATTAAGGTTGAGTGTTATCATATGCAGGTATGGTTATTATAGAGGTTTGGAAAAGGTTTCAGATTGATATTACATACTGGGTGGGTTAGAGGGCAAGGACAATTGCATTGGAGAAAATTTATGGCGATTATGCTGGATCTTACAGTCTTCTGCCAGAAATGTGTAGACAAATTCTGAAGAACAATAAATGTTCAATTGCAAGTGTGTCAACTGATGATGCGGACAATAGTTTCACTGGGTTGTGTATTACTTACAAGCCTTTCATTGATGGGTTCAAAAAAGGCTGCAGACCTGTTATAGGACTAGATGGCACTCACTTAAAAGGTAAGTATGGAGGTGTTATTCTTGCAGCTATAGCCTTAGATGGAAACAATGGAATGTATCCATTAGCAATTTATGTGTGTCAGGGAGAATGTAGAGAAACTTGGACTGCATTTCTTACAATAATTAAGACTTTAATTTGTGAGCATGAGAAACCCATCAATTTTATTTCGGATAGACAGAAAGGACTTGTATAATCATTTGAATTATTGTTCCCCTACAACTACCACAGATATTGCTTTAGGCATTTATGGGCGAACTTGAAAAAAATGTATAAGGGTGATCACACTAGACACTTAGTATGGGGAACAGCCAAAGCATATACAAAGTATGAGTATAGAGTTTGGGCTAAGACTTTGAAAAAACATGATCAAGGTGCATATGAAAAACTGCATGAAGCAGATGTACACACTTGGGCACGATCACATTTCGATGAGGGTTCAAAGTGTGAGCATATTACTAACAACTTCTCAGAAAGCTTTAATTCTTGGATTTTGAAGCCAAGAGAAATGCCCATAATACCTATGTGTGAAAATTTTCATACAAAGATGATGAATCTGTTGTATGATAGGAGGAATAAGGGCAAGAGATGGGAAAAAGAAATGAAGGGTAGATACGCCGGATTGGTCCCTAGGGCGGCAAGGATAATAAATGGGCTTGAATCACATGTTGTAAAGTACACTTGCCACGGGGCAGATGATCATCTTCATCAAGTTACTCAAGATAATACGGAAAACAGATGGATTGTGAATTTAACTCAGAAGTCATGCTCATGTTGTACTTGGCAATTTACTGGTTTACCATGTGAACATGCGGTAGTTGTCATACTTCCTTTAAGAGATCCATGGATTGAGTAAGTACATTTTGATTAAGTGCTTATTTCTTTATGCAGTAGCTTACATAGCTTCTAATATGATTCCATATGGTTTGCAGGTGGTGTACTGATTAACACAAATTAAGTACATACATGGATGTTTATTCAGGCTTTATCCATCCAATGGAAGCTCAAATTAATTGGGAGTGGGACAAGCCGAAGGTAAAAAATTTATGTAATTGAACTTCTTTAATAAAATATTCTTAATATGCAATTAATCGTTCTTGATTTGTATGTAGGAAACGCATAAGGTTGAGAAACCAATTTACAAAGGAAAAGTTGGTAGACCCAAACTGAAAAGAATTAGAAACATAGATGAAAATGAACCGTTAGTCGAGGGTCATGTTAAACACTGCAGATCATGTGGCTTGACTGGACACTATTCAACCACCTGTGATCATAGGAAAGAATTGGCAGAGGCTGGAGTTGGGTGGAAAGGCAATAAAAGAAGGCCTCTACCTAAAAGTAAGGTCAAACTGTGGTTTCTTTTTCCTTTGATTTTTGTATCTATATTCATTCATTATATTACTTACAGGACTTCCCACACATGCAACTGATGAGGAGACAGCAGCTGCTTGTGACCCCCCAATTGTTAGGTTGATGAAGAAGAAAGCAAAGAAGAACAACAATAATCTTGTTTCAACACCAACAGAAACACCAATTGTAGAGGATGTTTCAACACCAATTGTGGGCAAAAATTCTGCACGAGTGCCAAAACCAAGAGCTCCTCCAAAGTCTACTAGGGGAAAAAAAACTAGTATTGGTCAACTACCACCAAGTATATCTTCATCTCAATTAATAAGCGTGTGTTGTTTTTTCTTTTACAATGTTCGCAGTTAATTTTTTTTTATGCTGCAGGGATACCATTACAACCTAGGACACCTTTCATAGCTGTATCTAAGAATACTACAACGGGGAGAGGTGGATTAAGTGCTATTAGGGGAGGATCTGTTGCTGCTAGAGGTGGACGAAGTACTGCTAGAGGAGGATCTGTAGCTGCTAGAGGCGGACTAACTGCTGTTAGAGGAGGATCTGCTGCTACTAGAGGCGGAATAAGTGTTACAAGGGGTGGTTTTGTTGCTTCTAAAGATGGAACACACAACTCGATTACCCATAGAGAGATTCAAACAGCATCCACAACAATGGACAACTACATGCATGTTCATGGGCATTTTCCTTGTTACAGTCGAAGTGCATCAAGACCAATTCAACAAGTTTTCACACCAAAACTGATCCCAACAAGGAAACAGTCTTTTGTGGAATCCGTTTTCAACCCATCAGATGAAAATATTTAGCAAGTTTTATAATTTAGTTCACCTAAAAACAGAATTATATTCTGAAATGAAACGTAACTTTTGTTATTGTTAACTACTTTGGAACACAAATTCAATAAATTATACAGTTCTTGCATTATTTATAAATTTCAGTCATGATAATTTGTTTACAAGAATTCTTGCATTATTTATAAATTTCAGTCATGATTTGTTTACAAGGATATTAGGATTTATGATCCTAACACAGAAAAAAGATCTAATGGAAGTGGGGAACGAGAAGAAAAAGATCAATGATTATATAGAACTGTTTGATCTGTTGTTGTAGGCCGTTAGATTTGCAAGGTTAAGATGGTCACTCAAATCAAAGAATTAGGATAACCCGTAAGTGCGTAAGTCGCATGCGTCGAACTTAACTGGTCATGGACGGAAACAGTGACAAGGGGCAAAGCCAGTGATTTTGTATATAGGGGGCAACCCCAGAATATCATTTTGTAGGGGGGTAACATCAAAAAAACCCAAAATTTTACAATATAAACAGCGAGTTTATGGGTTCAAGACTTCAAGTCCAACTCCAGGTAGTGGTCGCATTAATCAAGATACTAACAATTAGAAAATTACTCTTCTCATGAGTGTTTTATATAAGAAACACCAAACAATGCCATTCAAATCAAGTAGCAGAACTTCAAGGGGAGTTTAGCTGGAGATGGGGAGAATTCTCTGAAGTCTAATACCCAGAGAATGCCATTCAAATTATGAGTTTTTTATACAAGGCACTCATAATACCAAGAGAAAGAAAAAAATCTCAACTCGGAAAGGTGTACAAGGGAATGCTGAACTTGCAAATAAACCCAAAGTTTATCTAGAAGTGTATAAGCAATTGTTTGGCGTAAGCTGTCTTCAAATTTTCCTGATTTAGATGGAAGTTACAGTCTATCTAAACAGCAAATTGAAGACATTATGCATCTTGTGATACTAACTTCCAGGATTATCATGTCACGAGCTAAAGAAACAAAATCAAACAAAAATTCATGCTAGAGTAACGTTAACGAGAGTCGTTAAATTAAATGACGGGTAATCAGATGAAGAGAATAGCTAGTGGAATCTAGCGAAAGAACCAAAGTGCATCGACTCCTCAAGCACATCTATCCAATAGATAGGGTTAGAAAACTGAGAGAAGGTTTAATTTCAGAACCCCATCAATCCAAAGCAAAAATTCCATCTACTATAGAGTCTGAGAATATAACTTCTCAATCAAAATTATTCAAACACAAATTAAATGTACTTGGAAATAAAAACAAATAACCAAAGAATTATGCTTCAAAAAAACAAACAAAAAAAAAACAAAAGAAACAAAAAGTGAACCCTAATCTAAAAAGTGACCGAGCAACAAAATCCCCATTTAAGAACAAACATTGAACATCTATAGCAACAAAACAGATAGACATAGTTAGGGTTCGTGAAATTACCTTTTAGAAGTTTCAACAGTATTAAGGGGATTTGCATATATATTATTGTGTATACGGTAGTTAAAGATATCTTGTATGTTAGGAAACTTATCAATTGAGTATTATATGCTCACCTTATTTGTAAGAGGCATCTGCCTATTTAGAGACGTACAAACTATTCCTGTAAGACAAGCTTTTGGAATACAACCAATTCTTCATCTTCTTACCTTGTCGTTTCATGGCATCTGAGCCAGGATCGATTTAATCTAAAATCAAATCAGAATTTTTTTTTTTATCATGACTGGGAAGGAAATAATTTCTAGTGATGAACGAAAAGTTGATTCAACTTCACCATACTATTTACATCCTTCTGATCATACGGGTATGTTGATCTCTCCGGTGAAGTTGAATGGGGATAATTATGAGGAATGGTATCGATTAATGCTGAATGCTTTTAGAGACAGACGAAAAACATCTTTTTCAGATGGAAAACTTACGCAACCAACAGAGAATGATGTTTATATTGAAGATTGGTGGAGTGTTAACTCTATGCTTATTGGATGGATCCTTACATCCATTGAACCAACACTCAGTTCGACATTAACCTATTTTGAAACTGTCAAAGAACTCTGGGATGATTTGAAACAACATTTTTTTTATTGTTAATGGACCAAGATTGCTGCAGCTACGTTCGGATCTTGCGAGAATATTGTTAATAGACAGGATGGACAGAATATTCCGGTTTACTATGGACGCTTGAAGTCTCTCTGGGAAGAAATCAATGATCACGTCAAACCACCTTTGTGCAGTTGCGGTAAGTGTACCTGCTCTCTCATAACTCAATGGAATAAACAGCGTGATGAAGAACGAGTACATCCGTTTTTGATGGGTTTGGATGATGCTGTATATGGAACGGTTAGATCTAATATTATTGCACAAGATCCTCTTCCAAGCTTGATTTGTGTATATGCTCTTGTTGTTCAAGAAGAACGACATCAGACAATTACAAAAACACGTGATGTACGTGTTGATGCTGTGGGTTTCGCGGTGCAAACTCAGAAAATATCAAAGGGTTATGATAAAGTCATAGGGTATGCTTCTTCAGACAAACCAATTTGTAAACACTGTGGAAAGAGTGGTCACGAGATGGCAAACTGTTTCCAATTGAATGGGTACCCGGAATGGTATGAAGAGAACACGGGACGAGGAAGAGGACGAGGGCACGGTCAACATGGGAGGAATAATGGTCGTGGGAAGCCGTCGCCTGTTTTAGCTAACGTTGCCCTGACAAATACAAATTCTAGTAGAAGTTCTCTTTCATCACAGGATCGTGTAGGCCTTGCTAATACTCTTACCGATGCCCAATGGGATGTCATTGTTGAAATGTTTAAAGCTTCGAATATTGATGGTTCGAAGGAGAAGCTGTCTGGTAAGTGGATACTTGATACAGGGGCTTCAAGGCATATGACAGGCAGGAAAGAGTTTTTGCTTAAAACCCGTACACTTGGTTTTTCTTCCATAAAACTTCCGAATAACACATTCTCAGTTTCTACGTATGAAGGCACTGTGGTAGTTGGAGACAACATGAAATTGACTCATGTTTTATTCGTTCCTGACCTTCATTGCAACTTGATTTCATTGGCATGTTTAATTAAAGATCTGAAATGTATTGTCACTTTGACTGATAAGTTGTGTGTGATACAGGACCGAACTACGAGGACGCTGATTGGTGTGGGTGAGGAACGAGATGGGGTCTATATCTTACACAGTGGAGCAGATATTATGGCAAATCAAGTTACCACCGGTGAAGATTATTCTTTGTGGAATAAGCGTTTAGGTCATCCTTCTAATAAGATTGTTTATTTGCTTCCTGGTATGAATAAAGTTGATTGTCGGAAGTTTCTCAATGAACCTTGTGATACTTGTTTTAAAGCTAAACAAACTCGTGCTACTTTTTCTGTTAGTGAGAATAAAGCAAATGATATCTTCAGTTTAGTTCATTGTGATGTATGGGGCGCATATCGTACTTCGTATTCTTGTGGTCCACACTATTTTCTTACTATTGTTGATGATTATTCACGTTGTGTTTGGGTCTATTTGTTGGCACATAAAACTGAGGTGGTGAAATTTTTTCAGAATTTTTGTGTTATGGCTAAGACACAATTTGATAGACACGTTAAGCAAGTTCGCAGTGATAATGGTACTGAATCTCGTCCTTTAATTCCATATTTTTCTGAACAAGGGATCGATTTTCAGACTTCATGTGTGGATACACCACAACAAAATGGGAGAGTGGAACGCAAACATCGTCATATATTAAATGTGGTGCGTGCTTTACGATTTCAAGCTAATTTACCGCTTCGTTTTTGGGGTGAGTGCATTTTAAGTGCCGCTTATATTATTAATCGCACACCTAGTACCTTGCTTAATGGGAAAACTCCATATGAATTGCTACATAAGAAGTCTCTTATTTATAATCATATTCGAGTATTTGGATGTTTGTGATATGATAGTCTTGTCCCTCGTGATCGAAATAAGTTTAATCCACGAAGTCGACGATGTATATTTGTTGGATATCCTTACGGAAAAAAAGGTTGGCGGTTATTTGACTTGGAACAGCAACAATTTTTTGTATCTCGTGATGTAGTATTCTTTGAGAACAAATTCCCTTATGCAGCTGTCTGTTTAAGCGATAATACTGACGGTTGTCAGGATGATGGGATAGCACTCTCTAATGAACAGACAGTAACTGATGGGTATTCACCTGTCTGTTGTGATGTGTCCAATGGGGATACAGCTGCTAGATCCATGGCTGGACTACCGATAGATGATACCTTAGTTAATGGAGAAAGGATGGAACATCCTGTAGTGGGTTCTTCAGTGCGTGGTGATACGTCTGCTCACGGAGACAGCCTGCAACAGCTCACGGAGACAACAGCTTACGGAGACAACAGCAGCTTACAGGCAGCAGCTTCTGACCACTTTTATGAGCACGAACTCCAGGCAAAAACCATCTCTCCAACGAACTTCAGGACTTACAGCCGCAGGAAGGCACTGGGTGGACATCAAGTGGGTCATTTTCTGTCGTGTGATGAGTCACAGACACGCTCAATTATTGCTTCAAAGATACCTATTTCTTCTGAAGGTACAACTACTGTGCACGATGGAAGTTGTGATGATATTCGAAATTCTAAAAATATATTATCAGAGGAGGTTACGTCAGCTACAGACAGTCACACAACCGTGAGTGAAATTCATGATACGGTTGTTCGCCGCAGTGCTCGATCCCGGGTTCCTAGTACTCGACTCAATGAATACATATGTAATACCATTGCCAGAATAGACCACAGCTCCTCCACTCCCCACTCGTCCACGTCCTCAGGTACGCCTTATCCTATCACTAATTATGTCTCATGTGATAATTTTTCTGCTAACCGTACTCAGTTTTTGGCGGCTATTACTACTCTTAAGGAACCAACTAGTTATGCTGAAGCTGTGAAACTTCCGTGTTGGCGTGTAGCTATGTCTAAAGAAATTGATGCTCTTGATAAAAATGGCACATTATCAATTACCGATCTTCCACCAGGAAAAAAGGTCATTGGTTGCAAATGGGTCTACAAAATTAAATATAATTCTGATGGCAGTATCGAAAGGTACAAAGCTCGATTGGTTGTTCTTGGTAATAGACAGGTTGAAGGGGTTGATTACCATGAAACCTTTGCTCCCGTAGCCAAAATGGTTTCAGTTAGAACGTTTTTGGCAGTCGCAGTGGCTCAAGATTGGGAGTTACATCAAATGGATGTTCACAATGCTTTTCTACATGGGGATCTTGAAGAGGAAGTATATATGAAACTTCCTCCGGGTTATTTGACTACTTCTTCGGGCAAAGTATGTCCTCTTCATAAATCTTTGTATGGTCTTCGTCAGGCTCCACGTAATTGGTTTGCTAAGCTTGCAAGTGCTCTTAAGACTTTTGGATTTATACAGTCTTATGCTGATTACTCTTTATTTACTCTACGACGAGGTGAGAAATCCATTAATGTACTTGTTTATGTTGATGATTTGATTATTGCTGGGAATAATTCCGCTGCTATTGCTACTTTCAAGGCATACTTAAGTCGGTGCTTTCATATGAAAGATTTAGGTTCTCTTAAGTACTTTCTTGGTATTGAAATATCTCGAGGTACGGATGGTCTGTTTTTGTCTCAATGAAAATATACCTTGGATATACTTTCTGAAACTGGACTTCTTGGAGCCAAACCAGCCTCCTCACCTATTGATCAACATCATCGTTTGGCTTTAGATGACGGACCTTTGTACTGTGATTCATCTCAGTATCGCCGACTTATTGGACGTCTGATTTATTTGACTATTACGCGTCCTGAATTGTGTTATTCGGTACACGTATTGGCACAATTCATGCAATCTCCTCGCGTGGCACATTGGGAAGCTGCTCTTCGAGTTCTTCGTTATCTTAAGAGCCATCCGGTCCAAGGGATTGTTTTCCGTAAGGACAATGCTCTTCAACTTATTGCTTATTGTGACTCTGATTGGGCATCCTGCCCTATCAGTCGTCGTTCTCTTACCGTCTACTTTATATTTTTGGGAGGATCACCTATATCTTGGAAGACAAAGAAGCAGCACACTGTATCACGTTCTTCGGCAGAAACTGAGTACCGTTCTATGGCTCATACGTGTAGTGAACTCACTTGGCTAAAGGCGTTATTAAAATCTCTTGGTGTGTCTCACTCTCAGCCTATGCGTCTTCATTGTGACAGTCAATCCGCACTTCATATTGCTGCTAATCCTGTTTTTCATGAGCGCACCAAACACATTGAGATTGATTGTCACTATGTCCGTGATCACATTCAATCAGGTGCTATTATCACTTCTCATATTCGCACAACGGCTCAACTTGCAGATATTTTCACCAAAGCGCTTGGACATCCTCAGTTTGAGCTTCTTCTTCGCAAGTTGGGCATTCATGATCTCCATGCTCCAACTTGAGGGGGGGTATTAAGGGGATTTGCATATATATTATTGTGTATACAGTAGTTAAAGATATCTTGTATGTTAGGAAACTTATCAGTTGAGTATTATATGCTCACCTTATTTGTAAGAGGCATCTGCCTATTTAGAGACGTACAAACTATTCCTGTAAGACAAGCTTTTGGAATATAACCAATTCTTCATCTTCTTACCTTGTCGTTTCAAACAGTCTTCTTGTTCGTTGATTCTTCACCATCCATTATCTCTTGCATCTTTTTCTTCCCCATTTCTTCAAAAAAAATTTAGCAAAACAACAAATCTTTCTCGATCGGAATTCAGAAATTTCTCCGCTGAGCCGTTATCAATGGACAGTGAGGCATATTCAAAATTTTGAATGTAACGGATCAGATGGATAAATCGGCCCATTGCTAAAAAAAAATTTTTGAAGCAGGCCCATTGCCAATGACCAAAGCTTCTTCATGAAGATGTGCAGGATAGTTGTTGTAGGCATAATCATTGAGAATTGTATATTTGCCTGATTGTCTCTCATTGTCTGCATATTTACAAAAACTGATTTTGGGAAATTATTAGTTACGACGACAAGTAAAATTTAGGTATGTGAATCTATTTTTGAATACATAGAATCTTTCACCTTACCCTGTTTTTGGGTATTGCGCATTTCGTTGTTAACCCAACTGCTTGCATTTTTGGCGGTTCAAACTTGAGGGTCTATATCTTTGGGCCTGGGGGTTAATCATTTTTGGGTAAAAGATGTTGCTGAGTTTTTGCTCAAATTTGAGGGGTTATAACCTGAAATCAATTGTGTTTTGAGTTTTGGCTGGTCTTCTCTTTGTTGTTAATTACTTTTTCCTTACTTATCCAAGTAACTATTATGTCGTAGCATAGTGCAACTTTTACAAAGTACTTACGAAATGGCTAGCCACTAGCATTCCTTTGTGCAGTCTTTTAATTCCTGAAGTGTTGCCTCTCGGTGTAGGTACAGAAAACCTACTCACCATGTGGTCGAACAAGGTTGCACGAAATAGGCGAAGTGAATCTTAGACAGAAGATCTTTTATCAACCCCGAGGGTGAATGTCAGTGACAAGTCAAATCAAGTGTCAGAGTTACTTTTACAAATATTAGATCTGCGAAGTATGAAGTCCTTCCGGAATAGAGATCTGTGAAATGTATATAGATAACCAGCAAGCGAGATAAAGACGATTGGGCGAGAAGATAGATGACGAAGAACAAGTTACGAAGCGAAGTGAGTAATAGCTCCAGACGAAGATGGATTGTTGAACAAGAAATAGAGACAGATGTACAGACAGGTACCTAAGATATCGGCGAAAGGAATGGGAAAAATTTATTGAAAATGGCTTGGGCGAAGTACAAAGTAAAATCACGTGAATTGTGTGACTACATGTGAAGTAAAATGATCTGTAATCCATTACTTAGTTTTGCTTATAAATAGAGACCTTAGATCATTGTAAAAGGGGTTGGATATTTTATATTTGGAGAGGTCATGTTAATAGAAAATAAGTGAGGATTTTTGTGAGCTTTCATACTTGTAATATCATCATCATCTCCTTAATACAATTCACAAAGAAGAATTTCCATTTCGCTTGTCTAATTATGTCTTAGAATTATTATATTGATCATTTGGGTGTACTACTGGATTTCCAGTAGTTACATTTTGGCGTCCCTAAACAGGGAACTTAGGTTGAGAGTGTACTCTCACCTGAGATCTTGAAGGAGATTTGAAGTTGTTCTTGAGTTTTGTTATTAAAATTTTTTAACAAGTTGTTCTTCACGAAAAGTATGATTTCGTAAATCTTAGAAGTTTTGTTTGAGATCTGAATGATAGAGTAATCTTCGAGTTATATCTTGAAAAGCTCATTGAGATTTTAAAGGGAAACATATCCTAGAGTGAAAAAGTGGGGGTTTAACAACCACACCCAATATTTTGCTTAGCAATCTGTATGGACTAACTCCAATATACTTTTCAAGAGAATCAACTAAACAGTCAGACTCAATCTTAAGAAAAGTATATCAAAGAGTTATAACTCAATTTCTCGATTTAATTCTTACTCAAACAAATAGAAATCTGCGAGTCTTAATTGAATACAAGAGAAATTAACTTGAACGGTACCAAAGACCAATGTTAAGGGATCAATCAATTTCAATCAACAACCAAAGGTCGGATTTCCCAATTTATTGATTCAACGCACAACCTGTGATATTTCAATTATATAACAAAATATAATGCGGAAAAGAAATAACACAAACACCAGAAGTTTTGTTAACGAGGAAACCGCAAATGCAGAAAAACCCCGAGACCTAGTCCAGATTGAACACACATTGTATTAAGCCGCTACAGACACTAACCTACTACAAACTAACTTCGGTCTGGACTGTAGTTGAACCCCAATCAATCTCATACTGATCCGAGGTACAGTTGCGCTCCTTAAGTCTCAGATCCCAGCAGGATACTACGCACTTGATTCTCTTAGCTGATCTCACCCACAACTAAAAGTTGCTACAACCCAAAGTCGAAGACTTTAATAAACAAATTTGTATCTCACAAAAAAGTCTACAGGAATAGATAAATCTGTCTCCCACAAAAATACCTACGAGTTTTGTTCCGTCTTTTGATAAATCAAGGTGAACAGGAACCAATTGATAACTCGGACTTATATTCCCGAAGAACATCCTAGAATTATCAATCACCTCACAATAATCTTAATCAACTAGCGAAACAAGATATTATGGAATCACAAATGATGAGACGAAGATGTTTGTGACTATTTTTCTATCTTGCCTATCGGAGAAGCTAATCTCAAGCCAATCTTACGATATTACTCAATACAATAGAAACAGCAAGATCAGATCACGCAACTACAGAGAAAATAGTTGGGTCTGGCTTCACAATCCCAATGAAGTCTTCAAGTCGTTAACCTATATGGTCTCGAGAAGAAACCTAAGGTTAAAGGAGAATCGACTCTAGCTTATACAACTAGTATCACACATGAGGTGTGGGGATTAACTTTTCCCAGTTGCTAGAGTTCTCCTTTATATAGTCTTCAAATCAGGTTTTGCAATCTAAGTTACCTTGGTAACAAAACATTCAATATTCACCGTTAGATGAAAACCTGATTAGATTCAAGCTAATATCTTTCAACCGTTAGATCGAACTTAGCTTGTTATACACAAATGAAATGCACGTTCATTTAGGTTTGTATAGCGTACCTAAACGTGTACACCTAGTTGGTTCAACAGTAGTTAACCAAATTGTTAGCCATATGAGCACTTTCATATCAACCATATTCATATTCACCATAACTAGTTCAAATGACTCAAAAGAACTAGTTAGAGAGTTGTTCAATTGCTTAGATCTCATAGAAGTATACAAGACACAATCGAAGCAAAAACTATTTTGATTCACTCGAATAAATTCATGAACTTTATAGCCACGGTTTGCAAATTATGCATTCCTTATTTTAGAAAATAACCCACTCAAGTATGCATACCGGTACGCATACTTAAGTACCCGGAATAAGTTTTTTTTCAGTTCACAAACACCAGCAGAAATTCATGGGACGTGAACCTCTGGCAATACGCATACAGGTACGCAGACTTTAGTTC
Organism: Papaver somniferum; assembly: GCF_003573695.1. Lineage (NCBI taxonomy): Eukaryota > Viridiplantae > Streptophyta > Magnoliopsida > Ranunculales > Papaveraceae > Papaver > Papaver somniferum. Next base: position 131,411,326 of record NC_039362.1, on the reverse strand, counting down.
CGGTTATCCTTAGCAACAAAGTACGCATACTTTGGTTCAAGGAATATGGACTTACACAAGTATGAATTCTCATACAATGTTTACATCCATTCAAGATTATATATTCTAAACTCTAATTTCAATCATTGAAACATTCTTAGAGGAAGTTAAATAGAGGTTACTCACACACTATTCTTCATCAAAGCGATTTTCAAGATATTGAAATAATCAACATGACTTTCGTCACTTGTAAATATGAACTTGGCCAAAGCGAAAGCTTACCAACACATATTTCGAGAAATATATAAGCGAGATAAACTCGGCTCGAAATAGCAAATGTGTATAATCGAAGTCTATATAGCAATACGACTTTTGTCTCAAGATAGGAGATAGAGTAGATAGACTTTTGAGTGATAGATAAGTTCAAGTCTCCCCATACCTTTTAGTCGATGAAGTTCCATCAGTTCTTTGAGTAGTTATTCGTCTTTGTATGATGAACGCCGTGGAGTCTTAGAGCTCAACTACACTCTCTATCCTAGTTCGAGACTTAGCTATAAGTAGACTAGAAATCAAGACTTATAGTTTTGATCACTAACATTGACAAACATGCTTGAGATAGCAACGCATGCGAGTTCGACCGAGCAATGCTCTAACAATCTCCCCTTTTATCAATTTTAGTGACAAAACTATCAATACATATGGAATACAAAATAAATAAACTTTGCAGTTTCTCTTCCACATGCGTGATCTCCTTGGTTCTTCAACATTACTCGAAATCTTCGTCACTTCCAAGTACTCCAATGATTCCAAAGGTTGTAAGTTTAGCATCATCGTTGTTGAAAATCCGAAGCCATAACAATGAGAAAACAAGAGCTCTCAATCATTGTTACACAGTGTCATAGTATTATTACACAACATCAAAGTTCAATTGTATCACAACTTTGACAACAATACTATGGTGATAAGTATCACTCCCCCTTAGTCAATACTCCATCTTACATGGAAACCACTCCCCCTTACATGATGATATGAAAACCATATGTATTTGTAGTGTGAACTACACATTAATTCTCCCCCCTTTTGTCAATAAAATTGGCAAAGGTACGAAAACTAGTGGGATCCTAATGAAATTTCTATAGAGACACTTCATGACCAAAAGAAAGCACATATCAACTTTTTTAGATGCAATCATATAGCCGAAACTAAGTGCATTCATCAAGGAGTTTATAAGATACAAGATAACCCCTATAGTATTCCACAACCACACTCCCCACAAAGATTTGGCAATTAAGCACAAGTTCAATTAAGAACTCCCCCCCGTAAAATGTCATTCCCGAAAGAACAACAAGAGCGACCTTACTTTCAAAAGAAAAGAAGGATTTCTAAAGAACACTAGGATACTTAACAGAAAAAAAAACTCATCTACTAGAAACAAATGCAAACATGAAACAACACAACCCTGGAGATCCCAAACTCAATTGCCAAAAGATCGGGATAACAGCAGGGGCAAGAATTAAGGAGAACTAATGAACCAGAACAACACCAACAGACTGTCGTAAGTGTTGAAACGTGGCAGTGTCTAATGGTTTGGTGAGAATATCAGCCAACTGTTGTTCGGAAGGCACAAATTCCATAGTAATGATACCATTTTCATAAAGATCTCGAATAAAATGGTACCTTATGTCTATGTGCTTAGTTTTTGAGTGCTCGACATGATTCTCAGTGATGCGAATCGCACTTGAGTTATCACAAAATATCTTCATTATTCCAGAGTCGATTCCATAATCAACAAGCATTTGTTTCATCCACAGAAGTTGAGTACAACATGAACCTGCAGCAATATATTCTGCTTCACATGTGGAGAGAGATTGCGAATTTTGTTTCTTGCTATGCCAAGCTACAAGATTCATCCCTACATAGTAGAATCCCCATGATGTACTTTTTCTGTCTTCCACACATCCTGCCCAATCAGCGTCTGAATAGGCAGTAAGATCAACGTTAATATCAAAAGTGTAAGAGAGACCATACCCGGCAGTGTGATTAATGTAATGTATGATCCTCTTTGTGGAGGAAATATGAGATTCCTTTGGATTTGCTGAAACCTAGCACAACAACCAAAACTAAAAGCAATATCAGGTCTCGTGGCAGTGAGATACAAAAGAATTCCAACGATAGATCGATAAAGTTTTGATCGACATTTACACCTTTCTCATCTCTATGCAGTTTACCCGTGGTAGGAATAAGAGTAAGTTTTGGAGTTGACTTATCAAGACCGAATTTTGAAACAAGATTTTTTGCATATTTTTCTTGAGATAAGTAAATTCCATCCTTGTGTTGTTGAATTTGTAAACCCAAAAATAATTTTAATTCACCAACATTTCTCATCTCAAACTCTTTGCCAAGAGAGGCTTGAAAATCTTTTGCAAGTTTCTCCGATATTGATCCGTAGATCATATCATCTACATAAACTTGAGAAGTTACAACATCTTTCCCACTCCATTTGGTAAACAATGTTTTATCATCTCCACCTCTTGAAAAACCTTTCCTAAGAAGGGAAGTAGTTAGTTTTTCAAACCAGGCACGAGGTGCTTGTTTTAACCCGTACAATGCCTTGTTAAGCTTAAGGACATGATCGGGAAAGTCAGGGTTTTCAAATCCCTTAGGTTGAGCGACATAGAATTCTTCCTTTAAGTTTCCATTTAGGAAAGCGGATTTAATATCCATTTGAAAAGCTTAACCTTAAGAAAACAAGCATGAGCTAATCATAATTGAATGGACTCACGGCGTTCCACAGGAGCAAAGGTTTCGTTAAAGTCGACTTCTTCAATCTGTGACTATCCCTGAGCGACAAGTCTAGCTTTGTTTCTGACAATGGTGCCAAATTCATCGTACTTGTTCTTAAATATCCATTTGGTACCAACAATATTGATATTGGAGGGACAAGGTACAAGTTCCCATACGTCTTGTCTTTGAAATTGATTTAACTCTTCATGCATTGTATTCACCCAAAAGGGATCGCTAAGAGCCTCATCCATATTTCTCGGTTCTACTTGTGAAAGATAACAACCAAAATTGCAAATATTTTGAAGTTGTACTCTTGTCTTGGCAGTAGAATATCTTTCTCCAATAATATTGTTGGGATCATGATTCCTTTGGACCCAGAGGTGTCGAGGAGGGACACGCTCTTATTCAACAGGGGTATCCTGATCAGTTCTCTTATCCTCGTCACTAGAAATATCAGGATCAGTAACAGTTGGAATGATTTCAACTGGTTCTGGGATTTCTTTGACTTTCTCAATCGTCTCAGTTGGAGGCAATTCGCAGGAGGATTATCATGATGAAAATTACTAATATCATTGATAATAACATTAGCGGATTCCATCATGACTTGGGTTTTGAGATTAAACACTCGAAAACCACGACTATTAGAGGCATAGCCAAGGAAGATACCTTCATCACTTTTAGTATCAAATTTCCCTCTCTGTTCTCGATCTTTTAGAATGTAGCACTTACTTCCGAACACTTTGAGATACCGCAAGTTGGGTTTTCTTCCGTACCACAACTCATAAGGAGTGTTTAGGATTTTATACCGTAGGTAGACACGGTTGATCAAATAACATTCTGCGAACATAGCTTCTCCCCAAAACCTTAATGGTAAGTTTTTGTTATGGAGCATTACCCTGGCCATTTCCTGAATGTTCCTGTTTTTTCTTTTTGCAACTCCATTGTCTTGAGGATTAATGGGTGGTGAATATTGTTGAATAATCCTCAGTTCGTCACAAAATTCAAACACCTTATTGTCCTTGAATTCAGTTCCACGGTCGCTTCTAATTATCTTTAGTTTACGACCTTGTTCGTTTTGGATTCTCTTAACAATAATCTTAAATTTATCAAGGGTTTCATTCTTATGAGATAGAAATGCAACCCAAGTGAATCTGGTGTATTCTTCTACCATAACTAAAGCATACTTCTTACCAGCAACAGTGGGTTGTTGAATAGGTCCGAAGAGGTCCATATGAATTAAATCAAGTAGAGCTTTAGTGAGAATATCTCGAGATGATTTATGGTGAACTTTCATGTGTTTACCCTTTTGACAGGCACCACATACACCATCAATCTTTGCATTGATTTTGGGAACGCCTCTAACAAGTTCTTTGTTAATGATCTTAGTTAGAAGACGATAATTGATGTGACCAAAACGCTCATGCCAAAGACGTGTAGATTCCACCTTAGTCAAATTGCAACAGTTACTGAACTGAGTATCCAGAAGATAACAGTTGTTTTTACCATGAGTTCCCTGAAAAATTACTTTCCCAGTTTTGTCTACAATGTCACATCCATTCGCATTGAAGACAACTCTATGGCCTTTGTCACAGATTTGACTAATAGAAAAGAGATTTGCAGTCATACCTTTTACGTATACTACATCATGGATTTCAGGAACGCCGGGAAGTTTGATCGTCCCCTTCTTGCTTATGTAGCAGCAACTCCCATCTCCAAATGTCACGGGACCTCCTTCATAGTCGTTTGAAGAGACAAACCATGTGAGATCACCTGTCATATGCCGGCTACATCCACTATCAAGAAACCATTGAAAGGGCGATGTTGATTTTAAAGCAAAAGCTCCCATACTAACACTGCTATCCTGTTTAGGATTTCTAGTTAGTTTTGTACATCATTTTAGAGAAACAAACAGTTGTTCAGCTTTCTTATGAATATTACTTGCAATTTTAGACTTTTCCGGAAGGACATACAAGTATGTTGAAAGTGATTGTGAGAGTCACAGAACATACATGGACCAACATCTTTAATCTCGTAAGAGTAGTTCTGAGTTCTATCATGTTTCACAAAGCCTAGACCTTGTTTATCATCTGACTTATGACTATTCTTCAGAGAAGAATAAACAGAGTTATTCAAATCCATTGAAGGAATTTTGACAGACTTCAACTCCTTATACAATGCAATTTCTGCAACAAGAACAGAGTTGATCCGGATTTGTTCATCTAACTTCTTCTGGAGAATAACTAGTTTTTTAGAACTTTCTCTACAATAGAAATTTATTCCTGGTGAAGTGTTTATAGAGACTTTACTGTCTATAGAGTCAGATCGCTACAAACACAGTCTTATAAGGTCTTTAAACGTGTTTGCCTGCTTTGATATCAATTGAAAAAGTGAGGGTCTAACAGCCGCACCCAATATTTTGCTTAGCAATCTGTATGGACTAACTCCAATATACTTTTCAAGAGAATCAACTAAATAGTCAGACTCAATCTTAAGAAAAGTATATCAAAGAGTTATATCTCAATTTCTCGATTTAATTCTTACTCAAGCAAATAGAAATCTGCGAGTCTTAATTGAATACAACAGAAATTAACTTGAATGGTACCAAAGACCAATGTTCAAGGATCAATCAATTTCAATCAACAACCAAAGGTAAGATTACCCAATTGATTGATTCAACGTACAACCTGTGATATTTCAATTATATAAAAAAATATAATGCGGAAAAAAAATAACACAGACGCCAGAAGTTTTGTTAATGAGGAAACCGCAAATGCAGAAAAACCCCGGGACCTAGTCCAGATTGAACACACATTGTATTAAGCCTCTACAGACACTAACCTACTACAAACTAACTTCGGTCTGGACTGTAGTTGAACCCCAATTAATCTCACACTGACCCAAGGTACAGTTGCGCTCCTTACGTCTCTGATCCCAGCAGGATACTACGCACTTGATTCCTTTAGCTGATCTCACCCACAACTAAGAGTTTCTACGACCTAAAGTCGAAGACTTTAATAAACAAATCTGTATCTCACAGAAAAGTCTACAGGAATAGATAAATCTTCACCCACATAAATACCTACGAGTTTTGTTCCGTCTTTTGATAAATCAATGTGAACAGGAACCAATTGATAACCCGGACTTATATTCCCGAAGAACATCCTAGAATTATCAATCACCTCACAATAATCGTAATCGATTAGCGAAACAAGATATTGTGGATTCACAAACGATGAGACGAAGATGTTTGTGATTACTTTTCTATATTTCCTATCGGAGAAGTTAATCTCAAGCCAATATTACGATTGTACTCAATACAATAGAAACAACAAGATCAGATCACACAACTACAGAGAAAATAGTTGGGTCTGGCTTCACAATCCCAATGAAGTCTTCAAGTCGTTAACCTACAGGGTCTCGAGAAGAAACCTAAGGTTAAAGGAGAATCGACTCTAGATTATACAACTAGTATCACACAGGAGGTGTGGGGATTAACTTTTCCCAGTTGCTATAGTTCTCCTTTATATAGTCTTCAAATTAGGGTTTGAAATCTAAGTTACCTTGGTAACAAAGAATTCAATATTCAGCGTTAGATGAAAACCTGATTAGATTCAAGCTAATATCTTTCAACCGTTAGATCGAACTTAGCTTGTTATACACAAATGAAATGCGCGTTCATTTAGGTTTGTGTAACCGTACCTAAACGTGTACACCTAGTTGGTTCAACAGTAGTTAACCAAATGGTTAGCCATATGAGCACTTCATATCAACCATATTCATCTTCACCATAACTAGTTCAATTGACTCAAAAGAACTAGTTAGAGAGTTGTTCAATTGGTTAGAAGTATACAAGACATAATCGAAGCAAAAACGATTTTGATTCACTCGAATAAATTCATGAACTTTATAGCTACGATTTGCAAATTATGCATTCCTTAGTTTATATAAGTTTATGTTCACGAATAAACCGTTTTTAGAAAATAATCCACTCAAGTATGCATACCGGTACACATACTTAAGTACCCGGAATAAGTTTGTTTTCAGTTCACAAACTCCGGCAGAAATTCACGGGATGTGAATCTCCGTCAGTACGCGTACAGGTACACAATCATTAAAGGAAAGTACGCATACTTTGGTTCAAGGAATATGGACTTACACAAGTATGAATTCTCAGACAATGTTTATATACATTCAAGGTTATATATTCTAAACTCTCATTTCAATCATTGAAACATTCTTAGAGGATGTTAAATAGAGGTTACTCACACACTATTCTTCATCAAAGCGATTTTCAAGATATTGAAATAATCAACATGACTTTCGTCACTTGTAAAGATGAACTTGGCCAAAGCGAAAGCTTACCAACACATATTTCGAGAAATAGATAAGTGAGATAAACTCGGCTCGAAATAACAAATGTGTGTAATCGAAATCTATTTAGCAATACGACTTTTGTCTCAAGATAGGAGATAAAGTAGATAGACTTTTGAGTGATAGATAAGTTCAAGTCTCCACATACCTTTTAGTCTATGAAGTTCCATCAGTTCTTTGAGTAGTTCTTCGTCTTTGTATGATGATCGTCGTGGAGTCTTAGAGCTCAACTACACTCTCTATCCTAGTCCGAGACTTAGCTATAAGTAGACTAGAAATCAAGACGTATAGTTTTGATCATTAACATTGACAAACATGCTTGAGATAGCAACGCATGGGAGTTCGACCGAGCAGTGCTCTAACATAGAGTTCATAGCAAAGTTAACTTAATTTCATTATTTAAAGATCATAAACGATTCGGTGAGTTAAGAATTGATTCACAAATATCAGTCGAAGTCGATTGATGGAAAAAGTTCCATATCGAGCAAAGCACATAATAGCATTAAGGAAAAGCAAATGTTTAGAAGCAAGAAGAGGAGGAAGAATGGAGAGAGAAGAAACATCAGCTGCAGGAGGAAGGCGTGGTGTGAATCAACGGCAGAACGGTGGTCCTAACGGAAACGATTTTAGAGAAGGATCGGTTCATACTACTGACATTGAAATTTGTTGTAGGAGAAGAGCCAATACGCGAGGAAAGGGAGGAGAATGTTAATGAAGAAAACATTACATTGGAGCATTTGTGGGAAACACTTCATTAAGAAAGAGATCTAGTGGAACATCGAAGTAGACTCGCGAGACAGAATGCAGCTTTGATGGAGTAAAATCGTCAACTTAATGAAGAAAGAACAGCCAATGACACACGAGCAGGAGATTCATACTCAAGGACAAGAACAAGATCGTCAGCAAGGAGGAATTTACGTCAGAGAGACGATATACCCGAAAATTACGAGGACGAAGAAAGAAAAAATGAAGAAAGAATTGAACGAAGGAGAAGACGCCGAAGAGAAAACAGTGAAGAAAGAGAGTTGAGAAGAGCATTGGAAGAAACTATATTGGAAGATCAAAGACGAAGATTTGAAGAAGAGAGGAGATGCGGAGAAGAAAGATTACATGAAGAAGAGAGAAGACGCGAATAGGAAAGATTGTACGAAGAAGAGAGAAGACGCGGGGATGAAAGGAGACGCGAAGATGAAAGGAGGCAAGAAGATGAAAGAATAAATGTACGCGAAGAAGGCGGAGGAAATTTATATCAAGCGGTTCTGAACGAATTGCGAGATATGAGGTCACTGATAAACAATTCACGAAGAGGAGGACGAGTCACTAGCAGAAGCAATAGAAGAGGCCGATAAATCTCCATTTACTTACGAAGTATTGCAAGCGAGGATCCCTGCGAGATGCACATTACCAACCTTCGGAAGTATATTTAGTGGATCAGAAAGTGCATTACAACACTTGAGGCAGTACACTCTCTCGTTGATGCGGTGGGGACGAAATTCATAATTTGAAATTCATTAGTAATGAAGGAATTGAAGGAGTACCAGGAGGAGTACATAGCCCCGTAGGAAAAGCAAAGAGAAGTTAATGAAGTCCCACCAGTTTCATCAAAAGAATGAGCTTCGCGTCTCTTACCACGAGTGCACATGCAGTTGAAAGCGACTCGAAGTACGAAAAAGAAGAACCATCAAATACAAATCAAGCAAATCTAGTAGCATTATCAAGAGGATACCCAGAGTGGATCAATCGAGAGTATAGAGGATACGAAGAACCGAGGCAGAGAAATTATGATCAACGATATTAATAATTCGGGAGAACAGCGAAGAAGTAACCAGAATCAAAGATTCATAGTACGGAGGCCAAGTGCACCAACATTCGAAGATGTAAAGCTTCCCCGACTTAACACAACTGTAGAAAACGTATGTGAAGTTATAGTGTTAACTGAAGAGATTCCTATTCCTCCAAACATGGGAATGGAACCACCACCAGGAAGAAGAAGTCATGAATTCTGCAGATATCATCATTTTCATGGACATTATACTAATGACTGCAGAAATGTCCGAAGGATGATACTTTGCTTAATAGAGCAGGGAAAGTTAACTCACTTTTTTAGAAAACCAGGCACCATTGCCACCACCTCCACCTCGTGACAATAATCAATATCAACAAGTTTCACAGGTGTATCGAATTGAAATAGATAGAGGAGCACAAAGATTGAATTGTAACTCTATAATACATTCCTCGAAGAATATCGAGAATTTCCATGATAATGTAATAAGGAGGGTACATAAAAGGGATTTTGATGGGAATGAAATATTTAGCATCGCGAAGAAGGGACCATTGGAAGAAGGCAAAAAAAGGCGATTTCCTTTTCAGCTCTAGACGCACCCGAAGGAGGAACTTCGCATAAGGATCCATTGGTTATAACCCTAACCTTCGGTAAACATTCACGGTGGGAGGATGATCCTACAAGAGACAGAAAAACATGGGCAATGGACCGGCTCTTGGTGGATACTGGGAGTTCAGTAGATATTCTCTTTTATCATGCATTCAAGACCATGGGATACAAATATTCTGACCTCGTGGCATCCATTTATAACATATATGGGTTAAACGGGGTTGCATCAAAGCCAAAGGGTGAGTTGGTCGTGAAAATATTCGCAGGAGAGTTGGAGACGGAAGTTACTGTTTGCGTGGTAAATGTAGATTCACCATACAATGCACTCATAGGCAGGCCCTGGGTGCATGGAATAAAATGAGTTGCATCAACTTTTTATCAAGCAATCCGATTCCCAATGCCAAGCGGAATCGGAGAGATAAAAGGAGATATAAAGGATGCGCGAGATTGCAGCGAAAAGGATGCCCATAATTACGAAGAAAAACTGAAGAAAAAAAAGGAACAGAAGAAAATAGTGCTAGAGGCAAAGAAAGAAGAAGAATTGATGGTATACATGACCAAAGAAAAAAAAGGGTGGGAAATACCAAGTGAGATTCCCGAAAAACAGGGAGACACCTTATATCAGTTAAAGGAACCATCTCCACTCGGAGAGCCAATCATGAACTTCGCAGCAGTAGAGCCCACGAAGGAAGTAAATTTGGGAAGTGACGAAGAACCAAAAATAGTGAAGATTGGAACGAAGATGGAGATGGACGAAGAAGAGAGGTTGATAAAGTTATTACGGGAATACCATTATGTATTTGCATGGAGTATGAATAAGATGCCATGTATTGATCCATTAATTGCATGTCATAAGTTGGATTTAAATCCAGCAATCAAGCCAATAAGGCAGAGGATAAGAAAAATAACAACTGCTTATCATGAGAAAATAGAAACAGAACTTCAAAAATGATGGATTCGGGAATTATACGACCAGCGAAATACCCAGACTGGATTGCGAATATGGTGATAGTACCAAAGAAAAATAAAGGGATACAAATATGCATTGATTTCAGAGATTGAACACAACATGTCCGAAAGACAGTTTCCCTTTACCAAATATACTACAGATGGTGGAGTCAACATCATGATACCATCGGCTTTCATTGATGGATGGATACTCGGGTTATAATCAAATACCACTCGCAGAGGAAGATAAAAAAACATACGGCTTTCTTCGCTCCAAGAGGATTGTATTGTTACACGAGAATGCCATTTGGGCTAAAAAACGCAGGAGCAACCTATCAGCGAATGGTAGAAAAGATCTTCGCAAAATGGGTACATACAAAGTTGGAAGTATATGTTGATGATATGCTCGTGAAGAACAAGGAGTCAGGAGATCATATAGAATATTTGAAGGAGATTTTTGAACAAATGAGGGCGTACAAGAGGAAGATAAATCATGCAAAGTACATATTCGGAATAGAGTCTGCGAAGTTTCTAGGACATATAGTCTCGAAGAAAGGAATTGAAGTGGATCCAAACAAAGTGCAAGCTATATTGGATATGCCATCACCAGCAACCGTAAAATATGTGTAAAAACTGAATGGACAGTTAGCAGCATTAGGAAGGTTCATTTCAAGATCCTCGGACAAATGTAAACACTTCTTTGACATCTTGAAGAAAGGAGTGAAGTTCACGTGGACATAGGAGTGTGAGCAGGCATTACAAAACATAAGGATCATCTCATCAAGTTGTCTATCCTGGAAAAACCAGAACCCGGAGAAGAATTACTGATTTGTCTCGCAGCTACATCAAATGCTCTCAGTGCAGTTTTACTTCGCTCGGATGAAGGAGTAGAAAAGCCAATCTTTTATATCAGTAAAACTTTTAATTCTGCTGAAGGAAATTATTCGAAGATCGAGAAGTTGATACTAACCCTGGTGTATGCACAGAAGTTACGAACTTTTTTTCAAACTCATAAAATCAAGGTGCTGACAAGAGTCCCCATAGAATCTGTTTTGAAGAACACGAAGAGAGTAGGAATAATTGAAAGATGGAACACTCGAATCGATCAATTCGGGCTGAAATACGAAGTTCAAACTTCCACGAAGTCACACATAGTTGCGGAGTTTTTAGCTGAATTTCCCTCTGAAGAAGAAGAAGAAGAAGTGGAGGAGATGATGGATATGGACGAGGATCGCCTAGACCCGGAGGACCTACTCAAAGAGAATCATCCACGAATATGGGAAATATTTGTTGGATCTTCAAACATTTCAGGTGGAGGCATGGGAATCGTATTTACTTCGCCAGGAGGAGCAAGAATAGTCTATTGCTTTCGACTAGAATATAAAGCAACGAATAACGAAACGGAATATGAGGCAGTGGTACATGCTTTAAGGATAGCAAATGAAATGGAGTTAGAAGAAATAAGAATAACCAGTGACTCGCAATTGGTGGTTCAGCAGATTGGGGGAAGATACAATGCAAGTGATTCCACGATGCACAAGTACTTACAACTCGTGAAAGAATACTCTTCTCGAATACCAAGTATAATATGGAGGCACATATGTAGAGGCAATAATAGGCATGCTGATGCTTTTGCTTTCATATCGACTCCTCTATTAAGCGAATTCGTATCGAGCGATTAATGCAGTCATCAGTGGATAAAGAAGATGAAGATACAAAGATCATGCTCGTGGAAAATGGAGAAATAGAAACAGAACTAGATGACGAAGATCGGAGAACTCCCAGTTATAAGTATTTGGTGAAAGGAGATATACCTCGTGTAGACACCCCAATTTTGCATTTTTGAATGTGGTTCGAATGATATATTAGCCTGCTGCCGCAAAGTCGTATCCAATTAAGTCATGAATAAATCCACATTTTCTCAAAGTAAGCTAGTCCGAAATAGTGCATCAATCCGTGCTCGCTAGATTTAAGCTAGCTGGTCACCTAATTAGACTATGCCCACTTAGCCCACTAAGTGCCTACCATTTCATAGTCCATGCAAAGATTAAATGTCCATGTACGTGGACTAAAATGAATCCACTAAGTCCGAATTTTTTTGAAAGTTCACCAATAGGTCCACGAAATCTTGTCCATCCCCATTAGCTGGACGGTTATCCTAAGTGTCGACATCATTTCTAGCTTTGGTCCCGAGTCTTTCCATTTAACCAAACACATAGGATTAAATGAAAAATCTTTTGGCTTTGGTAATAATATTAATAATATGAGTATAATATTTTTTAAATGGAAAATGATATTTAAGTTTTTAATTTGAATCGTCAGATCTATACCATTTAATCTTACGGTTGTGGTTGATAGAGAAAAACTATAAATAGGGAGCTAGTTTTGGTGTTTTAGGGGGAAGGAAAAATTTTGGGAAGAAAAATAATAATAAGAATTAGGGAGAATAAAATTTGAAAGTTTAAAACGACTTGGAGATCATATATTGGTCGAGTACTTGTGGATACGGCCTAGCGGATGCAACGACGTTGTTGGATTCCTTTCTCAGTAAAGCTAAGTAACATTAATTCAAATTCCATTGGCTAAACAGGTTGAAATTTTTATTTCTCCATTTCGCCCTTCTTATTATTTCATGCATTAAGTATCTAAACGTGGTGTAATATTGAATTTTTGAAAGTTAAATAAGACTTGTACGTGTTACCTAACCTATTATCCCATTCCTTGTTTCTTTGGGAAGTAATCACTTTATTTTCACCTTGAACTATTGATACTAGATTTGGGGTCTATGTGATGGAGGTGTTAAATAGATTCATATGTTAAGTGGAAATTGTTGATTGGAGTTTTGTTTTCCAATAGCTTAGGTAAGGTCTCTGCATGCATATGACTTTGGCCGACAAAAGCAATTACCATAAGTGCCTTGATTCGTCCTAGCATTACCTAGGTTATTATCAGAATTTGCAATCAAATGATTGAAGATTGATTTAGAATTTTAGGTAGTGGTAACAATAATATAATAATTTGGTTTATTCATCATAAATTACTTTGATAGTAATAATAATAATTTTTGTTTTAAAATTTGAATTAATATTTATTCGTGTGTATCTAATATTTTGGTATTTTTGCAGGTGATAAGGAATTTATTTTTTATTTATTTCTGTATATTTTTGTAATCCAAACCCTAGTTTCCCAATTATAAAGTAGAGGCCAATTTTTGGATTGGACGGGCTAGGTGCCTCACACCTTCCTAACCCGTATCGTGATTTCCGGACTCTTTCTCTTTTTTGGATCAGTGCTTTTTTTTGGGTCCAACTCCCTAAGTTGGGTGACGGCTTCGTATAATAATAATTTCCACGTGTGTTTTCCATTTTGGATATTTTAAAGATCTTAACCGATTTCACGGTATCCACACATCATAACAAATTTGAGGCAAATAAGATTAAAAGCAAAGCAGCGAATTATGAATTGCGAGAAGGAATCTTGTACCGAAGGTCATTCTTGGGCCCATTGCTGAGATGTCTGTCGCAGAAAGAAGGGATTGAAATAATGAAGGCAATACACTATGGTGATGCTGGCAATCACAGTGGTACCAGATCTTTAGATCATAAAACCAAAGCACAAGGATATTTTTGGCCACACATGCATAAGGATGCGAAAAATATTTCCACAAGATGTGAAGCATGTCAAAGATTTGGGAAAAGAATACACGCACCAGCCATGAGCTTGAATTCCATATTAAGTGTTTGGTCGTTCGCTATGTGGGGCATAGATATTGTAGGACCATTCGTGACTGGGACTAAACAACGAAGATATTTAATCGAAGCAACGGATTATTTCACGAAGTGGTTCGAAGCTAAAGCCTTACAACATACTCGCGATGGTGATGTATATGATTTCATTCTCGAGCACATTATATGCAGATTTGGAATTCCAGTTCAAATCGTCTCTGACAATGGAAAGCAGTTTGAAAGAGAGAATGTGACTATGTTATTTAACGCAACATCCAATTAGGAAAGTCAACTTCGTTATACCCACAAAGTAATGGGAAGGCAGAGGCGATGAATAAAACAATAGCTACCACATCGAAGAATAAGTTAGAAGGTCACAACAAAGGATGGTGTGAACAGGTCCCAAATGTGTTATAGTCCTATCGAACAACAAGGCGAGATGCGACAAGAATGTCCTCTTTTTGCTTAACATATGGAGTAGAGGCAGTGTTACCCACCGAGATAATCATTCCCACAACTAAGCAAGAGGCATGGAGAAAAGGTTATAATTCAGATCTGATTCTTGCGAAGTTGGATGACTTGGAAGAGAATAGGGAAACAACACTTCGACATATGACCAACGACCATCAAAGATTATCTCGGGAAGACAATAAAAAAGTGAAATAACGAAGCTTTGTGCCAGGAGAATTGGTGTTAGGAGAAATCCCACCTTATCAAAAAGGATCAGGAGGAAATTTGGAAACCACGTGGGAATGCCCATATATTGTGAAGAGATATCAAAAAATATTATCCGTAGTTTGTATTGAATGAATAAAGAGAAAAATATATGTACTCGTCAACAAATCGAATATATAATGAAGTATCTTTTCAAATACTTACGAAGAAAATATTAACTCGGGAAAAATAAGACCTAACCAATAGGCGAGTAGGACATCACTAGGGGGATGATAATACCCACGAAATAAAAAGTTTCTATGGAAACTTAAACCCTTCGCCTAGGAAGGCTGAGGACTCGCGGCATGCACCTTAGTTCGTACGAAAGTGCAAGAAGCACATATGTAAGTCCTAACGCACGTCGTGTTGAAAAACTCTCAGAGATATTAAATAGGGGCAATGATAAGACCTATCCGTTGAGGGTCCCTTTTTATGATGGCCTTCGATAAGGGGTGCATAAATAAGATCATGGCACCGACGTATTCGGTTGAGCTACGGGTACTTGGGACGTCCATAACGTTACTAGTTATTACCGTATGGAAAGTCCTGGCTACGATGCACTCGGTCCCAAAGAAACCCCACCTAGGGTGTGACTTCGTAACCATGAGCCATATCGGCGAAGGGATAAGAAGTCACGAAAACAACTGATTGTTGTAATAACCGGATGGGAGAAGAGCAACATGCATGTTAGTCTTAACCTCCTTGAAGGGACATTCAGGGGGAATATAAAGGGACGACATCCTCCAGATTAGAGAGATGTGTGACCAAAAAAATACGGCAATATCATGGGGCTATTATTCATGGGAATAAATAGGCCTGTCGTATTGTCGCGAAATAAGACCTCAACACAGAAGCTAAGGCGAGGTTGATGGATCTTTATTCGTAAGAATAAAGAGCGCCTGAGACTTCGTCGTGAAATTAAGACCCTGAAAAACAGGGTGAGGCGCAATAAGACCTTAATTAGGAGGTGCAATAAGACCTCGAAATAACAATTCGCAATCATCAATAAGAAGAAATAAAAAGGAAAATTCAAAAAAAGAGGAAACATCTATAATACCGAGATATGAACACAAGAGGCAAACTTATGAAACAAAGAAAAGGGAAAATTTATTAAGTAATATATCCATATCACGAAATAAGAGTAAATATTGCAGGAAAATCAAAATGACGAATTATGAAAGACGAACTCCAGAGTCACGAGCAAAATTAAGATTATCAGCCTAACGTTGAACTAAGGCAGTAAGGTAATATACGAAGAAATCCAGATATGCTTCGGAACTACACAAAAGAATAAGAGGCAAGTATATACTTTTATATTTTTTTTATTATTTTGAGTATTTACTTCGCATGAGATTCTCATTCATTGACAGCAAAAATAGAGGCAACCATATACTAGAGGCAAGAAGATATTAAAGGCAAGTGTGATATTTTTACTTTGAAGAATGAGACTAATTTTGCGAATCTAATTCTAGATTGCATGCAGACGTAGATAAATCATAAGTCACTTCGGGTATCAAGTCATAATTACACGAGATATATTCTAACCATACTAATTATGTTTATATTAAGTATACAGTAATAATTCTGAGAGAGATAAAGAAGATGAAAGATGATATATTAAAGCCCAAAAGATCCAAAGTGTTTTGCCCCCCAAGCTTGGGAGCGCCCAGATTAAAGAAAATGTTAAAAGCAAAATGTCAAGAGATCAACGAAAAGGAAAGAAGAAAATCAAGATTGAATAGACAATTGTTGAAGGGGAACAACTCTAGTTACCTCTACTTCGACAGGGCCACCACCATCTCCACTAGTTTCTACTTCGACATCACCACCACCAGCTCCGTTAGTTTCCATCTCGACAGTACCACCACCATCTCCAGTAGTTTCCACTTCGACAATACGATATTGACCAGGAGGATTTGCCGAAGATGAAGATTCACCATGTGTCTTCAGAGGAATTGAAGCTTTGTCCTTCGTGACTTTGATCTCGGCTTCTTCGTCACCATCAGTATCTTCATCATTCCCCTCTCTGTCGGACAGAGTCTTCTCATCATCGGATGGTTCGTCTTCAGAAAAAACTTCAAGGTCAAGAGGTTCGCGAGGTAAACCATGCATATCGCAGAACTCGTTGAAAAGCTTAACCTTAGATTTTTGAGCATTTTTTCGAGTCATGTTTGCAATCTTGGCGGCATCTCTTTATATTGTGTTCAAGTCCTCATTCAGATCTTTGACTAATTCCTTGAGTTCGGAGACTTCGTTGGTAAGTTTATTTTTCTCACGAGATAGATGGAGAACCTGGTTCTGGAAGTGTTGCACAGATACTGGGAAGACAAAAACAAAAAGATGAGAAATTTGATAAATAAAATACAATATAAACGAAAAATTACCTACAACATCTAAAACTACCTTCCGTTTGAAAGATAGTAGAACCTAAAGTATTTTGAATATCAGCATTAAAATGGTCAAGCCTATAAATCTCAAGGTTCGCGGCTTCGAGTTGAACACAAAGTTTGTGATATGAACTATCTCATCCTTTACCATGACCAGATTCTGGATCATCTTCGCCAGAACGAATGACAACAGGTCCCCTATTCTTTAAAGGCTCTATGAGTTTCGACTTCGCAGGAAGGTCGGCATGACTTTTACATTGAAGCTTCTCCAAGCGAGATATAAAAAATGTCACTTCGTTTTCCAGATGATCGTTCTCAGCTTTCAGATCATCAACTTTATTACGAGACTTGCGAAGATCAACTTCAGACTTATCTTTCCTCTTGATTATGCGAGTTTTATCTTCTTCTAACCGTTCAATTAAAGTCAAAGATGAAGAATGAAGATTCCTCGAAGTCGTGAGAAGATTCCCAACCCGTCGTAAATCAACCTTCAAGTCCTCATTTTCTCTATGAAGATGAAAGTTTAACTCTTCATTATTCGCAGATTCAACTGTTAGATTATCCACTTGCGAGAACAGAATCTCCACCTTCTCATTCAAAATTTCAATCTCAGTCACATAACTGTCAATCTGGGTTATAAGGTTCAAATTCTCTGCAAGAATATGCTCAAGCAAGTCTTTCGCTTCAATAGCATCCATATGACATTTCGTACATCGAGCTTGACGAAAATTAAAATAAGAAAATAACAAAAATGAAGCTAAGTCAAGAATTAAGTATGCGAGGGAAAGAAACTTAATGCGAAGTTCACCAGCTTTCTTCTCTAGATTTTCCGCGTATATCTTCTCCTCAGCGAGTTCATTCTCCACCTTTCGGATACGAGCATTGGCGAGCTCTAGTCTTTCACGAGACAGTCTAGTCTCGACGAGGTTATCCATGTGACGATTGAACTCCTGCGAAATATTGTACAAAGATAAGAGAAGGATTTGCTAAATGCTGCAAAGGAAGAAACTAAGACTCCGCAAACCCATTAAGGCAGCATGTTATTGAAGAGACAAATTCAGTGAAGCATTCTCCATGAAAGATTGTTCTTCACCAAGGAAGGTATCAGAACAGAAATAAGCCAGGGATTCAAGAGCAAGGGACCTCAGAGATGCATCTCACCGAGCTGAAATGAAGATATTCCTCAATAAATCAAGATCAGGAAGATAAGCAGGATCATCCACCTCGAACATCTTCTTCTTGTCTTTGTCTTTCTCCTTCTTATCCTTACGAAGTTTGTTGGGGAGTATTCCACTTTGGTGACTGGAGGAGTGAGAAGAGAAGAGAAGAATCTACATCCTTTGAAGGCTTGGAAGGGGTAGCTTCTTGATGAGAACCGATTGATTGGTTCTTAGGAGTGTTAGAGCATTGCTCGGTCGAACTCGCATGCGTTGCTATCTCAAGCATGTTTGTCAATATTAGTGATCAAAAATATAAGTATTGATTACTAGCCTATTAAATCTAAGGTCTTGGATTACGATAGAAAGTGTAGTTGAGCTCAAGACTCCATGGAAATCATCATACAAGACGAAGGACTACTCAAGGAACTGGTGGATCTTCATCGACTAAAAGGTATGTGGAGACTTGAACTTATCTGTCACTCAAAAGTCTATTTACTCTATCTCCTATTCTTGAGACAAAAGTCGTTTTGATATATAGACTTTCATTAATTATACACATTTTCTATTTCGAGACAAGTTTATCTCGCCTATCTATTTCTCGAAATATGTGTTGGTAAGCTTTCGCTTTAGCCGAATTCATCTTTACCAAGTGACGAAAGTCATGTTATGTTTCAATCACTTTGAAAATTGCTCTGACGAAAAATGGTATGTGAATAACGTCTATATAACGTTCTCTGAGAATGTTTCAAAGATTGAAATGAGAGTTTAGATTACATAACCATTGGTGGATATAAGCATTGTTGTGGAAACAAATATATGCATAAGTCCTATTCCTTGAACCAAAGTTTGCTAACTTTGTTGATCAAGTGAAGTTGGAAGTGGCGTGAGCCAAGTCCGCGAACTTGCGGAACTTCTCGGCCCGAGCTTTTCTGCTGGAGTTTGTGTACTCCTTCCATGAGCTTAAGTCCGCGAATCCAGTTCGCGAACTTGAGCAGGTTATATCTAAAGTCGGTTGTTCTTGAACTAATGTTTAAATAAACAAAGGAATGCTTTTGCAAACCGTGGCTATAAATTTCATGAACCGATTCGAGTGAATCAAACCGATTTTGCTTCAATTGTGTCTTGTGTAGTTACATAATATTTCCTTGCAATTGAACAACTCTCTAACTAGTTCATTTGAGTCATTTGAACTAGTTATGGTGAAGAAGAATAAGGTTGATATGGGAGTAATCATATGGCTAACCATTTGGTTGACTTGTTGAACCAACAAATGTTAATGTTTGGGTACGGTTCATAAACCCAAAATTGGACATTTCATTGGTGTGTGACAAGGTAAGTTTTAGATCTAACGGTTGAGAAATATTAGCTTGAATCTAATCAGGTTTTCATCTAACGGTGAATATTGAATGCTTTGTTACTAAGCTAACATTGATTGCAAACCCTGATTTGAAAGTGTATATAAGGGAGAACTCTAGCAGCTGGGAAACCTCTCGATTCTCCTTTAACCTTTGGTTTCTTCTTCTAAACCAGGTTAACGACTTAAAGACTTCATTGGGATTGTGAAGCCATACCAATACTACTTTTATCGTAGTTGTGTGATCTGATCTTGTTGTTTCTATCGTACGAGTAAAATTGTAATAATTGGCTTGAGATTGATATCTCCGATATGCAAGATAGAAAAGTAATCACAAACAAACTTCATCTCATCGTTTGTGATTCCGCAATATCTTTTTTCGCTATGTCGATTAAGATTATTGTGAGGTGATTGATAATACTGAGTTGTTCTTCGGGAATATAAGTCTGGTATTATTGATTGGTTCCTGTTCACCTTGATTTATCAAAAGACGGAACAAAACTCGTAGGTATATTCGTGGGAGACGGATTTATCTATTATCGTAGACTATTCTGTGTGATACATATTTGTTTATTAAAGTCTTCGACTTTGGGTCGTAGAAACTCTTAGTTGTGGGTGAGATCAGCTAAGGGAATCAAGTGCTCAACCTGGGGACTGAGGGAGTACTTTTTCTCAGAGTACATGTAGATATGTAGTCTCACGACTGGACAACTTCATATCTCATGAATACTGAATACTTTCAGTGATTATTTCTATACAGTATCACGAGATGGACGACTCCTACACAGCTTGCTCTGCTAGTATAGAGCGACAACGTCTTCAGGAACAAACAACGAGTTTACCCTGACTATATAAAGGATATGACTTACCGACAAGTTCGTATCGGGATAATTAATGCTCCTAGACAGCTTGCTCTGCTAGTATAAAGCCACAAAATTAATTATTCCTAATTACAATTGCCCCTATTCCATGGTTGAATCCACGACTGGTCCCATGGAATGGCAATAACAATTGTTCTGATTCTATGATCGAATCCACGACTTGATCTCATATAATAGCAATAACTATATTATCTCATTACTCCGATTTCATGATCGAATCCACAACTGGTCTCATAAATGGTAATAGATAAATCTTAATTACTCCGATTATATTGTCGAATCTACGATCCCATGGAATGGTAATGCTCATTTTATTATTCCGAATTCGTAGTCGAATCCTCAACTGGTCCTAGGAATTAATAATAAACATCTTATTACTCAGTTTTGTGAATTATTCTCCACTGAATTCCACAATTTGTAATAAATAATCAACAACCGGGCGTCTGAGCTACCTCTAAGTAAGTCCCGATTCAAATGGTGAAGGTGTATTCAACGACGATACACTAACAGTCACCGCATGACCATCGTCACCAACCTCCTTATCCGGCCGCTACGCAAAGGATTCCACTCCCCAAAGGTTACGTGTCTCCAACTTTCACCTTGTATGATGGAACTGGCAATGCTCGGGAACATGTCTCTCGTTTTGTCGAAGCCCTGGGAGAACATGAACATAATCATGTCGTTCGTCTCAAGGAATTCTCAAAATCTCTGAAAGGCAGAGCATACACCTGGTATAGTTAACGCATTCTACAGGAAATACTTCTTCGTGTCAGAACAAGTCACCCTCTCCGATCTTGGAAGGATGTTTCAGAGGGTCAGTGAAAATCCCAATGATTATGTGAAAAGGTTCAGAATCCAATCCCTGGATTGTCATGACCCAAACGTCACGGAGCAACAACTGGTGGACTTGTGCATCAATGGCATGCTCCAGGTCTACAGGGCCTTGCTAGAAAACCTTCGATTCCAGACTTTATCAGAGCTTCACGAAGCTGCAAAGAGGTCAGCAACCACTGCACCCGCTCTTTTGGAAAGAGCAAAGTCTACAAAGACTGAGGATTCAAAAGACACTCGAGGAATCAGGCGTTTGATCAACAAGCAGTACAACCTGCAACTTTCGATAAATGCTGTCGCGGAAGGGATTAAGCGTAAAGCAGAACCACAACACAAGCAAACTTCCTCCACCCCTTCAAAGGCACACAAGAAGGAGAATTCGGAAACCCCTCCTCAGCATACGGAAGATCCAGAAGCACCTAATTTTCCCTGTCAATGGAAGAAGTTAATGAACTACTCGATGCCTGGTTTCAAGATGGTGCAATCAAATTACCTTATGT
This sequence comes from Papaver somniferum, assembly GCF_003573695.1. NCBI lineage: Eukaryota > Viridiplantae > Streptophyta > Magnoliopsida > Ranunculales > Papaveraceae > Papaver > Papaver somniferum. The sequence continues at coordinate 131,389,300 of NC_039362.1, read as the reverse complement.
CAAGAAGGAACCAACTGAAGAGATGGAAAATCCTCGGTATTGCCATTTCCATAGATACATCAGCCATCCCACAGGTGATTGCAAAATTTTGAAGCACATATTCAAGGAAAAGGTCGAATCAGGAGAGCTCAACCTGGGGACTGAGGGAGTGCACAAAACCCCTTCCCAGTCAGAACTTTTACCATCTCTGAACCTCCTGTCAAGGAAACGGTTCAATCTCTGATCGAACATGTCTGCGAATTGTTGTATCTTTCGAAATCTCAAAGGAAAGACATGTTTTCCGCACTAAACCACATCGTGTCCGTAAAACGTCTGCTGATCCAAGAAACCACCACCGAATCTTCAGCCACCGACAAAGAAATGTATGACTGGGTACTGCTCACCACAGTGCACATTAAAGGAAATGAGTTCAAAAGGGCGTTCGTCGATGTTGGTACCGCTGTCAACATTATCCCTTTGAAAACTCTCAGAGATGCCGGTATTACTCGACAAGAATCCACCCATGCTCCCATAGCAATTAGGGACCACGAAGGAATCTCCAGAGACGCATATGTCTTCATCACTCTCAAAGTTACGGAAAGATTGATCTGCACTGAGGTCAAGTTTTTCATAATCCGGGAAGACCCTGGGTACGACATGGTCCTTGGAAGAACTTGGATTCATGCCGGAAGGATAACGATTCCTTCAACACATCCTGTCATCGACAAGGATTCCGAGTCGGAAGACGAAGCAGAGGACACACCACTGTTTGAGCATCTGGAAGAAGTAAAAAATCTGATGGGGCTTACGCAGGAACTTGGAGAAGATCCGCACACCTTCTTCAGAAGGTTTCGAGCTCAGGAAAGTATTATTCCTCCTGTTGCTCCAATATTACCAATGTTCAAATACGCTACTATGGTCCAGGGACTTCTCCCCGTGAATAATTTAGCAGTCATCAAAAGCTACGAGTGGGTAACTTCACCTCAGCAATATTACACTCAATGGTTGGGTCCATAACTTCTTCAAATCGTTCACTCCATCGAGAGGTTTATTGCTGAAGACCTGGCTAAGCATGATCAACACTATGCTGGATACTCTCTTCCACGCGAGTGTCCGTATGTGCCACAATCGTGGAATTCCGTCAAACAGGGAATTCCGAATCAGCAGAAGATATTCAAGACTCGATTGACCAAGCCTAACAAGTTTCATGAAGGGGACCTGGTTCTCAAAGCAGTTCAGCGTAGTCTTCATTCTACAAGGAACTCCAATTGGGAAGGACCATTCATGGTCGCTAAGTCCGTGGACGGAGGATACTACAAATTAATCAACACAGATGACATAACCCTACCAGTAATTCACGAAAATTGGCTCAAGGCGTTTATCTGAAATTATTGGACATTTAAGGTATTGGGCGTTCGAAGCATTCATGGCGTTTGGATTTAACATTTAGGATTTTCTTTCATTTGTATTTCAATTCCTCCAAAACATTTGAAATACTTGCAATCAGTATTTGAATTCAGCAATTTATCAAAATTCAGTTCATATTTCGTAAAAGAAAATCTCTATCAAATCTACAAGAAAATCCTTAACCATCGGTCAATCCAAAATCGTCTAAATATCAAAACCCAAATATAAACCTCACATCTCTCAGAAGTTCAGAAGTTCAAGAGATCATCAAGAAAAGGCTTTCGCTCATCAGCATCCTTCAAGATTTGCAAAGCCGCCCTCTCCTTGTTCAACTCCTCGGTCAGCTTGGCAATCTTGTCCTTCTTCTCCTTCACAGCATAATTGGGAAAGGGTATGTTCTTCTCACATGAATCCTTGATAATGTTTATTTGCTTACGAAGCTATTTCACGTTGAGGCCAAGTCTTTCTGAATTCTCCAAGTTAAACTCCCAATCAAAGAGTATATATGGAGTCACGGTATTCCTGGATCTCGTATGCATATCACTCATGACACGCAAGATAACGCCTACTTGCATGGTTAAAGTATAAGCACGCCCAGGGTTCCTGTCAATGATCATGTGGCCAAACTTCTTCCGTATCGTCTCGTACAAGCGTGCATATCCAATGGGAAAACTGAATACACCGACCAGTTCATGATACGGGAGTGAAGTGTTAAAGGGAGGATCGAAACAAACCCTTGCAGTTGGATATTCATACACTATTATACGGTTCTCAGTCACTGGAGTGGCTTCCACGACCAAAGAAACAGTTCTTTCGGTATTCTCCGTTGTTATCTCGATTTCTTCTATCACTGAGGCAACAACTATTTGGTTTTCCATAACATCAGCAGCGACCTTCTCATAGCCTCGAAGAGCAGGTATGGCTGTCTTTTCATCAATAACTTCGGAAGGGTTAGAGTTATCATCATTGGCTTCAGTATCCTCAACTTCGATATTCAGCATCTAATACGAAGATTACATGAGGTTAGAGTCACGAAGCCAAAGTAGATTATGAAACACAGTATACCCGCAAATCAATATCATCAAATTTCATCATACTACATTCAAGTCACGAGCAAATAACATGAAAGTCATGAAAACACATTTTACGATGAGTCGGTCTGAAGAAACTGAACTCTGCCCTGTACTAAGATACGAACTGGGAACAATCTACAAGGAATATGAGGATGGGTCATATGCCATTCTCTTCGTATAGATGTACTCTATGGCATGTCAAAATTTCATGACAATCCGATGAACGAGCGAGTAGATGTGGCCAAAATATCAAGTCACGTAATCTGAAAAAGTTCTGGAAGTCTCTTGGAAGTTTACTATTTCGCCTTTTTCAGGCTCTGAACGTGCTCAAAACTTAAAAAGCTTCCTTGCTAAAGCTTGTAAATTTTCCGGGCTTGAATTTGCACATGCAAATCATCAAAATCCGACTCCGGACGAAGATTCTACAACGTTTCCACTAAAAAGCTGGGTTCTGAATTTTCTGACGACAAAATTCGACTAAGTTTTCACATATTCACATGGGTTCTCATTCATTCATTTACAAGTCAACACTTTTATACTTCTATGAAGAATGTACAGGATATATACTTACTTGAGGAGTCTCCAAAGTGTTCAAGGGGTTGGAATTGTCCACATCAACGACAAGAGGAACATCACTTCCATCCGGTTCCGAATATTGGGAATTACCTCCATTCACATTCCCAGAGGATGATTGAGTTCCAGAATTCTCCATCTCCATGACGACATCCTCCTGTACACATCCTTTACAATCAATATTTTCATCTATGAAGCACCCCATTTGAACATGTGAAGAAATACTTACAGTTTCTTCGTCACTCAAATCAACGATTGCTTGTTCAGTAGCAGAAAATTGAAGACCTTCAAGACTTGATGGAGTAAAATTCTGCAACAAAATTAACAACGTTGGCTTCATGATTCTAATGTTAATAGAGATGAAAGTCACGGTGGAAATATTGGGAACTCACCAAAGCACCAACTGGGAACTTTACGGTATTAGGTAAGAGCTTATAACCTTTATGCTTGCCTTCTCCGCCATGAATAACCGCCTCAGTCTCTAAGAAATCTACACCGATTCGAGGTCGTATGTTACGACCGTCCTGTGGTGAAATCCAATAATATAATCATAATGCAGTTCTTATATTTTCGTGAAGATTATATGAAAAAATATACCTGAGAGCATCCTGGAGACGACTTTCGTTTATCACCAGAAAGATACTTCAATCTTGGTCGACTGGAAATCATCTCAGCCGAAGGAAGATCCTTGAATGGAGGTCTGGGAAATCTTACAAAGCCACGCAAACACCCAAGTTGCTGATCCCATAATTCTACATAACCTGGGGTTACATAGGCGAATCTATCAGAACCAGGAAACCAGTAGCTACTCCCCTCCACGTGAGTATGATCCAAATGAGTCCTGAGTTGCTCAACTGATGGCTTCCTTCTCCTGTGGTTGGAACACACTGATCCATGCCCATTTGTCGAGCTGCTCTATCAATATTATACTCCTCCACTGAAAGTTCTCCAAACGTGGCTGATAGCAAATGACCAGGGGTGCAACTCAACATGAAAGATCTTTCGCCATCACTCAGATGCGCACCAGACGTCAAACTCGTACTTTCTCCAGTATTGAAAGTCATCGGCTGAGAAACATAATCAGGGACTGACACCCACAGGCGAAAATTGAACTCAGATTCTTCATCTAACACATCAATGAAACGTATTTTAGAACGAGGTTGTTTTGTGGACCAACGCATGATCCTAGCGTTATCTTTCTCAGGTAAGGTATGGCGCGCATCAGCATTCGGTCATTGCAGAACATTACGTGGAGTAGGTGCATAATTCTTAAAGTGCTCCCACATCAAAGCTTGAAGAAACATCGTGTTGGCATAACACTCAATCTTCATAGAGCCGTTCGACACACTGGAGTCTATAATCAAGGAGTCCAGGTTGTAATAAAAGGAGCCTAAGAAAAAACTACCTATCGGAAGTTGCTCACCTTGAGCTATCTTAATAGCAAGGGGAATCACAAAAGGCTTCAACAAGTTTCCACTGTCTTCAAAAACGTCTCTGGACAACCATAAACATAAGAAAGCAGCAATGGGTAACATACCGTCGATGGGTTTATCAGAAACCTCGTCTTTGGGCACCAGTGTGTCAACCAGGAAGCATAACATCCTTTACTACCAGCCTTATTCGCTTTCTCCATTGCAGCTGTCAAGACATGAGAAACGACGGTCTCCTCATCTGAAATATCCCCAGGAAGATTTCCCGTGATCGGGAGATGCATCAGAGCCGCCAAGTCTTCCAAGGTAATGGTAAACTCTCCCCATCTACATATGAAAGTGTGAGTGGGAATGCACCAGCGAGCAAACAGAGCCACAATACCACTTGCGTCATGATAAATAAATAACTATCCAGAAGCTTGAATAGCTCTCGTCACCTGCGCCTGGTCGAGCATAGTCCTCACATGAGTAAAACCCAACATATGCCTCGCCCAGCCGGAAAATTTCTCCAAAGGTCGTCGAGAAAGCTTAAACTCTATGATTGATGAGGTGAAGACCCCTCGTTCAAGACAAAATGGAATCACTGTCTTAGGAGTCACCAATTTCTTCTGAGTAATAGTTCTGGGATTTATCAAATGACGATTCACTGGGGATTTCAAATGTTGCTCAGCTCCTGGAATATCTTTTTCAAAGAATGCATCATCTATGTTCGGGACATTCTTAATCCCAGGGATTTCGTCTTCGTCTCCCCCAACGGAAGTTTCATCCATGCATGTCTCATATCTGGAGATACCATCATCAACGCACATCTCTTCCCTCGAGGCGTCGTCAGCTTGGGAATTGGTCATCTTTGCTGAGTAGCTGAAAATTCTACTTCAGTATGCCGTCCAGACATAAATCAAGGAAATACAATCAAAAGTGGTAACTCTTAACTCTTACCTTTTATACTTCCACTAACAATAGTGATAGTAATGCTAGAGTTAACACCTCAAAATCGTTCGTCTCTTCGAAACCTGTGATAATGCACGAGACTTTATTAATTTCAGAGACTGATTTTCATGAAATCGCGAACACAATTTTCATAATGTGAAAATTCACACAACTGACCTATGAAGTTCATAACGATACAATATTCTATCATAAATATATTGTCTATCTTTGAAGAATCCTCAAAACCCACGTTTTGATTTTTCGAAAAAACAGCAATTAATGCAACTTGCATACATAAATTCTCAAGGATTTAATCTAACGAAAACAAACTCATGCAAATAAAATATATCATCATATTTTGCACAATATATGTCACGGCTGCATATATATATATATATATATATATATATAAACTATTTTTCCTTCGTATCGTCATTATTTGTCTTCAAAACGAAGGTTTATTTCAAAAAATATTGTGAAAGCTCACATCTCATACATATGATAAAGTTTTGTATTTACGTGAAAGCTCATAAGCAAAATTTTATCACTGGACACAAGTTCATCATACATATTTTCCTTCGTGTCATCGTTATTTGTCTTTAAAACGAAGGATTATTCCGATTTCATGAAAATTCACTTCTTTTATGATAGAACCTTGGTACACATGAAAGCTCATAATTTAAGTTTTATCACTGAACCTAGGTTCATATACTAAAAACAAATCTCTCCTAAATCAGGGATTATAGTTAGTTTGCAAAACTAGCGATCGAACGAACAAAAGTTTTCAAAAAACGAGGGTTTTTCATAAAACTCACACTAATATACACACATGTATATAACTTCATCATGATCAAAACATGAAGAAATCATGAAGGTCACAACATCAGCAAACATCAAAAAAAAAAAAAAACGCACCTGGTCGGTTTGGTCGGAAATCGGCCGGCGGCAACGGCGGCGGCAGATGGTGGTCCGGCAGCAGCGGGAATTTTCTCCTGCTGGCGTGAAGGTGCAGAGATGATGGAGAGCTGGTCGTGGAAAAAAAAATAATAAAAAAAAGGATTAATCCCTTTATATCAATTTTATTTCCAAAACCTAATTTTCTGAGGATTTCCTTATTGGGCCCGACCCGCGAATCCCAACCGACCACGGACTCGTCGTCCAAACCAGCGGTTCAACACCAATTTATGCTCATCAAACGACGCTCCAATCATGACATTGAAGCCTTCATCAAGTCGTGGTTTTCTCATGCTCTCTAAATCCGGTAACATCTCAACTTACTACTAAGTTCAATTACTGGTATTATTATTTATGGCCGGAAAATCACCATTTAATGCTGACTGAGGAACACAGCTTCCCTCAGTAAGCAGGGGACTTAATGTAGATGGTGGATTTTCGACAAAGGCTAAATTCGTAAACTCATAATTATACGAAGCTCTGATTCAGCAATCAGACGTGAGTATCGAGACACGGGTCTCTCATCGAATTCTCAACGGAGAGTACTTTTTCTCAGAGTACATGTAGATATGTAGTCTCACGACTGGACAACGCATATCTCATGGATACTGAATACTTTCAGTGATTATTTCTATATAGGATCACGAGATGGACGACTCCTAGACAGCTTGCTCTGCTAGTATAGAGAGATAACGTCTTCAGGAACAAACAACGAGTTTACCCTGACTATATAAAGGATATGACTTACCGACAAGTTCGTATCGGGATAATTAATGCTCCTAGACAGCTTGCTCTGCTATTATAGAGCCACAAAGTTAATTATTCCTAATTAAGATTAATTCTGCCGTGACATTCACTACTGAAATCCCAGAATAATCTATTATTGCTCCTATTCCATGGTAAAATCCACGGCCTGATCCCATGGAATGGTAATAACAATTGCTCCTATTCCATGGTCGAATCCACGGCCTGATCCCATGGAATGGCAATAAACAATTATTCTGATTCTATGATCGAATCCACGGCTTGATCTCATAGAATATCAATGAAACAACTGTATTATCTCATTACTCCGATTTCATGATCGAATCCACAACTGGTCTCATAAATGGTAATAGATAAATATTAATTACTCTGATTCTATGGTCGAATCTACGATCCCATGGAATGGTAATGCTCACTTTATTATTCTGAATTCGTAGTCGAATCCTCAGTTGATCCTATGAATTAATAATAAACATCTTATTACTCAGTTTTGTGAATTATTCTCCACTGAATTCCACAATTAGTAATAAATAATCAATAACCGGGCGTCTGAGCTACCTCTAAGTAAGTCCCGATTCAAATGGTGAAGGTGTATCCAACGACGATACACTAACAGTCACCGCACGAACGAGTATTTCAACATACAACGAAACGATGAACCTATGCAAAATAGGGAAGAAAATAATAAATAATTAAAAATATTGACCAGGATGCTGGGAGCACGGACACACGACCGACCGACCGTGTCGTGGTCAATCCCACGCCAGTTTTATATTTTTAATGCATTTTTATTATTTTCCATGATTTGATGAAAATTCTCTCATTTTATCAAATTTCCTTCGTCTCGAGGAAACTCCTCGGTTTCATGGTACTTCCATAAATCCGTAAAAAATAATATAAAGGAAAGGAGTGTGGGGCGTGACCATTAGCCAACCGTCCATGCCTTGGTCCCAACCGGCCCCACACCCCACGGTTCCTTGTTATTTTATTATTATTATTATTATTATTTCTCTAATTTCATGAAAACTCCTTGATTTCATGGTATTTTTGCACAAATCATCAAATAATAGTAAAATAAATTATGAAAACTTGTGGGACCAGGCCTTGGCCGGGTGGCCATGCCCTAGCTGGTCCCACACGCCCCTTTGTTTTATTATTTTACTATTAGTTTTCCTTGAATTCATCAAATTATAAATATTTTACTATCTGGGCGTAACACTTGCTCAGATTATAAATATTTGCTCAAACCAAGGAATATTGGTTCAACAATCAATATTCAACGATCCATCGAATAAGCAATACTTGCTCACTTCATCGTAAGAATTATACCTCTGTCTCATGACATGTTTAATTCATGAGATTCAGATGATCATGTTCAACTCGACAACTACATGGACTCATCGTCCCATCAAACCACAAAGTCATCAATTGACTAACATACCATGAGACGTCAATCGTGTCACTTGGGGGGATATCACTTAGGGTTTTGGTCTGGCGGTCTACGGCACGTGTGTTCAAACACACGATGGAATGTGAGCAAGTCGTGCAATCAGTTGAAGGAATTCACGAGGTAGTGGGTGGAAAATCGACCAAGTCTCCACACGTTGAGCAACTGGTTTCAAACACGATCTCCACTTCCCCACTCCTTGATTCCATCAACTGTCACACTTCATGGAATCATGGTGTCTTAAATTCCGGCAATATAAATAAGTATCTGAATCATGATTGAATCATCGGCATCATCAGTATCAATAGTATCATCAATCTCACGTCTCTCATTGGCAACACGAGATCATCAACTCATCAATTGAGAAATCTCAATCATTCAGAGCTTATCATATTCAGAATTCACACACCCACAATCTTTGATTACCATTGATTCCACACATTTCCCAGCTTCCCTCCTACAGATCAACCCATCCTCTCTTGTGACTGAATTTACTCTGGAACGGTCATTGTCTTGATTTAGGCCGGAGTACTACAGATTGATCTCTCGAATCTAAAACACCCCCTTTGCATCGGTGCATATGTGTGAGGTTTAACATTTCGCTCGGTTCGAGGAGTCTCCTCCGTACGGTCGTCTCCTCAATTCCTTAAAAACCAGCAAATCGTTTTCCCCCATCTACACCTCGTTAACAAAATTCTGGTGTTTGTGTTATTTCTATTCAGCATTATATTTGTTTATATAATTGAAATATCACAGGTTGTGCGTTATTCAATCAATTAGAATATCCGACATTTTGGTTGTTGATTTAAATTGACTGACACTTGGATATTGGTCTTCGGTACCATCCAAGTTATCTCTCTTTGATAAAGACTCACAGATTTCTATTTGATTGACTAAAGATCAAATCGAGAGATTGAGATATAAACTCTTTGATATACTTTTATCTAGATTGAGTCTGACTGTCTAGTTGATTCTCTAGAAAGTATATTAGAGTTTGTCCATACATATTGCTAATCGAATTGTTGGGTGTGGTTGTTGTACCCCTACTTTTTCAATTGGTATCAGAGCAGGCAAATACGTTTAAGACCTTACAAGTCTGTGTTTGTAACGATCTTACTCTATGGACAGAGGTGCTATCTCTAATAATGTACCAGTTCAGAAATTACCAGATGATTCTAAAAGCTTGGATTCACCTGAGAGAAATGTCACATCTAAGTCAATATCTAAACATTCTCTTGATCTAAAAAACGTTGATTGGGAAACTCTCCTAGAAGAACAGTTGGATGAACTTTTCGATGAAGGTGATTCAAATATTGGTAGTGATGTTGATGAGGAAGTCTCAGAGTATGTTAAGTTTTTGGATTCGTGGAATATGAAGAAGATTACAACTTCTCATGTCTCACCTCTTCTGACTCCTCTCTGTCGAGAAAACAAGAAATTGAGAAGATGTTACGCAGGTGTTTATTTTTCGAATCGTTCTAACGAATCGATCCTCAAGGATTCTGAGGAAAACCTACACATGAAGTCACTTGAATGTGATAATCTTTATCAAAAGTACTTTTTGTTGGAAGAGAAACTTGCAGAATCTGAAGCAAGGTTTAACTCTCAACAAATTAGTTTTGATGACAGAGAAATTGCTTGTCTCGCTCGAGAAAAACGCCTTGAGTCTGATTTAGCTACTGCTCTTTATAAAATCAAGATGTTGGAAGATGACTTGAAAAAGTTCAATACTAGTTCAAGAAAAATAACCACTATGCTAGGAGCAAGTAAAAATCATCGTGATACACGAGGATTGGGCTATAAGGGAATAAATGCTCCAAGTATTAGCAAAGAGGTAAAATTTGTCAAGGCTAGTGATTCTTCTCAACAAAAGGTTTCCACTGATGGCAAAAGTGAAATACCTTCACCTGTAGTTAAGGTTCGAAAGAGCAAAGTATATCAACCTCCAAAGTCAGCACATACAGATCGAGGTAAGAACATTCCTTATATTTTCCACTATTGCGGAAATAAAGGTCATCTGGAAAGGATATGTCATTTCCGTATAAGGAATGAGAAACTTCATGAAGTTCTTGTTTGGGCATCACAAGAAGTTGTGAAACCAAGATCATACGTTAAGACTAATCCTCTTAACGTTACAGGTTGTAACTGTCCAACCTTTAGGCAAAGAAATCAGTGCTGTGATAAGCCAAGATTTGCCTATAAACGTCATACGAATCCTTTTCACAATCGTAATGGTTATCAAAAGGATAACTTCGTAAATACGAAGACAAGATCTGATGCTCCCAATTGGAGAAAGACTAACTTGCAAAAGAATAGTCAATCCAATTCTCTTCCGGAAAATCTTGAAGAGAGTAATGGGAAGAAGGTTTCGGTCGTTCCTAAACGCACTCAAAAGTGGATACCAAAGAAAGTCAATGATGTTTTGAGTGTGAAAAGGAATGATCTCCCAGAAAGTTCCATGACTATGGAGAAAGCAGTATCCATGATGCTGGAACTTAAAGAGTTCTTTGGGAAGATGGATTTGGATATTAAAGGTTCTAAAAGAGATTTCTTTCATGATAATCCAAAAGTCACTTGTGGTGAGAAAGACATTGTTCACCTCAACACAACTTGAGTGTGTTCTAAGTGTATCCTCACCAAGGAATGCCCTGTTATATATACGGTGAGGGAAGCACGAAAATTGGGGTGCACATATTATGTTTGGTAAGGCTTTAGAATTCAACTGGATTCATCTAAAAAGGTATGTCTATAAACTTGAGCAAGATTTTGCTTAGAGAACTTATAATGATTCACATACCTTTCTTATCGTTCTTTTCTACCTAACTTGATTTGTGTTTAAGGTTCTTAAATGTTTAGGTTTGAAAATAATAGTTCGGGATGTTTGGACTTCATGGTTGTAGATGGGGAAAAACGATTTGCTGGTTTTTAAGGAATTGAGGAGACGACCGTACGGAGGAGACTCCTCGAACCGAGCGAAATGTTAAACCTCAAACAGATGCACCGCTGCAAAGGGGGTGCTTTAGATTCGAGAGATCAATCTGTAGTACTCCGGCCTAAATCAAGACAATGACCGTTCCAGAGTAAATTCGGTCACAAGATAGGATGGGTTGATCTGTATGAGGGAAGCTGGGAAATCTGTGGAATCAATGGTAATCAAAGATTGTGGGTGTGTGAATTCTGAATATGATAAGCTCTGAATGATTGAAATTGCTCGATTGAGAGTAGTTGCTCAATTGATGAGTTGATGATCTCGTGTTGTCGATGAGACGTGAGATTGATGATACTGTTCATACTGATGATTCAATCATGATTCAGAGACTTATTTATATTGCTGGAATTTTTAGACACCATGATTCCATGAAGTGTGACAGTTGATGGAATCAAGGAGTGGGGAAGTGGAGATCGTGTTTGAAACCAGTTGCTCAACGTGTGGAGACTTGGTCGATTTTCCACCGACTACCTCGTGAATTCCTTCAACTGATTGCACGACTTGCTCACATTCCATCATGTGTTTGAACACATGTGCCGTAGACCGCCATACCAAAACCCTAAGTGATATCCCCCCAAGTGACACGATTGACATCTCGTGGTTTGTTAGTCAATTGATGACTTCGTGGTTTGATGGGACGATGATTCCATGTAGTTGTCGAGTTGACTTCGTGGTTTGATGGGACGATGATTCGTGGTTTGATGGAACATGATGTTCTGAAGCTCATGAATTGAACATGTCATGAGACAGAGGTATAGTTCTTACGATGAAGTGAGCAAGTATTGCTCATTCGATGGATCATTGAATATTGATTGTTGAACCAATATTCCTTGGTTTGAGCAAATATTTATCGTCTGAGCAAGTGTCGCTCATGTGATGAATTGTTGAATATTTGATCGTCTGAGCATGTGTTGCTCATCTGATGGATTATTGGCAGCGTACCAAAAATATTAATTAGAATACTGGTCGTTGAACCGAGCATAATTAATAAAATTAATGACCATGAGGTCGTCGTAAAATTATTAAGTTTGGAATCTGGAATGATGATCCTTGGATTCAGAAACCCTAATTTGATCAATTGATGATCAATTCATGGTTCGTCAGAAATTTAACTATGGGACGAAGGAGGGAGCGACTACATGGGACCGTGGATCAACCATGTAGTGTCCATATGCTCATGTGAGCAAATACAAAGAAATCCTGAAGAGTTGACGATTTATTGGTGGAAGAATGATTAAATGCTGGCTTAATCATTTATTCAAAAATGCTCGTCTGAGCCTTAGATAAGAAAACCTAATTAATTATGACGAGGCGAGGGACCGACCATGGAGTCATGAAACCGGACCTGGGTTTTCCCGTGACTGCCTGAAGATCACTTCATGAAAATCCAAAGTGTTTGGGAGAGTTTTGGACCTAATACGAGCAATTTTGCAAATTAGGTCAAAATTTTAAAAATTGATGGGCCGGCTTCCGTGAGCCAAAGAGCCAATCTTGGTCGGTCAAGATAGCGTGCTTGTGTCCCCAAGGTCGGCCGGTCGTGACCACGGTCCCGTGGTGCCTTTTACTTAATTTTATAATATTCTGATGATTTTATGAAAAATTCATGAATTTTGAGAAATTTGATGAATTTAGGGAGTTTCCATGAATTGAAGGAGTTTTCATGAGTTCAGGGAAGCAAAAAAATATTAAAATAATAAAACAAGGGCGTGTGGGACCGTGGAAGGCATGACCGGCCGGCTTGGGCCCGGTCCCACGAGTTTCCCTAATCTTTAATATTTTTAGGTATTTTGATGATCTGAGGGAATTTTTCCTAATTTGAGAGAAATACCATGAAATCAAGGAATTTGATGAATTCAAGGAAAACTAATAATAAAATAATAAAACAAAGGGGTGTGTGGGACCGGCTAGGGCATGGCCGGCTGGCCAAGGCCCGGTCCCACAAGTTTTCATAATTTATTTTATTTTATTATTATTATTTGATGATTTGTGCAAAATACCATGAAATCAAGGAGTGTTTTCATGAAATTAGAGAAATAATAATAAAAATAATAAAATAATAAGGAACCGTGGGGTGTGGGGCCGGTTGGGACCAAGGAATGGCCGGTTGGCCAATGGTCACGCCCCACACTCCTTTCCTTTATATTATTTTTTTATGGATTTATGGAAGTACCATGAAACCGAGGAGTTTCCTCGAGACGAAGGAGATTTGATAAAATGAGAGAATTTTCATCATGGAAAATAATAAAAATGCATTAAAAATATAAAACTGGCGTGGAATTGACCACGACACGGTCGGTCGGTCGTGTGTCCGTGGTCCCAGCACCCTGGTCAATATTTTTAATTATTTATTATTTTCTTCCCTATTTTGCATAGGTTCATCGTTTCGTTGTATTTTGAAATACTCGTTCGTGCGGTGACTGTTATTGTATCGTCGTTGGATACACCTTCACCATTTGAATCGGTGCTTACTTAGAGGTAGCTCAGACACCCGGTTGTTGATTATTTATTACTAATTATGGAATTCAGTGGAGAATAATTCACAAAACTGAGTAATAAGATGTTTATTATTAATTCATAGGATCAGCTGAGGATTCGACTACGAATTCAGAATAATAAAGTGAGCATTACCATTCCATGGGATCATAGATTTGACCATAGATAAGATTTATCTATTACCATTTATGAGACCAGTTGTGGATTCGATCATGAAATCGGAGTAATGAGATAATACAGTTGTTTCATTGCTATTCTATGAGATCAAGCCGTGGATTCGATCATAGAATCAGAACAATTTTTTATTGCCATTCCATGGGATCAGGCCGTGGATTCGACCATGGAATAGGAGCAATAATAGATTATTCTGGGAATTCAGTAGTGAATGTCACGGCAGAATTAATCTTAATTAGGAATAATTAACTTTGTCGCTCTATACTAGCAGATCAAGCTATCTAGGAGCATTAATTATCCCGATATGAGCTTGTCGGTAAGTCATATTCTTTATATAGTCAGGGTAAACTCGTTGTTTGTTCCTGAAGACGTTATCACTCTATACTAGCAGAGCAAGCTGTCTAGGAGCCGTCCATCACGTGATGCTATATAAAAATAATCACTGAAATTATTCAGTATTCATGAGATATGCCGTTGTACAGTCGTGAGACTACATATCCACATGTACTCTTGAGAGAAGGTACTCTCCGTTGAGAATTCGATGAGAGACCCGTGTCTCGATTCTCACGTATGATTGCTGAATCAGAGCTTCGTATAATTATGAGTTTACGAATTTAGCCTTTGTCGAAAATCCACCATCTACATTAAGTCCCCTGCTTACTGAGGAAATCTGTGTTCCTCAGTCATCATTAAATGGTGAATTTCCGGTTATAAATAATAATTCCAGTAATTGAACTTAGTCGTAAGTTGAGATATTACCGGATTTAGAGAGCATGAGCAAACCACGACTTGATGAAGGCTTCAATGTCATGATTGGAGTGTCGTTTTATGAGCATAAATTGGTGTTGAACCGCTGGTTTGGACGACGAGTCCGTGGTCGGTTAGGATTCGCGGGTCGGGCCCAATAAGCAAATCCTTAGAAAATTAGGTTTTGGAAATAAAATTGATATAAAAGGGATTAATCCTTTTTTTTTCTCACAACCGACCAGTGCTTCATCACCTCTCCACCACCTTTATGCTAGCAGCATGAGGAAGAATAAAAAATTTCGTCGGCGGTCCACCGTCCGCCGTCGTCCGATCACCGACCGACCAGATTCCGGCCGGCGCCGATTAGGTAAGCGCCGAATTTTTTTATTTTTTTTCAGATGCTATGACCTTCATGAGTTGTTCATGTTTTGATCATGGTGAAGTTATATGCATGTGTATATATTAGTGTGATTTTTATGAAAAACCCCCGTTTTTTGAAAACGTATGTTCGTTCGATCGTTAGTTTTGAAAGCTAACTATAATCCCTGATTTAGGAGAGATTTTTTTTTTTTAATATGAACCTATGTCCAGTGATAAAAATTAGTGTATGAGCTTTCATGTATACCAATGTTTTATTATAAAAGAAGTGAATTTTCATGAAATCGGAATAATCCTTCGTTTTAAAGACAAATAACGATGACATGAAGGAAAATATGTATGATGAACTTGTGTCCAGTGATAAAATTTTTCTTATGAGCTTTCATGTAAATACAAAACTTTATCATATGTATGAGATGTGAGCTTTCACAATATTTTTTGAAATAAACCTTCGTTTTAAAGACAAATAATGACGATACGAAGGAAAAATAGTTTGATTTTTTTTATATATATATATGCAGCCGTGACATATATTGTGCAAAATATGATGATATATTTTATTTGCATGAGTTTGTTTTCGTTAGATAAAATCCTTGAGAATTTATGTATGCAATGTTGCATTAATTGTTGTTTTTTCGAAAAATCAGAAACGTGGGGTTTGAGGAACCTTCGAAGATAGACAATATATTTATGATGAAATATTTTATTGTTATGAACTTCATAGGTCAGTTGTGTGAATGTTCACATTATGAAAATTGTGTTCATTATTTTATGAAAAATCAGTTCCGAAATTAAATAAAGTTTCGTTCGTTTTTGCAGTTTTCGAAGAGACGAACGATTTTGAGGTGTTAACTCTAGCATTACTATCACTATTGTTAGTGGAAGTATAAAAGGTAAGAGTTAAGAGTTACCATTTTTGCTTGTATTTCCTTGATTTATATCTGGACGACATACTGAAGTAGAATGTAGTGTGAACCTTTTCAGCTACTCAGCAAAGATGACCAATTCCCAAGCTGACGACGCCTCGAGGGAAGAGATGTGCGTTGATGATGGTATCTACAGAGATGAGACATGCATGGATGAAACTTCTGTTGGGGGAGACGAAGACGAAATCCCTGGGATTAAGAATGTCCCGAACATAGATGATGCATTCTTTGAAAAAGATATTCCAGGAGCTGAGCAACATTTGAAATCCCCAGTGAATCGTCATTTGATAAATCCCAGAACTATTACTCAGAAGAAATTGGTGACTCCTAAGACAGTGATTCCATTTTGTCTTGAACGAGGGGTCTTCACCTCATCAATCATAGAGTTTAATCTTTCTCGACGACCTTTGGAGAAATTTTTCAGATGGGCGAGGCATATGTTGGGTTTTACTCATGTGAGGACTATGCTCGACCAGGCGCAGGTGACGAGAGCTATTCAAGCTTCTGGATAGTTGTTCATTTATCATGACACAAGTGGTATTGTGGCTCTGTTTGCTCGCTGGCGCATTCCCACTCACACTTTCATATGTAGATGGGGAGAGTTTACCATTACCTTGGAAGACGTGTCGGCTCTGATGCATCTCCCGATCACGGGCAATCTTCCTGGGGATATTTCAGACGAGGAGACCGTCGTTTCTCATCTCTTGACAGCTGCAATGGAGAAAGCGAATAAGGCTGGTAGTAAAGAATGCTATGCTTCCTAGTTGACACACTGGTGCCCAAATACGAGGTTTCTGATAAACCCATCGAAGGTATGTTACCCATTGCTGCTTTCTTATGTTTATGGTTGTCCAGAGACGTTTTTGAAGACAGTGGAAACTTTTTGAAGCCTTTTGTGATTCCCTTTGTTATTAAGATGGCTCAAGGCGATCAACTTCCGATAGGTAGTTTATTCTTAGGCTCCTTGTATTATAATCTGGACTCCTTGATTATAGACTCCAGTATGTCGAACGGCTCTATGAAGATTGAGTGTTATGCCAACACGATGTTTCTTCAAGCTTTGATGTGGGAGCATTTTAAGAATTATGCACCTACTCCACATAATGTTCTGCAAGGACAGAATACTGATGCGCGCCATACTTTCCCTGAGAAAGATAATGCTAGGGTCATGCGTTGGTCCACAAAGCAGCCTCGTTCTAAAATACGCTTTATTGATGTGTTAGATGAAGAATCTGAGGTCAATTTTCGCCCGTGGGTGTCAGTCCCTGATTATATTTCTCAGTCGATGACTTTCAATACTGGAGAAAGCACGAGTTTGACGTCTGGTGTGCATCTGAGTGATGGCGAAAGATATTTCATGTTGAGTTGCACCCCTGGTCATTTGCTATCAGCTACGTTTGGAGAACTTTCAGTGGAGGAGTATAACATTGATAGAGCAGCTCGACAAATGGGTATGGATCAGTGTGTTCCAACCATACGGAGAAGGAAGTCATCAGTTGAATAACTCAGGACTCATTTGGATCATACTCACGTGGATGAGAGTAGCTACCGGTTTCCTGGTTCCGATAGATTCGCCTATGTAACCCCAGGTTATGTAGAATTCTGGGATCAGCAACTTGGGCGTTTGCGTGGCTTTGTAATATTTCCCAGACCTCCATTCAAGGATCTTCCTTCGGCTGAGATGATTTCCAGTCGACCAAGATTGGAGTATCTTTCTGGTGATAAACGAAAGTCGTCTCCAAGATGCTCTCAGGTATGTTTTTTTTTATATAATCTTCCCGAAATTATAAGAACTGTATTCTGATTATATTACTGGATTTCACCACAGGACGGTCGTAATATACGACCTCGAATCGGTGTAGACTGAGGCGGTTATTCATGGCGGAGAAGGCAGGCATAAAGGTTATAAGTTGTTACCTAATACCGTAAAGTCCCCAGTTGGTGCTTTGGTGAGTTCCCAATATTTCTCGCCGTGACTTTCATTGCTATCAACATTAGAATCATGAAGCCAATGTTGTTAATTTAGTTGCAGAATTTTACTCCATCGAGTCTTGAAGGTCTTCAATTTTCTGCTACTGAACAAGCAATTGCTGATTTGAGTGACGAGGAAACTGTAAGTATTTCTTCACATGTTCAAATGTGGTGCTTCATGGATGAAAATGTTGATTGTAAAGGACGTGTACAGGAGGATGTCGTCATGGAGATGGAGAATTCTGGAACTAAATCATCCTCTGGGAAGGGGAATGGAGGTAATTCCCAAGATTCGGAACCGGATGGAAGTGATGTTCCTCTTGTCGTTGATGTGGACAATTCCAACCCCTTGGACACTTCGGTGACTCCTCAAGTAAGTATATATCTTGTATATTCTTCATAAAAGTATAAAAGTGTTGACTTTTGAATGAATGAATGAGAACCCATGTGAATATATGAAAACTTAGTCGAATTTCGTCGTCAGAAAATTCAGAACCCAGCTTTTTAGTAAAAACGTTGTAGAATCCTCTTCCGGAGTCGGATTTTGATGATCTGCATGTGCAAATTCAAGCCCGGAATATTTCCAAGCTTTATCAAAGAAGCTTTTTAAGTTTTGAGTACGTTCAGAGCCTGAAAAAGGCGAAATAGTAAACTTCCAGGAGACTTCCAGGACTTTTTCAGATTGCGCGTCATTTGATATTTTGGCCACATTTACTCTCTCGTTCATCGGATTGTCATGAAATTTTTTACATGTCATAGAGGACATCCATACAAAGAGAATGGCATACGACCCATCCTCAGATTCCTTGTAGATTGCTCCCAGTTCGTCTCTTAGTACATGGAAGAGTTCAGTTTCTTCAGACGGACTCATCGTAAAATGTGTTTTCATGACTTTCATGTTATTTGCCCGTGCCTTGAATGTAGTATTATGAACCTTGATGATGTTGACTTTCTGGTATACTGTGTTTAATAGTCTCCTTTGGCTTCGTGATTCTAACCTCATGTAATCTTCGTATTAGGTGCTAAATACCGAAGTTGAGGATACTAGAGCCCATGATGACCACTCTAACCCTTCCGAAGTTATTGATGAAGATACAACCATCCCTGCACTTTGTGGCCATGAGATGGTCGCTGCTGATGTTATGGAAGACCAGATGGTTGTTGCCTCAGTGATAGAAGAAACCGAGATAGCAGCGGAGAATATCAAAAGAACCGTTGCTTTGGTCGTGGAAGCCGCTCCAGTGACTGAGAACCGTATAATAGTGTATGAATATCCAACTGCAGGGGTTGCTTTCGATCCTCCCTTTAACACTTCACTCCCGTATCATGAACTAGTCGGTGGATTCAGCGTTCCCATTGGATATGCACGCTTGTATGAGACGATATGGAAGAAGTTCGGCCACATGATCGTTGACAGGAACCCTGGGCGTGCTTATGCTTTAACCATGAAAGTAGGCGTTATCTTGCGTGTCGTGAGTGATATACATACGCGACCCAGGAATACCGTGACTCCAGATATACTCTTTGATTGGGAGTTTAACTTGGAGAATTCAGAAATACTTGGCCTCAACGTGAAATGGCTTCGTAAGAAAATAAACGTTATCAAGGATTCATGTGAGAAGAACATACCCTTTCCAAACGATGCTGCAAAGGAGAAGGAGGACAAGATTTCCAAGATGATCGAGGAGTTGAACAAGGAGAGGGCGTCTTTGCAAATCTTGAAGGATGTTGATGAGCGAAAGACTTTTCTTTCTGATCTCTTGAACTTCTGAACTTCTGAGAGATGTGAGGTTTATACTTGGGTTTTTGATATTTAGATGGTTTTGGATTGACTGATGGTTGAGGATTTTCTTGTAGATTTGATAGAGATTTTCTTTTACGAAATATGAACTGAATTTTGATAAATTGCTGAATTCAAATACTAATTGCAAGTATTGCAAATGTTTTGAAGGAATTGAAATACAAATGAAAGAAAATCCTAAATGTTAAATCCCAACACCATGAGTGCTTCAAACGCCCAATACCTTAAATGTCAAATAATTTCAGATAAACGCCTTGAGCCAATTTTCGTGAATTACTGGTAGGGTTCTGCCATCTGTGTTGGTCAATTTATAGTATCCTCCGGCCACGGACTCAGCGACCATGAATGGTCCTTCCCAATTGGAGTTCCTTGTAGAATGAAGACCGCGCTGAACTGTTTTGAGAACCAGGTCCCCTTCATGAAACTTGTTAGGTTTGGTCGATCGTGCCTTGAATATCTTCCGCTGATTCGGAATTCCCTGTTTGATGGAATTCCTCAATTGTGGCTCATATGGATACTCGCACAGAAGAGAGTATCCAGCATAGTGTTCATCATGCTTAGTGATGAGTGCTAAAAAGTGCATATTTCTATATATTTTTCTTGGCATTTAACTCATCTTTTGTGCATTAATTCTACATTTTATCCCATATTCTGTATTTTCATTGTTTTCAAGAATAAATATTTTTCTTACTTAATTTTGCATTTTTAGGTAATAAATAAAGTTTGGATGAATAGCAGAGCGGAAAAGAGAAGAAAAGTAGTGAAAAGCCGGGAGGAATTACACAAGGAAGCCGCGAAGAATGTTGTGCACAAGACCAAAAGGCTAGAAGTGGGCTTGAAGAAGAAGAATTGTTCTTAAAGAAGATATGGGCTTGGCATACCCAAGGCCCAAAACCCTTACCCAAACCCATTTTCTATATCCATACCCGCCTCCATTCTCAGCCGTTAGATCGGATCCATCTCATCATCCAATGGTCGCTTCTTCATCGTTCATCAAAATCTGAAGTCCCTGCAAAACACCATAGTACCTAAATTCCAAGCCTTCAGATTAGATCACATTTAGATCCTACGGTCGCTTCTTTGCCTGCGCATCAAACCTCGATATTTCCGCTTAACACTACAACACCTAACTCCATCTGGTGTCGTCAATTTTGTTGTATCTCATAATCCAACGGTCGCCACATACCTCTCCATCGTATCCGTTCGATTCAATCTATATGGGATCATCCAACGCTCTTTACTCGATGTTCATCAAAGTTCTCTATCCCTGCTTCACACCCTAGTCACCGAACCCTATTACCCAACCAAACGGACCCTTCTTCTCCATCGGGTTCTTCCTCTCTTCTTCCCAAACAACATAGAGCTGCTCTGCAACTCCATCACCTCCACCATCTCTTCCATCTCCACCTCGAACACCACCACTACCACCTTCCCCCGACAAACTCAGGATTCAATCACCACCCTTGTCTCTTCCTTTCTCGTCTGTAGCATCGAGTCCTGATGCTGCAAACTCGACAGTGAGAGAAGCTAGGGTTCACAGACGTCTAGGGCTAGGCCAACAGCGCAACAAGAGCTAGAGGAGGAGCAGTAGAACATCAACAGGGCATGGGTCGAAGCCAATTTACACATGGGTATGTCGAATTTGATTTTCCCCAAAAGTTAGGGTTTGCAAATTTAGGGTTTTGGTGAAATTTTGTGTTTTGTTGTAAACTATAAATATGAACTGATGTAGGATGTTAAAACTTGTTCTTGGTTAGCCGAGATACCCCCAAATTTGGGTTAATCACTGTTTAATTTTAGTTTTAATTTTCACTGTTAATTTTTAGGGTTCTTCAATTTCTGTTCATGTTCTGTTTATGTTAAATTTTTGAATTCATGTTTCAATTATCTTGTATGATGTATGTTAGTGTTAGCATGTTAGTCATGAGCTAAGTCTCACTAGCTGAGGCTCAGATGAAACCTTTGTGCACTAATGAATGATGAATTGCTAGGTTAGAGCCTTAGTGCAGTGTTTTGCTTGTGCAATGGGAAGAAATTAGTGCTCTGGTATGCCTGTGATTGACTGTGCTGTCAAAAGACAGTCAATACTAGGGGCATATCAGTGAGCAAGCTGATTTTCCTCCCATTCTAGATGTATGCATAGGATGATCAATTCAACCTAGGATCACATTGCTTGGCTAGGACACAAAGGGTGGATTCAAAGCCTTAGCTTAGCCCACAATCTGTTTTTACAGTCACTTGCAACTTAACTGTTTTGTTACTTCTTCTCCTCCCTGCCCTTGGCTTAGGCCTTGGTTTACTTCCATTGTTCTTGTTTAGTTTCATTGCACTGTCACTTTTCCTCATTCCTTCACTGCCACTGTTTTACTTTCACTTGTCCTTCATTTTGTTTGCTATTTTCTCCTGCTACTTCAACTTCTCCCTTGCTGCTGCCTCCTGCATCTGAGTTTCTGCAGCTGTTGCTACCACTCCACTTCTCTTGCCATGTGCTACAGCCACTGCTGCTGCTGCAACTGAGCTTGGCTCACAGCACAAGCCCAGTCCAGTCATTACAAAAGCCCACTGTTCTTCTGTTCAAGCCTAAGGCCCAGCCAACTAAACCCAGTTCACTCTTAAGGTTCAAAAGCCAAAGGCCCAGTTCATTCCCAAAGAACTCAAAGGCCCAAAGCAATTCATCAAAGCCAACTGAATCCAAGACCATTCCAAAACCAAAGCCAAGCCCACTGTGCCTAGAAGTTACCAAAGCCCAATAGCAAATTAAAGCCCAAAATAGCTAAACACTACAAAACACACCCGGTCTCTGTGGATCGAACCGTACTTGCACGAGCTACAACTGACGACCGTGCACTTGCGGTATTACTGTAGGCCCGTTTTCATTTCACTTCAATTTTATACGCTTTCCCGGGTCCACCACTTAGCCAAGTCTTCAACAATAAACCTCTCGATGGAGTGACTGATTTGAAGAAGTTCTGAACCCAACCATTGAGTTTAATATTGCTGAGTTGAAGTTACCCACTCGTATCTTTTGATGACTGCTAAATTATTCATGGGGAGAAGTCCCTGGACCATAGTAGCGTATTTGAACATTGGTAATATTGGAGCAAGAGGAGGAATAAGACTTTCCTGAGATCGAAACTTTCTGACAAAGGTGTGTGGATTATCTCCAAGTTCCTGCGTAAGTCTCATCAGAGTTTTTACTTTTTCCAGATGCTCAAACGGTGGTGCGTCCTCTGCTTCGTCTTCCGACTCGGAATCCTTGTCGATGACAGGATGTGTTGAAGGCATCATTGTCCTTCCAGCATGAATCCAAGTTCTCCCAAGGACCATGTCGTATCCAGGGTCTTCCCGAATTATGAAAAACTTGGCCTCAGTGCAGATCAATCTTTCCGTAATTTTGAGAGTGATGAAGCCGTATGCGTATCTGGAGATTCCTTCGTGGTCCGTGATTGCTATGGGAGCGTGGGTGGCTTCCCGTCGAGTAATCCCAGCATCTCTGAGAGTTTTTAA
The DNA here is from genome assembly GCF_003573695.1 of Papaver somniferum. Taxonomy (NCBI): domain Eukaryota; kingdom Viridiplantae; phylum Streptophyta; class Magnoliopsida; order Ranunculales; family Papaveraceae; genus Papaver; species Papaver somniferum. The sequence goes on along the minus strand of NC_039362.1, from coordinate 131,365,756 downwards.
ATGGATGATGTTGACAGCGGTACCAACATCGATGAACGCCCTCTTGAACTCATTTTCGTTAATGTGCACTATGGTGAGCAGTCCCTAGTCATACATTTCTGTGTCGGTGGTTGAAGGTCCGGTGGTGGTCTCTTGGATCAGCGGACGTCTTCCGGACACGATTTGGTTCAGTGCAGCAAACATATATTTACTTTGAGCTTTCGAAAGATACAACAGCTCACAGACATGTTCGATCAGAGATTGGACCATTTCCTTGACAGGAGGTTCAGAGATGGTAAAAGTTCTGACTTGGAGGGGTTTTTTGTGCACCCCCTCAGTCCCCAGGTTGAGCTCTCCTGATTCGACATTTTCTTTGAATATGCGCTTCAAAATTTTGCAATCACTTGTGGATGGCTGACGTATCTATGGAAGCGACAATACCGAGGATTTTCCATGGTCTCTTCAGTTGGTTTATTCTTGACATAAGGCAATTTGATTGCGCCATCTTGAATCCAGGCATCGAGTAGTTCATTAACTTCTTCCATTGAACTTGGAAAATCAGGTGCTTCTGGATCTTCCGTATGCTGAGGAGGGATTTTCTAATTCTCCTTCTTGTGTGTCTTTGAAGGGGTGGAGGAAGTCTGCTTGTGTTGTGGTTCTGCTTTTCGCTTACTCCCTTCCGCGACAACATTTGTTGAAGATTGCAGGTTATACTACTTGTTGATCAAACGCCTGCTTCCTCGAGTGTCTTTTGAATCTTCAGTCTATGTAGACTTTGCTCTTTCCAAAAGAGCGGGTGCAGTGGTTGCCGGCCTCTTCGCAACTTCGTGAAGCTCTGAGATAGTCTGGAATCGAAGGTTTTCTAGCAAGCCCCTGTAGACCGGGAGCATGCCATTGATGCACAAGTCCACCAGTTGTTGCTCCGTGACGTTTGGGTCATGACAATCCATGGCTTGGACTCTGAATCTTTTCACATAATCATTGGGATTTTCACTGACCCTCTGAAACATCCTTCCAAGGTCGGAGAGGGTGACTTGTTCTGACAGAAGAAGTATTTCTTGTAGAATGCGTTAACCATTTATCCCTAATTATTGATAGTCCCTGGTGCGATGTTGTTATACCAGGTGTATGCTCTGCCTTTTAGAGATTTTGAGAATTCCTTGAGACGGACGACATGATTGTGTTCATGTTCTCCCAGGGATTCGAGAAAACGAGAGACATGTTCCCTAGCATTGCCAGTTCCATCATATAAGGTGAAGGTTGGAGAAACGTAACCTTTGGGGAGTGGAGTCCTCTGCATAGCGGCAGGATAAGGAGGTTGATGACGATGCACATGCGATGTTTTGTCTATTCCACGGTTCTCCAAAAGGTGCTCCAGATCCTCGCGAGTGATGAAATTCGATGATCCCTTCGCTGATGAGTTGTCTGCAGCAGTTTTGTGGACTTCGTCATCTTCTAATGTATGGATTAGAATTACTTCAGGACCGTCGTCTAAGGATTTCTCCTTCTCCTCTCCCTTCTCTTGAGTCTTCTCTGACATATTGTCAGTAAGAGTTTTGAGATAATTACACAACTCCTTCTGTGTAGCAGCCATGTCAGTCTAGTTCTTTGCAAGAGTCTCTTGCGCTTTGATAAGATCAGCAATGGTAGGCGGTGGATTTCCTATGACTTCTTCAGGGTGTCGTCCGGACAGTAGATGACCTTCGGCGTGAGGAGGAGTAGTGTCACCACCATCAGTGTTGGAGGTCGAAACTATCTCCGGGATATTCTGATTGTTGTTGTTGCTAGTGCTAGCACGGTTTGTGTTAGGATTCATAACTGAACCTGACCTGAGATCAACCATCTTGTGAAATTGTTAGATTGCAACCGAAAGATTAATCTCCCACTGTGGTCACCAATCTGTAGATGGGGGAAAACTATTTGTTGGTTTTTAAGGAATTGAGAAGACGACCATACGGAGGAGATTCCTCGAACCGAGCGAAATGTTAAACCTCACACAGATGGACCGCTGCAAAGGGGGTGCTTTAGATTCGAGAGATCAATCTGTAGTACTCCGGCCTAAATCAAGAAAATGACTGTTTCAGAGTAAATTTGGTCACAAGAGAGGATGAGTTGATTTGTAGGAGGGAAGCTGGGAAACGTGTGGAATCAATGGTAATGAAAGATTGTGGGTGTGTGAATTCTGAATATGATAAGCTCTGAATTATTGAAATTGCTCGATTGAGAGTAGTTGCTCAATTGATGAGTTGATGATCTCGTGTTGTCCATGAGACGTGAGATTGATGGTACTGTTCATACTGATGATTCAATCATGATTCAGAGACTTATTTATATTGCTGGAATTTTTTAACACCATGATTCCATGAAGTGTGACAGTGGATGGAATCAAGGAGTGGGGAAGTGGAGATCGTGTTTGAAACCAGTTGCTCAACGTGTGGATACTTGGTCGATTTTCCACCCACTACCTCGTGAATTCCTTCAACTGATTTCACGACTTGCTCACATTCCATCGTGTGTTTGAACACACGTGCCGTAGACCGCCAGACCAAAACCCTAAGTGATATCCCCCCAAGTGACACGATTGACGTCTCGTGGTTTGTTAGTCAATTGATGACTTCGTGGTTTGATGGGACGATGAGTCCATGTAGTTGTCGATTTGAACATGATCATCTGAAGCTCATGAATTGAACATGTCATGAGATAGAGGTATAGTTCTTACGATGAAGTGAGCAAGTATTTCTCATTCGATGGATCGTTGAATATTGATTGTTGAACCAATATTCCTTGGTTTGATAAAATATTTATCATCTGAGCAAGTGTCGCTCATGTAATGAATTGTTGAATATTTGATCGTCTGAGCATGTGTTGCTCATCTGATGGATTATTGGCAGGGTACCAAAAATATTATTTAGAATACTGGTCGTTGAATCGAGCATAATTAATAAAATTAATGACCATGAGGTCGTCGTAAAATTATTAAGGTTGGACTCTGGAATGATGATCCTTGGATTCAGAAACCCTAATTTGATCAATTGATGATCAATTCATGGTTCGTCAGAAGTTTAACCATGGGACGAAGGAGGGAGCGACTACATGGGACCGTGGATCAACCATGTAGTGTCCATATGCTCATGTGAGCAAATACAAAGAACTCCTGAAGAGTTGACGATTTATTGGTGGAAGAATGATTAAATGCTGGCTTAATCATTTATTCAAAAATGCTCGTCTGAGCCTTAGATGAGAAAACCTAATTAATTATGACGAGGCGAGGGACCGACCATGGAGTCATGAAACCAGACCTTGGTTGTCCCGTGACTGCCTGACGATCACTTAATGAAAATCCAAAGTGTTTGGGAGAGTTTTGGACCTAATACGAGCAATTTTGCAAATTAGGTGAAAACTGTGAAAATTGATGGGACCGGCTTCCTTGAGCCAAAGAGACAATCTTGGTCAGTCAAGATAGCGTGCTCGTGTCCCCAAGGAGTCCGTGTCTCATTCCTGAGAATTTTGATATTTTCTGGCGTGCAATTGAGCATCCATTCGAGAAAATATGTCAAAATTAGGAATTCGACGAAACTGAGGAAAACACCATGAGATGATGAAAAATAATTATAAAATAAGGAATGAGGAGGCGTGGGACTGCCGTGGTCAAGGCATGTTCGGCCGGTCGTGACCACGGTCCCGTGGTGCCTTTTCCTTAATTTTATGAGATTCTGATGATTTTATGAAAAATTCATGAATTTTGAGAAATTTGATGAATTTAGGGAGTTTCCATGAATTGAAGGAGTTTTCATGAGTTCAGGGAAGCAAAAAAATATTAAAATAATAAAACAAGGGCGTGTGGGACCGTGGAAGGCATGACCGGCCGGCTTGGGCCCGGTCCCACGAGTTTCCCTAATCTTTAATATTTTTAGGTATTTTGATGATCTGAGGGAATTTTTCCTAATTTGAGAGAAATACCATGAAATCAAGGAATTTGATGAATTCAAGGAAAACTAATAATAAAATAATAAAACAAAGGGGTGTGTGGGACCGGCTAGGGCATGGCCGGCTGGCCAAGGCCCGGTCCCACAAGTTTTCATAATTTATTTTATTTTATTATTATTATTTGATGATTTGTGCAAAATACCATGAAATCAAGGAGTGTTTTCATGAAATTAGAGAAATAATAATAAAAATAATAAAATAATAAGGAACCGTGGGGTGTGGGGCCGGTTGGGACCAAGGAATGGCCGGTTGGCCAATGGTCACGCCCCACACTCCTTTCCTTTATATTATTTTTTTATGGATTTATGGAAGTACCATGAAACCGAGGAGTTTCCTCGAGACGAAGGAGATTTGATAAAATGAGAGAATTTTCATCATGGAAAATAATAAAAATGCATTAAAAATATAAAACTGGCGTGGGATTGACCACGACACGGTCGGTCGGTCGTGTGTCCGTGGTCCCAGCACCCTGGTCAATATTTTTAATTATTTATTATTTTCTTCCCTATTTTGCATAGGTTCATCGTTTCGTTGTATTTTGAAATACTCGTTCGTGCGGTGACTGTTATTGTATCGTCGTTGGATACACCTTCACCATTTGAATCGGTGCTTACTTAGAGGTAGCTCAGACACCCGGTTGTTGATTATTTATTACTAATTATGGAATTCAGTGGAGAATAATTCACAAAACTGAGTAATAAGATGTTTATTATTAATTCATAGGATCAGCTGAGGATTCGACTACGAATTCAGAATAATAAAGTGAGCATTACCATTCCATGGGATCATAGATTTGACCATAGATAAGATTTATCTATTACCATTTATGAGACCAGTTGTGGATTCGATCATGAAATCGGAGTAATGAGATAATACAGTTGTTTCATTGCTATTCTATGAGATCAAGCCGTGGATTCGATCATAGAATCAGAACAATTTTTTATTGCCATTCCATGGGATCAGGCCGTGGATTCGACCATGGAATAGGAGCAATAATAGATTATTCTGGGAATTCAGTAGTGAATGTCACGGCAGAATTAATCTTAATTAGGAATAATTAACTTTGTCGCTCTATACTAGCAGAGCAAGCTATCTAGGAGCATTAATTATCCCAATATGAGCTTGTCGGTAAGTCATATTCTTTATATAGTCAGGGTAAACTCGTTGTTTGTTCCTGAAGACGTTATCACTCTATACTAGCAGAGCAAGCTGTCTAGGAGCCGTCCATCACGTGATGCTATATAAAAATAATCACTGAAATTATTCAGTATTCATGAGATATGCCGTTGTACAGTCGTGAGACTACATATCCACATGTACTCTTGAGAGAAGGTACTCTCCGTTGAGAATTCGATGAGAGACCCGTGTCTCGATTCTCACGTATGATTGCTGAATCAGAGCTTCGTATAATTATGAGTTTACGAATTTAGCCTTTGTCGAAAATCCACCATCTACATTAAGTCCCCTGCTTACTGAGGAAATCTGTGTTCCTCAGTCATCATTAAATGGTGAATTTCCGGTTATAAATAATAATTCCAGTAATTGAACTTAGTCGTAAGTTGAGATATTACCGGATTTAGAGAGCATGAGCAAACCACGACTTGATGAAGGCTTCAATGTCATGATTGGAGTGTCGTTTTATGAGCATAAATTGGTGTTGAACCGCTGGTTTGGACGACGAGTCCGTGGTCGGTTAGGATTCGCGGGTCGGGCCCAATAAGCAAATCCTTAGAAAATTAGGTTTTGGAAATAAAATTGATATAAAAGGGATTAATCCTTTTTTTTTCTCACAACCGACCAGTGCTTCATCACCTCTCCACCACCTTTATGCTAGCAGCATGAGGAAGAATAAAAAATTTCGTCGGCGGTCCACCGTCCGCCGTCGTCCGATCACCGACCGACCAGATTCCGGCCGGCGCCGATTAGGTAAGCGCCGAATTTTTTTATTTTTTTTCAGATGCTATGACCTTCATGAGTTGTTCATGTTTTGATCATGGTGAAGTTATATGCATGTGTATATATTAGTGTGATTTTTATGAAAAACCCCCGTTTTTTGAAAACGTATGTTCGTTCGATCGTTAGTTTTGAAAGCTAACTATAATCCCTGATTTAGGAGTTTCCATGAATTGAAGGAGTTTTCATGAGTTCAGGGAAGCAAAAAAATATTAAAATAATAAAACAAGGGCGTGTGGGACCGTGGAAGGCATGGCCGGCCGGCTTGGGCCCGGTCCCACGAGTTTCCCTAATTTTTTAATATTTTTAGGTATTTTGATGATTTGAGGGAATTTTTCCTAATTTGAGAGAAATACCATGAAATCAAGGAATTTGATGAATTCAAGGAAAACTAATAATAAAACAAAGGGGCGTGTGGGACCGGCTAGGGCATGGCCGGCCGGCCAAGGCCCGGTCCCACAAGTTTTCATAATTTATTTTATTTTATTATTATTATTTGATGATTTGTGCAAAATACCATGAAATCAAGGAGTTTTTTCATGAAATTAGAAAAATAATAATAAAAATAATAAAATAATAAGGAACCGTGGGGTGTGGGGCCGGTTGGGACCAAGGCATGGCCGGTTGGCCAATGGTCACGCCCTACACTCCTTTCCTTTATATTATTTTTTATGGATTTATGGAAGTACCATGAATCCGAGGAGTTTCCTCGAGACGAAGGAGATTTGATAAAATGAGAGAATTTTCATCAAATCATGGAAAATAATAAAAATGCATTAAAAATATAAAACTGGCGTGGGATTGACCATGACACGGTCGGTCGGTCGTGTGTCCGTGCTCCCAGCACCCTGGTCAATATTTTTAATTATTTATTATTTACTTCCCTATTTTGCATAGGTTCATCTTTTCGTTGTATTTTGAAATACTCGTTCGTGCGGTGACTGTTAGTGTATCGTCGTTGGATACACCTTCACCATTTGAATAGGGGCTTAATTAGAGGTAGCCCAGACGCCCGGTTGTTGATTATTTATTACTAATTATGGAATTCAATGGAGAATAATTCACAAAACTGAGTAATAAGATGTTTATTATTAATTCATAGGATCAGCTGAGGATTCGACTACGAATTCAGAATAATAAAGTGAGCATTACCATTCCATGGGATCGTAGATTCGACCATAGAATCAGAGTAATTAAGATTTATCTATTATCATTTATGAGACCAGTTGTGGATTCGATCATGAAATCGGAGTAATGAGATAATACAGTTGTTTCATTGCTATTCTATGAGATCAAGCCGTGGATTCGGTCATAGAATCAGAACAATTGTTTATTTCAAATCCCCTAGGATCAAGCCGTGGATTCGACCATGGAATAGGAGCAATTGTTATTGCCATTCCATGGGATCATGTCGTCGACTCGACCATGGAATGGGAGCAATAATAGATTATTCTGTGAATTCAGTAGTGAATGTCACGGCAGAATTAATCTTAATTAGGAATAATTAACTTTGTGGCTCTATACTAGCAGAGCAAGTTGTCTAGGAGCATTATTATCCCGATATGAGCTTGTCGGTAAGTCATATTCTTTATATATTCAGGGTAAACTCGTTGTTTGTTCCTGAAGACGTTATCACTCTATACTAGTAGAGCAAGCTGTCTAGGAGCCGTCCATCACGTGATGCTATATAAAAATAATCACTGAATGTATTCAGTATTCATGAGATATGTCGTTGTCCAGTCGTGAGACTACATATCCACATGTACTCTTGAGAGAAGGTACTCTCCGATGAGAATTCGATGAGAGACCCGTGTCTCGATTCTCACGTCTGATTGTTGAATCAGAGCTTCGTATAATTATGAGTTTACGAATTCAGCATTTATCGAAAATCCACCATCTACAATGGTACACATACCAAGTATGCATACCATCATTTAAAATCAAAATCCAGGGGTTTAAGTTCGCATATCCAGTTTTCAAACTGCTCCAAGTCATGAAAATTCGTTTGCAAACCCGTATGCATACTTCCATGTAGACGTCGATATTCGGTAAACTTGTTTTGGCCCTAATTTCTTCGTCCGAACTCGGAATGACCTCATTATTTTGACATTCTCTTCCTATTTGATCTCTATTCAAAATTGAGATGATAATTTCTGAATTTGGATGAGTTAAGATTGGTATTTGTCCTGTCTCTTGTTTTTGAGTGTTTTGCTCTGTTTCGTTGCACTTGTTCCACTTCTCTTGGACTTGGGCACTTGTATTCTTGGAGTAATACTCTTCTAAGCTCATTATAGCTTTCACAAGAATGTTTTTGGTGAATCACAAAGACGGAAGTTCAAGAACGGGCAGTAGTATGCATTACTATGGGATTCTTGAATGTTCACAATCATCCTATGTGAACTGTAGTGCATGGTCGTTAATGACTTTGTATGTTCTTATTTGTTAAGAAAATCTTTTTATACGCCTTTGGTAGCTATTCTTGGTGTAAATACGAGCGAAAAAGATTGATTATACCCTCTAAGGACAAATCATCTTATATGTGCATTACGAGTTTGTCTTGATGCCTAGGAAACTTCTTATGAGAATTTATTCTTGTTTTTGAGAAGGATTACTAGAGTTTGGAATAGAAATTATTGTGATTACACATAGCTATGTCCAACGTTTTCATCTTCATGTTTTTAGATTTATGTTTAAGTTCTAAATTGTTTGGAAGATGATTTTTGCAGTATTAATCTTTATTTGAAGTACAAAGCACAGTTTGGATAAGTTAGCCTGTGTTAGTGGTGGTCCAGATTTGTCCTCAAAAAGATAAATCTATGGTTGTAGTTCTCTAGACCGCACCCTCATCTCGCACGTGTAAGTGGTGGCCAAGATTTCATCTCCCAATTAATAAATCTATGGATGTAATTTCTCCCATAAAACTAACATTTAATGACCCATTAATGGAAATCTAATATAATAAATATAGTAAATGATTAATATCATAAATGCCTAACTAATTATTTTTCCACACTAATTTATAATATTAAATGATTTATTAATTGCTCATAATAATGTTTGTTCACTATTGCTCATAATAAATAATTTATTAATTGTTTTCATTATAAAATTTCTCTTAATTAAATTAATAAATTTGTATTTGTATTAATAACTAATTTTGATAAAAACAGAAACAATATCGATAGATATTAGTTGCGATAGTAGGTTGTGGAAGTGGTGGCGGAGGTCGAATGAATCACTAATCTAAATAACCAGTAATCACAGTTTGGTTTGGGTTAATCCCTATAAAGCACAGTTTGGATAACTTTGCCTATGTAAGTGGCGGTTCATATTTGTCTTCACAAGAGATAAATCTAGGGATGTAATCGTTTTTCATAAGTGATGGTTGTGATTGAGATTAGAAATGCATCTAATGGACAAAAGTTATCGTGTCATTAAGGTTCCATAATTCTTCATAATAAATAGTCTATTAATTAGTCATGATAATATTTTGTTAAACGTCAAATTAAAAATGATAATATATAAATTATTCTACTAATGATGATAATAAATATATTTTTATTAGCCAATACTTAGAATTAGTTTGGTATTTCTTGGAGATTTACAAAAGTGCTTTTCCGATGTACATTATTGTGCGGAGCTATGTAAAAAAAACAATTTGTTGCCGATGTACGTTACTGTGCCGAGCTTTGCAAAAAAAAAAAGTAATTGAATGGTTGAAAATTACAAACTAAAGCTAAAACTATTTTAAAAAGCAGACATATCTCTGAAAATATCATGTTCAACTATAGTTAGTGAGAAAATGAGAAAAGCAGACATATCTCTGAAAATTTTTTATTCTATTTTATTGTGCATAAAATAAGTAAATTTTCTACTATTATAGTAGATACACATGTAATATTAAATTCACTAATTAGTATTATTACTAAAAACTATTATTTTTCTTAACTAATTTTAAAAATCAATAATTTCTTAATATTTATTGTTGAAAATAAAAGTATATTTCAGTGATACGATATAACATAAAATGTAGTTTGAAAATAAAGATAATTATCTTTAAAGAATAAAATATAACGAATAAAAATTGGTGATCATATATAGATTCAGGGATAATTGTTGTCAATTATAAAAAATATTGGATAGAATTGGAAAATAAAATATGAATTAGGGTGAACTATAGCATTTTCTTTTGAAGCTTTTAAAAGCTCATTCTCCTCCACTTTTAAAATTGATAGATTATGGAAGTGTACACTTTATGAAATCTTTACCAAACACTAAGATGAAAAAATATTGTTATAAACATGTTTTCAAAGTACTTTTTTTTAATGAATAAAAGCAGCACCAATTAGTTAAATTGGCTAACAATTTTATAAATGGACCATAGTGACGGTGGCAAATATTGGTGCCCAGTAAGTAATTTCGCATCGCCTCACGTATTTCTTGATAAATGGTTTAACGTTATTTTTATTCAATGATGATGGATAGCATAGTTTATTGTTAGTAGAGCTTATTTTTATTAGGTTAATTACTTATTGATTTGACTTACTAACTAATCATGGTTTTATTATTTTTATGCAACGAATAACCTCACATTTGGAAGCATAATGTCGTAGAATGTAATGGCCTGACCCTCTACCGATAATTTCCTCACTGAGCCACTGTGGCCATCTGACAGTATTGGGTTTTCAATGGTCACCTGCGGTAATCTAGCAGCAGCTTCTTAGGAGGTCACACATCCCAAGATTACTCAATACCGAGCATACTTAACTATAGAAATTTTTCGCCAACTACGAAGCCAATTATGTTGAAAAGGCTTCGGTGTTAGGAAATGACAAACCATTACCTATATTATATTCCAACTTAATTTGGATCCGTCCTCGGGTACGGAATATGTTCAATCCTAGACTCTGGCATTTTTTCTCACTCATGAGGCCCTTTCCCGACACAATCCGTCAAGCATACTCTTTCTCCCTCGACATGTAACCCGTTGTCGACTCTAATACCATTTGTAAGGACTTGATCCTCCGCCAATAATGTCCCCACTTAGTCACTGTGGTTATCCGACAGTGTGGGATTTTCAACTAAAACTGATGTGGTCATCCAACAACAACTTTATGGGAGGTAGACCATCCCTAGATAACTCTCGCCCGAGAACGCATAAATTCAGTGATTTTTACCAACTCTGGATCCAACTATGTTGAAAAGGCCACAATGTTACGAAAGGACAAGCCATTACCTATATTCCATTCGGTGAACTCTTCCTGTCGAATTGAATTACGTACATAATATATATGGGAATTTTGAAAAACTAGAACTACATCGTACGTGAGTAAAATGGTTACCATCGGAAATGACTTGACATTTTAAAATATACTCTCTCCTTCCCACTATTAAGTGACCTACTTTATAACTAAATTTAGTTATAAAGTAGGTCACTTAATAGTGGGACGGAGGTAGTAATATCTTAAGTGAATGAATTAGCTTTTAATTATGTCATTGAAATAGTAAGAACATACAATAAGCTTGGGCATCTCCATACATAGCACCGAAGATTTTTAGTTAAAAACCCCACACCTCTTATCCCAAGGTGGTCAAGTGGGGTTTGGTGTTATGTGGTCGGGGCCTGAGTAGTGCCTGATGGTCCATAAAGATCCTAACAATTGGTATTAGAGCCCGTGGTTGGGGCTACTGTCCGATCGTAGAAGTGGTTGGGGATGTCACCCTGTTTAGGGCGCAAGTGGAATCAGACTCAAGGTGAAGAAGGCAAGGCCCAAAGTTGAACTGGTGCTCAAGGTGGAGTTAGCGTCTCACCCATTAATTCAGGTGGAGCAGGGTTCTATATCGGCAAGGCAATGCTCAAGGTTGAACTGGCGCTTAAGGTGGAGTTAGTATCTCACACATTAACTCTCAAGTAGCAGGGTTCTATGTGGGCAAGGAATGCTCAAGATGGAGTTGGTGCTTTCCTTCTCATTAACTCAAGGTGGAGTAGGATTGTAAGGCGCATAGTGACAATAATCATGATCGATGGTAGCATATACAGATGGTAATCATATGGTGAAGTTTGATTGGACTGGTGAAGTGTTTTAATATCGCCAAGGTGAAGATTGTTGGAGTATGTGGCGCGATAAACCACTAAAGTATAGCTAGGGATAGTCCCACATGGAAGAAAAAGGAGTACATGTGGAGCTTAATAAGCTTGGGCATCTCCTTACGTAGCACTGAGGCCTTTTAGATTAAAATCGCACACCTCTTATCCCAAGGTGGCCAAGTAGGGACATCATCGGTGCTATGTTGTCGGGCCCATAGTAAGTTCCTATTGTCCATGAAGATCCTAACATTCTTCACTAAAATAAGGAAGATGCAGAAAGGTAATACCATTTCAAAAGATCGATAATATATTCTTTTAAACTAAAAAACATATCAAATAATAGAAAACATTTGGGACAAAATATGTAAAAATTAATTTCGCTATAATTTCATTGTTGGCTTAAGGATACAACTCGAAAAAGGAGAGACATAGTATGTGAGGATGTCAAGGCGGAAAATGCTAGAAAGGATTTGTGAAGTGAAGAATAAAAATATCTACCGGGTTTCCCTTTACTTTTGCAACGATAAGAAGGGTAAACTTGATATTAATACATATTATATTTAATATTCATATATCGGAAAATGCATAACTAAATAAAATTATGCCTGTGCCATTACGGCACGGGTTAAGACCTAGTGGTTTTATATATTGCAACTGTTTATGGGATATGTGTGTTTGCGTCCGTGAACTTGAATGTCCCGTACCTTGTCAAAAGTAAAGTCGTTCATGAATTGATATCCATGTATTAATGAAAGAATGAATGGACTTTTGACAAATACAAAAGTTAAGCCTATATTGTCAATTATTGATGGAAGATAGGTTAAAATCTTTTGTTTGCAAGGATTATGTCTATTAAATGTAGTTATGCAAATAGTGATGGAAAATAGAATGAATCCTTGTATATTCCGCAGTAATTGATCTTCCCTGATCCATATTTTATGTATTACTACGTGGCTCTGTAATGTGTCTTATGTTGAGCACGAAACAACCAAGTTGATTATTTTTATGATTAGCCTTGTTGTTCTTCCGTAAGGTACTTTATGTTGAGCATTTTAAACTAAATTAATCATCTTGTTTGATTATTTAGTTATGACTCCATAAGTCTTCTTATGTTTGAGCGTTCATGACTGGGTTGATTGTTTAACTTAGTCATTGCTTCATAGACTCTCTTATGTGAGTATGACCAATTAAATTGATTACTTTTGTGGTTAGTTTGGTTGTGTATTTCGATTAGATTAATTATGGGTTTACTTGTGATTAATCTAATTGAGCGCTCTTAAGTCTCCATAAGTTTACTTGTGTTGAGCATTTTCGGTTAAATTCATCATGAACTTCTTGTGGTTAATTTAGTATTTTGGATTCAAATTCATACTTGTATGTGATTTGTTATGTCCAAAGAAATCCTTCTTTTCTCTTTCGAAATTAAGGTCGCTCTTGTTGTTCCCTTAGGAATGACATATTATGGGGAGAGTTATTTTTGAACTTGCGCTTAATTGCCAAATTTTTGTGGGGAGGGCGGCTGTGGAATATTATAGGGGTTATCTTGTATCTTTAAACTCCTTGATGAATGCATTTAGATTCGGCTTTATGATTGCATCTAAATAAGATGATGTGTGTTCTTTCTTTTGGTCATGAAATGTCTCTTCCGAAAATTTCATTAGGATCCCGTTCTTGTACCTTTGCCAATTTTATTGACAAAAAGGGGGAGAATTAATATGTAGTTCACACTACAAATACATATGGTTTTCGGATCATTATGTAAGGGGGAGTGGTTTCCATGTGAGATGGAGTATTGACTAAGGGGAAGTGATACATATCACCATAGTATTGTTGTTGAAGTTGTGATACAATTGAACTTTGACGATGTATAATGATACTATGACACTGTATAACAATGATTGAGAACTATTGTTTTCTTGTTGTTATAGCTACGGATTTTCAACAACGATGATGCTAAACTTACAACCTTTGGGATCATTGGAGTACTTGGAAGTGACGAAGATTTCGAGTAATGTTGAAGATTAGGCATGTGGAATAGGAACTACAAAATTTGATTTATTTATTTTTTGTATTCCGTATGTATTAATAATTTTGCCACTAAAATTGACAAAGGGGGAGATTTTTAGAGCATTGCTCGATCGAACTCGCATGCGTTGCTATCTCAATCATTTTTTTCAATATTAATGATCAAAACTATAAGTCTTGATTACTAGCATATTATAGCTAAGGTCTTCGATTAGGATAGAAAGTGTAGTTGAGCTCAAGACTCCATGGAAATCATCATACAAGACGAAGGACTACTCAAGGAACTGGTGGATCTTCATCTACTAAAAGGTATCTGGAGACTTGAACTTATCTGTCACTCAAAAGTCTATTTACTCTATCTCCTACTCATGAGACAAAAGTCATTTTGATATATAGACTTTCATTATACACATTTGCTATTTCGAGCCGAGTTTATCTCGCCTATCTATTTCTCGAAATATGTGTTGGTAAGCTTTCACTTTAGCTGAATTCATCTTTACCAAGTGACGAAAGTCATGTTATGTTTTAATCACTTTGAAAATTGATCTGACGAAAAATGGTCTGTGAATAACGGCTATATAACGTTCTCTAAGAATGTTTCAATGATTGAAATGAGAGTTTAGATTACATAACCATTGGTGGATATAAGCATTTTTGTGGAAACACATATATGCATAAGTCCTATTCCTTGAACCAAAGTTTGCTAACTTTGTTGATCAAGTGAAGTTGGAAGTAGTGTGAGTCAAGTCCGCGAACTCAGTCCGCGAACTTGCGGAACTTCTCGTCCCGAGATTTTCTGCTGGAGTTTGTGTACTCCTTCCATGAACTTAAGTCCGCGAACTTGAGAAGGTTATATCTAATGTCGGTTGTTCTTGAACTAATGTTTAAATAAGCTAAGGAATGCTTTTGCAAACCGTGGCTATAAAGTTCATGAACCGATTCGAGTGAATCAAACCGATTTTGCTTCAATTGTGTCTTGTGTAGTTACATAAGATTTCCTTGCAATTGAACAACTCTCTAACTAGTTCATTTGAGTCATTTGAACTAGTTATGGTGAAGAAGAATAAGGTTGATATGAGAGTAATAATATGGCTAACAATTTGGTTGACTTGTTGAACCAACAAATGTTAATGTTTGGGTACGGTTCATAAACCCAAAATTGGACATTTCATTTGTGTGTAACAAGCTAAGTTTTCGATCTAACAGTTGAGAAATATTAGCTTGAATCTAATCAGGTTTTCATCTAACGGTGAATATTGAATGCTTTGTTGCTAAGATAACATTGATTGCAAACCCTGATTTGAAAGTGTATATAAGGGAGAACTCTAGCAACTGGGAAACCTAATCCCCATACATTCTGTGTGATACTAGTTTTGCTAAGCTAGAGTCGATTCTCCTTTAACCTTTGGTTCTTCTTCTAAACCAGGTTAACGACTTAAAGACTTCATTGGTATTGTGAAGCCAGACCGATACTACTTTTATCGTAGTTGTGTGATCTGATCTTGTTGTTTCTATCGTACGAGTACAATTGTAATAATTGGCTTGAGATTGATATCTCCGATAGGCAAGATAGAAAAGTAATCACAAACAAACTTCGTCTCATCGTTTGTGATTCCGCAATATCTTTTTCGCTGCGTCGATTAAGATTATTGTGAGGTGATTGATAATACTGAGCTATTCTTCGGGAATATAAGTCTGGTATTATTGATTGGTTCCTGTTCACCTTGATTTATCAAAAGATGGAACAAAACTCGTAGGTATATTCGTGGGAGACGGATTTATCTATTATTGTATACTTTTCTGTGTGATACAATTTTTTTTATTAAAGTCTTCGACTTTGGGTCGTAGCAACTCTTAGTTGTGGGTGAGATCATCTAAGGGAATCAAGTGCGCAGTATCCTGCTGGGATCAGAGGCATAAGAGCATAACTGTACCTTGGATCAATGTGAGATTGATTGGGGTTCAACTACAGTCCAGACCGAAGTTAGTTTGAGTAGGCTAGTGTCTGTAGCGGCTTAATACAGTGTGTGTTCAATGTGGACTAGGTACCTGGGGTTTTCTGCATTTTCGGTTTCCTCGTTAACAAAATTCTGGTGTCTGTGTTATTTCTATTCTGCATTATATTTGTTTATATAATTGAAATATCACAGGTTGTGCGTTATTCAATCAATTAGAATATCCGACCTTTTGGTTGTTGATTTAAATTGATTGACACTTGGATATTGGTCTTTGGTACCATCCAAGTTGTCTCTCTTTGATAAAGACTCACAGATTTCTATTTGCTTGAGTAAAGATCAAATCGAGAGATTGAGATATAAACTCTTTGACATACTTTTATCTAGATTGAGCCTGACTGTCTAGTTGATTATCTAAAAAGTATATTAGAGTTTTTCCATAAATATTGCTAATCGAATTGTTGGGTGTGTTGTTGTACCCCCACTTTTTCAAGGAGGAAGAGTAGGCTGACTCGAAGCTAGATTAGAATCCGTTACTTGGGTCAGTGAAGCCAAGTTAAAGACCCTACGATTACGCTTCGGATGGGCAGGAGCAATTGGAGGGTCAACAGAGTCA
Organism: Papaver somniferum; assembly: GCF_003573695.1. Lineage (NCBI taxonomy): Eukaryota > Viridiplantae > Streptophyta > Magnoliopsida > Ranunculales > Papaveraceae > Papaver > Papaver somniferum. Next base: position 131,349,153 of record NC_039362.1, on the reverse strand, counting down.
TTCTGCAAAACACGAAGTTAAAGAATAGTTCGAAGAAAGACCTGCGAAGTAGAGAAAAAGAAAATACCTGAGCAGTGACGGGAGACACCTCAAAACGATCGCGCTTTCTATGACCCCTAGTGGATCCCGTAGCAGCTTGAGGGCCAGCAAGCTCATCATCTTACGAAGCACAAAGTCATAACCTATTCAGAGGCAGGAGAATTAGTAGTAGTATCCTTCTTCTTGCGATCTTTAAGTAAACCAAGAGGAGGAGTAGGATACTAGAACAAGAAAAATAAAGTTAAAAACAACATTGATGAGGGGTGAACGGATTAAGAACAAAGACGAATTAAGAGGAGAACAAAAAGTACCCCAACTGGCATCTCACACCATTGGATCCTCCCAGGATCATAAGCCGCGAAGTGACTGTGCTTAGGAAGAGGACCAGAACGAGCAGAACCATCACTATTCAAACCCCAGACCAAGGGACCTTACACGGTCAGGGGAAACATCATCTAATCTTCGTCATTTGAAAAACGAAGATGATCATTCTTCGCACGACCAAACGGATCCACGTCTTGAATGAGAGCCTTGGACGTGTCTTCAAGAGTATTTCGAGCAAGCTTAATACCCCACTCCTGATACTTCCTCGTAGACATAGTTTTACCATAATAATTCGCGTCAAAGGAGTCAATATTATAATCTTCAGGATTGTAATCTTTCGCAAACTTCGGAATTTGAGAAAGATCGCCCTTTGAACGTATCACGAACTCGTTCGTAATGCGAATTGCATTTCCGCTAAGTTGAAATACACCTCGCCGAAGCTTGGTCGGTATTTCATAAAAGAGAGGATTAGTTGGATTGTACAAGGGAAAAGGCAGGCCAGCCCTCAACTGGCCAGCAGTCATGATGATCTTGTTGGGAGTCCATCTATCAGACTGAATCCACCGATAGTTTAATTCCATGTTCTTGGCAGATGAGATAGAAGGAGTGACAGAGGAATCAACCGCTGGGGAGAGGGATAAACCTTTATTTTTAAATTCAACTTGGAATTTTTCAAAAGTTTTAGACGATGTTGGTAACAGAGCCATTGATCTAAAGATTGAAGGGTTCTTAAGATTTATAATAAGGATAAAGTTGCAGTAGAAGAAACTGGTAATTAACAGAGGAAAAGATTAACAGCAGCAGCAGCAGCAGAAAAATAGATGAAGAAGAAGAAGTGAAAACGAAAGTGACAGAAACTCGAACTATTTATAGTGAAGAAGAAGGTAACCGGCTGAGGCAGGTCATAGAAACGGTGGAGGAAGTAGAACCGGTTATGAGCGGTTACAAAAGAACGTGGCTACGTGGGGGCGAGAATGACGGAGACGGGCGGTTACGAATCCTTCCATAAGATTCTCTTTGCATTCTTAGAGTCTGCGAATGGAACGAGAAAAGGCAAAATGTAGGTAAACCTACTCACCACGTGGTCGAACGAGGTTGCACGAAATGGACGAAGTGAATCTTAGACAAAATATCTTTTATCAACCCCGAGGGTGAATGTCAGTGACAAGTAAAATCAAGTGTCAGAGTTACTTTTACAAATATTAGATCTGCGAAGTATGAAGTCCAACCTGAATAGAGATCTGCGAAATGTATATAGATAACCAACAAGCGAGATAAACACGACTGGGCGAGAAGATAGATGACGAAGAACAAGTTAAGAAGCGAAGTGAGTAATAGCTCCAGACGAAGATGAATTGTTGAACAAGAAATAGATACAGTTGTACAGACATGTACCGAAGATATCAACGAAAAGAATGGGAAAACTTTATTGAAAATGGCTTGGGCGAAGTATAAAGTAAAATCACGTGAATTGTATGACTACCTGCGAAGTAAAATGAGCTGTAATCCATTATTTAGTTTTGCCTATAAATAGAGACCTTAGATCATTGTAAAAGGGGTTGGATATTTTATATTTGGAGAGGTCATGTTAAGAGAAAATAAGTGAGGGTTTTTGTGAGATTTCATACTTGTAATATCATCATCATCATTATCTCCTTAATACAATTCACAAAGAAGAATTTCCATTTCTCTTGTCTAATTATGTCTTATAATTATTGTGTTGATCATTTGGGTGTGATACTGGATATCCAGTAGTTACACTCGGTTTTATAGTTTTTAAATTGCAGTAGTAGAGCTCCGTAATTTTCTTGCTATTATCACTGATGTTGCTTTTCATAAAAGCATAAAGAAATTTGCGCATGTGTTATTATTAGACTGAATCACCTTGGTCATATGTGTAATTTTACAAGAGAGGATGATAGGTGCCCCAGGTCTGCTGAGGCAAAATCAAGAGCTTGTAAAGCATTAGTAAAATGTGCCTGACAATTCGGTATTCACCGGTAAACTTCTACAACTACAATCACAATAACTAATTTGTTATTATCAGGAGAGCACACCAATTTTTTCTTGCTAACCAGTAAGTCTGACGTTTTTTTGCACATTCTTCTTTACTTCCATAAGTAGAAAATGTAATACTTTAGGCTTTAGTGGATAGATTAGCTAACCCACTTATTTGGAGTGGGTACATGTCCCTTAGCTCTATTCATATGATTCTTGATCACAATAAAGACTGAATTACTAAGATCTGTAATATAAATAGATTTTCGTTAGAGGAAGAGCAAAAAACGATCTGAGCAGAACAACAACTTATAGCCTTCACCACCACCACCACCGGCACATCCTTGGTCTATAAGTACTTGAGTTTTCATATTTTTGAAAACCATCCTAAGAGCCACGAAAACTTCATTCGTGTTGTTTCTGTTGGAGCCGTCTATTCGGAGAGGAAAGTAACATAATTAGGCAAAATCTCTTACGTCTGCTCGTTTAAAGACATTTGTGGGGTCAAGAAGCTCTACGAGTACCGTTGGTGGGAAACGAGATAATTGCATTGTTATTGTAGTTTTCAATTATTGATTTGATTTACTAACGTTATTGAAACTTTTTGCACCTAGTTTGATTATTCTTGAGAGTATTCTCTTCTAACATAAAGGTCACTCAAACTAGATCAAAGTATCGACGGGATCTTTAGAACTATTTATAGATCTAAAGACATATTTTTATAATCCATTGTTAACATAATCTGTTTGTGTGTGATTGATCACAAGAGGATTCAAGTTTGTGTTTTGCAGGTTATTGAGAAGGCAATTGAAGATTTGAAGACAAAAAGATCTTTTTTTTATTAGTTTTTCTATCTTGTGAATTTGTGCACACATCTTGATCGGATAGGATCCAACTTAGATTAAATTTATCTAATCAGAAAGTCGTATGGATCAGCAACTATCATTTGGTGGTATTTTTCAATATCCGAATATGATAGTTTTGAATCTGAATCTAAGTTACTGGTTCAAATTGATCTTACCCGACAAAGGAGTTTATTAGATTAAACAAAAGAGCCTTTATCGACTACTCATCATATATTTTATTTCAAAGATAATTGAAGTGGTTACCAAACAGTTTGTTCCTTTACTGTTTGGCATACGATCTAAAGGAGTTGAGTACATAAAGACTTTACTAGGTAAAGCAACTTGAGATAGTGATTTTTGTCTTGAGATTCACGTGCGTGAACAAAAGGTCGAAGACGCATGGATACCTAGGAAACTAAGTAACTAGGGGTAGTTTACTTGCTATACGAAGTTGACTTTTATTCTTTGTATATCGGCTTAATTTTGAGAGTATTCAAAACTAGACTAGGTCACGGGGTTTTTCTGCATTTGCGGTTTCCTCATTAACAAAATCTTGTGTTGTGTTATTTACTTTACTTCCGCATTATAATTGTTATTATAATTAAGTAAATAATACTATTGTGCGTTAATCCGAATTACTTGACATCGATCCTATAGTCAATCGGTTTTATACGACATGCATTAAAATTCTCTCCGGCATGTCGTATCAATGTAGATGGATAAAAACTAATACAGATAGATAGATAACTTCATGCAGTGTAAAATCATGTGTTCCATGAAGCAGAACCTGTTAGTACAACAGTCATTTCATGCCAATTTACACATCTCTTTGATCTATGTGATAGATAGATAACTCACCACTATATTGACTGTGATTCTTCCCAAAGGGTTGAATCCGTGATTGAATGGAACCACCATTTATGGTCATCGTGTACTCATATTGTGAACACATAAATCACGAAGCCATCCACGTGTTCACAAACAATATTCGCATACATCCTAATTCTAGAGTTGTACGTCGTATGCGTAAAGGGGATGATTATATCGATTCATCGACTCGAAGCTTTCGGGCATGTCATTGTCTAGTCGAATATTATCATAAATAATGTTCGTATAAAGGAATAAACCAAGAATCAAGTATAAATGTAAAGCATATGAAGTTTAACGCTGAATGTAAGGTGCTGAAATGTAAATAAGACAGATTTACGTGGTTCGGCACTAAGGCCTACATCCACGGGGCTGGTGTTTCACTATGTATTGAATGGTTACAAAGATAGTCGAATGACTTTAGAGTATACATAGGTCTGCGGAAGTAGGGGGATTACTTACTCTTCCTATTTCTCTCACTCCTATCTTCTCCTATAATTGCTCTCAATTGGTCGACCTCTTGTCTCTTAGTGGAGAGGGGTATTTATAGGGTTGGAACGTGGGTCCCATTTCTGAGGCGCCGTTGTAATCTTATCTTCTTGTGCTTTGTGCCTATTATGCAGAGGTCTTCGGCATATTCTGCGGCCTGATCTTGAATACGAAGGATTATCCTCGCCTCTTCCACGAGCTGATTGACACGTGTATATCTCTTTGGTATTTAATGCGGGTAGATGGATGTATGCTCGTGTCAGACAAGTGTCTCTTTGTCTGGTCACATCTGTGTCATCCACACTTCCTCTCGGTCGTTGATCTGGGATCTTCCTCGGGATTGGGTGTGATAACACCCAAGGGGTATTATCTGGTGCTCCTCTGAGCCATCATACCTCTGTGATCCTCTGTCCCTGACCGTCAGATCTGCTGACCGGTGGCATCTTCTGGTGAGATGCTTGCTATCATGTTTTGATATCTTGTTTTGCATGCCTTCCACGTGTCTCTTTCTGTACACATGGTGGATGATGAAAGGTGTACATACAATTTTCCCCTCTTCTTATGACTTGGGCGTATTTTGCAATTTTGAAGAAGAAAGGTCGTCCTACACGTTTCCCACTTTGCATTAACTTTCCCCGTAACTGCTCCTTGGTACGAGGAGCAGTTATTGTCTTCTCTAGCTTCATAAATAAGAAAGAGAATGTGAAAAAAAAACTTTTATCCTCTTCTTGTCAGTGTTCATCCTCTTCTTGTTTTCTATTCTTGTTCTTTAGTCATTTATTATCATCATTCTTTTGAGGAAGATAAAAACATTCAATTTTCTGTTTCTTTCGCTATCGATTGTTGTTGCCTTTGTATCTTTTGATATCTCCGATCCTCCTTTCTTCGACTGTGGTTGGTGCTTGTCGTCCTCTTCTATACAGGTATGGGGTTTTTCATTAGCTGTTCATCATTGATTTATCTATGTATCTACCCGTTTGTCTCCTGCTGCTGTATTCTTGGTTTTGTGATGAAGATCATACATGTCGAAGCATATATGCTTGCCCCTGTTCTTTGTTACAACGTCTGTGAGTCTGTATCTAAGTATTATACCTGGATTTGGATGGAGTATTTTTTAGTTCTTAGGGTTTTTCATGTTTATCCGGATGAACCATCAATTATGGGTTTCTTGATCTTTAGTGATATCCTCGTATTCTTCTCTAAACTGCTTTTATGTTTCCTTGTAGATATGTCTGATCGTCCGCGGGCTCCTTACCAAACCCCGCCGTCTAGTCCGCCAAGATCCCCTCCGCGTCGAGATTTTTACAGATCTCCACTTGGGGAAGGTCCTTACAAGTCTTCGCAATCGGATCCTCGGGGTTATAGGGTTTCATCCTCCTCCGGTGCGAAGGTTGTGCCTACTAAGAAAGGGGATGTGCCGAAGGGTCCTTCTGGATCTAGGTATGTTGTTAACCGTGCCCCTTCTCGTCCTCGTGAAGATTCTAGGAGTACGCAGGTGGTGGCTCTCTAAAAGAGTCACAAACTGATACCTGCAAGTGCACAGGGTCTGTTGTAGTGAGTGTGCAAGGCAGGGTCGAACCACAGAGACTTGGGTGTGAATTGAAGTGATGAAACAGGTGACAGTGAACAAGAAAATTCAGTGGCAGTGAATAAGAAACATTGAAACAAAGATAAACAAACCAAGGCTGTTAGCCAAGGGCAGTGATAAAGAAACAAAGGCAGGTCCTCCAGCTATGTTCTTGTCCCTTGTTAGTTATCAGTCAGCTTCTAGGCTTTCTGAATAACTAGATGACAGTTGCGGTTCAAAGCCGGCTGTTCATCTAAGGGTTGGTGGTAGGCGAATAAAGATGTGTAAATAAGATGAATAAATGCCTACACGTTATAACCGCAAGTGCACGGTGTCGGTTGTAGCTTGTGCAAATACGGGTCGAATCCACAGGGAATAAGGTGTGAAAGTTGAAGTTTCCTAAGCTAAAGTTATCTAAACTAGTAACTAAGTGGCAGTGAGATAGTGAACCAAGGAATAACTGTGAAACAATGGCATTGAGCCAAAGGCAGTGAACTAGTGTAGTGAAAAAAAGGAAGATGAAAGTAAACAGTTGTGGGAACACTACTAGGGTTTTAAAACAAGACACTAACAGGACATGAAAATGCAATTCTAGGTTGAGTTGAAGACCTTGAGCATATATTAGAATGGGAGGAAAATCAGCTTGCTCACTGATATGCCCCTAGTATTGACTGTCTTTTGACAGCACAGTCAATCACAGGCATACCAGAGCACTGATTACTTCCCATTGCTCAAGCAAAACAGGCATCAAGATAACTATCCTAGCAATACATAATTCAACAGTGCACTAGAATGAGACTATCCTAAGAACAAATCATAAGAACAAAACATAACATAAACATGAACATGAGCTTGATATAAATTGTAACAATCACACACTCAAATTAAATACATGTTGGAGTTCAGAACAGCTAAAATTAACAATGCATTTGAATTGAGAATCATGGAATTGAAAAGATTGATAACCCTCAAAGCTAACAGTTCATGGAAATAACAAAACTAAAAAAACTTAAACTATTCTACTGATGCTCTGGCTAATCCAGGCATAGCCCATTACAACACCCAAAGACCCCTATTTATATATACAATGGAAATCCCAAAAAATCCCCAATTAACAGCAAAATTAGGGTTTGTAAAAAAATACAATTAAACCAAAAATTGGTTCACCTAACCTACTGATAACAACCCAATCAACCAACCCATGCTTCAATTAGACGTACAATCATGTTCCCCCAATTATCCCCAAATTATGAAATTAGGGTTTATAAGAAATAGAAATTAGGTTTACCTAATCACTGCAAACTCTTGATAGCTCTCACCCATGCTTCCTTACTGTCTTCTGATGCTTCCCACGCCTCCAATTGCTCTCCTAACTCACCTAATTTACCAATTTTTCACACGTTAGGGTTTTGAGAAAAACGTGTATAAAAATGGGAAATTAGGTGGCTAGATAGGTTGTAATGATGGTAGTGGAGATGGGTTATGGTGTTTGGTTGATTTGAGAGGAGATGGTGGTGGTTGAGGTGGTGGTTGAGCGGGGCAGTGGAGTTGGTGGCGGTGGACATGGAGTTGCAGAAGAGAAGAAGGGGGAAGAAGAAAGAGAAGGTCGATGGGATTATGGGTTAGGGTAGTGTTTGGTTGATGGGTATAGGTATTAGGTGTTTGGCCGTGGGATGCGGAAATGATAGATCGATCTAACGGCTACAAGTGAAGAGGCTGGTATCGACCGTCGGATGCTTGATACAACGAAACTGACGGCTCAAGATGGAGTTAGGTGCTGTAGTGTTAGACAGGATCTTCAAACTTTGATGTACTGGCGATGCTGCGACCATAGGATGCTGAGATGATCCAATCTGACGGCTAGAAAGGGAAACGGGTATGGATATAGGAAATGGATTTGAGGAGGGTTTTGGGCCTTGGGTATCCCAAGCCCATATCTTCTTTAAGAACAATTCTTCCTCTTCAAGCCCACTTCTAGCCTTTTGGTCTTGTGCACAACATTCTTCGCGGCTTCCTTGTGTGATTCCTCTTGGCTTCCACCACTTTTCTGCTCTTTTTGCTCCGTAATTCATCCAAGCTTTATTTAGTACCTAAAATACAAAATTAATTAATAAAAATATTTATTCTTGAAAACAAAGAAAATACAGAATATGGGATAAAATGTAGAATTAATGCACAAAAGATGAGTTAAATGCCAAGAAAAATATATAGAAATATGCACTTTTTAGCACTCATCAAATACCCCCAAACCTGAATTTTACTTGTCCTCAAGTAAAAAAAAACTAAGGAAATCCTACCTATACCACTGTCGCTGGTCTCTCGAATGCATTTAGCGTATGCACTAAGCCTTTTAAACCACTAAGTGTCCCTAGTGGACGAGTGACGTCTCGTGAAGGTTTGCTTAGAACGTACCTACAAAGTTCTAGGTCAAAATATAAGCTCAGATTCCATCAAATGTGACATGTGCAAGTCAGTTTAAGCTCACAACAAAATGGAGATGTCAATCTAGCTATCAAAGGCACAATCCTAGCACTGATAACAAATAAAGACACGTGATAAGAGTGTAAAGTGTATCTACACATGTTTCTAGAATGACCTGAAGTTATGACTACTAATCACCAAGAGATAGTTTTTAGGCTAAGAACCGAATTCTAAGCCAAGCTAGCTATCCGGCTTTACGAGAATTGTGAATGTTCACTCAATGAGTTGGTGATATTTCAGTTTACCCGCGTTATACATCGATGGCTGCACCCTCCTTGCTTATTACAAGACTATTTACAACAAAAAGATGACTCTTTACATGACTCTTATTTACATTGATTACTCTCTTTTATTTTTGGAACAAGAGAGAACTATTGTCTTTAACATGACAAAACATGGAATAAATAAATACTTGATTGAATTTTTTTTTTTTTTTTTTTTTTTTTTGAAGAAAACACTTTGATCTTTACAACATAATGACACTTTTGATACATGAACAAAAAAAAACATAATTACATGACTCTTAGCAAGAGGTGGCCCTTATCGAATGCATCCGGTCAAATTCTATGGTTGCTTTTCTTAACGTATCCTCCAACTTCTATCCCAGCCAACCAAAGAACAAGCTAGTCAAGTCTCATTCAGTATTCTAAAGTGATTGGCAATCTAACTTCCTATCAAACACCTTGAAGATCGAGGCTATACATGTATTGGTAGATCGTGCGCGTGCAAGTTTCTTATCACTATGTGAATTGTGCTAGAATCAGGGTGCCTAAATATCTAGACTAAGACTCCTAAAAATTACATATATGCACAAGAGTCAACATTTCAAGTTAAATGAGCTCCATTTTTATGATTTTTTTATTTTTTAATTTTTCGGAATTTTTAAATTTTTTCAAAAAGAGGGAGTTCTGTTTTCAATTATAACATGTTATCGTGGTATCTACTCTATACCCCCAAACCTAAACTAAACATTGTCCTCAATGTTTCAAAATATGAACAAAATTATAATACAACATATGAAGAGGATCATGTTGAGTAGAGAAAAAGGAAAGAGAATACCCGATTTCGGCGAAAGCAATATTAGAACTCCGTTATTCAAGGCAAGAATCCAACATATGTCAGCCGAGATCATATTGGATTAGCAAAATATATACAAAAGGAATAAAAGGGTTTTAAGAAATTTTATCTACTGGATTATGTACAAGAAAATTTGGTTTTTAATGGGATTGGACTTTTTGGGGAAAATTTGGTTTTGTCGGGAGACATTTGGTTTTGGCGGGAGACATTTGGAAACTTTTGGTTTTTTTTTTTTTTTTAAAGGGAGCAAAGAGCTTTGTGTTTCTTGGGAATTTTGGAAAAGAAATTTGGTTTTTTATGGGATGAGGAAAAATTTTGGTTTTTAAAGGGAGCAAAGCCTTTTGGTTTTTAATGGGTTAAAGAAAAAACTTTTGGTTTAAATGGGATAAAAGGCCAAGCCCACTGTTGGGTTTTGCGAAGCCCAGCTACGTTTTTTTTTTAAAAAACAGGCCCACTGCTGGTGACTGGTGAGTAAAGCTCACTGTTGGTTTTTGGAATTTTGAAATTTTGGCCCACTTGAACTTTGGTTCAGGCCCACAGTTCAGAAACAAGCCCAGGTAACAATTTGAAATTTGGGCTCTTAAATAGCCAAAGGTCGAGGCCCAACTAGGCTTTGAAAACGTTTGCTGTCTTTGGGTCAAGCCCACAGTGTAAATGTTTAGTTTTCAAATGGATGTTAAGCCCACAGTACCAGAAATTTAGTTGGGCTTTGGCTAGCTACTAACTAAAATATGAGGCCCAACTGGGCTTTCAAAAGTTCAGTTTTCTTTAATTCAAACAACAGGCCCAAATCAATCTAAAACCACAAGCCCATAAGAAATTAAACAAACAAGCCCACAAGAAATTAATTACAAACCCAACAGAAAAATGGAAAAAATTATTACAAGCCCACAAATTAAAATGGAAGCCCACAGGTTGGGTTCTCTTAATGGGTTTAGGCTTACTTGCTTAAGCACATCCCAGCTGCTCAGTTTGGTTGCAAAAGCCCAGTTGGGCTTTGGATCATCCTAAGCTTTGGTTTCAATACTCAAGGCCCAGTTGGGCTTGGCTTATGAATGGCAGCAGCACCACTTCAGGCTTAGCAGCAGGAGAAGCAGCTCAGCAGCAGCCTTGGCAGCAGCAGAGGCTGGCAGCAACAACAGGAAGAACACCAGAGGCTCAGCACCAGCAGCAGCAAGCGCAGCAGAGCAGCAGCAAGCGCAGCAGAGCAGCACAGCAGTAGTTGGCAACAGCAGCAGCAACAGGCAGCAGCAGCAGCAACAGGCAGCAGCAGCAACACAGTTCAGCAGCACCAGAAGATGGTACCTGGTGAACTCAACAACATTCAAAACAGTAAGTTAAAGCAGTAAATCAAAGATGCAGGAATGCAATATAAAAATGATGTAAATGCAATATGCAAGATATGCAAGTTACAACTAATGCTAACAACAGATGCAGTTGGGGATAAGATGCAAGAAAAACTTCAACAACACAGCACCAAGTCCCCGGCAGCGGCGCCAAAAACTTGGTAGGCGAATTAAGATGTGTAAATAAGATGAATAAATGCCTACATGTTATAACCGCAAGTGCACGGTGTCGGTTGTAGCTTGTGCAAATACGGGTCGAATCCACAGGGAATAAGGTGTGAAAGTTGAAGTTTCCTAAGCTAAAGTTATCTAAACTAGTAACTAAGTGGCAGTGAGATAGTGAACCAAGGAATAACTGTGAAACAATGGCATTGAGCCAAAGGCAGTGAACTAGTGTAGTGAAAAAAAGGAAGATGAAAGTAAACAGTTGTGGGAACACTACTAGGGTTTTAAAACAAGACACTAACAGGACATGAAAATGCAATTCTAGGTTGAGTTGAAGACCTTGAGCATATATTAGAATGGGAGGAAAATCAGCTTGCTCACTGATATGCCCCTAGTATTGACTGTCTTTTGACAGCACAGTCAATCACAGGCATACCAGAGCACTGATTACTTCCCATTGCTCAAGCAAAACAGGCATCAAGATAACTATCCTAGCAATACATCATTCAACAGTGTACTAGAATGAGACTATCCTAAGAACAAATCATAAGAACAAAACATAACATAAACATGAACAGGAGCTTGATATAAATTGTAACAATCACACACTCAAATTAAATACATGTTGGAGTTCAGAACAGCTAAAATTAACAATGCACTTGAATTGAGAATCATGGAATTGAAAAGATTGATAACCCTCAAAGCTAACAGTTCATGGAAATAACAAAACTAAAAAAACTTAAACTATTCTACTGATGCTCTGGCTAATCCAGGCATAGCCCATTACAACACCCAAAGACCCCTATTTATACATACAATGGAAATCCCAAAAAATCCCCAATTAACAGCAAATTTAGGGTTTGTAAAAAAATAAAATTAAACCAAAAATTGGTTCACCTAACCTACTGATAACAACCCAATCAACCAACCCATGCTTCAATTAGACGTACAATCATGTTCCCCCAATTATCCCCCAAATTATGAAATTAGGGTTTATAAGAAATAAAAATTAGGTTTACCTAATCACTGCAAACTCTTGATAGCTCTCACCCATGCTTCCTTACTGTCTTCTGATGCTTCCCACGCCTCCAATTGCTCTCCTAACTCACCTAATTTACCAATTTTTCACACGTTAGGGTTTTGAGAAAAACGTGTATAAAAATGGGAAATTAGGTGGCTAGATAGGTTGTAATGATGGTAGTGGAGATGGGTTATGGTGTTTGGTTGATTTGAGAGGAGATGGTGGTGGTTGAGGTGGTGGTTGAGCGGGGCAGTGGAGTTGGTGGCGCTGGACATGGAGTTGCAGAAGAGAAGAAGGGGGAAGAAGAAAGAGAAGGTCGATTGGATTAGAGGTTAGGGTAGTGTTTGGTTGATGGGTATAGGTATTAGGTGTTTGGGTGTTGAGCGGATGCATCAAGTCTCGAAGATTCACAAAGCTGGGCCGTGGGATGCGGAAATGATAGATCGATCTAACGGCTACAAGTGAAGAGGCTGGTATCGACCGTCGGATGCTTGATACAACGAAACTGACGGCTCAAGATGGAGTTAGGTGCTGTAGTGTTAGACAGGATCTTCAAACTTTGATGTACTGGCGATGCTGCGACCATAGGATGCTGAGATGATCCAATCTGACGGCTAGAAAGGGAAACGGGTATGGATATAGGAAATGGATTTGGGGAGGGTTTTGGGCCTTGGGTATCCCAAGCCCATATCTTCTTTAAGAACAATTCTTCCTCTTCAAGCCCACTTCTAGCCTTTTGGTCTTGTGCACAACATTCTTCGCGGTTTCCTTGTGTGATTTCTCTTGGCTTCCACCACTTTTCTGCTCTTTTTGCTCCGTAATTCATCCAAGCTTTATTTAGTACCTAAAAATACAAAATTAATTAATAAAAATATTTATTCTTGAAAACAAAGAAAATACAGAATATGGGATAAAATGTAGAATTAATGCACAAAAGATGAGTTAAATGCCAAGAAAAATATATAGAAATATGCACTTTCTAGGACTCATCAGTTGGTCTAGAAAGGAGGCTAAAGGCACTAAGATGAATTCTAAACCTTGTGATAGTTGGGGCTCTCACACTGCAACTACCCGCAGAGAAGCTTGCTTAGTGTTTTAACAACCTATAAGGATATTCAATCCTAGACAATTCAAGCACAACAAGATCAAAGCATGGATAGGATAAAAACAATTGAAATGCACAACATCATTTAAAATAAAAACTAACCCTTGAGGCACTGGTTATTCCAGTCCTCTTGGGTGAAGCACTGGCTAGTCCAGGCATGACTTCTAACACACACCCATCATCCCTATTTATACACAAACCAACTTTCCCCAAAACAGGACCACATCAGTCCAATTAGGGTTTGGTGAAAATACAAATTAAATCAAAAAAAATCCTACCTAACTCTGATAACAACCCTAATATACTAACCCATACTTCAATTAAACATGTAATCGATTCCCCCAAAAAATCCCCAATGTCAGAAAAATTAGGGTTTTAAAAATTGAAATTAAAATTTTACCTAATCTCTGAATCCAATCAAACTTCGATCCATGCTTGTAATTGGTCCTCTCTTGCTTCCCATACCGCCAATTTGACTCTAGCTCGACCTAATTTACCCACTTCACACCTAGGGTTTCGGAGAAGGATATGTGTGAAATAGGTAGAATAGATGGACTAGGGAGAGGGGAATAATGATGGGTTATCATTGTTTGACGCTGTGGTGATTATGTTGGTGATGGCGGAGCAGTTGGGAGAGCAGGTGGAGGAGCAGGTGGTGGAGATGGTGGTGGTATGGCGTCTGTAGAGGAATGGAGAAGATGGAGTCGATGGTTTTGGGAAGAAAGGTGCGTTTGGTTGGGTTAATAGATTTGGGTTCTTGGGTGTTGAGCGGGATAACAATTGTTGATGCACAGCGAGGATGAGACGTTGGATGCGAAGATGATGGATCGATCTAACGGCGAGATGGAAGGAAGCGGGGAGCGACCGTTGGATGCCCGATACAACGAAACTGACGGCTCAAGATGGAGTTAGGTGCTGTAGTGTTAGACAGAAGCTTCAGACTTTGATGTACTGGCGATGCTGCGACCGTAGGATGCTGAGATGATCCAATCTGACGACTAGAAAGGGAAACGGGTATGGATATAGGAAATGGATTTGGATGAGGGTTTTGGGCCTTGGGTATGCCAAGCCCATATCTTCTTTAAGAACAATTCTTCCTCTTCAAGCCCAGTTCTAGCCTCCTGGTCTTGCGCACAACATTCTTCGCGGCTTCCTTGTGTGATTCCTCTTGGATTCCATCACTTTTCTGCTCTTTTCCGCTCCGCAATTCATCCAAACTTTATTTGGTACCTAAAAATGCAAAATTAATTAATAAAAATATTTATTCTTGAAAACAATGAAAATACAGAATATGGGATAAAATGTAGAATTAATGCACAAAAGATGAGTTAAATGCCAAGAAAAATATATAGAAATATGCACTTTTTAGCACTCATCAAATACCCCCAAACCTGAATTTTACTTGTCCTCAAGTAAAACAAAACTAAGGAAATCCTAACTATACCACTGTCGCTGGTTTCTCGAATGCATTTAGCGTATGCACTAAGCCTTTTAAACCACTAAGTGTCCCTAGTGGACGAGTGAAGTCTCGTGAAGGTTTGCTTAGAACGTACCTACAAAGTTCTAGGACAAAATATAAGCTCAGATTCCATGAAATGTGACATGTGCAAGACAGTAGAAGCTCACCGCAAAATGGAGATGTCAATCTAGCTATCAAAGGCACAATCCTAGCACTGATAACAAATAAAGATATGTGATAAGAGTGTTAAGTGTATCTACACATGTGTCTAGAATGACATGAAGTTATGACTACTAATCACCAAGAGATAGTTTTTAGGCTAAGAACCGAATTCTAAGCCAAGCTAGTTGTCCGGCTTTACGAGAATTGTGAATGTTCACCCAATGAGTTGGTGATATTTCAGTTTACCCGCGTTGTACATCGATGGATGCACCCTCCTTGCTTATTACAAAACTATTTACAACAAAATGATGACTCTTTACATGACTCTTATTTACATTGATTACTCTCTTTTATTTTTGGAACAAGAGAGAATATTGTCTTTAACATGACACAACATGGAATAAATAAATACTTGATTGATTTATTTTTTTTACTTTTTTTTTTGGATTTTTTGATATTTTTTTGATTTTTCTGAATTTTTCTGATTTTTTTTTTTTTTTTTTTTTAAAATAACTTTGATCTTTACAACATAGTGACACTTTTGATACATGAACAAAAAAAGAAAAACATAATTACATGACTCTTAGCAATAGGTGGCCCTTATCGAATGCATCCGGTCAAATTCTATGGTTGCTTTTCTTAACGTATCCTCCAACTTCTATCCCAGCCAACCAAAGAACAAGCTAGTCAAGTCTCATTCAGTATTCTAAAGTGATTGGCAATCTAACTTCCTATCAAACACCTTGAAGATCGAGGCTATACATGTATTGGTAGATCGTGCGCGTGCAAATTTCTTATCACTATGTGAATTGTGCTAGAATCAGGGTGCCTAAATATCTAGACTAAGAATCCTTATGTTTACATACATGCACAAGAGTCAATATTTCAAGGTAAATGAGCTCGATTTTTTATGATTTTTCATTTTTTTAATTTTTTTGGAATTTTTAAATTTTTTCAAAAAGAGGGAGTTCTGTTTTCAATTATAACATGTTATCGTGGTATCTACTCTATACCCCCAAACCTAAACTAAACATTGTCCTCAATGCTTCAAAAAATGTAAAGAATTATAATACAACATATGAAGAGGATCATGCTGAGTAGAGAAAAAGGAAAGAAAATACCCGATTTCGGCGAAAGCAAGATTAGAACTCCGTTATTCAAGGCAAGAATCCAACATATGTCAGTCGAGATCATATTGGATTAGCAAAATATGTACAAAAGAAACAAAAGATTTAACTAAGAAACTATCTACTAGATTCTATACAAGAAATTTGGTATTTAATGAGATTGGACTTTTTGTGAAAAATTTGGTTTTGTCGGGAGACAGCCCACATTTTTGGTTTAGAAACATTTGGTTTTTTTTTTTTTTGTGGGATGAGGCCCAGAATTCAGTTAAACTTGGCCCAGAGTTTGATTTCAATAAGCCCAAAGAAAATTTGAACAAGCCCACAAACAGTTCAAATAAGCCCACTACAAAGTTAAACAAGCCCCAAAACAATTGGGATAAGCCCACAGTTTGGGTTCAGGAGCCCAGAAGTTCCGTTTCAATTTGGTGTTGGGCTAACAGAATAGCCAAGAGCTTAGGCCCATCGGGGCTAGAAAATGTTTTTCAATTTTTTGTTTGGGTCAAGCCCAGAGTAGAAACAGGCCCAGAAGTGAGTTTTAGAAATGGGTTATCAAAATTTTCAGAAACAGAATTTGTTACAAGCCCAGAATAATTACACTTTCAGAATTTCTACTTTTAGTTTAGGCTTACACTTTGAAAAGGGGAGCCCAGTTGGGCTCTTAGTTGCACAGCCCAGTTGGGCTTGGTTCTCTCCAGCAGCAGCATAGAAGGAGAAAGTAGCAGCAACATAAGAAAGTAGCAGCAGATGCTCAGCACCAGCAGCAAGAGCACCAGAGGCTCAGCTTAGCAGGCAGCAGCAGCAGCAAGTAGCCGAAGTTGTCAGCAGCAGTAGCAGAGAGCAACAACAGCAAGTCAGGCAGCAACAGGCCAGCAGCAGCAGCACATCAACACCAATTCAGGCTTCACATCAGGTACTTGGTAGCTTAGAAGAGAAGATCAGTCTCTTTGAAGCAAATGGGTGAGGCAAAGAAGCACAACAACAATCCAAGATGAACAGGACAACGATGCAGTGATGGAAACTTAAAGCCACAGATGCTGGATGAAAAACTGTAAACCTAAGTGATACCCACCACCTTGCAAGTCAGTTAGCACACTAAGAAGAACATGAGGTTCAGTTATCACATTACAGAACAGTTGTGGCAAGGCCTAGACTGGGAAGCAGGCAAGATGAAGCAACAACTAAGATGCAGCTGTGGTAGTTGTGGGTTACAAGTGAGGAAGCAAGATGATGACATGAAAAAGATGATGCAATGCTAATGATGATGATGCAGATGCTTACACTGAGTTACACTAATATGCAGTGAGAACAAAGCTAAGATGCAGGATGCAAGATGAATATGGAATGCAAAGACAGATGCAATGACAGAATGCAAAACACAGATGCAGATGCAAGATGCAGATGCTAGATGCTAATGACGCAGAGATGCAAATGCAGACAATGATGCAAAAAATGCAGAACTACAGTTACAGCTAAAGATACAAAATTACAGCTACACTAAAACAGCAACATTAAAGCTATACTAAGTTACACTACAGGTGGAAAACAGAAAGGCAAGAGCAATTTTTATTTATTTTATTTTTTTTTTCAACTACACAGCACCAGTCCCCGGCAGCGGCGCCAAAAACTTGGTGGCTCTCTAAAAGAGTCACAAACTGATACCTGCAAGTGCACAGGGTCTGTTGTAGTGAGTGTGCAAGGCAGGGTCGAACCACAAAGACTTGGGTGTGAATTGAAGTGATGAAACAGGTGACAGTGAACAAGAAAATTCAGTGGCAGTGAATAAGAAACATTGAAACAAAGATAAACAAACCAAGGCTGTTAGCCAAGGGCAGTGATAAAGAAACAAAGGCAGGTCCTCCAGCTATGTTCTTGTCCCTTGTTAGTTATCAGTCAGCTTCTAGGCTTTCTGAATAACTAGATGACAGTTGCGGTTCAAAGCCGGCTGTTCATCTAAGGGTTGGTCTAGAAAGGAGTCTAAAGGCACTAAGATGAATTCTAAACCTTGTGATAGTTGGGGCTCTCACACTGCAACTACCCGCAGAGAATCTTGCTTAGTGTTTTAACAACCTATAAGGATATTCAATCCTAGACAATTCAAGCACAACAAGATCAAAGCATGGATAGGATAAAAACAATTGAAATGCACAACATCATTTAAAATAAAAACTAACCCTTGAGGCACTGGTTATTCCAGTCCTCTTGGGTGAAGCACTGGCTAGTCCAGGCATGACTTCTAACACACACCCATCATCCCTATTTATACACAAACCAACTTTCCCCAAAACAGGACCACATCAGTCCAATTAGGGTTTGGTGAAAATACAAATTAAATCAAAAAAAATCCTACCTAACTCTGATAACAACCCTAATATACTAACCCATACTTCAATTAAACATGTAATCGATTCCCCCAAAAAATCCCCAATGTCAGAAAAATTAGGGTTTTAAAAATTGAAATTAAAATTTTACCTAATCTCTGAATCCAATCAAACTTCGATCCATGCTTGTAATTGGTCCTCTCTTGCTTCCCATACCGCCAATTTGACTCTAGCTCGACCTAATTTACCCACTTCACACCTAGGGTTTCGGAGAAGGATATGTGTGAAATAGGTAGAATAGATGGACTAGGGAGAGGGGAATAATGATGGGTTATCATTGTTTGACGCTGTGGTGATTATGTTGGTGATGGCGGAGCAGGTGGAGGAGCAGGTGGTGGAGATGGTGGTGGTATGGCGTCTGTAGAGGAATGGAGAAGATGGAGTCGATGGTTTTGGGAAGAAAGGTGCGTTTGGTTGGGTTAATAGATTTGGGTTCTTGGGTGTTGAGCGGGATAACAATTGTTGATGCACAGCGAGGATGAGACGTTGGATGCGAAGATGATGGATCGATCTAACGGCGAGATGGAAGGAAGCGGGGAGCGACCGTTGGATGCCCGATACAACGAAACTGACGGCTCAAGATGGAGTTAGGTGCTGTAGTGTTAGACAGAAGCTTCAGACTTTGATGTACTGGCGATGCTGCGACCGTAGGATGCTGAGATGATCCAATCTGACGGCTAGAAAGGGAAACGGGTATGGATATAGGAAATGGATTTGGATGAGGGTTTTGGGCCTTGGGTATGCCAAGCCCATATCTTCTTTAAGAACAATTCTTCCTCTTCAAGCCCAGTTCTAGCCTCCCGGTCTTGCGCACAACATTCTTCGCGGCTTCCTTGTGTGATTCCTCTTGGCTTCCATCACTTTTCTGCTCTTTTCCGCTCCGCAATTCATCCAAACTTTATTTGGTACCTAAAAATGCAAAATTAATTAATAAAAATATTTATTCTTGAAAACAATGAAAATACAGAATATGGGATAAAATGTAGAATTAATGCACAAAAGATGAGTTAAATGCCAAGAAAAATATATAGAAATATGCACTTTTTAGCACTCATCAGCAGGCTCCTCCTCGTGATGACTCTAGGAGTACGCGGGCTCCTCCTCCTCGTACTGAAATAGTGGATGTTCCGCCCCTTCGTTCAATGGCTCCTCCTTCAGTACCTCCGCAGAAGTCTTTGCCGCCTCCTCCCGTGGTTTATTTCAAATGGAAGTACTCCAAGGGTACTATGTCGAGAGTTGATCCGTCTAAAAATCTTCCTTCTAAAAGGAAAGCTTCGGAATTGAGTCCTACTTCTGATTCCGCAGACGAAGAAGAAACTGTCCCCGTGATACGCAGCATTTCAGTTGGTAAGAAGAAGGTCACTTTCAAGCATATTGATCTTGAGATGTTCAAGGAAAAACATGAACTTCAAGCTTTTGAGGTTCGCTTCTATGCCCCTGACGATGATATCACTTACGAGCTCCTTACTAAGTATCAGTTTGACGAGTTTCATCTGTTGACTACGGTTGGAGCCTTCGAGGCGGGTCTCATGTTGCCCCTATATAAGTCGGGTGACTCCTTTTATTATGACGTGTTGGCTAGTCGCGAAGTATCTTCCACGAACACTCATAATCGTTCCGTGTCACAACTATCTGAGAATTATCTTCGTTCACTGAAGGAATGTTACCTGCGAATCAAGGGAGAGACTATGATGACCTGCTATGTTCCAAATCCTGCTGAGAGAGAGTGGTACACTCCTCAGAATTTTAACAGTTCTTTTGGGGATTATGTCAACAGCAGAAACCGTAAGCCGTGGAGTGTTAGTCTTCGTAATATTGCTGCTCCCCGTGGTGAAATTCGTCTTTTGAGTGAGGTGAGTGATGCCAAGCTGAAGTATGTTCCTGGTACTGAGGGATCTTCTAAACAGAAACTCTTTCCTGCTCGTGAAAGGATTAAGCGTGACGATGATTATGAATGGCATGCTACTATTATTGAGGTAGTTGGTCCCTGGTCTTATGGATGGATTCCGGGTCCACGCGGTTGGCGTCCTTCTGAAAATAGCAAGCCTCGTGAAACTCCTCCTTCTCGTTATGGATATTTTTGTCCTTGGCGTCCGAATTTCGCGGGCATGAATTTTCCTTATGCTCTTGATGTCGTTCATGGAGATGAGGAGGAGGGTTCTGGTGCTACCCATCCAACGAAGAGTGCTGTTGCTGCCAAGGTATAGTTTCTTCTTATATTCTATATTCTATTTGCCCCTTTTTCCTTGCTTGAAATAATTTTCATTTTTGAAGTGAGGGAAAAAATGAGCCTTTGTGGGATGTATACTGGTTTGTAGGTGTCGAATAAGAAGAAACTTGGACCCAAACAATCTTCTACTGTGGTTACCAGTGAGGCTGAGGTTTATGAGGAGGTTACGAGTCCCGTAAATGAAGGATATGCTGAGGATGAAGAAATGTCCGATGGGGAAGAGCGTACCGACACTTCTCACCCTGATGACGAAGGTGGTAATGGTGAAGAAGAAGTTGCCGCGGGTGGTGATGGTGAAGAAGGAATTGCTGCGGGTGGTGATGGTGAGTCTGAGGGAAATATTACCGTTGGTGGTACTGGCGGGGGTGGATCTGCCCCTGTTGGCGATAATATTGTTGGTGTGGGTACTCTGCCCGTTATTTCCCCTGAATTTTATTTCGGTAGGATATATTCCGCGGGGGAATCCTTTGATGTGAATGCTTCCATGGGTCTTGCCGAAGACTTCTCATTGCTTTCCCCAAATGATGATTGGGATGTGCTTGGGAATCTTGGAAAAGAAGGTACCACTGATCAGCAAGCTGAGAACGCAGGTGGTCATGCTGAGGGTGGTAATGTGGATACTTGCGCGGGTGAGGAGATAATCGCCAAGGGGAAGTCTGCGGTTGAGTCTCCTTCAGAGGATTTCCCTTACTCGCTAATGCCTGAAGGTGAAGATGACATTTTGGCTTGGCTTAAGAAAAAGAACCTGATATTCGTCCCTAACCCTGCCCCAGTGGTCACTGGTGAGAAGAATTCCGACGCTTATACTCGTCGGATGATGGAATTGTCTTCTGAAGCCCGCGTTGCTGAGATGTGAGAGAAGAATCTGAGAGCTTCGGAAGCTAACCTAGTGGTTGACCCTCCATCATCTGTTGCTGATATGATGGCCATAGCTGATGGGTACCAATACGGTTTTCCCCAGCAGCGTGTCTTAGAGGTAAATTCTTGTACTTCAAAAGCAAAGTCTTCGTGATATTTGATCCCTTTGGTATAATAATGTTTGTTGTTTGTGACATATATGATGAGGAGCGAACATTGTAACCATGTTATATACCAATTCTTCAAAGAAAATTCTTTAAAGTTGGAGGCCAAGCTTCGTCATAGAGAAGAGGAACTGTCTGCGGCTGAAGTGGAAATAAATGAACCGAGGGGCCGTCTGAAGGAAAAAGAACAGCTGGGTAACGCTGAGGAGATTCTTCGTTCAGAACTTGCTATAGTCCGCAACGAATTTGAGCAGACTCGTAGAAATGTCTCGTCCTTCACAGGTTCGTATTTTACGGATCTTTCACTCCTCGTGATTCCCTATCTGTATTTTGGTGTTCTGTCTGAGTCTCCCCACCCTATCTTCAGTGGGTGGAGTCCCCGAGCTGATATGGCTTCGGAAAGAAAGGGAACGACAGAAATACCGTATTGCAGAGTTGGTGGGTAAGTTGAAAAGCGAAGCCGTAAAGTGGAATGCTCGTACTGATGAGCACAATGCCTTAACAGCTGAGTGGCGTGAAAAGCGAACTCTGATGGTTGATATGCAAAATAAGTACAATCATGACCGTTGTCTGTTTAATGGTACGTTGCTATGGATGCGTGACAACCTGCGTGATGCTCGAGAACATGCTTCTGACTTAGAGGCTAGAGTGCGCTTTTTGGAAGCAGAGTTACAACAGGCTCGTTCTTTCTTAGGCCCAGGGGTTAGGGATAGTATGTTGCGTCTTTCAGAGGAAAGAGATAATGCTAGGGCCGAGGTTGGTGCTCTTAATAAATCCCTAGCAGCGTCTCGAGCTGATGTTGCTCGCCAAGTGGAGTCTAAAAGAGATCTTGAAGTGAATATGTATCGACTCCATAAAAGGATGGGGGAGATGAATGACGAAGTCAACCATCTTCGTCACTTGGATTCAATGAAGCAGGTAGACTTAGACGCGAGTCAATTTGCTCTTACGAACCTTCAAACGGATTATAAGAAACTATCCAACGAATATGACTTTCTTGATGAGGCTCGGGACGCAGTTGTCAATGAGTATGAAGAGGCTTCGGCTAATGTTGAAGGTATAACCTCGTTTTATCGAGTGTGATTCTGTTATTTCTTCGTTTTAACCCCTTGGTATTTCTTGTTTTCAGCACTCGAGGGACAGCTTCACGCAGCAAATGATGAGCTTAAAAAAACTCAATCTGCCATAGTGCAGCAGGAAAGACAAGACAACTATTTCAAAGGGTTGGCCGCGTCTCGTGAGGAAGTAGCGGAGATTTCCTCCAAAGAGGCGGAACGCCTATCTGCATTGCTGTCTCAGACCAACCAGCGGACCGTTGTTATAACTTATAAATCTCGATGCCAGTTGGTTGAAGAGACCAACAAAGTCCTAGATAAGATTGAACTTGATCTTAAAGTCGAACATGGTCTTGTCAAGAATTATCCGCGTCGTCCCCTTCCCGCGCCCTTGCCTGGTTCTTCTGGGCCCTCTTCAGGTGGTAGCGTACCTTCATCTCGCAGAGACAACCCTGATGATGGAGCTGTATCGTCCAAGTAGATTTCTTTTATTAGTCATACAAAGTTGATCCTTGTTGATTATATAATTTCAGATTATTTTTAGATGTGTTTCCTGCTTTATCTTATTTGCTGAATCTTGTAATCAACTCTTTATGAAATGGATCATCCTTTTGGCATACCTGCGTTATCAATTCATCTTTTTATTTTAAGTATTGTGAAGTGTTAAACTAGAAATAACTTGATTTGTAAAAAGTTGAGAGTGTTTGGGTGCGACACCGAAGGTAAATACCTTCGTGATCGTCTTGAGACCTGTCACCCCACTGGCGAATCCTGGGCCAGAGGATTCCCAAACGGTGGGGACCGAGGCAGCGTTCTAGGATGTGGAATGCTTATTTGAAAATATTTACATGCACCCATTCCGTCGACCCGCTGACTTAAAATTGGTTGGGTATCTCTTTCTGCTGGGTGCCTTCCCCCTGGTCTTACACTCATACACACTGATAGGGGAGCCCTGAGAGATTGTAGATTAACTACTTTCCCCAATATTGTTAATTTATTATGTAATGTACATGCGTTCATCCAGCGGGCCTTTTGACCATTTCGTTTGCTTGAAGATTTCCCAAAAAGTTTGTTTGATTGATAGGTTGAGGCCTGCTACTCCTCGTCCAGAGATAGAAACATGTAAAGCGGTTACGCTGCCTTCTTCTTCTGGTATTCTTCACGCAGATGCAAAGCTGCGCTGCTCCTATGGGTAGTACGGTTTGAGCCATTTAGCATTCCAAGGGTGCCGGAGGACCTCGCCTTTCAGATTGCGAAGATAGTAGGAACCGTTTCCCGCAATGTCGTGTATTATAAAAGGTCCTCCCCATGTAGGTGCTAACTTTCCCCATTTCTTCTCTCGTTGATACTGCGGGATTGTTCTTAGCACATACTGCCCTTCTACAAAATTTCGAAGCTTAACCTTTTTGTTGTACTCTCTCGCTAGTCTCCGTTGATAATTTTCCATCTTTTGCAATGCTGCTTCCCTCCTTCTTCCAGGTCGTCCAGTCTCTCTAACATCATGTCTGTTGTGAGATTTTTCTCCCATGCTTCGGTCTTTGTGGTTGGCATGAGGATCTCTGTTGGGATGACTGCTTCAGCTCCATAAGTGAGGAGAAATGGGGACTCCCCAGTGGCAGATCTTCGTGTTGTCCTGTATGCCCATAATACATTGTGTAGCTGTTCACACCATCGCCCCTTGTGTTCGTCTAATTGCTTTTTGAGGATAAGGGCGAGGGTCTTGTTAGTAGCTTCCGCTTGTCCGTTGCTTTGAGGGTATATGGGGGTGGACTTGTTTTTCCTTATTTTGAAAGTGTCGAAGAGCATGTCTATGTTTTTCCCCTGTAATTGTTTACCATTATCGGACACGATTTCCGCTGGTATGCCGAACCTGCAAATAATGTTTTGGAATATGAAAGTAAACACGTCCACGTCTCTGATCCTGGCTAAGGCTTTGGCTTCCACCCATTTACTGAAGTAGTCCGTGGCTACTATCAAAAATCGTCTTTTCCCTGATCCTTCGATGAAAGGCCCAACGATATCTATGCCCCATTTTGCAAATGGCCACGGACTATCCACAGAATTCAACGTTGTTGCTGGTGCGTGTATCTTTTTGGCGAAACGCTGACATTCTTCACATCGTCGGGACATTCTTGCAGCATCTTGTATCATTGTGGGCCAGTAATATCCTTGCATTTTTGCTTTGTCGGCTAGTGATCTCATGCCGCTATGATTCCCTGCGTCACCATAATGGATGTCGTTTAGAATTCGATGCCCCTCTTTCCTGGATAAGCAACGTAGTAACGGTCCGAGGAAAGATTTCTTGTACAGGATCCCATCCCGAAGATCATATCTTCCTACTTTGGAGAGTATTTTCCTGGTTTGTTTGTGATCCGCGGGTAAGGTTCCATCCTTGAGAAACGCATGGATCATCATTCTCCAATCATCTTCGTTGTTGAAATCTTCGTCTTGATTTGCTCTTGACAGGATATCTTCTTCGTCAAAATCGTCACGGATGTCTTCTCCCACCTGATCTTCGATATTTTCTTCCACTGTATCTTGATTTGTAGCAAAGGAAAATTGTGATGCAATCGAAGGCTCGTATACCCTTGTTATTTTGATAGCTTCGATACTCTTGTCCTTCAGCATGGATGATATATATGCTAGGGCATCCGCGTGCCTGAGATCCCTTCTGCATAAGTGCCGGAACTTGATGTTCGGAATTTGTGATGCCAATGTTTGGACCAAGGCCATGTAAGCTGAGAGGGTGTCGTCGTACACATTGTATTCGAGCCCTATTTGCGTATGACAAGCTGCGAATCACTTGTCAGTCTTACATCAGTTACCCCCATCTCTATTATTAAGCGGAGGGCATGTACGACTGCCTCGTATTCGACGATGTTTTAGTATGCTCTTTGAATTCTAACCTGAGTGCCTGTACGATCCTTTCTCCAGTTGGGGTGGTGATGACAATGCCTATTCCTGCCCCTTCCTTATTTTTGGAACCATCAACGAAGACTTCCCATTGTCTTTGACTCGCGGGTTCGAGGACATCAACTGGATCCTTGCTTTCCTCGTCGGCTTCTGGTATTCCCCTAATCTCTTCATCGTTGTCCAGGGGGGTCTGCTAAGAAATCCGCCAAAACTTGGGATTTTTGGGAATGTTGAATTTCATGAATGATGTTGAATTGGTCCAGGTGGGTGTTCCACTTGGCTATTCTACCTACTTTTCCCGCGCTTTTGAGGACTGCTTCCAGTGGTGCTTTGCATGGGACGCGGATGAAGTGAGTTAGGAAATAGGTTCTCAGCTTTTGAGTAGCCCATACCAATGCCAGGATGAGTTGTTCGATCTTCGTGTAATTCCTTTCCGCAGAATTGAGGGTCTTACTGACATAATAGATAGGTTGTTATCTTCGTATTGGTTTTGACCAACACTGCGCTAACTGCGTCTTCTGTCGCTGCTATGTACAATGCCAAAACCTCATCAGGATCAGGCTTCTGCAGGATTGGAATTGAAGCCAGGTGTTCCTTGATTCTTTGGAAGGCTTCTTCGCATTCTGCGGTCCATTCAAACTTACTCCCTTTTTTGAGAATATTGAAAAAATGTTTGCATTTGTCCGAGGATCGGGCAATAAATCTGCCCAAGGCTGCTAAGGACCCATTGAGCTTTTGCACTTCTTTTAAATTCTTCGGAGATGGCATTTCCACTATGGCCTGAATCTTCGCGGGGTCTACCTCAATACCCCTTTTTGTTACCAGATATCCGAGGAATTTCCCTGAGGTGACACCGAAAGTGCATTTTTCTGGATTTACTTTCATGTGATGTTTCCTCATTGCTTCGAAAATATCTCTCAGGTCCTGGTGGTGATCTTTGCGCAGCCTACTTTTGACGAGCATGTCATCAACGTAGACTTCTAGGGTACTACCAATCCATGGCCTGAAGATAGCATCGACCATTCTTTGGTACGTTGCCCCTGCGTTTCGAAGTCCAAAGGGCATTCTAGTGTAGCAATAAAGGCCATGCGGGGTGTAGAATGTGTGTGTAGTTGATCTTCTTCTGCCAGGGCTACTTGGTTGTAACCAGAATATCCGTCCATGAATGACAGCTCTTCGTATCCTTCCACTGCTTCAACCAGTTGATCTATGCTCGGTAGGGGATAGCTGTCTTTGGACATGCCTTGTTGAGGTTAGTAAAGTCGATGCATATCCTAACCCCTCCATTTTTCTTAGGAACGACGACCATGTTGGAGATCCATGTAGGGTATTTGACTTCCTTGATGAAGCCTGCTTCTAGTTTTTCCCGAAGTTTCTTTTTTCTACTGCCTTATGATACTCTGGTGCAACTTTTCTTATTTTCTGCCTGAAAGGTGGCGTGCCTGGTTTGATGCGCATCGTGTTGGATTATTTTCGGATCAATCCCCGGCATGTCTCCTAACTTCCAGGCGAATACATCCGCGTATTCTTTAAGTAATTTGGTTAAGGAATCTTCTCTTTTTTCGTCCATTATGGTCCCTACTTTGATCATCTTCGGGTTTTCTTCCGTTCCTATGTTGATTTCTTTTACGGGCTCCACTGGTGTGAACACCGGCTTCGGGTCCCCAAGGACTGGGACGTTCTTTAATTGCTATTTGGTATGTTTCTGTCCTTCGTTGGCTGCTGAAGTACTTGCCTCTGTGTTAAGGACATTATCATCCTTTGTCAAGCCCTTCCTTGTGGTTTCCTTGAGGAACAGGTCTATGGCCTTTTCTTTCGCAGCTTCTTTATTTTTGATCCTTTGGGTTTTTCGCTGCTCTTCCTGTTCGTTGTTGATACGATCCTGAGTGGTCTGGCACTATTTTGCAGAGACCCGATCTCCCTTGATTTCCATCACTCCCTCGGGTGTAGGGAACCTGAGATATTGGTAGTAAGTTTCTGCCACTCCCTTGAGTTTATGTACCCACTTTCGTCCAATAATGGCGTTATAGGGGGATGGGGCGTCAACCACGCTGAATAGTGTTTCTACTTTCATGGGCCCGGCGTTCACCTGCAACACGATGTATCCCAATGGCTTTGTGGGCGCTTCGTTGAACCCGTAGATGGTGTAATAAGAGGTCATTAGCTGTTCATCATGGAGCTTCATCCGTTTGAAGGCGTCGTAGAATAGAACGTTCACTGAGCTTCCCCCGTCGATGAGGATCTTTTTGAGGTTACATCCGACCACTGGTAGTGTGAGGACCAAGGGATCGTTATGATCTTCCATATCTTCGATATCTTCATTATCGAAGATGATAGGTGCGTCCATCCACTCTTCGTGCTCGTCCACCTCTACGCCATCAATCTTATATAATTCGCACTGGTCTTCGAATTGCTTCCATAACCTCTTTCCTATCTGCGATGTAAGTGAGGGCCCTGCGGCTTCGGAACACGAGATGGTGTTGATTGTGCGGTTTCCCTCTGGAAGTTGTACTTGCTTGGTTCGTTTGGATCTGTCCTCGGTGACCTCCTTTCGTATGTATTGCTTGAGTTCGCCAACATCAATCAATTTTTGGATCATTATTTTGAGGTTTTTGCATTTCTCGGTCTGGTGTCCATTGAAGCAATGATACTCACAGTAATCTTTAGACTTCTCGGTTCTTGGGGGATGTTTTCCCTTAGACCACGGCCACTCCAAATTTTCCCTTCCTTTGATCTCTCGCAAGATCCGAGCGTAGCTAGCATTGAGCTTCGTGTAAACCTGATCTTCGAATTTTCGATCGTCTTTTCGTCGTTCATCTCTTCGTTCCTTCCTATCTTCGTGAGGCCGTTCCACTGAGCTATTTCTTTTGGCCCCGCTGGTTTGTTCTGCGGAATTGGTACGGTGAGACCTCTGCGTTTGTGCCCTCGGGTTCTCACGCTGGATTTCTTCAAGACGAGCGTACTTCTCAATAATTATTCGAAGATCTCCTTCTGTCTTAGGTACGCTTCCGTGGATCTCAACAAATAGTGGACTCATTCGGTCTAATCCCCACTTGTAGCAGTTGATACTTACTACGGGATCCACACTCCCTATGGCTTGGCAGATCTTGTGCCATCTGTTGGTGTATTCCCTCGTGTTCTCCTTGTAACCAATTGCCAGAGAAAAAAGTTTATCCATTCCGGTGTTGACAGCTTTGTTGTACATGTAGGTTCTCAAGAATTTCTCTGCGAGTTGATCGTAGGAGTTGATGGAATCAGGTGGCAGGTTGTCAAACCAAGACAAAGCCGATCCCTTCAGACTTGATGGGAAATATCTACAGAGGACGGCGTCGTTTTGACTCCATCGGGCTAAGATACGATTATAATACCGGATATGTGCCGCGGGATCACTGGATCCGTCATAGCATTCAAAAGTTGGGACAGGGCACTTTAACGGAATGGGGGTATTTGCCAGGCGATGAGTTAGGGGCGTGGAGTTAGCTTCTTTCATCACCTCTTCAAGCCTTCCTCCGCCTTGTCTTGTTGGCTTTTAACTGCCTGATCTCAGCCATCATCTCATCACGCAGCTCCTCCATTGCGCGGTAATATCCCACGTTCTCATGCTCAGTTGAGCGTTTCTTTCTTCGAACTTCACTGTCATAATAGTCTAAGTCTTCGGCGGCATATTCCGGATCGGATGCACTGCTTCCCCTGGCGGCGTTTGCTAGGATGATTCTTCGGTCTCGATTAGGCTCTGGTGCTTTAGAATTTGCTTCGTCCAGTTGTTGGCTAGTCTTCGTGCTTTGGGCAATCCTATCTTTCAAGTCTTGGTTCTCCCTGGCCAGAAGAGCTACGCATCTGCGTAGACCTGCTGGCTCTTTTCAATTCTTCGAGCTCTACCATCAGTCGGTGGGACTGGTTTGATCCCTGATTGGGAGTTCCGGCTTGTACCCCTACGGCCATAGTTCCCCCTTCGTCTACTGTGTGTATTAAGGGTGGCCGAGGATCAGCTTCAATTGTTGGTATCTCCAAGTTTGGTCCCCTCGGTTGAGCTTCCACCCGCGGTACTAAAACCACTGGTATGGTTTGATTCTGACTGTTGGTTGATGGCATTCCGAAGACTGGTGGATGTGCGGGCTAATGTGTCATAGATTCTGCCACCCCTTCTGTTTGTTGATGGATTTGGTTTGAAACCAAAGTCTTGTTAACTTCTGTAGTCTGGAGGGCCGCAACAGTTGCGTTGTTCTTTGTGTCTGCTGCTTTGAGAGCCGCGGATGCAATGGAGTTAGTGTTCATAGGTGAGGTGATTTCCGAAGCATCCTTCCTATGAGTAGCTGTTTTAGCTTTGTCTCCTTTCTGCTTGCTTCGGGTCATGACCGGGGTAATCCTCGGTGTCTCCTTTGATGAGGCTTTGGTTTTTCCTGCCTCTAGTATCTTTTCCATTTTTAATCTTTTTCTGCATAGGGGAATAAATAAAGAGAACCAAAGATATCCACGAGGATCAGGTTAGTGCCATTCGTATCCGCAAGATTATTGGAATAGAAGGAAATGAGCTGCCCAAGGGCCTTAATAAAAGAGAAATGTAAAGACTCCATCGGTCTAGCTTTTGCAATACAAATCCTCTAATGAACAATCATGGACCTTGTTTTCAGACTACTTTTGAAAAAGAAAACTCTTGAAAAGGCAGATCCGTCGCGAGAACTCATGAATCTGGATTATTAAGTCTTAGTTTTAAAAGAAAAACGCCTCACGTGCAAATCTGTGATATATAGCCGTGGATTTGTCTGCTTTGAAATGGTGTTTCTGAAAATGAAGACCATGAACCCAGAATAAAAAAGGTTTTGAAAGCACGCTGAACTCAGAATAAAAAAGGTTTTGAAAGCACGCTGAACCCAGAATAGGGCACAACCATAATGCGCGTTTAAGGTGAAATCACAGGATAAGATAAATCTTTTACCGGGACAAAGTCCCTGTTTCTAGCGCCAGATTGTGAACACATAAATCACGAAGCCATCCACGTGTTCACAAACAATATTCGCATACATCCTAATTCTAGAATTGTACGTCGTATGCGTAAAGGGGATGATTATATCGATTCATCGACTCGAAGCCTTCGGGCTTGTCATTGTCTAGTCGAATATTATCATGAGTAATGTTCGTATAAAGGAATAAACCAAGAATCAAGTATAAATGTAAAGCATATGAAGTTTAACGTTGAATGTAAGGTGCTGAAATGTAAATAAGACAGATTTACGTGGTTCGGCACTAAGGCCTACATCCACGGGGCTGGTGTTTCACTATGTATTGAATGGTTACAAAGATAGTCGAATGACTTTAGAATATACATAGGTCTGCGGAAGTAGGGGGATTACTTACTCTTCCTATTTCTCTCTCTCTCCTATCTTCTCCTATAATTGCTCTCAATTGGTCGACCTCTTCTCTCTTAGTGGAGAGGGGTATTTATAGGGTTGGAACGTGGGTCCCATTTCTGAGTCGACGTTGTAATCTTATCTTCTTGTGCTTTGTGCCTATTACGCAGAGGTCTTCGGCATATGCTGCGGCTTGAGCTTGAATACGAAGGATTATCCTCGCCTCTTCCACGAGCTGATTGACACGTGTATATCTCTTTGGTATTTAATGCGGGTAGATGGATGTCTGCTCGTGTCAGACAAGTGTCTCTTTGTCTGGTCACATCTGTGTCATCCACACTTCCTCTCGGCCGTTGATCTGGGATCTTCCTCGGGATTGGGTGTGATAACACCCAAGGGGTATTATCTGGTGCTCCTCTGAACCATCATACCTCTGTGATCCTCTGTCCCTGACCGTCAGATCTGCTGACCGGTGGCATCTTCTGGTGAGATGCTTGCTATCATGTTTTGATATCTTGTTTTGCATGCCTTTCACGTGTTTCTTTCTGTACACGTGGTGGATGATGAAAGGTGTACATACACATATTCTAAATTCTCAGCAATTTTGTCCTCGGCAAGGTGAGAACGGCATTTACCCATGTACATTTTTGTAGGATCATCTCATTATTGTCTCTTTGTCATAATGGGAGTTGTCAGCATGCTATACAACATACATTTCCATTACTGGGTAGATATAGATATCTGGTCCCCCATATTTGCGCATCTCGTATGTGTCAGACCGACTGAATAGTTTTCTGTGGAGGTAGTAGTTCACACTTGAAATTGAAATTGTGAATCACCTATATAACTATGATAGTGTGTAATTTATAAGGACCCTGATAGATACGATACCCTTCCTATTTAAATGGCCTGTGTGAAGTGCATGGGTCTCGATGGAGTCGGGGAACTGCTGTTATAAGAGGATTAGTCACAGTTCTTATTTTACCTGGTCTTGGTTCCGAAGGGAGAATGCAGACGATCAGGTAAAAGACAAACCAAAATCAAATTTTTGAGAAAGTTTAGAGAAGAAATAACGCACACCAAGTGGCATGATAAGCGGAACAGTCTCTTGATAAGGATGTTAAAAAATTGTTGACATTACAAGGAAAAATGAACCAAGGTGATTATCTGAGATCCTACTCCTGGTGATTTTTTTTTAATAAGGAATCCACGTCTTCACAGAAGCATCGACAACAGAAGGAAAATAAATACAGTGGACAAAGAAAGATTGATATTCATCTTTTGTTGCTTAATTTTGAGTTCCATTCAACGTGTCAGATTTAGAAAAATACAAACATAAGAAGGAATTAGTAACATTGTTCCTTAGCTCTGATCCAAAAATGACGAAGGGTTCACCATTTTTAACCATGGTGTATCGCTCCCCATTGTCGTTTCTGCTAAAGCCGGTTCATACAGCTGGAAAGTTCAACACATAAATAAACTTGACCAATAAAGGCATTATGCACAATATTTCTCATTTTACATCTATGGCTAGGGCTGTCAATGGAAACCGATTAGACGACATCCGATACCGATAATCCGTTAGCCGTTACTGCTACCATCCGATATAGCGGTAAACGGATATCCGATACCGATAAGCTAACGGATAATTCCTTCTTAACGTAACGGTAGTGGAACCGTGTATTTCCGTTAGGTTTAGTTCCGTTATCCGAAAATGTGCTTACTGCACGTGTAAATTCTTATACCTAGGGTTATTACGTTTGGTTTAGGACTACTTTTTCATAATTTCTGATGAAGAGATCATCACCATCATGTCCTAGTACTAGCCCAAACTCCGTGAAAATCAGAACCCTGGTTCATTCTCACTTCTTTAGACATGTTTATCATATAGTTTGAGCACTAACCAAAGCCAAGTCCATTTTGATGGAACTTATGAACAACAAAAACAAAGAAAATTACTACATAGAGTCTACAATGAAAGATGGAACCAAGAAAAAAGAAAAGAAGAAGAGGGTTTTTTGTTCATCGTCACTAAGATTGCACTACGATTGGTGTTCGTCACATGTATTACCCATGCCTGAGCCACCAGCAGTTTTAGGCGCAGATGGTTACTTGAACGATAATTATTCGAACCATGTCTATTATGACTGGACTTGGAATTCATCATCAATCCTGTCAGCTGAGGAACATATGCAGGATGGGTTTGACTCGCATCTATCAGGCTACCTGCGTTGGCTTGATGAGAAAGTGGCAACGGAAAATTCTAGTGGTAATAAGAATAATTGTGATGCAGATGATATGGAAGAGATTGATAGGCTTGCTGATAAGTTCATTGCAAGTTTTCATGAGAAATTCAAGCTGGAAACGCAAGAGTCTTACAGGAAATATCAAGAGATGTCAACGGATGGTAGCGGAAAAATATCCGTTATCCGGTAAGTCCAACGTAACGGCAACGTTTTTGAATTTCCTATTTCCGCCGGAAATTAACGGATAACAGATATCCGCTAACTTTTAATGGCAACGGCAGCGGCAGCGGCAGAGCCTATTTCCGTTACGTTAGCATCCATTGACAGCCCTATCTATGGCATTCAAACATCTATAGAACGGATGATACAAAGGTAGGCTCCTTCACAACCAAAGGAGAAGAATCCTGCATGTCGAATACATAACAAATAACCTTCCAAGAAATAACTAAGCAAAGAGAAAATTTAGCTGATTGTCCGGTTAAGGTAAATCACTTAATTCAGCACTAAAATACCAATTTTTCATAGTTGAGTTGTAGATTAATTTGTTTTATTCATCTTAGCATAAAAAGCAAAGAGAAAGTTAAAGTTGTAGAAAATCTCTAGATGGTGGATAGCAATATTACTGGCTCTCTATAACACACACGATCGTCTTGGGTCTGGTCATAGGTGAACCATCAATGTAACAATGGTAAAGTTTTACCACTCATCCTAGAATTTGCTTGTTTATCTTGCACTGCAGATTAGTTTTCCTTAAATGTAAACGATATTGGTTACAAATAGTATTATAGTACCGCGGGTAAAAATAGAAACCATAAAAAGAATTTGTTTTTGGTTTTCTGTGTAGCTGATTGTCCATCATACATTTTCAATAGTGTACTATGGGTAACACTTAAGTCACAAATGGTTTTCCGCTCTTGGTGTTGAGTTTTCTCTAATTCTTCCTTAGAGTCAGATATGATTAAGTGCCCCAGGGAAGCTCTGCTAGTTTGTATTGATCTGGGAGATACTTTCATTTTCATATTCTACAACCATTTGCGACTATGTAGATCTGTATACAGTCTATGATTACAACTTGGAACAACTGATTGATGTGATCCTTCAGCTGTATCACCGTACCAATAGCATTTTTTTAGCACCATTATCAATCAATAGTATTTGTTAAATAAAGGAACAACCTGCCAGCCAAATCAGAAATGAATCCAAACTTCTAATTGCTTTGACATCTGATACAGAATTAAATGGAGCAAACAACAACAACACTTCCTAAGAAACCAAACCATCATCAACCACTATAGAATTTAGGGTGATGTAATTGACTCAAGGTACACACCCTATCATGCTTAGCTAAATGACTGTAACTAACAACCTTCCAGCCGAATTCGCTATAAAACCAAAATGCTAATGCGGGAATGTTTTTTCTTTCAAGAATAGAAATGTAAGGAAGAAGAATATAAGTGCAATGTTAATAAACTGATAAGTCCACAATATTAAGAAGAATGAAATTATTGCTTCAGATCATATTTTTCACAACCTCGTATCTATGACCACCACAAATGGGGACAATACATTAACCAAAAAAACAACCTGACAAACCAAAAACGTTTTGGCTTAAACTGGCGAACATTTTAATTGAAAATGGCGACATACATTTTAATTCGTCAATTTCAGAACCATAAAACTACCTTATTACGAACAAATTATCCATTGTATACACATCACAATTGATAATGAGTAAACTAAATCATAAAGACAGCAAAATGGACTGAAAAGAAAACACAATTTTATCATCGTGGGCACACAATGAATTGAACACATATAGGCCTTGGGTGAGTTATACTAATACATTAATCGTGACTTTGGAAGTGATCATATTGCTGCCTGGATGTGTCACTTTATAACCAAAATGCACAGCTAAGGATTTACAACCATCTTCATTAACATTAACTTACCATAACTGGTTACAGCTCCTTCCCAAGTTGCGTTCCCTAACCTGGTTACACTTTCTTAACGCCTTCCTAGATGTGTATACTTCTACAATTTTTCTTAATCCTTTTTTATACCGGTTCATCTTTGTATAATTGAAGCTAATTCGGTATTATTATTGTTTGAAGGCAAGCATGGTTTTCAAATTATAATGTTCTCAAATGACCATTACTAAATTATACAATTGAATTCAAACTCATTCATGCTTATTTAACATCGATTAGTTAATGTTGGGTTTAACCTATATAGGTAGATTTAGTGATATAAGAACATGGGGCACCAACATATATCATAACAATTATCACCTGGTAAAATAACTGGAAATGTACCAAGTACCCTTCAAATAAGCTTAGTGCCAGTTATAGGTGAGGCTTACCCAAATCTGGCATGATTTACCTCCATTAATTTCACAAATCTGGTTGATCGCCTTATGCTTGAGGACTGGGATTTTCTTGAGAGAGTTTCAGCAGTTTTGAAATGTCATGGAGAAGTACTGCATCATTCGGACAAAAGCAGCCAGAACAATGAATGTCGGTACCACCAGATATTCCTGTACAGAGATTTATGAGAAGTCAAGCCAAAATGTTGTTCTAAGTAGATACGACAAAGTAATTGAACTGTGGCTAAAGTTTACGAAACATTTAAAAGATTTTAAATTCAGTTGAAATGTAATTATGGATTTATAGTTATTTGCAGATTTACCTGGCACACCAAAAGCTCTCCATAAATATAGAGAAGATGAGCTCAGATTTATAGGGTTCAGATCTTCTTTGCAAATAAGCTGCTCCATTTCATGGCAATTATAAGTCATTTCCCCTGCTGTCTGCTGTCTGATGTTTCGAATTTTGCACCTACATGAATGATCATATTTGTATGACGAAACGACTTATAATCTCAGTATCTCAGTGTCCACTCCCTTTCAGTAAATAATAAGAAGAAACCCATTGGCATATGCAATTCTAATGAAGTAGGTCCAGAGCTGCAAATCAGAAGATTCAGAACTTTACCATCTTAACTGTGCGTACCACCTACTTTGGGCCATTATATGCTAACAAAGAGAGAAAGAAAAGTAATCAGTTCAACCATGATTATCATATATACTCAAGTTTTGGGAAGACATTTATAGATTTTTGAGTTTGGGAATTGCCCAAAACATTCTCAAGAGGATAAAACAATTGTAATGTCAAATGAGTAATCTTGTCACAGATGAATAAGCTCCAGGCCCAGACTATCAACAATATACATTTTCTAAGAAGGGGCTTACTTTTCTCATTTCTCACAGAAATAAAAATTCACGTATTAGTTCTGTCCATAACTGTATGTAACCAATGTTTTGGTATCCAGTCACAATTAAAAATCAATTGAACAAAGTCAAAAGCAGAATTCCAATTGAAGAAACTAATCAAAGACATGATTTGCATCAACAAAGTCGATGACGGTGAAAAATCAATTGAAGAAATGGAAGAAACAAAATTCAAGTCGAACAAACTCATCAAATACAAATGTAAAGAAAAATTAAATTGAAGATTGTACTGACCTAATAGTCTTGAGAGAGTATGCAGAAGAAAGATATAGAGAAACCTGGGAAGATGATACCCTCTGTTGAGGTTTATGTAGGGAAATATTTCGAAGGATAACTCTTCTAACGTAACGCATAAAATTGATTATCCGGGAATTAATCAAAGGAATTGAATGGCGCAAATCATGTCGTTGGTAGAAAGCAAGAAGATATCGCCGATAATGGGTTTCGTAACGGAAAAGGGATTAAGTGCAAGAAGAGATCTGCCGATCTGGGACGTCGGATGAGGCCTTAAAAAGAGGCTTAATTCTTAACCACGATTCATCTTTTGCAGTTTTGAAGGAATGACAGCCATCGATCGGAGAAAAACGCTTATCCAGAGCCATCGGATCAACAAAAACACATTTGTTTTTATAAAATAGATATATATTGGGAGCGCCTCTTATCAAAGAAGATTACAATCATATTTAATGTCCCAATTCCATAATATACCATCATCTCTCCCTTATACGTAAACAAAAATTTGATATCTTTGCGGTTCAGTGCTCCATCTCTTCGTTGTTCACCGGTAATTGATATCTTTATTTGTATTAGAGTTTTGATTATCTTGTATTTTGATGTTTTTGTTATATTCTTGTAAGCGAACGTGTAACCACTATTTTAATTTAAATAAATTGAAATATGTCGATTGCCCCAAAAAAAAAAAGAGCAAGGGCTATATATGGGGTGAGAACTTTCACTAAAAATGAAAGAGTTTGATCAAATTTATTCAAATTAAGTGCTATTATGGGTAATGAAAAGATCCACTTTCATCCAAAGTCATTCATACACTCCTTCAAGTGAAAGAGTGTACAACATATTGGAGAGTCTGGACTCCAAGAGGCTGATCTCCATCCTCTTACGGGAAAAACCTTTGTTGAACCGCTAAAGCATTTTTCAGTCTTTTTTATTTATTTAATGCTCTATAAAGTGTGTCACATATTAATATTGTTATTAAAAAAATACAAATATATACTTTAGCGGCCGCCTAAGTAAATTTATTTCCTCAAGCGATTGATGTTCAGCCTCTTACTTTGTTATTTTCACTATCTCATGGTACAAAAAACGCTCTTTCACCATCTCTCATTGGATTTAGTAGTGAATTAGTTTCAACTTTAAGGAGTAAATAATTTTTATTTAGTCGCACAATAAAACCATTGCCACACTTAAACTGGTCTTTTGGAGGTTCCTAATCTTTTCTCAGCCAAAAAAAAAAAACGTAGCCTACACCCCTTCTTCCTGCTCACGTTCTCTACTCCGTGGAAACCCCAACGAGAAGAGCTCATGAACGGACAATGATATTGTCCGTTTTGAAAAAGTGAAAATGGGCAACCATCGCCCGTTCTTAGCACAAATAACAGGCAACAACGGTCCTTTCCCTTGGAACAACAAGCTATTACCCGTTTTCAAGTAATTTGAAACGGCCAACCATTGTCCGTTCCTAGACCTTTTTTCGATTTACACTCGATTTACACTCAATTTCGGTTATAGACTTAGTAACCAAATTTGTTGACACTCTTTATACACCGCCCTGGTAACGAGTTCCGATGCTTAGAATAGAATGAGTTTTTTGTGGTATATGAGAACATGTTTACGGTGCATGATGCTCACTAAAATTTGGTATGGCGATATAGTCAATGATACTGTTATGTGAAGACTTACTAGAGCTACTAACCAGATATTTAGGGAAGTGTGCATCTCAGGATTTTAGTCATGGCGTGCTGACTTTCTCTACTTTAGGGGAGTTGGGTAGTGACACTGGAGTTTCTGAAAAGACTGCGCAATTATATGGCTAGCAATAATGCGAATGTCATAGTGGGGGATTATCTTTTCCATAATATTGGGATTGTCATTCAAAAAGGAACTGGAGTCCAGTTTATTGCCACACTACCAGTAGTTCTTCCTCACCTAACCAATAAATTTTTCTTTTCATAAAAAAGAAAGTAAAAGAAAACATTGACAGAAGGCGACGGCGGTGTCAGTGTAGCAAAGGCCACAAAGACACCCAAAACCTCTTCCACTCCGTAATCACCACGTGTAAGACAATTCTGAAACGTCTCTCTAACAGTGTACCACCTTCCGTCCATTCCCCGTCACTCATAAATTCCCTCCGTGGCTCTTTACAGTCCTCTTTTAACGTCTTGGCGGACTTGTCAAATTACACTCTTCTTACACCACAACCACAACTCAAAAGCTTCATTTCTCCTCCATTAACACAAATCAAACCTCACCCTCATTCTTCAACCTCAGAAAATGACGAATTTTACACTTAGATCAGAAAAATGGTGTAAAATTCCACAATATCCGATCTCAAATTCTCATTATCATCATCATCATCATCATAAATTGCAGAGTAGTAGATTACATTTGTTCTCTTTAAACCCTAATTCCAAACTCAGAATTAGAAGTGAAAGAAGTAGTGGTGTTAAAACCGGGTTACGAGTTAGTGAGTCAGATAAAACTAAGTCGATTACGCCTTCTTCGGGAGAAGAAATTCAATTAGTTGGAGATGACAATAAAAATGGTGGTGGAAGTGGTGGTGGTGATGAAGGTCTTCATTTAAAATGGCCTCCATGGAAAGATCTTCCATTAAGATATAAGCTTATTGGAACCACTTCTCTTGCTTTTGTTATCTGTAATATGGATAAGGTTAGAGTTTCATTTTTTTTCAGTAGTTTTTGAATTTTGTGTGGTCATCGTCTTCATCATCAATTAGTACATAAATGTTTGTTTGTGTGTTGATTTTGTGTGTGTTGTGTGAAATTATGGATATGTATAGGTGAATTTGAGTATTGCCATTATACCAATGTCACATCAATTCGGATGGAATTCGTCTACGGCTGGATTGGTTCAATCATCTTTCTTTTGGGGTTATGCATTAAGTCAACTACCAGGTGGGTGGCTCGCAAAGTTATTCGGTGGAAGGTTAGTTTCGAAAAATACTACTTCATGTGGTTTTTATTAGAGATTCGTAAGTTGTTGCATGCGTTAGTATATATGCTAGTAGATTGTTGTTTGTGGTAAGGCGATGATAATTTGGCTGAATGTGCTTGCTGGTTTGATATTATTGTTTCGAAAAAGGAAACATGCACAAGTTAGTAAACTGAAGTTAGTAATTATGACCGCGGTAACTTAAGTTAAGTAGTGAACTAGTAGAATTAAGCAGCATTTATGATGGAAAGAAACTGCTATAGTTGGTTTTACATTAAGAGATGTACCAGTAGATCCAGCTCCGAATTACATTTGAGTCGATACCGAAATGTATGGTTGGTTTCACTAGTGATTCAGAGTCCAGTGTGTGCTTAATGATAGGCAGGAGTGATGTGCTCTTTTAAGGATTTTCTTTGTTGCACAAGAAAAAAGTTATGTTATGAAGAAGATGACAAAAGGAGCTCCAAATAGGTGAAAACTAGGCATATACTGTTGATTATTACGGAATTTTCTTGATAGCTTCGGCACATGGCTGCAAACTGAATCACGTGTTTGTCTCAATGTCATTCGTGTTTGGTTTTCGTGCAATTGACATTTGATGTGATCTCCTGACTAATGCAGGAAAGTTCTCGAGGTCGGAGTTTTAATGTGGTCTTTGGCTACCATCTGTGTTCCTTTTGCAGCAGGATTTATGCCCGCACTTGTCTTGTCTAGGATTTTGGTACGTGAATTTTCTTTCAAAGCACTGATATGTCGCTGTCTGGTTTCCATCTTCACAGCATGCATATTTTCTATTTTCAAAAGCTTTGAACAACCTTTTTTGAGAATTGCCAATTGAGACACCAAAAATCATACACACTCAGTTTTGCAGTTATGATCCAATACCATATTCATCTATTTGTGCCACCTCCTCTTCTTTTCCTTTTCTCTTTTGGTACAAATCTTATTGTTAGGTTAATTACGTAAATACTTCTAATACCTGACAAGGAATTGTCTTTTTCTTTGATATCTAGGTTGGGATAGGAGAGGGTGTTTCTCCATCTGCTGCAACTGATCTTATTGCCAGGCAAGATACTAGCACATATATGTAAACATGCAGCATGATAATTCCACCAACCATCCCTTGAGAGTTTTGGAAATAATAATTACTATCTTTACTTTTCCACGATATTTTGGCTCTATAACTCATGTATCCTATATCTCTTATTTGTTCTTGCCTAATTTTGTCTTCATGGTAACTGGTTATAGCACTTTTGATCTTAGCTATAATTAAGAGTAACACAACAAAAGTAACATGCAGAAAACCCAGGAGGAAGTATATATAAGGTTTCTTCTTAGTTGAGTATTATGGGAATCCATAAAATATTTCAGAAGATGCTTTTGGGTAGTTCCCCTGTGAGCACCAGTTGGACTCCTTAATGTTCTTTGAAGTAACTGTTCCATCTGATAAAATAACAATCTGCATCCCATGATCCCTGAATCATGTTAACTAGTATTGAATTAATTATCCGCTAATATACAGTAGTGGTTCTGTTGATGGTTCTCTTCTCTCCCTCTGACCAGAATTATCTTTCAGGAGATGGGTTGGAAAATAGCTTGTTGTGTTCTTCTTGTTTTTTTACTTTCTTTTGTATTTAATTATTAAACATAAGGATCTGTAGTAACTCATATAAGCCAAGAGTTTATTCACATGAAATGTAACCTTTGTTTAGATAACAACTTCCAAAAGCAAAAAGTGAATTTGCACTTGTCTAAATGGTGTGCTATGCTTAATTATTATACTATATTGTCTAGCATATGATTTTCTTTTCGGTAGGTCATTCTTGGTTTTCATCATATGCAGGTCGATACCAACAGAAGAACGCTCAAGAGCAGTTGCATTTGTTTTTGGTGGTTTGAGTGTAGGTAGTGTTGCAGGGTATGTACCTTTCAAGTATGGATTATAGTACGGTGGCTATGAATGTGAACAGGGTTTTGTTGTTACTGTGCTTATTATTTTGAATTAAAAACTCTGCAGGCTTATCTTGGCCCCTCCCCTTATCCAAACTTATGGCTGGGAATCTGTCTTTTACTTATTTGGATTTTTTGGAGTAGTCTGGTGAGTAAAATTAACTCATACCACACCTTTCTGCAATTCATTTACATGTTTGAACTGTGAAATGCCTATGTGCTCCTTTATTGTTATTTTTTACCTATTCAGTCATAGTCATAGATGACATGGAATTGCAAAAGAGAAAAGTTATTTTGAAGTCAATATGGTTTCAAATATCAGTAGCTTAAAAGCTTGAATTTGTTTATTCTGAGAAGTACTGGAAATTTACAAATTCATGAAGGTGCTTCGGATTTCAGTTTATCGAGGGGCAGTCAGCATTTGCGGTTGAAAACATAACAAGTAAGTACCATGTGGTGTATTGTTTGCTCATTTTTTCACTACTATTTTTGTTGTGAGCTAAAGCTACTGCCAATCCAGTGATACTTTTATGACAATGCAAATTCAGGGCCATTTGAACTCCATATGTCTAGTATAGATTAGGTTTGCGGGTTTATTTTGGAAACTCAAAGTCTTCCTGAGATTTGAATTACTTGTCAAGGAGCAGAATGCTAGTTTTTAATATAAGGATCTGGATTGGAAAGTTTACCAACCGGGGTTCAGCCTCTCTTTCCTGAAGCTCTTTCACTTACACAAGGGCTTGACTAACATAAAATACATGTTGAAGTTCCACATCCAGATCTAGTCCACTGTTGAGCCGTTTATGTGTTATAAATGCATGAACACATTGCAGTGAAAACATGTCTATTTCCTGTCATTCTGCTTCATGACCAAATCCTACCCGAAAATGTATTATCAATATGCATGAAAACATTCCAGCAAAAACGTGTCTATTTTCTGCCATATTGTTTCATGACCAAATCCTACCCGAAAATTAGTTAGTATTCTAACCTCTTGGGTTTGACAGGAACGCCCCAGAGTATTGCTAGTGGCCCTGTGACATCTAACTCCAGCACAAAATCATGGAAAGATGTGGGCAGCTCACTAAAGGTAGAGTGCTACTTGTTGATTAATAGTTTGCTTTGACAGAATATCATTTGCTAGAATTATCACTCCAAATTCTCGAAATGTTGAAGACAGGAGTAACAATATGCATGACAAGGACCAGTTGCTAACAAGGAGTAGCAATTAGAAAAGCATCCAACAATGTCTATTCTACCGATTCGACTCACTTTTAATCGCACATACATTTAGGTTCTCTTTCCCGACATCTGCTGATTCAGTTATATATTTCTGACTGGCTTATCGTATGTACAGGATGTACCTTGGAAGTCGTTTTTTAAAAGCGAGGCAGTATGGGCAATGACATATGCTCATTTTTGTGGAAGTTGGGGACATTATACTTGTTTATCTTGGCTTCCGACTTATTTTAGGTATATCTTTTCTTCTTTTTGACAACATCTGGAGTTTGCTATTTCTTTATTTTGTATTAGTTATTTAATAACTTCTTTATGAAGATTTGGAATTATTGTGCTTGCGGTTTATATTTGAAAAGAAAGAGACTGAACTTTACACGAAGAAGAAAGTGTCTATGTGGATAATGAATAATGAGTTATGTACCGTAAACCGAGAGCCCCCTCTCCTAAAATTTTCTCTCCAACTGGTGTCTAAAAATCCCGCAACTCAAAGATTTGACTGCCTGCATGTCATACAACTTGTCAAGAGTTTCTTACCAAATAATTACCTACTGATTGGCCTTCAGTATCACATATAAAAGTGACATGTCTCTACATAAAAACTTCTTTGTCAAAATTTCGACATCAACATTGAAGACCAGATTTATGTTTGTTAATTCTTGTATAGCGTGATCCCCAATTCCATTATTCAACAAAAGTACAGTATTGTGTATGGACATGTTGATACTGGTGATAAAGAAACTCATTCACGTGTGATGATTAGTTCCGACCTTCTTATTTCATTATCTTATGAATCAGTGGTTAGAAAATAGTTATTTATGTGCTGTTTCTTATGTCGAATTGAGAAATCAGCAAGAAAATTAATAACTTATGGTTTAATTGTCGTGCAATGCAGTGAGGAGCTGGATTTGAATTTGACTGAAGCTGCATGGGTAAGCCTTTGAGCGAACTTTCATCTAAAGCAATACGCATTATTTTTCTTTTTAAGAGAAGAGTGAAGAAATAAATTTCTTACCCTCAGGCAAGAATGTGGTCAAGCAGAGAATTGTCTTCAATCTCCTAAATGGAAATTACATGATCAAGGGATATTTTAACTTAT
The DNA here is from genome assembly GCF_003573695.1 of Papaver somniferum. NCBI lineage: Eukaryota > Viridiplantae > Streptophyta > Magnoliopsida > Ranunculales > Papaveraceae > Papaver > Papaver somniferum. The sequence goes on along the minus strand of NC_039362.1, from coordinate 131,305,132 downwards.
GAGAAGCTGTAGAAATATGTTACTCAACCTCATCTTTTCTCTGATATCCAACATCTATAGATCAAACTTCACCTGACTTTAAACAAAATGCTAATAGGAATACCTCTCAATAATTCTGTTGTATTCAGGTTTCTGTCCTTCCTCCCCTGGCTTCAATTCTTGTTACTAGCGTTGCATCACAAGTTGCTGACAATTTAATATCCTCTGGGGTTGAAACAACAACGGTATGGAGAAGACAATGTCCTTATTTTGTTTCTAACTTCAAAGTACCAAACACCGTTTTAATAGATGTGGTTCTTTGATTTGTCAATGGAAAAAGAGTGTTTCAAGCTCAATATATGGTTGATAGTTGTTTTACATGGAACATCGCAGCGGTTGGTATTAGCAATTTCATAAACATTACACAAAAGAGAGTGTGTAGGTTTTATATTTTGTGCAGGTTATATGCTTCTTCTTTTTTATGGGGATTTGATAGACATTTTATCAGTCACCATGATTAACAGGAACACTGTTTATTTTCCACTATGCCCACTTGCTATAGAATGAAAACTATACCTGAGGTCTCATTTTTGTTTAACCACTCCTCCATTACTACTACTTAGAGTTGGTAAAATGCCATCAGGGCATGAACTTGTTAGTGTGAGATTCAACTGTGGATTTCACTGTATCCTCTTTTAATTGATTTGAGTTCTTGCTCAATGTCTAAAAATGTTTTATATGCATACATGTAGGTGCGGAAAATTTGCCAAACAATTGCGTTTTTGTCTCCTGCACTTTGTATGACTCTTTCCTCTGTGGATCTTGGGTTGCCTCCTTGGGAAGTGGTGGCGATTCTCACTAGTGGCTTAGCACTATCAAGCTTTGCTTTATCAGGTAACACTACCTCATGCTTGAAATTGTTCTCAACTGAACATAGTCAAGGCTGTAACCTTATTTAATGTTCAGGAGTTAAATGAATGCTGTGTTTAAATGTTCATTCATGTTTTCCTAGGATTTTGGATTGGAAACAAGATTCTAGGATAAGATCAAAAATTGCTGTGTGGGTTACCTAAATCCTTGGTTTTGATTGTTCCCCAACATGTGAAGAGTTCTATAATATTAAATCCTCTCCTGTGACTATCCTAATGTATAAATGTGACTATGTGAGGATTGATCACAAATAGCTACGTGGGATAGGGTAGGACTTGGTTTGAAGGATCCTATAGAGTTCTTCAGGGATTCAGGGTAGCCAGGCACACCAGGAAAAGGTTCCCACTAAAAAAAGTTTAATCAAAGTGTAATATAATTTTGTCCTGGTTACGTGTGACATGCTAATCCCCGTGATTTAAGGTTGAGCTTTGACCATTAATTAAAACATCCCATTCCTTGTCTTATGATTTATTTTAATGATGTCCTGTGTTGCTGCAGGGCTTTATTGCACCCATCAGGACATTTCTCCAGAATATGCAAGTATACTTCTGGTATGTTGGTATACATATTTCTGGCCTTTTATGAGCACTTGATTGGTGATAGTAGGAAGCGGAAGCCTGATTTTAATCAGTCCCAAGATTCTCATCTTCCGCTGCATATTTCTTGTCATTCACCACAATCAAACTTAAGAACCTGCCTATTCTTTATTTTATTCTATTGCTAGATATTTTTGATGGATCAGGCATCATATAAACAGGACCAAAATCAGTCATCATTCAAGGATTGATTCATTGCATGTAGCTGTATCATATTTTTACCAAAAACAATGCCTTTAGGGTGAACCTGTTTTATGTCAATTTTAACTTTATTCTGTCTAACCATCTCTTCGAAGTAAGAGATGAACTGTACCCAAAACGTACAAACTTCTCCTAAGCTGTCAACCATCTCTTTATATAGGGTATTACCAACACGGTTGGTGCAGTACCTGGAATTGTTGGTGTTGCGTTGACGGGCTATCTTCTTGATTCAACGCATTCATGGAGTGTAAGTTTTCCATTTTCTTCAGCCTTATTTAATTTTCCTCCATACTTGTTAATTCTCTCATAGAAAGTTCTCAAAACCGATAATTTTCTTAATTACACTTTCTTTCCATCCTTTAGATGTCATTATTTGCTCCGTCGATCTTCTTCTACTTGACCGGTACTGCTGTGTGGTTAAAATATGCAAGCAGCAAGCCTCAAAAGTTCTCCAAGAGCGATTGACCCAGTTTTATTAACTTCGGGCATTCGCTATATATAATTTTGATTGTTGATTCATAGCACTACGGTGACTATGACTGTTATGTTGTATATCGACCCATTGTTCAAATTGAGAGTTGTATATAAAGCACAGATCCACATGTAAATTCTTTAGAAAAGTAATCGGAGCTGTGGAAGGTTGTAATACCAGTAGTATATTATTTACACTGTTGATAGCTATTCGGCAATATCGATTAAACAAAAGATCAAAAACATCTTATGTTGTTGGTTCCTCCAAGATCCCATGTTTTGTGGCTTGCTAGACCCTATTCATGAGGATCTTATTGCCGTATCACAATAGCTTTTGTATTAGCTGCCTGATTAATAATAAAAAGTTAATTCTCAAATTCTCAATGATCAAATAATGTTACAGAAATAAGAAAAATTTAGAAATGTGACAAAAGTTAATACACTGGTTTTATAAGAGAAGAAAAAGCTAGCAAGGCCCTTAAAATCTCTATTACAAAACAGTAAAGAAGCTAAGACTTTTAGTACTGAGGCCCTTAAAAATCTCTATTACAAAACAGAAATAACTTTTCGATTTCTAAAAATAAAAGTTCTAGCTAAAGAAGCTAAGACTTTTAGTACAGTTTTTAAATGGGTTCATACACCCCCATCTTGTATCCTTCATGCTTTAGAAATAGATAAATCAAATGTTAGATATGACACTGCAACAGTAAGGGTTGCTAACTCCCCAAGTTAGTTCTTGAATGAAATATCTAATTTACAAAAAAAAAAAAAAATTGTGTAAAGCAGAAAACAGAAAACACAATATCAAAAAAACTAAGAAAAACACAATTTATTTCTTTCATATGATATCATGGGTATTAGCCAACTGATTGGTAATAAAAATGTTCAATTCGGGTTGAACTCTTTTAATTATCAAACAATGCTAGAGAAATGAGTAAAATTTAGACTCAGTTTTGTAGATGCAACTAAAATGATTTTCAAGGCTCAGCTTTGTAACATAAAACAGAAAAGCTGATGCTGGCAGACATTATGACCCTTAAAAATTAAAATGTTTGAAAACGCAGCTTCGCAAAGTTGGGGACAAGAAATTTTCTTTTGTTTTCTTGTTCTTCATAAAAATTAACATCGTCCCATAGCGTATCTATCAGCTCCTCTAGATTATTCACACTAAAACTTTGATGATATAAATCCTTCTTGTAACGTTGTTTGTACATTTCTTCGAAACTATCCAGGTGAATTTTACATGAACAACTGACAAGAAGCTCCAGTATTTCCTGTTTAAACTGTTTGAGACTGTCATTTGGTCCAACCATGACTCTTATTATCATCTGAGAACTCATCAGAGGAGCATTCTGGGATAGTGCATACTTTTATATCCACGGTCTCTTTCGGACATCCCTTACTTCTCTCGTCAATTTTTGGAAAAATAGCTAATTGATTACTATCATCTACCTTTTCAAGTCTGTCATTGGCACTACGCAGGTAGACATGCTTCTCTTGGCCTTCCCCTTCTACCGTCATTGTATCAGTCATCTTCTTAAGAAGGTTGACAAGTTTGTTCTCGCCGTATTCAGCCATGCACAACTGCTGGCCAAAGATTTTGTTATACTCTCCACAAATACGAAATAGGGTTAGGCAACCTCCTGAGAGCTCGAGTAACTTCACCAACTGACCTTTAAGACTAATCATGTCCCCAGGGGCCACTTCTTTATTTGCAGGCATCACTAGAACATCGCTTAAACCAGATTGCGGATTCCTTGAGTAGGAGTCTGCTTCATCACTTTGGGCAGTGCATACGCTAGCATCTACGTTCTCCTTTTCACATCCATTACCCCTCTCGTCTTTTTCTGGAAAAACAGTCGACTGATTACTGTTTTCTACCTCATTACCTTTACGGAGATATACACACTTCTTTTCACCCTCCCCTTCTACCGTCATTGTATCAGACATCTTCTTGAGAAGGTTGACAAGTTTGTTCACACCATATTCAGCCATGCACAACTGCTGGCCAAAGATTTTGTGATAATCTCCAGGAACACGAACTAGGGGTAGGCAACCTTCTGAGAGCTCAAGTAATTTCACCAACTGACCTTTAAGACTAATTATGTCCCCAGGGGCCTCTTCTTTATTTGCAGGCATCGTTAGAACATTGCTTAAACCAGATTGCGGATTCCTCGAGTAGGAGTCTGCTTCATCATTTTGGCTAGTGCATACGCTAGTATCTACAGTCTCCTCTTCACATCCCTTACTCTTGTCTTTCTCTGGAAAAACAGTCGACTGATTACTGTTTTCTACCTTTTCGTGTCTGTCATTGGCTTTTCGGAGATAGACATACTTCTTGTTGCCCTCCCCTTCTACCGTCATTATATCAGACATCTTCATGAGAAGGTTGACAAGTTTGCTCACACCATATTCAGCCATGCACAGCTGCTGGCCAAAGATTTTGTGATAATCTCCATGAACACGACCAAGGGGCAGGCAACCTTCTGAGAGCTCAAGTAACTTCACCAACTGACCTTTAAGATTAATTATGTCTCTATGTTGAAGCTGGACCCACGCTGTTGACTTTTCTTCATTTGCAGGCATCGTTGGAACATCGATTATACCAGGTTGCAAGTTCCCTGAGTAGGAGCTTGCTTCTTCATCATTTTTGGTAGTGCATCCGTTAGTATCTACCGTCTTCTTTTCACATCCCTTACCTCTCTCGTCTTTTTGTGGAAAAACAACTAACTGATTACTATTTTCTACCTTTTCATGTCTTTCGCCGGCATTAGAGAGATAAACATACTTCTTCTCTCCCTCCCCTTCAACCGTCATTATATCAACCATCTTGTTGAGAAGGTTGACAAGTTTGCTCACACCATATTCAGCCACACCAAATGGCAGATCCCGGCCAAAACTTTTGCTATACTCTGCAGGAACACGAACTAGGGGTAGGCAACCTCCTGAGAGCTCAAGTAATTTCACCAACTGACCTTTAAGACCATTTATGTACCCAGGATGGTCTTCTTCATTTGCTGGCATTCCTGGAACATCGTTCAAACCAGATGGGGGACTTCTTGATCTTGAATGGTGATTTTGTGAGTTCCGCTGGTTGATATTTGTTTGAGCAGCATACTCATTGCGTGTTGCTATTCCCCTATCCATAATTGTTTCTTCATCATTTTGGGTGTCTGGGTTTTCATTGATTTGGAACCCTCTGACATATCCAGCAACTTGGGACGAACCACGTGATATTTGAGTTTTAGGAGGCACAAATCCGTCTCCACGAGCAACACTAGGCCAATCCCAAACAAACCTCCCAGCTTTTGTTAGGGCAGATGATACACCCATAGCAGCAGGGATAACAAGAATAACAGTATACCCGCGCTGGCCAAGTATGTGCAAAGCAGGAGAGAAATCAACATCCCCAGTGATCAATAAGATTGTAGATGGTGGAGGGTTGTCAAGTGCAAAGAGAAACATGTCAACTAGGATGGCCTTGTCTGCAGCATCTTTCCTTCCATTGGGGACATCTACGAGTTTTACACCAGTTCTCTGACAACCTTCTCTAAGACGCTTTGGGAAGGCACTAAAATCCCCATAGGCGGAAAACAATGTAATTGCAGCATCTTGAATAATGGGGTGAACTCTCAATGCCATTCTTATGTTGCCAGCTACATCTTCGGGACAAACATCACTAGGAACACTACAATTCTCAATGTCCCACAGAATAGCAACTGGCCCTTTTATGTTTTGCTGGTTCATATACGTCCGTGATGAAAGACCCATCTCTGAATTGATACTGCTTGATTCGTTTAGGCTCCTTAGACTCCAAAACTAAAACACCCTCACAAATCGTAATTGGAATCGAGGGATTTTGAGATTGAGAAGTCTAATTCTGTCTGGGGCAACCTTGTCGCTTCGGAGCTGTTGGGAAGCACAGATAGATGATAAGATGAAGAAGAAGTATGACAGGATCCTAATACTAAAAACGGATCCGTTAACTGGAAATCAGCCACCTCAAATATGCAAAGCTTAAGAATTATGTTGAAAGTTGGACAACTGAGTATTTATAGGGCATGATATAGGTTTCTTGTCCTAAGCTGAAACATAAACAAAATCATATGTTGCTCAGGGCGTGAAGAATTAAGAAACACATGCTTATTAGTGGCTACAACAAAGTGATTTAAGAGAGACATGGATATGTTAAAAAGAGACCAAGTGAAAGAATTACCACTGCAAGTTAAATACAATTGTTCTATGGAATGTAGAGTGCACAAACTAGTTTGGGTAGTCAGCTTGTCATAATTGATTCTAGCAGAGGCTGCAGAGCTAATGCATCCATTTCGACCTATGATATTCCGAATTGGAAAGAATTTCTTTTAAGGAAGTCTAGCCTACAGTCTTAACATGCTAACCATTGCTAACTCTGAGTGTGCAAGCAGACCATATACATGTAAATAATAACCTTACTTGCAATATCCCCAACTTTTTGCAAGCTTGTTGTCTTCCATCTGATGTGCGAAAACTGGAAAAATGCAGATGCAACAGTCAGTACAACGATGAAAAAAATTAGTGGTTCCCCAACTTCCCCTGCAGTACTAATCGACTACCAACTTAAAACCCTCAAACACATGGAGATAGAAATGGACCTGCTGCTGCTGCTGCTTTTGATCAAGTTGAGGTTTGAATTTGAAGCATGTTTCTAAAGCAGCTCTTCCTCATTCAGGCCCTTGGCAAATTAAGGAGTGGACACTGCAACCTGTAAGTAAGCATCACCATTAGCAATTCAGTAACAATTTTAACAAACATACATAAACAAGTTTCAATGTCATCCAAATATTAGTATAGCAGAAGCTGCACACAACTGTACAATTCTAGGGAAAGTAGAAAACCCAAACCCTTGAAAATTACTAAATAACAATTTCAATAATCAACGTTAATCTTAGAGAATCAGAATCAAACTCAAAACTTAAAAAACAGTAAACAATAAAATCTGTAAAACCTAATTAAGTAACATAACTATTAGAGAAGAAAACTCCTTACCTAACAAAGATAGTTGGTAATGGCATTCAATTTCAGCGAAATTTAACTTCCCCCACGTTTTTTATTTTATTCACTGGGTGGACTAAACTGCAAGAGGAGCCGGTGACTAACTGGTGGACTGATTGGAGTTTTTTTTTGTCTGGGTTCTGGACTAATGGGTAATTTTGCTAACCAGTTCTGGACAGCACAGTTAGTCTCCAACCACTTGCAAAGTTCGGGACAGACGCATTTTCCATCTCTGTTGCAGGGTACTAGGAAGGTATCAAAACAGACGAAACTCATACTTCCTCCGTTGCAAAATAATATATTGGTTCATGTTGTGAGACAAACTAAAAAGATCCTCTATTTTTATATGGGTTATGATACCCTTCTAGTAATCTGGCATCCCTATTAGCAATGTTGGCATTTTCTTTTGCATTATTGTTTTTCATCGATATGAAATAATTGTGATGTGTATTGTTATGTCTGACTTGATTGGGGTACACCCAGATTAATTGGGGTATACCTAATAAGACAAAATCTGGGTCATTATGAAGTAAAACATACCACCCCTTAACCAGTTATTTTCAAAATACCTAATCTACTCTTGCTTAATTAACACTAAGAATGTGTTTAGATTAATTAATTTAGTTAGTTAATTAGTTGAATTAAAATTATCAAATTAGGTATCGTTGGGATTGAATTCATGGATTATGGCTTTAGAGGACTCAGCAGCCAGAGCAGAATCAGCAGCTTTGCGCTCATCCTCAACAACTTTAGCAGCATTGCTAGCTCTCTCAAGAGCCAACAAACAAGCCTCCAAGGATCTCTGAGTCTTTTTCAAATCATCCTCCAACGAAGATACTTTAGCAGCAGAAGCAGTACAACTGGACGAAGGTTGTTGTGCACTAGCAAAGGCATAACCTTGACGAGCACGCTCCAACAGAGCACTTAAGTGAGTACACTTAGCCCTGTAGAACTTGAACAAGGTACAACCAACGTCGATTTGTTTGCAAAGCTGCAAACAACGGAGCATAAGAACAGACGAAGGTTCAAAACAAAGTATGAAACAATAAGGTAAGAATCACTTAATAAGAACAGCGAAAGACGAGGAAGGAAATCAGCGTAGGTGTTCATGAAGGCCTCCATCTCTTGGATGCTACCCCAGCGGATTTCACCAAAACTCTGACTAGAGCGAAGGCAGTCCGGGTCAAAGAATAGATCCTTAGCCACACGATACTGATCAGACAAAACGTATAACTACGAAGCTACCTCAAAAAAACCAGCCAATTGGTGACGATCAACCTCAGCAGAAAAGGGACCCTTTGAATCTCGGAGAATGGCTTCAAGGATAGCATCGTCAGAACTCCCAAGACTTAAGCTCTCAGGCAGCTTACCCTTCTCAGACTCATCAAAAACTCCACCAATCGCTTGAGAGCGAGAGTGAGGCACGAGTACTGAACCCTTACCACGACTGAGAGACGACATGCATGGTGGACGAGCTGGGAACCGAAGAAAGGGCTTGAGCACCACCCAAGTCCATATCACTAGCAGAAGGAAGATTGCGCAATACGGTCCAATCTGGTGATGAAGGTGGAGACCCAATAACCTTACTAACAGGGGCAGTAGAAACAAACTGAGCGCTCCCTAAAGAGGTGGGTGTAGGATTGAAGGAGAAGCTAGCCAGTGAAATCACATCCTTCTTCTTCGGCTGAGAGTCTGAGCTACTAACCCTCACTACCGGAGTAACACCCTTCGCAAACGAGCCACTCGATTAGAGCGAAGTAGCAGAAGATGATGAAAGACTCTTGGAAGATACCACTACAGCACCAGTAGCAACCGAGACGACAGGTTGCAAATCACCAGGGGCAGAAAACGAAGGTACCTTTGGAAACAAAGTAGGAGTCGGAACTTGAGCACTAACCGGGCTCACCAATGAAGCATCACCACCAGCTGGGAGGTTCTCACCCTCCACAGAGCAAGCACGGATAAGACTGGGGCTATTCTTGGAAAAATCTTCCTCAATATCGTCCAGATGAGCGCTAAGGACAGTATCCTCAACATCCTCTATATCTTCGTCATCCGGCTCCTCATCACCAGCCTTAGAGCAAGAGTTTTTGGGAGTCGATAGAAGAAATTCGGCAGTTAAAGAAGAATGAGACAAATAAAATCTCTAAGAAAGGGAGAGAGAGCGACAGTTCGAGAGAAAAAGGAAAAGGTAATGAAATTCCTTATTTATTCTCTTCTTATAGGCGGCTGAAGAATCCAAAAATTTGGATGTCCCGAAATTCAAGGGGAAGTTATTGCATGAAAAGACATAAGGGGACCACCCAATCGGTACGTGCAAAAATGACGGCGTTACGAGAAGTTTTTCTTCCAATCCTACCAAATGGTAGAATATGAAAGAAAATGGGAAAACTGTGAATACTAATATTCCGCGGAGCACGTGTCACGATCTTAGTGGTCGCATACAGAATAACTGTGTAGCCCTCGGTATACAGAGAAACCTGAGTAGCAGAGGATACCTTCGTAGATCTGCTTTATCTCCTCCCAAGAAGAGATACCTTGACGACCAAGATATAAAAAGTAAAACCTAATCTAGAGAGAGGCAGCTGGAGAAGGGACAGAGGAAGATGACATACCTAATCAGCATTAAATGCACAAATCTCTTATCTACACGCATAACCAATGCACGTGGAAATAGATAATGTGGCGAAATCTGACTGGAAAAGTCTAGCGGTGAACGAAGGTACAATCTGTACTGAGGCTGGAAAGTTCCCGAAGGAACGTGGGTCAGCTGAGGTGGCAGAGTCCCACTGGAGAAAGCACGCGGTGAACGAAGGTACCATTTGTACGGAAGGTATATCAGGGAACGATGGACCCAAAGACAACAAAGATATACCCGGAGCAGAAGGGGTTATAAATACCAAGCTTCACCAACAAATTAAAGGCATTCAATATCTAGGAGAAGAAGCTCTAGTCTTAAGCTTATACCTCTTTAATGTTTAGAACTTATGTACTTCAACTTGAGTTCTCTCCATTACTTTGGGAAACATTCAATATCTTTGTAACCACCACAACTTAATACAAACAAATCACTCATTACCCTGTGGATGTAGACAAAAGTCGAACCGCGTAATCTCTTGTGTCTCATGATAACTTAGTAGCATTTACATTATATTAGTGTTCTTCGTTATTATTGTGATCTTAAATACCTTTTATTACTTAGCATTATCAGTTCAACAGAGGTATCAATACTACTTAGTATCCGATCCTCCGAGCTGTATACATTACGTAGCTATGGGAAAATGAGTATCACATGTTTCATGTACATCTTCTGTTTCCAAGTACACAAACTGTTTTGAAGGTTCTCGAACTTGCTAAATCAAAAGGTTCCTGAGTTACGAGATGATTTTGAGTTCACAAACTGTTTGACATTTCACGAACTGATTCGATTTTGTGATAATTACTTCTACTTATGTTTGACGGTTCCAGAACCACTTAGCCAGGGCTCTCTGGAAAACTACTTGGTGCTTTACGTTACACACATCTTCTTTTTAATTCAAAACAAATTTCTCACATGCTTTCATGCAAAATTTATATGGAGAAGTTTATCTTGCTTGAATAAAAAGCAATTCGTAAACATGGAAACTAGTTCAGGAAGCTCCTTTGTATAACATTGTTCATCAATATAAATAGAGGACTTCATGTACACTAGAAACTCAATCCAGGCACTTATGTGTCCTAGTTACAGACTAGGGTCGTCCTCTAAAACCTAGGTTTTCTCTAGTAAAATTGTATATTAGACTACGATTTTGAAAGTTTTCACTAAGGGATTCGTGAAACCAGGTCAGACTATCTTTTAATTGATAGTTCTTGCTATCCGGACTTGTTCATAATGATCTTCTAATTTTCGAAACTTAAGATCAAAAACTTAATAGATAGAAATCACAAAATACTCTTCGTCTCAGACTTTGTGAATCCACAAGATAAATATATAAATCAATTCTTGCTTGATTTTTTTTAGATTTTTTTTGTGAGGTAGAATTGATTAGGCATCTCTATAAATTTTGAAGAGAGTAACTTCACAAAAATCTCGAGTTTGCTTGATATCTTATTTTCTTGAAGATCCCTCATAGCATATAGACTTTCATACCTTGATTGAAATATATTTAAAGGAAATCAAATACGCTCTTTGTTAGAGGAAAAATGGTCATAAAAGTCTTCACTTAGGCTGAAGCAACTCCTAGGCCTGTAAAGGACGCCAGCTAGGAAAATCTTGTTGCGTGGGGACTTGCGATATCGAAGAGACGTCAAGGAGAACAATTAGAGATGAATTGATCGTAGGGTCTATTTGGTCCCAAATACATTCCAGTTTGAAGTTTGATAGTATGCTAGTGTTTGTAGCAGCATAATACAGTGTGGTGATCAAGTTCTGGACTAGGTCCCATGGTTTTACTGTTTCGCAGTTTTCCTATTTAAAAAATTTACGGTGTCTTGTGTTATTTAGTTTCCACAATATATGTTTTATCTTTATAATAGAAATATCACAAGTACGTTAAAATAACCTAAACAGTTTGAAAGCCTAAACCATCGTAAGGAAGCTACAAGATTTAAGCTTGAGAATTCGTATCTTGAAAGAAAGATTATAAGACTTGTTCTAGTTGGAATTCGGTTCGTAATAAAGTTTGGGTATATACTAGGTTATTACTTGGATATTGATTTCTGAGATCGTCCAAGTTAAACTTGTCTTTATATCTGTTGATGGTGGTTTTTAGTTCAAGGCTATAATTATAAAACCAGTATTTAATGCGCTATCACTCTGCAAGGGATAGAGCCATTTGAAGAGTGACGAGTGCAAAAAACCCTCCTCGATCATTGAGCAATTCAATATATATATATATGAAATTCACTCAGAATGTTGCGCGTATTAGCAATCCCAAATATTCTGTGAATTCTATTTTTGCCAGCATTACCAACTAATGCATGACTTGCCTAGTATTTGCATATGCTATGTTCCCAGCCGAACTCTCATTATTGACATGACATGACGATTAAGTGTTCACTTTCAGCAGAGTAGCATGAATCTCCCGAAGTTCCAGTATTGAGATCTGCATGAAAATACGCACACAGGCTACATCATTCTCTGACAAAGAGATTTTCGTATCGACGCACTTTTAATTAAAGATAGCTCGATCGAATATGTTTAAATTACTTAAGGAAAATCTAGACTGTCGATATCAGTCTCAAAATGATCACGACCACACAATTTGGCCGCCCAATTCAACAAGCCTAGCCATGCCCTGGCAGAAATAGGCGATAACCGCGATGACCGTCGGCGGTCCCACTAATACCCCGACCGGTCGGACTTCATGTAACATGCTTCAACGTCCTTGAACGCCAACCCCAAACATGGATGATCGCGCGCTGTTGAAGAAGAGCTCGAACGAGATAGACTGTCCAAAACGGTCTCAGAAATATCACGGCCGTCCAACTTCGCCAGCCTAGTTGGACGGCTTGGATCTTCCTACAAACGATCAAGGAAGTGCCGGCATGTTCATTGGCGGCCCAACTTTCCCCTTGGCCGATCGACTTGCTTACGACAAGCCTATAAAGTGCTCAACCGTTTGCCCAAACTCGAGCAAACACGGTGTGTTCAAAACCCTAATTTGGTCGCGGCAGTATACAACTATCGAAAATCGATCGTGTCCGTCCAACTTAGCCAGCCTAATTGGAACCATTTTATGATACGCAAGTCATAAACAGCCACACCTTCATAATTCAACATTCGATCTCAAACACCTTCTTCCCTTCCCTCCCTAAGATCAACCCTTCTCATTCACCTTGTGACCGAATTGAATCTGGAACGACCATTTCTTGGTTTAAGCCAGAGTCTTACAGATTGATCTCTCGAATCTAAAAGTACTCCCGTGCAGTGCATTTGTTTAGGGTTTGAATTCGTTTCTCATCAACACACCCAAATTTACCAAAAACAGTAGAATCAGTTTTTTCCCTCAAACAACTGGCGGCCACAGTGGGAGATTAATCTCTCGGTTACAAGATCAATTTTCGATTTCATTTCAATTTTCTCAAAATTCAAGATGGTGGATCTTAGGTCTGGATCAGCGACAAATCCTGATGTTACTGGCGCTGACGACACCCCTGGTGTCCACATTCCTGCCGGTGACACCAATGTACCGCCTACCAGCACGATCAACGCATCTCGCGGTACTACATCCTCAACCACCAACACCTGCGGCGCAGAAGACACTCCCTTAGGCGTGACACCTCCAATCACCTGAGCCAGAGCCGCTGCCGCCACCAATATTTCTTCGAGCGTAACGCTCCTGGTTGTTACTAGAGCTACTGCCACTTCCCCGTCAGGATGAGAGACCGGAGAAGACTATCACAAGAGTCGCGTAAGCCCATAGAACCAAAAAGGAGTACTTTCAACACTTTTGGCGCAAGCACTTCAACAGGGCGTACATTCATAGATGAAGAAGTTCGTGTTGCTCCTGATCGCTCAAGGGAAAGGAATCGACCGTTCAATTTCATCACGCGTGAGGATCTATAACGTCTTCTCCAGCATCGAAGCAAGGAAAACCCGGTAGACCTGCAACAACATCATCCTCTTTATCCTCTTGATGTGCAAAGAGTTCCTCTTCAGAGAGGATACTCCTCTCCTCAATTTTCCCTTTATGACGGAACTGGTAATGCTCGTGAACACATCTCTCGTATTTTGGAGTCATTAGGAGAGCACGAATACAATCATGTCCTCCGCTTGAAAAATCTCTCAAAGTCACTTATTGGAAAAGCGTACCCCTGGTACAACAACATTGCACCAAACAGCGTATCCAACTGGTGTGAGATGGTAACCGCTTTCTACAAGAAGTATTTCTCCGTATCCGAGCAAACCACCTTTTCAGATTTGGGGAGGATGTTCCAAAAACAATGAGCATCCAAATGATTATGTCAAGAGGTTCAAAATCCAGGCACTGGATTGTCACGATCCAAATATGATTGAACAACAATTTGTGGAATTATGCATTAATAGGATGGTACCCATCTATCGTGCTATGCTGGAGAATATGCAATTTCAGACATCCTTTGAACTTCGTGAAGCTGTTAAACGTTCGGCTACCACAGCACCTGCCCATATAGAAAGAACCAGGCCTGCCAGGAATGAAGAGCCTCATGATATTCGTGGAAGCATACATCTCACCAACAGGAAATACAACCTTCAGCCTTCTGTAAGCAGCTTCGCTGAAGCAGTAAGAGGAAAACCACCGAGATACAACATCATGTGCGTCCAAAACCGCCAACTCCAACCTCAGTACCACATGCACGACTATCACAATGATAAAACAACGTCTGAGATATACCATATCTGGCTTGACGACAACAAAACGGTGAGAGACGCTTTCAGAATTTCGTCTCCCGTAGAAGAAGTAGTTGCATAACCGAAGGAGGTCGCACCCGGGACTTAAGAGGTACATACGAATTCTCCATGTCAAGAGCTTCTTCATATTTGCACAACCTGTTAGTTAAGTCATCCGCATGAGAGAACTTCCCTACTCCTCAAAGAAACAATCCAAAGATGATAAAGGCAAAGGAGTGTGGCCGGGGACTGCTCAACACTACCCATCTCAAATATGCGAGCAAGCTATCATTATGATTCCAAGATGTCCAAAAACGAGGACATACTCAAGAGAGCAGACGTATTGTCAAAGACCACCGATATGCCTGGACGTCTATGAAACGCAATATAGACGCAAATACGGTCTCATGATCAGCAACTCGTACGATCTTCATCAACATTGGGTTCAACTCCAACTCTCTTTCAAAGTATTTCTTTAGAAACCCAGCCGATCTATCAAGTTGAAAGCTCAATAGATACTCGTGGTCAGGGGACTGTCTCCCTCTTCTCCATTCCATCAAGGAAGCTATCGATTCCATCATCAGATTCTCCCTCTAATAACGAGACGATCTCTACTATTATATGAAGACCGCCAAGTCCGCGCAAGTAGATACCACGCCTCTCCCTGTCGGTCTCTTCTGATCACAGCTGCTGCCAAGAATCGTTGTTTCTCGCCAGAGCTTCACCATAGAAACAACCACTACGAACAGAGATAAAGCCGTGTAACTCACGCTTGGGGACTGAGGCTCGACACAGAATCCCTTCACTGTCAAGTACTTCTTCAACACAAGAGAGACGGTCAATCAAGAAGCATGTAATTTGCAAAGGAAAATCAAACTGAAGGTCGGTCGAATCCTTAACCATTATTGTTATCTATCCTATTTCGAATTACCAGAAGAGAGCGTTGCATGCATTGAGATGTTACAATAGAAACGGTATTCTTTCCAATGAGGAGAAAACACGACTTGCCGGCCAGCACTATTTGTGTGTCGTCTTCCCATCTGCCATATCGTATCGCCTCAGAAGAATTGGAAGAACTCATTTTTCGAAATCAAGGATTAAGGGCGTCATTGGAGTTCTCTCCAGAAGCCGCTTCAATGACGCTCTCTCCTGAAGCCGCTTCAATGCTCTCTCCATAAGAAGCCTCTTCAACGCACGCTCTCTCCTGAAGCCGCTTCAACGCACGCTCTCTCCTGAAGCCGCTTCAATGCTCTCTTCAGAAGAAGCCGCTTCAATGCACACTCCATAAGCCTCTTCAACGCGCTCTTTCTCCTGAAGACGCTTCGATGATCTCTCCAGAAGAAGCCGCTTCAGCGCACGCTCTCTCCTGAAGCCGCTTCAACGCTCTCTTCTGAAGCTGCTTCAACGCTCTCTCCAGAAGAAGCCGCTTCAATGCACACTCCAGAAGCCGCTTCAACGCGCGCTCTCTCCTGAAGCTGCTTCAACGCTCTCTCCAGAAGAATCCGCTTCAGCGCACGCTCCAGAAGCCGCTCCATGATCTCCCCTGAAGCCGCTTCAAACGCTCTCTCCAGAAGAAACCGCTTCAACGCATGCTCTCTCCTGAATCCGCTTCAACGCTCTCTCTCCCGAAGACGCATCAGCATTCTTTCCCGAAGCCACTTCATCGCTCTCTTCAGAGGCCGAAGCCGCTTCAACACCTTACCAGCAAATGCAATGGAAGTACGTCTTTGAAGAGAAAATAAGCTCGGGATAATTACACCTGGGGACTTCCATCACAGGATTCCTTCACGTCCCTCAACCGGTTTATTTCTAATATCAACAATCATCATTGTTGAAGCTTTACGAGCCGCAGAAAATTCTCAACATAAAGACGTACATGTGCATCAAAGACTCCAAAGTACAAATCGGAGATGTTTTCACGTGTCTAGCCACGCCATCGATTCTGAAGTGTAACTGGGGACTACTCATCGCATCCCATTCCATACAACCATCCAAGATAGAAGACGGTTTAAAAGATGTCGCTTGGAACGAAGTCCTTAAAGATTCGCGGCACAACGTCCATCCTTCTACCTACCTACCCGGCACGCCACAAATCTTCAAGAAGCGTGTAGTTCGCAAGGGGAATATCAAACAAAAGAATGAGAGAGCTCAGATTGCAAAATCATGTACACAGGCTCTACTCCAACCTTACCGAGGAGCGCTACGTCTAAAGTTTCAAGGTATTGCGAGATGTTTCTAAGAATTTGGATTTCTTAGTCGGGAGATTTCATTCATTCATCCAACTAGAAACATAAAATCATAAGCGCAGCATGAATGAGGGATTATTATTCGATCAATCCCTGGCTCCAACAACATGAAACAAAGACCAATAAACATCAAAGAAGTGTCATCAACGCCAGGGCCAATGGCGCCTTCACTAGAGTCCTCTCCAGGAGATGCTTCAACATCCTCTCCGGAAGCCGCTTCAACATCCTCTCGAGACGCTTCAACATCCTCTCGAGCTGCTTCAACATCTTTTTCAGAAATTGCTTCAGCAACCTTTTGGGGATATTCCTAATGATAGGGCTCGTCCACATCAGAGTCGAGGATTATGACGTTGTCATGAAAATGGTATTCATGTTTATCCAGGAGTTCATGTTATGCTCCACCCTATGTCACTTTAGCCGAGAAGCAAACCTTTCAGCCCTAGCACTTGTTAGCTGAGATGCTTCATCGCGCCTCCACTTTTCCTCTATACTAAACGAATCCAGGAAAGCTTGGACACGCTCTCGAACGATACTCAGATGTACAAGGGACTTGGAACGCAGTTTGAGATCCCAACCAACAGCATGCCTAATCTACCTGAGGGAAACCGACATCATGCTAGGGGAACGCTTACCTGGACGCTGATAGACGCATTAATGTGTCTAATATGATCTCAATTGCATGTATCGTTAGTGCTCAATTTTGTATTTATTATGGTTTTTTATATCTTTATAGGTGTTTTTGGAGAAATACACTTGTGAGGAGAAATTCGGCTCGAAAAGTTGATAAAGGCACCAAGAGGACACATACTATTCGGACTCTCAATTTGGATAAGGGGTACTTCAATTACTAAGGGGCATTCCGCTGCTATTTGCACCCCCATATGTGTTATTTACACCCCATGGCTACAGACACCCCTACTCTGGTTAGGGGCATCATCTTCACCATTTAAAAATTGGAAATTGGCGGGAAAGAACTTCCACACCTGCGTATTTTGCTGTGAGGAGTTTCAACGAGTTTTCTGAAGATTCAGCTGCAAAATTTGGATGGGCCGGACTTCAACTGATTAAACAGGGCCTGTATATTCATCGGATCCAAATGGATTGGGCTGGATGATGGAGGAAAAATGAGACAGGGCGAAGTTGGTTCACGGGAAAATAATTTCCCACCTGCGAGTATTTTTGAAGCTGACTTGGGAGAAAATCTTGTCGATATATTCTCGTACTTGGATTGTTTTGAATTGGTTACGACAGGGGTACGTGTTTTGCAACCAAAAATCTCTTATTTCGGTGATTATCTAAAACAGGGAAGTGTTCATTCGTGGACGATTTCTTGGCTATATTTTTGGAAAGATACATCCGGATAAGGATATAGAATCCTATACTGTTGATCGGAGAAGATATACATCTCATACACACGTAAAGTAAAGAAGAAGAAAAGGAAATAGCTGAGACTTGGAAGAGAAGAGAAAAAGAGATTTCATCGGGATTTTATGACCCTGTCGTGTATATAAGGTGTTGGTTGGAGTCACAGAAGGGAATCGGGAGTTAGGGGTCCGGTCATAGGCCATAGAATCGGAGAAAGAAGACTCGCAGAGGAGTTCTCTGCTGCTGCTGAAGAAGGAGAAAACGAAGAACATTGGACCTACGTAGACAGTCGCAAGTGTGCCACACTAGAAAACTATCGTTCTTCTACAGCCTTAGAACCTTGCAACAGTGACGTCTGTAACACCGTCACAGCGTTGCAGATCTCTGGGTTACACAATTTCTTCAATAAAACACCTTTTTGAGCTATGGATTATTATTTTGTGCGTCTTTTTGATATGAGGAGATAAACCCCAACATTGGGACGATGGAGGAAGCCTTATTTCACAATTCTTTGGTAACTATATTTGATTCTTTATGACTTTTGCACTTGTTTTTAATTGATTTTTAATTTTCATTGATTATTTGTGATTTTGTCTGATAGCGTATGCTTAGTCTAAAAACTCTTGATGCTCTATGCTTATGATTTACATCTAATTCTTTATAAAATCTACTTTTGGCAAAGAAAAAGAGTCTACAAAATAGCTATAATTGTTAAGAACCAATATATAAACCAATTGCTTTTGATTAATGGTGGAATCCTGAATCACAGTTTCTTCCGATATTGCTATCATCTTTTTGTATATATTTATTAGAATTAATATTTAAGTCTATAATCGAGTCTACACAAGTCCGAGTTGAACGAATCTTTACTACCATTTTCTACAACAACATAAAATCACATCAATTTTTGGCGCCGCCGACGCGGACTTGTATTTAGATTTTTTTTAGGTTTCTTTTTATTTTTATTATTTTTTGTTCTTTTTTACACGTTTTGGTATTTTTCGATTCTTTTCAGATTTGGGGCAAAGCTACAAGGAAAGAAAAGTATTGTAAAAGGAAAGCATCGCCAAAGAAGGGAAGAAAAGAGGAATCCGAAAAGAGTGAAGAAGAAGATTTTATATATAGTTATTTTGTTTTATTTTTAGAAATTGTAAATAGGATTTTATTTTTATAATTTTTCTTTTCCTTTTTGGACAATTTTTTTTGGGACTTTTTGGACACTTTGGACATTATTTTTAAACCCTAAGGAAGGGTTAAAATTAAATATCAACTGTTTGCAGGGAAGGACGTCAGTTACGATAAAGTCTCGGCCCCTCGGGTTCGTACACTGGCATCGGAGTCGGTGGCCTGAGTCGACTTCAATGGTTCATCGCCCGTCTGGTACGGGAGGTAAGAACTATTGATAGGCTTTCGGGATTGCCTATATGTAATAACCGCAATCGCACGGCGTCTACAATGTAGACAACGGAAAGTACGGGTCGTTCCCACGAGGAGCGATGAAAATACTATAATCAATATCTCTAATTGACTAACGAATAAAGATGTTTTTGGATTTTAGTAACATAAAAATAAACTAAACGAATAATATAAATGCACTGGGAGAATCAATAACCATGGTTTTTAGTATCCACCACTATTTCTATTCGATTACTGAAATGAAACATAATTCATGAATTAATTATTGTTCGTTCAATTGACATCACCTATTATATGCATTAGAGTCGCAAATATCACTGGGACGCCCTAAACATGGCACATCAAAAGACTAAACCAAAGCATGCACCATCAAATTGCATTAGCGAGAAAGTTATACGAAACTAAATATCGTTTCACAAATATTATTTGGATTTTCTAAGCATAACCCATCAAAGAAATTAACCAAGCATGGATCATCGAATAATAAGACAAACAAATTTGTAAAACTATCAATCACATCATCAATAAATCAATAAATAAAATCATGGGAATAATTTATTATAATCATAATAGCCTCAAACCATATATATTTCCAATGAAAGTGGTCTAATATGCTCAAAAGTGGTTTCAACACAAACCCTAGTTATAAAGTTCTAACAAAACATAATTATGAGTTTCTTAAAACCCATCAAAATAATAATAAGAGAGAAATGATTAAATCGAAATCGATCGTCTTGTTCTTCTCTTGTTCTTCCGCCCTGAAAGAACCCTCGCGGCCGCCAACCTTCTATGTCTGTCACTAACAGGGAAGACAAAACTCTCCTCCCAAAAACCGGCCTCCTCCTTCAATCTGTTTCTCTTCGTTGATATAGTGTATAGTGCTGCCAAGGGTTCGAATGAGACCAAATGAGAAACAACCCAATAGGCCCAATACAATACCACCAATTTCCTAATCCATGGCCCATTACCACTTTTCCTAAATATCACCGTTCTCTATCAACTCAGGTCACATCACTTTCTCCACATCGTCTACAACATTCTTTTCCCAGCTGATGCCGACTAGCCCTTAATCGAGATACGTACTGTTTCATAGTACCAACACCTGAATTCGAGCACCACTAGCTAACTAATTGAAGTTAAAGCATCAGAAAACCCCACAATTCTGTCGATGCAATCACCACTGCTGCCTGCAACTGCAACCGATTCAATCCTTCTCGATTTTCAGTCCGTCCATTGATCTTTCATGTCAGGCCAACCACCAGCATCTCAGTTCTTCGTTCAGCTGCCCATCTCGAACTTCCATCAAGCCACGGAACCATGTCTTGTTGCTGCCAATCATTCTCTATTTACGCCTGAGACACTTCCATGCAGCCACCTTTCTTTCTTTCGCATACACAGCACCTGACTGAAAGCCATCTCTTGCACTGCTCGAACCAAATCTTCACGATGAAAACCCGTTGAAACATTCATTTTTAAAGTCTTCTCAAGATCTTCGAAATACATCCAATCACATACCATGCAGGAATCGCCCAAATCAAGTGATGTTGCTGTTGTAAAACACCGGAGTCGCAGCCATTCAAACTCTTCTTTAGGATCACCAATTGACGCCGACGGATGATAAATATCATAAGCTGCTGTTGTTGGAGATGTCTGGTCTTGAAAGAGAATAACGAAACTCCCATTTCAATTCGAGATCGAATTCTTCTGGGAAGGATGTAAGATAATTCCTTACTGTGCCACCAAGGAGTATGGACTCCTTTAGCCAAAACTCACCACATACGCCAAGGAGTTTGACAGTTCAAGTGCACTATAAAAAGATTAATTTGGCTCCTCTTGCACCGAATAGTTGGTGGAAATGAATAAGTTGGGCTGACAACATAAATTGTTGTCACTTGACCACCAACAATTAATTAAGCTCTGACTCATTGCCACATTGGTGATCAAAATGCCATTCCAGCTTTGAGTTTAGCCGTTTATTGTACCAGTGATCCGTTATACTTGTATTTTCTATAAAAGAACTAAAACAGTGTCATTAGCCAAAATACGAGTCTTAACTAACATAAATATGGGTATAAAATGTAGCATTTACGTGTTTATCATCTATCCACCCACGAATTCCTTGTCAGTGGATTTTATTTTGTGTGACAACTCACACCCCTGCAAAAGTATGTCGAACTGGTATTACAATAGCCAATACAATAACTATCCGACTGAGTTTCAAAATGGACGTTACTACTTTGACCATAATGGGAATAGTGGTTGGGAACATCAACCTTTTGAAGGTTATGACTCATACCATGATGAGCCCAATTACTATCCACACATGCACCGGTCATACGAGCAAAAGTCTTATATTTCTCCTTTAAAAGAGTCCCTCAGGAAATTAGAGGAATCAACACGTAAGATAGCTGAGATTAATAACTTAGTGTATGACGAAAGAAAACTTTCTATAGAGGAATCCCTTAAGCTGATAGCTGAGACGAACGAAAGAATTGCTCGAAATAATCTTAATTTCCAATACAGTGTTTCCAATAATACCCTTAAAAATGAGGATAGTTATTTGCATAATCAAGATGACGAGGATAAAATTGGTAACACTACTTGTTTAGACGAGGTTCAACCATTTTCATGTTATTATAATGATATGATGATGATAGTGTTGATGAAGAATTTGAAATAATTAGGCATAGTATCAGGAATTTGTTGAGCTTAATAATGATAGTGTTTCTAGTTCAAATCCAAACAATTTTAATAATTATTCACCTATTCAAAAGGACGAGGATTTGACTAGAGATACCCTCGTTTTAGACGATGTAGTATTTCCTTTTGATTACGAAGCCAATAATAGTTTTGAGGAACGAGTTTATTCTGAGAATATTGTTTTCGAGTCTAGCGATTTAGAAACATTAGTCTTAGATAAAGAAGATGAACGCGTTGAGCTTTTAAATATGAGTGAGGATGCATCAAATGAGTATAATCTACACGAAGCAATTGACCATTTTCAGGATTCTGGTGATCTAGAAATTAGGGAAATTGTAGCTAGTCTATCTAGAGACACTAAAACCTCTAAGTTTGGGGGTGATTATCATTCTCCATGTGCCTTACCGTTAGCTCTTACAGAGATCCCCCACTTGGGACTTGACATATGTGCCTTAACCATTTTACAAGATTATGTTCATACATGTTTTCCTGAACCTAGTGATGTCCATAAGGAAGTTCAGTTGTTAGAAACCCATCCTCTGGTTGATGTGGTTTACCCAGGCTATGATATCCAGATTGATTTTGTTTTCCCACCAAATATTTTTCAACCAATTGTGGGAACGTATAAGTTTCAGATGTGTCAATTATTAAGTTTTGAGACTGAACTTAATTATTTTAGGAAAATAGAAATGACACATTTGCTTAAAAATGATCATCACTTTCATTGTGTTCAACTGTGTGAGTCAAATCTGATTGACTTAGAGGATCCTCAATTATTCAGGTTATTATTATGTGCTTCTAAATTTCTATTTAAGTTTTCACAGACTTTACAACCTGATATTTCAGATCTTATTTATGAGGAAGTGCAGCCAATGAAAATATTTTATTTAGACCCCTTTATAGAACCTGAACCAAAACTAGATGTAGTTATCTTAAACAGGAAACTAGGCAAGGGTGTGCTATGTTTATTCTTGGTTTGTTGCAGTTTTCTTTTATTTGTGTTAACACTTTTTGATTCAGATGATCTACAGTTGTTTCGGTTATTGCTTTATGATATGAGGTGATTAATTCTTTCTTATGTCTGGCTGAAGACGTTAAACTTAGCACTTCTTGGGAGGTAACCCAATATTCATGCGACACGGTAATATCTTTCCTTATCTCTTTTGCTTTGAATGGTAACAGTTTCTCCTTGTTCATGCTTTTAATTTTATCTTTAGAACATTGAGGACAATGTTAGATTTAAGTTTGGTGGTATGGGAGAAACTCTTTAGTTGCATTAATAAACTCCAGAGCCTAGAAATTTATGTTTATTAAGGATAGCACTAACCAATCTAAGTGGATGAAAGCATTTTGGTTGTAGGAGTTGAGGAACCAATCTGATTAGATGGAAACATCTAGAAGAGTCTATTCATAAAAGCACATAGCTTAGGTGTTAGAAAAAAAAACATGGTAGTTTCGCCATATCTCGTGATGGAAACATTGAAAGAATCCTGGTAATTTCTTTTTGTTCTTTTTACCATTGCTAGGGTGAAATAGAGTGACTGAGATGAAAAAAAAGTTGAAAAAAAAGAGTTGAAAAAAAAATCAAAAAAAAAAGAAAAGAAAAAAAGAATGAGACCAGACCACCAGACCAACCGGAATAAATACAATAAAGTCGACCACTGGTTCCCTTGTATATGCAGTGTGTTGATATTAGTCCAGACCAGTATCTCAATCCATTAGGATAGGTTCACCTTAGTCAACATCATCTACGTTTTTCTCTACATCCATCTTCTTAATCTATCTATGTGATTGGTTGACTCCGGTTATGATGTCCAGAAACTATCTGAGTAGAGATCTGTCACTTTGTATGAATTTTAGTATGCTTGAGTGCAAACTCGTGTACAACAATTGGAATTTCGCATCAAGGTACTTCCTCCTGTAGTCAATAAGTATTCCAACCAAGGAGATTCTTTAGTGCCTTCCAAGGTTCTGCGTAGATAGCTAGAGTCTGGAGTAAAGGTTTTGTGGGTATATCTCTTGTAAGCCCTCCTGAGACTACAACTCGTCTACTAGTGATACCCAGGGGTTTAAAGGCTTGTTGCATATGCTAAATGTAACAGACGATGCCTGCGACAGTGAGTTAGGATCTTATTTATTTGATTTGCTCGAGGACTAGCAAATAATAAGTTTGGGGGTATTTGATAGACGCATATATGTGTCTAATATGATCTCAATTGCATGTACCGTTAGTGCTCAATTTTGTATTTATTATGGTTTTTAATATCTTTGTAGGTGTTTTTGGAGAAATACACTTGTGCGGAGAAATTCGGCTCGAAAAGTTGATAAAGGCACCTAGAGGACACATACTATTCGGACTCTCAATTTGGATAAGGGGTACTTGAATTACTAAGGGGCATTTCGCTGCTATTTGCACCCCATATGTGTTATTTACACCCCATGGCTACAGACACCCCTACTCTGGTTAGGGGGCATCATCTTCACCATTTAAAAATTGGAAATTGGCGGGAAAGAACTTCCACACCTGCGTATTTTGCTGTGAGGAGTTTCAACGAGTTTTCTGAAGATTCAACTGCAAAATTTGGATGGGTCGGACTTCAACTGATTAAACAGGGCATGTATATGTTGGGTAAATTACTAATAATGTAACTGAGAAGAAGATATTTAGCTCAAACCGATGTTGTTTGTTACGTTTACCATTTTTGCTGGATTCTCCTTGCCTTTTCTTTGACGCAGCATTATCGTCCAGGACATGAGCTTTGTTGGACATGCCTTTGCTCAGCATCAGGCTTTTGTCCTTGCAGCACAGAAGTTCCTCCACCTGGATCTTTTTCCCCAGCTCCATCATGGTGATTTAGCGATTCTTGTGTCGCAGCCTCCTCTTGTACTCGTTCCATGAGGGTGGTAGCTTTTCAATTACTGCAGATACTTGTAGAGATTCATCAATATGCATTACTTCAGCAAGAATTTCGTTGATGAGTAGCTGGAGTTCGACGAATTGTTCTACAACAGGCTTTTCATCAGTCATCTTATATTCCAGGAACCTATCTACCAAGAACTTCTTGCTTCCAGCAGCCTCTGCAAGATATTTTTCTTCTAGGGCTTCCCATAAATCAAAAGCAGTAAAATTCTCTTTTGCATTATAAAAGTCGTACAAGGAGTCATCCAGACAGTTAAGAATGTGGTTTTTGCACATGTAATTCTTCCTAGTCCACCTAAGCAGTCTATCTTCATAGCCACGGTCATGAAGTCTTCTTGAGGGTCTTTCTAAGGCAACTTCATCTAGCCTTTGGTCTTTTAAGAAGAATAACATTTTGGACTGCCATCGTTTAAAGAATTTGCGACTAAACTTTGGGGGTTTGTCTACAGTATTCTTTCCCATGTTGTTACAAAATATAGTAAAGAGGATATTGCCTTTAGAATGTTGTGAAAATTACTAATAATGTAACTGAGAAGAAGATACTTAGCTCAAACCGATGTTGCTGGAGATGCACAGAAAATGTAGAGGCACGTATACGATACGCTGTCCTAAAGGCAATATCGCCTGCCACTCCTCTGAGATGCTACAGCAGTTGGCGAGTCACCTCCAGGATACAACTACAGTTAGTACCCCTCAATGTAGCATACAATGAGGTTACCCTTAGAGCTTGGCAAAACTTAAAACAGTAGAAGAGATGTTTACAGAAAAACAGAGGGAGAGTAGAAGAGATGTTTCTCTGTGGTGTGTATTTTCTGAGCTTACAACTACTCTCTTATATAGTGTTTGTGTAGTTACAAACAAGAAAGAAAACCCATGCTTATGACAGAAATACTGGTAATGTTGGGTTAAAGATAGTGCAAGAAAAGTTGTTTTGTCAGGCATGGAGCAGTGTGTTGCTGCCAAGCCAAATACGTACAGACAGGGATCCAGGACAAAACACGTACAGACAGAGAAGCCAAGACAAGCACGTTCAGACAAAGAAGTCAGGACAAAACACGTACAGACAAAGAAAAGATTCTTCTACTTGTGTGGAAAACACGTACCAAAAATTTCAGCAAAAAGATAGGATCTAATGAACCCACACCCACACCCACACCCGAGCCCGAGCCCGACCCGAGCGTCCGGACGGACGGCGGCGGCGGCGTGCGTGCTTCTGTGCGAAGCACCGCGCGTACGGGAAAGGCAACCTTTCCCTATTCTAGGCCTTCCCTCCAATCACAAAAGTCTAATGACCCAAGGACCATGCCCTTATAGCCAATTCTATGATATTTAAGTCTAAAACTCTTTAGATTTTAGTCAATGTGGGACTATTGTTTTAGCTATTCAAATGAAAAAGCAATTAATGGGCAATAGGTCTAGGGATCAAAACATAGTCCATGGAAAAATTGGTATTTTTAAAGCGTTTTTTCTAACAGTATATTCGTCGGATCCAAATGGATTTGGGTGGATGATGGAGGAAAAATGAGACAGGGCGAAGTTGGTTCACGGGAATATAATTTCCCACCTGCGAGTATTTTTGAAGCTGACCTGGGAGAAAATCTTGTCGATATATTCTCGTACTTGGATTGTTTTGAATTGGTTACGACAGGGGTACGTGTTTTGCAACCAAAAATCTCTTATTTTCGGTGATTATCTAAAACAGGGAAGTGTTCATTCGTGGACGATTTCTTGGCTATATTTTTGGAAAGATACATCCGGATAAGGATATAGAATCCTATATTGTTGATTGGAGAAGATATACATCTCATACACACGTAAAGTAAAGAAGAAGAAAAGGAAATATCTGAGACTTGGAAGAGAAGAGAAAAAGAGATTTCATCGGGATTTTATGACCCTGTCGTGTATATAAGGTTTTGGTTGGAGTCACAGAAGGGAATCGGGAGTTAGGGGTCCGGTCAGAGGCCATAGAATCGAAGAAAGAAGACTCGCAGAGGAGTTCTATGCTGCTGAAGAAGAAGGAGAAAACGAAGAACATTGGACCTACGTAGACAGTCGCAGTTATGCCACACTAGAAAACTATCGTTCTTATACAGCCTTAGAACCTTGTAACAGTGACGTCTGTAACACCGTTACAGCGTTGCATCTATGTGTTACACAATTTCTTCAATAAAACACCTTTTTGAGCTATGGATTATTATTTTGTGCGTGTTTTTGATATGAGGAGCTAAACCCCAACACTGGGATGATGGAGGAAGCCTTATTTCACAATTCTTTGGTAACTATATTTGATTCTTTATGACTTTTGCACTTGTTTTTAATTGATTTTTGATTTTCATTGATTATTTGTGATTTTGTCTGATAGCGTATGCTTAGTCTAAGAACTCTTGATGCGCTATGTTTATGATTTACATCTAATTCTTTATAAAATCTACTTTTGGAAAAGAAAAAGAGTCTACAAAAGAGCTATAATTGTTAAGAACCAGTATATAAACCAATTGATTTTGATTAATGGTGGAATCCTGAATCACAGTTTCTCCCCATATTGCTATCATATTTTTGTATATAGTTATTAGAATTAATATTTAAGTCTAGAATCGAGTCTACACAAGTCCGAGTTGAACGAATCTTTACAACCATTTTCTACAACAACATAAAATCACATCAGATGCCTCTTGAACGTGACATGTTCCAAGGAAAGGCCAACCCATCTCTCCTGGTAACATCTAACTTTGTCTCATAAGTCTTACCTATATTTGTCACCATCTAGTGCTTACCCCGCAATAGTGTAACTATTACGTGCTAAGCAGGGGACTTAATGTTGATGGTAGTTTTTAGTTCAAGGCTATAATTGTAAAACCAGTATTTAATGCGCTATCACCCTGCAAGGGGTAAATCCATTTTAAGAGTGACGAGTGCAAAAAACCATCCTCGCTCATTGAGCAATTCAATATATATATGTATTATATGAAATTCACTCAGAATGGTGCGCGTATTAGCAATCCCAAATCTTCTGTAAATTCTATTTTTGCCAGCATTACCAACTAATGCATGACTTGCTTAGTATTTGCATATGCTATGTTCCCAGCCGAACTCTCATTATTGACATGACATGATGATTAAGTGTTCACTTTCAGCAGAGTAGCATGAATCTCCCGAAGTGCCAGTATTGAGATCTGCATGAAAATACCCACACAGGCTACATCATTCTCTGACAAAGAGATTTTCGTATCGACGCAGTTTTAATTAAAGATAGCTCGATCGAACATGTTTAAATTACTTAAGGGAAATCTAGACTGTACATATCAGTCTCAAAATGATCACGGCCACACAATTTGGCCGCCCAATTCAACAAGCCTAGCCAAGCCCTGACAGAAATAGGAGATCACCGCGATGACCGTCGGCAGGCCCACTAATACCCCGACCGGTCGGACTTCATCTAACATGCTTCAACGTCCTTGAACGCCAACCCCAAACATGGATGATCGCGCGCTATTGAAGAAGAGATCGAACGAGCTAGACTTTCCAAAACGGTCTCAGAAATATCACGGTCGTCCAACTTCGCCAGCCTAGTTGGACGGCTTGGATCTTTCTACAAACGATCAAGGAAGTGCCGGCATGTTCATTTCCCAAACTCGAGCAAACACGTTGTGTTCAAAACCCTAATTTGGTCGCGGCAGTATACAACTATCGCAAATCGATCGTGTCCATCCAACTTATCCAGCCTAATTGGACGGCTTAGATCTCGTTTCAGACCATCAAAGAGATACCGATGTGTTCTCTGTCGGCCCAAGATCTCCCTTGGTTGATCAACCTGTCCTCGGCAAGACCAGAGAACATTAAACCGCTCTCCCAAAGTAGCGTGAACACAATGTTTTAAAAACCCTAAAATTGCTTTGCGGCAACATATTACTGTCGCAAAAAGATCACGACCATCCATCTTCGCCATCCAAATTGAGTGGCTTAGATCTAATTTCAGGTGGCCCAGGAGATGTCAGCATGCTGACCGAAAACTCACCTTTGTACATGGGCGATCGACCTAATCGAACGAACGCTCAACGCTTCGAATCACTCACCCAAAAGAGGTTGGACACGCGGTCTTAAACCCTAAAAGGTGCGTCAACAGCAGTAGACAACTGTCGCAAATCATCTCGACCAAGTCATAGCACATCCATAGGGTCCTCAAACGATCACCCAAAGATGGCCGGTCGTGCTACTTTTAAGACGGTCAATCCGCGACTGATTCGATCGTGCTCAAAAACAGCGATGCTTCTAACACATCGATTACTTTCAGCTGCTTGTTCGAAATCGATGTTTTACATACATCGATTATAAGCAACGCCTTATAAATATCGATTTTGCAAATAATTCATTATTTGGCCTAAAAGCACTATGTGCTGATTTTAGCGGCAAGTCATATGACTTGACCCATTCACTCGAGACATCAAACATGTCACAGACTGGGGGATACATACTGGGGTATTGGTCTTGAGGTTTACAGCGTGCGCCGTGCAACGCGCCCATTACGAGAACATGTCAGGAAAGGACGAACGGTTAACGATGTGAGTAGTGGGTGAAGATGTGGTCGCGTGATGATCACCACCTCTTACACAACCACACTACTCCGCTACTTAATCTTCTCCACTTCCTACGAGATCAGGGTTGCGCTCAAATGACTTGTATAAATAGTTTTTGAACCTATTTCGACGGAGGGAGAACACAAGTATCTAGAAACCATTTTATGATACGCAAGTCATAAACAAACACACCTTCATAATTCAACATTCGATCTCGAACACCTTCTTCGCTTCCCTTCCTAAGATCAACCCTTCTCCTTCACCTTGTGACCGAATTGAATCTGGAACGACCATTTATTGGTTTAGGCCAGAGTCTTACAGATTGATCTCTCGAATCTAAAAGTACTCCCGTGCAGTGCATTTGTTTGGGGTTTGAATTCGTTTCTCATCAACACATCCAAATTTACCAAAAACAGTAGAATCAGTTTTTACCCTCAAATAATATCATGTATCAGATCTTTATAGTTGATATGTGCTACTTATTTTGACAAGTTTGTCCATAAAGATTTCCGAATTAAAATTTGGTGGTGTACTTAGTACCCTCCTTTTCAGAATCATTCTCTCATAATCTCTACCTTCTCTCTCTATACACCATGTGTCCATAATTGTTAACCCCTTGCTCATTGGTGGAGTTAGTCTCTTATAGAACTTCGGATAAAGTCCACCATGCTAGCTGTCACGTACTACCTCGATCTTCATCATAACATGGTATGCTTTTTTATACATAAGATCACGCTGCACTTGGTGCAGATTCACTATTTCTTCGCTCATCCACCTCCAACTTAGCCACACAACTTATGTCATGTGCTCATTTGTATTTAATGCGTGTAGTTGGCTTATCCTACGTATAAACAATTGTACCTTCTATCTTGTCTTGTCAATATTAGTATGACCACATATGGTCCGTTTATTCTGAATCTGTCTCGAGATGGGATAAAGTAATCTTTCGGGATGAAAAAGTTCTACGGGTATAAACTCCATGTTAATGATTCTTGGTTGTGATGCTTCCATGTGTAGGGTGCTTTTTTTGTATTTATTTTTTTCTCATTTTCTTTCGTATTCTGCCAATGGTATGATGAGAAGTAAACTTCTCACGATTACCACTACTTGCAATAAATTCTCCTTGATTTTCGTAGTTGTTTAAACTCATGAGTATAAAAGGGATATCATAAAGACACATAGTCTTTAATTTCACTCCCTCAACATTTTTCTTAAATTTATTTTTTCTTGTGAAAACGAAACTCGACTTTTTACTTCCTGTGTCATAACTGCAGCAAAAACATCTCGATTCTGAATTTCTCGATTCCTAGTGTTACTGATGGTATTATCTCATGGTTCTTTAAAACTGTCACTATTAAAGGTAAGAAATCCTTTGAGTTCTCCTTTTTTCTGTTGTCGTTTACTTGTTGTGTTTACGATTTTCCGATTTTGATAATCCTGATGCTTGTGACTTCCTTTTCCTGGTTGATTTCACCTTGATTGACTCAATCGCTGAATTTGTTTTTTTGGGTTCGTTGGAATTGTTTTATATATGTTTGCTAAGTTTTGTGATGAAGAACATAATTTATACCAAAGTATATATACTTTCCCATGTTCTTCATTGATCCTCCACCGCAGAAGTCCCCACCGAAGACACATCTGCAGAGTATTGGTCGATAGTGTCTTTTTTTTTTCATTTCTCCATTTGAGTGCGTAGTGCTTGTACTCGCTTGATGTACAACTGAAATTTCCTCGACTAGGCAGTTAGGTGCAATGACTTGGTCTCCTTTGATATGGATTTCTCCATCCAGTGTAGGGAATCAAATGTGTTGGTGATATAATCACAGTTGCTCCTTTAATACTGTGAACCCATAAATTTCCGATGATAGTGTTACACGGAGATGATGCATCCACCACGCTGAACCCGGTGTTTACTTTTATTTGTCATGTCATTCCTTCTAGTACGATGTCGCCTTGTGGGTTCCGTATTTGTGAGGTTTGCTAGCATTTTCAATTTCAAACACATTTCCAAGCCTTGACCTTTGATCAAAAGGGAAATCAAATAGGATTATTTGTTAGAGGCAGATTGGTATCAAAGCATTTCTTAGGCTTTAAAGGACGTCAACTAATAGAATCAATTGTGCAAAGCCTTGTGAGGTTCAAGAGACGTAAGGAGCGCAAATATAACTGAATCGTTTGGAGGGTGGATTTGGTCTCAACTACATTCTGGTCTGATAGTATGCTAGTGTATGTAGCGACTTAATACGCTTTGGTGTTCAATTCTAGACGAGGTCCCTGGTTTTTTCTGTTATTGCGGTTTCCTCATTAACAAAACTTCTAATCTCTTTTGTTTTTCCTTTACTGCATTATGTTGCTTATCTTTATAATAGGGTTTACACAAGTAGTATTCAATTCTAGTAGAAATGTCCATATAATTAAGATCTATCACGAGAGTTGTTTCTTGTAGAATTTGTATCTTGAAAGATAGATAATAAGTTTCATACTTGGCAGAATTTGGATCTAAATATTTAGATTTTGGAGATTGATTTTTGAAATCATCCAAGTATTCAGGTTCACGGACTCCATTGTCTAGACTTTGTGATTGAGAAGAGATAAATATATATATTATTTACGCATATTGAAAATACAAGGGGTACCAAAACACCATCAACTTTTTCGTTCTAAAACCTGTATAGACAAAACCTAATACAATATCAAGTGAACCAACTTAATTATCCTTGACAATAATTATGTATAAGACAATAAGTCCGCGAACCTGATTGAAAAGAAGAGTACTTGGACGATCTCAAAAACCAATACCCAAGATCAATCTAGTCGTATCCAAATAATCCAATCAGAATTCTATCTAGTAATTAAACTTGTTATCTTTCTTTCAAGAGACGAATTGTTCAAGAACTAGTCTCGTAGTTGATCACAATTATATGGACGTATCAGCTTAGACTGAATACGCACAACTTGCGTCGATCCAATTATTATTAAGATAAACAATATAATGCGGAAGAGGAAACACACAAGACACCCGAAATTTTGTTAACGAGGAAGCCACAACTGCAGAAAAACCTTGGGACCTCGTCCAGATTTGAACACCGAGTTGTATTAACCAACTACAGACATTATCCTACTATCAGACTTCAGACTGAAATGTAGATGAGAGCGAATAAACCCTCCAAGAGATTCAGTTACAACCGCTCTCCCCTAGGGATGCACAACGGGTAGGGTGGGTAGGATATGGCCTATTTCGCCACCCTACCCGCTAAATGGCGGGTAAGAAATTTTTTACCCGCCACCCTACCCGCCATTGAACGGGTAAGATCCTACCCGACCCATTAATTGGCAGGTCGGGTAGGATAAGGTGGCGGGTATAACCGTTTTTTTATTTATTATTTTTATTTTTTTATTTTTTTTTGTTCTTGACTTTCTGGTTAGTTGTTACTACTGTGTATACAGAAAATGCTTCACAAAAAATAAAAAATAAATCTTGCAACAACACAGCAAATAAGAGCCAGCCTATCTAAATATGTACCCAGTGGTACTGCCAATCTAACTAGGGAAAAATGAACAAACAAAGTATCCTTCTAGGCACAAATCCATTTATAGACTCAAGAAACAAGAGTTCTATTCTTTTCAAAATCGACGGTGAATCCAACATAATTCCATGTTCTTCACGTAACCGTGTTCTTCATATAAGAGTATCATCATCAAAAGCTCTTCATATGACCTTCTTCTTCAATCATCATCTACAATGATGGAATACGAACTAAAATCACCAAATAAAGCTGCATAACAACATATAAAGCGAATCAACATCAAAATCTCTTTATACGCTACATATCAAAGCTGATTAACAAAGATTAATTAAGAGTCGTAACATATCAACAATGCAGTAGTACTCAAAAACGCACTAGTTGGAAAACTACATAACATCAGAATAACAAAGAACACCTTCACAACAGTCTTCCACTCAACAAGGCTTTATAATTTTGTTGGGTGAATACACAGCTTGCTACTACAACATATATATAGTTTGTTCGAAAGAGAGTGGTGAGAAAGAGAGTGTCTCAAATCTAAGGTAGAAAGAAGACTATTAACCAACTGATTACTCCATCTGACAAGTTAACTATCTCATATGCTTATCACGAAATCAACTGTATCTAGTTATTCAAATCTTATGTAGCAATATTAATCATTAATCGGTATCAAGAAATCTATTAGTTTTCACCAGTTTAGAATTTTTGATGGCCCCAAAAACAACATATGTTAGTCTGTTACACCTTTAGCTAAGGTCACTGACAATGAGAAGTTAACTAAGATATCAAGAGAAACCAAAAAAATCTATATGAAAGGAAAAACAATGGTTTCCCTAGACAGAGCCAGTAATTTGTGTACCATGTTTCCTAACAAACTTGAAGGTTATAAAAGTTTAAGAGCATACATACATGTCTATTGATAACCAAAAAGTTTTTTTATCTCAAAACCAATCACAAGGAAGGAAAATATAATTCTGAAACTGAATAATGTAAGGTGTGATCTCAGTTGGTCTTACCAGCTTAAGACCCACTAGATACATATGCTGATGTGAAGATCAGTCTCAAAAGAAATTTAAATTAACAAGCCTCGAAATTGCAGAATACGTAACCAAGGCGTTAAGCCATTCAGTTCCAAAAGATGGTGTTCTTTATGATTCAATATCCCCATAGGCTACATCTAAACTACAATTTGTTAAAAATATATAAGTGACCAATAACGTCATCAAATGGGGAAAATGAAAAAGTGTCGTGCTCATTGTTTTACCATTCCAAGTAACATTTGGACCTTAGCAAAAATCAAATACTAGAAGAACACAAGGAAAGGTGTAAGCATAGTCAGTGGTGACTCAGTGCATCTGTAAGGCACATCACATGGTTACAAAAAGCAAAATGAAAAATGAAAAATCAAATACCGACATAGTAATGCAATTCCTGGTATACAAAGACTAAAGCAACTATAAGAGCTACAGACAATATTTAAATCATGGTAGTGGCTATTAACTACACAATAAGTCTCAACCACCAAATTATTTCTTACTTTCGGGCAGGTGGTCAATCAAACCACTGCACATTGCAAGCAGAGAACAAAAATAGATCGGGCTACAACCTACTGTAAGGAACCCATCGACTATTAATAATAAAACCAATCAACATCCGGCTAGAATTTCGTATGAAATTAGATGTTAAAACAGGAATCATTTTTATTTATTCTAGAATCAAACTGGCCAAGATTAGTACATCATTGAGAGATAACAGAGTATGCATGAGACAACAGAGTACTTAAGATTAAGAGATAATCATTCATATAAAATTACTAACCCTCGTAAGCAGACACTCCAAGCAACTCAAAAGAGAATCATGACAAGATAATCATATATCTTACCACAAAAGGCAATACAAGTGAAAAATCTTTAGCCCCCTGTAACTTCCATTTAATAGATGCAGATAATTTCCTGGCATTAAAAAGAAGAGCACAATCAAATCAATGGAAACACACAATGAGGACTAATCAGATTGCATCACTTTCACTTCAATCTTAGAAACAACTGGAAGACATGTTCGTTACATTCAAACAGAAATCAAGGCTGACTTATACAAAGTAGAAAGAGCTAGCACATAATCTTTAACCTAGCAGAAATATGTTATATTACCTTAAACTCACTGAGTCCCATACCATTCCTCACTCAAAAAACAAAACTACTAAATCATATTCTCATTATAAGGCGTTTGTATTAGCTGAGATACCTTATTAGTTCTTATGATCTTAGTCATACATGCATTAAGCATCTAATTATCCAAATCACAAACTGAAGAGGTGGGAAAATGAATCTAAAAAAATATCTCAACAAACTAATTCCATTCTCATAAACAACATTGGAAAACAAATAAACCCATAATTCATGCACAAATAAGGAACCCTAATTGAATTTCCCTAAACCAAACTAAGAAAACACGCAATCATGGTAATTACGACCTACCCAAGTAATGAATTGAAAAAAATGAAATCAACCTACGACACCTTGATCAAATAACTAACCAATTGAATTAGGGAAGAAGAAATTTTTAAAAACAAAACCAGTTAGGAAGATCCTTACCTCTCGCACCGAAATTGACAAACCCCAATGCTTAAATTTGGC
Source organism: Papaver somniferum (assembly GCF_003573695.1). Taxonomy (NCBI): domain Eukaryota; kingdom Viridiplantae; phylum Streptophyta; class Magnoliopsida; order Ranunculales; family Papaveraceae; genus Papaver; species Papaver somniferum. The sequence goes on along the minus strand of NC_039362.1, from coordinate 131,269,186 downwards.
TGAAATCCTGAAACTCTTGTGTTTGGAGGTAAAGAAGATACTCGATGGAAATGGTTACTTCAGATTTCTACTGATACATACATTTTGATTTCGGTTAGGATGATGAATGATTTGTGACAGTGAGTTTCGATCTTTGATGTGAGAGCTAGGTTCCTCTTCGATTTCTAACTGTGATTTCTAATTATTGAGAAAAAAATTGGATTTTCAATCTAGGGTTCTGGGAGTTTCTGTGTAGAGAGGAGAAGTATGAAGAGGAAAATGAAAACGAAAATGAATTTAGTTTTTAGGTTGAGTTGATTAATAAAAAACCAAAGGCAGAGATGATCAATAATAGAAAGATCAACGACTACTATTAATTGTTATATAAATAGCCGGGTAGGCGGGTAGGGTAGGATAATTTCGAGATTTACCCGTCACCCTACCCATCTAGCAGCGGTTAAGAAATCTTTACCCGTTACCCTACCCGCTAAATAATGGGTAGGATAGGATACAGTTAAAAAACTGGCGGATAGGGAGGGATTGGCGGGTATGGATAGGGTATGTGCACCCCTACTCTCCTCTACGCATTTAATTCCATTAGCTGACGTCCTTGACATCCTGAGAGTTTCTTCAGCCGCAGTGAAGACTTTTGGTAGCAATTCACCTCTAACAGATAAGCCTATGTGATTTCCGTTTAGATTGAGTGAGCAAGGTATGAAAATATGTTTGCAATAGACAAGCTAGCAAACCTCAGAATTCCGGAACTTACAACTCCTGAATAGCAGTCTAGATTCTTAACCACCTCCCAAGAACAATCTTCAAAAGATAAACTAAGATCAATTATCATATATCTATCTTAAGAAATCACAAAGCCTGATATGAAGAAAACTTTGTGATTTCTATCTATCTTGCCTGAAAGAGATTATGAAATCCTCGATAACAGAAAAGCAAGATCAGTATACACGAACTATCAAGATAAAATATAGTCGGACCTGACTTCAAGAATCCCCAAGTGAAGTCTTTAAGTCGTTGACCTAATTATGTTTCTCAGAGGAAACCTAGGTCGATAGAGGACGACCCTATCTATCAACTAGGACACAAAGAGCCAAGCATTTCAGTTTCCAGTTGAAAGAGCATCTCTATTTATAGATATTCAACACTAGGGGTGTTTAGAATTCAAGCTAAGATAACTTGAGATTCAAGAAAACACTTTCTCTGTTTAGATGAAACTCTAATTAGGGTTTCAAGTAAGCATGTGAGAAGTTAGTCTTGAAATCACATATAAGAATATACACAGTGGGTAACAGAACCGTGTATATAATGGTCGTTCTTTAGCAAATATGCCTTATGAACTAAAACAATAATATGATGTTCATTCAAACACTTTAGGTCTTGAAAATACAATAGAAGAATATACACAATGGTCTGATTCTCGAACCGTGTATAATGACTGGATTGGTTTGGAAAATATTCCATGCAAACAATAAGCAATATGATATTAAACTACACCATTTTTTCATATTCGCAACTAAAATCTGTAACGGCCTAGCAGCCGTTACAAAAAATTTATTATTCGTAACATGAGTCAGCTGTTACGAGTTATAACAGGCTTAATTTTCGCATGTGTTGTTCAAACGCTCGGTCATATCTGGGTTTTGTTTCCATCTGGGTTTCGTTCGACCAGTCCTTCATTTCTCTTATTCTTTTCTCTTTTCTCTCCTCGTTCCCCTCTTTTCATCATCTAATATTCTTCTTATTCTCAATAGCTAAATCTGCAGAGAAAATCGAGTGAAAACAGAGAGATCGAGTGAAAATATTGTCGTGTAAGTTGATTTGGTACCATTAATGGAAAAAGAATTCAACTCAGTGACCTAATTGGATTCTTCTCACCATCAAAGATTAAAAAACGAAAGAAAAGGGCTTCAATAGTGATCATGGATCATCAAAACGGGTAACTTCTTCTAAATAGATAAGTTTAACCCACTTTAATTATGATTCTTTGAATATTGTTCATATTCAGAAAAATATTCTTTAGGGTTTTGAAAACTAAAATCATCGATTTCATATAAAATTTCCGATCGAGTTATGATTAGAGCTTAGATCTGTAAATATCTCATCTCAATCTTGCTTTTGAGATCATTTTTTTTTATCTTTGATCTTTGATAGAAAATCGGTTTTCAGATATGTAACTGTTTTTTTCTTTTTATGGTTTCAATTTCTCAAATTAGGTTTTTTTTAATTTGAACTGTTTTTTCTTATTTATCTTGTGATTTCAATTTCTCAAATTAGGGTTAGATTCACAGACGTGGATTTGGGTTTCTTTAGTTTTCTATTTATGAAGCTTTTTTCTGCTTATGCATCACCAGTATGCAGGGCTCTCTTTGTGATGTTCTATTTATTCTAGTAACATGTGTATCTTCAGCTTTGAGTACTGACCGGTTGTCAGCCGTGCAAATATAATTCACTTTATCACTCAACTAGATATAAATATAGTACGTGATAAGAAAGAGTTCATTCCCATAGAGAGGCTTTTGTTGTTATAAAATTTCAGCTTCTTAGTAACCAAGGGGGGGGGGGGGATTTTTGTTTTTATCTAAGTAATAAAAGTAATTGAGAGCAAAGTAAATAATTGGAATAATCAATAAGGAGAAGATATTGGTCACGGGATAGTATCATTCACAAACATGTATTTTCATCAATGACTAGAATTGAAATTTTAATCTCTCATTTACTAAAAGTCCTAGGATATCTTGATCGCAAGAGTATCCCGTTTATTTCCCGATTTTATCACAAATAACATTAAAAGATGCTAATGTGAAATCTACCTAGAAAGCAACCTAAAGTGTAAAAGCACAATTAAGTTTAACTCCCTAAGAGCAATAAGTTCTATGAAAGAAGACTAATCAAAGCAAACAAACGTGTAAAAGCACTACTTCGTTTTAACAAAGGTTATGATTCATATGTGATTAATAGGATATATCACTACAAGAACTACTCACACTATGCTACTTAGAATCAGGGATAAACAACTATTTCATATTGAAAACCCTAATCTAGCAATAGAGATGAAGACTAAATCGGATTGATTCCGGACTCAACCAAACTAGCATTCAAATCATAGACAATATTAATAATGAATCATAAACAATAAAGTTTTGAGACAAAACTAATTCATTGAATCAAATAACATGCTCTAGAAATCAACTTTATCCCATAACCAATAATTGAGTTTAGTTACTCATAATAATGGAGTTCATCATAATCATAATCAATAGTAAATTAAGAAGATGAAAAATAAACGAAAAGCAAACCCTAGTTGTATAACCGCTCTCCAAAGTTTCAAGTAGAAAATAATACGTCATAAAGAAAATAGAAAACTTTTCTTTTTGTAGCTTTTCTCCCTTCCAAAACTAGGTCAAATCTCAAAAGTCCATTACCAAGAAGTCCACCAGGCCCATGTGTGTGAAGAGCCCATGAAGAAAATATGTCCAAAAATTGTCGCCGGAAAGTGGTCGGAAACACGCCGGAAAACATCTCAGGTGACCGGCAAAGACCACCCGGTCAACGAGTCAGTTCGGTCGGTCAACTGAGTTAGCTCGGTCAAACTTAGTGAGTCATACCGAGTTAGGTGAGCCAGGTAAATGAATGAGTCAGCCTCTAACTAGGTGAGTCAGGTCTGAGTGAGCAGCTGACTGGTTTTGGCCAAAGCTGTTCCACAGCCTGAGCCATCTAACACAGGCCAACCCACTGTTGCACCATCATTGTGTTTCTCTTCCTAGTTCAAAATGAAGCCAAGCTCAGTTCTGCAGCTTCACCAAGTTATAGTCACTGCACATTGCATTTCAGCATTCATTCTATACAATTCCATCATCTGTAGCTCATTATATTGCTGGCTCCTGCAACATTTCCTTGAACTTCATAACCAGCTGCACTCATAACTCATTACAGTATCACCTGGCCATTTCAGCTGCAAAATCCTCATCTTAATCTCTCACAACTTCAATCACCAGAACCAGCTGTTCTCTTTTCCATCTCAGTACTTGGCTATCACTTCAATCCACACAGATCCACCATCACAGCACCCATTTGAACCACAGTGCCATAACCTGCAATATCTATTTTAACTCCTTCAATTCCAGCAGCAACACAATTCCATTGGAAGCTCCAGCAACTCATCTTATAGACTCTTAGTACACATCCACCAACTGCATATAACCCTCCATCCACTTTCATAACCATTTACAGACCATCACCAGTACCATCACTGCATCACAACTCAAGTTCACCTGCAACACAACAGCTCCAACTCCCATCTGCTCATCAGCATCTGAATCTGAATCTCAAGAACACCAACATAACCATCATAACCCAGTGCAACCAACAGCATAGCCCATGACCTGACTTCAACTTCTCTGTGTTGTTCTCACAGGCAATAACAGAAACAAATCAAACTCTTCCTTCACTGCAGCAGGATCATCGACACCACCAATTTCATCTTAGCTTCCCTGTCGAAACCCACACAAATTCATGGCAACATCTCAGCACCAACTGCACAGTTTCACCACCAAGCAACACTGCCACTATACTTTCATTAGTTTCAAGTTCACCATGCTTAAGTTCTGACCCATTCACAAACTCATTTCACTGAACCATTCTGCAACAGCATCTCCATCTCAGGCTCAGATGCATTCAAAACTTCACCAGCTCTTCAATGCTTACCAGCTGCTACTTCATTAACATAACACCACTCATAACAACACCACAAATAAACAGCTACTGCAATACCAATCTTCTCAGTTATTCTATAATTCATCACACAGCAGCACCAACACAAACCCTTAACATACATCTAAACAACCTTCATTCATTCAGTTCAACTTGCAGCTGCAATTCTTCACTTTCAGATCCATCAGTTCCCATTATCAACATCACCAAAAACCCATCTGATCTGAGCTATAATCCATCTGCTAAAACCCATTTTTGCTTCCGTTTTAATCTTCACCAAAGACCACCAGATTTAATTCCTTTTCCTCAAATCGACAACAACAATGGCCTCAAACCCTATCTGCAATCAAGAACATCTCAGATCCCCTTTTGATTTTAAACCCTAATTTCATTCTTCAGCTTCACAAATCTCTGTTAAAACTCGTAACAAATTCGAATCCAGTTAACACCCATTTAACCTTATTGCATCAGGCTCAAAGCTCTCTTTATCTGCTCCATCTTCGCTTTAATTTCGTCTTCCATCAATCTCGATTTCAATTTCTTTATTTCGACAGCAACCGATTCTTCATCTATCTCCTTTCTCTCTGCAACAGACTTAATGGTTCTTCTCATTCTGATTTACTTCCATCAGCAGCTACAGAAAATCTGCCCTCATCTCACTGCTTCTCGGTCTCTAACAGCCGCCATGGATTTGTCTCGAGTTTGAAGGGGATAATGATTGAGAATTCATTTTCTCTCAAATCCATGGGTTTAATAACAATAATTACTACAGACACCCAGAATCCGGATAAGGGTAACCCATCTCATACTTGCCCTGTCGGTTCCATAAAACTGACATGCTCATTTTCTTTCTTGCTCAACTGTAAGTTACTCACAACTGAAAGTTCATTCTTCACCTCCTTGCACGACCTAGCTGCCTCCACATAGAACATGCCTGTGAATTGAACTTTTTGCGTTTTATGCTCCAAATGGACGATTTCTCCTTCTTTTGCTCCAAATGACTCCGTTGCACCTAATAACTCAAAACTAAACATAAGAGATGCAATTCACAAGGATACTAGCAAAGAAAGCATAAATGCTAGATATGAAATTAGGTGTTTTACAACACCTATCAAATTCCCCCACAGTTAGACTTTGCTAGTCCTCGAGCAAATGAAACAAAACTTTTCTAAAATATACATACAACTCTCGTGAGGGTTTACTAGAGATATACCCACAAAACCTACTTTTCCAACTTACTAGTTCTCCGTAATGATAGCATCCAACGCGCTAAGAAGACATAGAAATTCTGCACACTAGTCATAAGAAGTTAGACACATAAATGAACACAATCTCATCCTTAAAATTTGAGAGAGAAATAACCATCCCTTCTCGAAAGAAATTCGAGTTCGGAGTGATCAAAAGTCTCGACTCTGCCTCACAAGAAAGGGTTTTATGAAGTTGCTCTCAATAATAAATAGCTCTTTATGGGTCACACATGTGTCCAGGTAGGAGTGAAGAGAGAATCCTGCGACACGTTGAATGGTAGGAAGGCCAAACCCTCCGATTTGTTTTGAAAACCCACATCTTTTATTCATTTTGAAAACCCATTTTCTGACGATCTCTAAGAAAGGAAATCAACCACTTAACGAAGGTGGGAATATGCTTACTTACCTCGTTATCCGTTCGGCGTGCAGTTAGCACCACTCTCACAGCATCCATAGAAACGTCTTCGGTCTTCAATCGGTGTCTTCATCTTTGTCTTCGGTCTTCAACTCTTGATGATGAAATCTTGAACTTCGTAGAATCTTGACAATGTGATTCTTTCTTCTAATTCCTTGTTGCTTGAAACTTCATTACGGATATTTCTTCTTCCATTGGCTTTATTTAATGAATACAAAACCAAAAACGAACTAAACAAACCAAAATATGATGCAATGATTTTTTTTTTAATGCAAGATAAGGTAAATAAAAATAAACAAAATACGAAAACTAATGATGCACCTAATAAAAAAAATTCTTTTTGTTTTTTTTGATGAGACAAGAGAAAATAATACAAATACAAAATAAAGATAAAAATAAAAATAAAAGTACAAAGGCCATGGTGTAAGTACTTTACTGCTCGATTCTCCACAACTCGTATGTCTCGATATCATAAACTTCTTGACTCTCATCTTGATAATATTCGCTCTTGTACAATAGTCTTCAACTTGTAAAAAAAAATTCTTCTCCTTGTCTTGTTTCTATACTTAAATCTGAAATCTGCTCATTTCTTTACTGTTGCTTGTAAACCTTAAACGTCTTCAACTTTCCTTCGAATTTGTGATGCTCCTCTTGTTGATGATGATGGTGTTTCTATGGACCTGTTGGTGTAGAGAGATAAACTGGATGGTGCTAACTGCGAACAAGATTACAAGTGATATGTAAGTTAGTAATTCGATGTCACCATTCATGATTTATAAAATAGTACTCAAGAGATCAAAATAGTGCTTCTATTGGTGGGAGGTTGGGTAGCTCACCATTCTACCCGGAGTTTACGTACGGTGACACACACTCTAAAAGTACAAATTTAGACAGGTACAAAGAATTGAAGGTCGGTGCCTCTCATGATGTAACATGGGTAGTCTCCACTATAAGGGATCACAAATATAATACCGAATTCAGTCTGCACCTCATTTGCCACTGGGATGGTTAAATCCAACTTTAACTCTCATACAAGTAAGAAACCCGATCATGTTCTCTGTCATCTCTAAGTTCAGTCACTCTTATGAGAATCTCGATGTAATCTTAGCGACATGTATACTATGTGACTCTAAACTAACCACAAGTTGGAGTTTTCTTATTCACTATTTCACAAAAAAGTTGAAAAAAATTGAAAATTTTACAATGCAAATGCAACTACTCCCCTACACTTAAACTTTACATTGTCCTCAATGTAAATTGAATCGTCCAAAGAAAGTCAAGGTGGGAAATTCTAACATGATAATGACAAGAAATCATAAAAAGTAAAAACAAAACAAGAAATAAATTCAAGACAAGAAATACTCATCCTATGGGTTGCCTCCCATTTAGCGCTTGGTTTAAAGTCGTCAGCCCGACTATCTCCTTGCTTTCTATGCCTCCTCCATAGGGAGTGCATCCACAAAGTTAGCTCATTCCGCCACTTCGGAAGTGAAATTCTCATAATATGGTTTCAACCCGTGCCCATTAACTTTAAGTTCCTTGCCTGTAGCTATGCTACGAATTTCCACTGCACCATGAGAAAACACATTAGTAACAATGAAAGGTCCAATCCATCGTGAGCTTAATTTACCCGGAAATAAATGCAAGCGAGAATTAAACAAAAGCACTTTCTGCCCAATGCAAAATTGTTTCCTAGAAATCATGTTATCATGAAATGCTTTCGTTTTTTCCTTATAAATGCGCGAGCTTTCAAATGCATCATTGTGGGGCTCCTCTAGCTCTTGGAGTTGTAACTTCCTTTGCTTTCCAGCCCCATCCATCTCCATATTGCATTGTTTAATAGCCCAAAACGCCTTATGCTCAATTTCAACGGGTAAATGACAAGGTTTACCATACACAAGCCTAAAGGGAGACATCCCGATAGGTGTCTTGTATGCGGTTCTATAAGCCCACAAAGCATCATTAAGTCGCATGCTCCAGTATTTCCTTGTTGGGTTCACCGTCTTCTCAAGAATGGATTTCACCTCCTGGTTGGACACCCCGGCTTGTCCATTTGTTTGGGGATGATAAGGTGTCGCAATCTTGTGTGACACATTGTACTTCTTCAACAAGGTTTGTAAGATCCTGTTTTTGAAGTGAGAACCCCCATCGCTAATTACGGCTCTTGGAATTCCAAACCTTGCAAAGATATTAGCTTGCACAAAATCTGAAACCACTTCAGAATCATTAGTCGGGGTGGCCTTAGCTTCCACCCATTTGGAGACATAATCAACAACAAGTAAGATATAAAAATTCCCATGAGAGTTGACAAAAGGACCCATAAAATCAATACCCCATACATCGAAAACTTCAATAAATTGAATAAACGTTTGTGGCATTTGATTTCGGGCACCTAGATTGCATTTTCTTTGGCACCTATCACAAGTTGTACAAAATATATACGCATCTTTAAACAAGGTTGGCCAATAGAAACCGCTTTCAAGTACCTTGTGAGCGGTTCTCTTACTCCCAAAATGTCCTCCACAAGCATAGGAGTGACAAAAAGACAAGATAGAATTAAACTCGGATCCAGGAACGCACCTTCGTAATACTTGGTCACTACCTTGTTTCCATAAGTATGGATCATCCCATATGTATTGGTTCCCTAACCTCTTAAGTTTATTCCTCTCAGCACGAGATAAGTTCTTTGGTATTTGTTTAGACACCAAGTAATTCACAATGTCGGCATACCATGGTTCTCCCAAAGCAATTGAGAATAGTTGCTCATCCGGGAAACTTTCACGCAATGGGATAGCTTCCTTGTCCACAGCAAGACGGCTCAAATGATCCGCAACGGTGTTCTCAATTCCTTTCTTGTCTTTGATTTCAATATCAAACTCTTGCAAGAGCAAAATCCATCGTATGAGCCTCGGTTTCGCCTCTTTCTTCATTAGCAAATACCTAAGTGCTGCATGATCAGAAAAGACAATAACTTTTGTACCAATTAGATAAGTACGAAACTTTTCCAAAGCAAAAACAATAGCTAAAAACTCTTTTTCAGTGGTTGTGTAGTTTTGTTGGGCTTCATTTAACGTTCTAGAAGCATAATAGATAGCATGAGGTATCTTCCCCACATGTTTCCCAAGCACCGCACCAACCGCAAAGTCACTTGCATCACACATGAGCTCAAAAGGATTGCTCTAGTCCGGTGGTTTAATGATAGGGGCTGAAATCAAAAGTTCTTTCAAACGATTGAATGCCTCCATACACTTTTTATCAAAGTTAAAAACCACATCTTTTTGCAATAAGTTGCAAAGTGGTGATGCTATCTTGAAAAAATCCTTGATAAATCTACGATAAAAACCTACATGACCAAGAAAAGAGCGTATCTCCCTCACCGTAGTGGGAGGGGTTAAAGCACGAATAAGGTCTATTTTAGATTTATCGACTTCCAAGCCTTTAGAAGATATTATATGGCCTAAAACTATGCCATGAGTTACCATGAAATGGCACTTCTCCTAATTTAGCACAAGATTTGTTTCAACACATCGTTCAAGGATTAATGACAAGTTGTGCAAGAAAAGGTCAAATGAATCACCAAAGACACTAAAGTCATCCATAAACACTTCGATTATGTTTTCAACATATTCTGAGAAGATACTTACCATACACCTTTGAAAGGTAGCTGGAGCATTGCACAAACCAAAAGGCATCCTTCTATAAGCAAAAGTACTGAAAGGACAAGTGAAATTGGTTTTCTCTTGATCCTCCGGCGCTATCATAATCTGATTGTAACCTGAATAACCATCAAGGAAGTAATAATAAGAATGTCCAGCTAAACGTTCAAGCATTTGATCAATAAAAGGCAATGAAAAATGATCCTTCCCAGTGGTAGCATTCAATTTTCTTTAATCAATACAAACCCCCCAACCGGTTTGCACACGAGTTGGGATAAGTTCGTTCTTATCATTCTCCACCACCATCACACCTGATTTCTTTGGTACTACTTGTACCGGGCTCACCCACTTGCTGTCGGATATGGGGTAGATAACACCCACATCCAAAAGCTTTAGTATCTCCTTTTTCACAACTTCCATCATTGGAGGGTTCAAACGACGTTGCGCTTCCCTTATAGGCTTTGCATCGTCCTCCAAACGAATCTTATGCATACAAACGGCAGGGCTTATACCCTTGATATCAACAATTGTCCATCCTATGGCCGTCTTGTACTTCCTTAGCACCCTTAGAAGTTTTTGCTCCTGTAATTCACTAAGCTTGTTAGAAACAATCACAGGTAAATTTTCCTTATCATCCAAGTACAAGTACTTTAGGTGATCGGGAAGAGGTTTCAATTCTAACTTTGGAGATTTAACAATTGAAGGTACAATCTTTTCATCACTGCATGGTAAAGAAATAAAAGAGATATTATGATTTTCCGGGCATCCTTGTAGTGAATTAAGATCACCAAGGACTTCCTTGACTTCATTACCACACTCTACACCATTATCCATGGATGTAGTCAAAACAGTTTCCAAAGCATCATCATCATTCAATTCAAACACTTTTTGTGCCAATGTATCCATAACATCAACGGAGAAACAAGAGTGGACATCGCTAGGATATCTCATCGTCTCGAAAATGTTGAAACGTATTGTTTCTCCATCAAACTCCATAGCGTTCCCTTGTCCACATCAATAACGGTTTTCGCCGTTTTCATGAAGGGACGCCCAAGTAACAATGGAAGAGACGAGTCCGGTGACCCTTCATTCATCTCTAACACGCAAAAGTCAGCTGGAAATACAAGTTGATTAACCTGCACAAGAACATCCTCAACAATACCCATTGGGTAAACATTAGAGCGATCGGCTAATTGCAATACAAATCCAGACTTTTTAAGAGGACCTAACTCAAGTGAATCGTACATAGATTCAGGCATAACATTAACGGATACACCTAAATCCAACATAGCTTTGTTAAATGTGGTGTTGCCAATTGTGACTGGAATGTCAAAGCTACCGGGATCCTTACATTTCAGTGGGAGTTTGTGTTGTAAGATTGCCGAAGCATTCTCCCCCACACTTAGCACTTCATTACCTTTGAGCCTTTGCTTATTGGTACACAAGTCCTTCAACACTTTCGCATACTTGGGAACTTGCTTGATCGTATCAATGAGTGGTATGTTCACATGAATCTTCTTTAAAATGTCTAAAATCTCCTTTTCTAGTTCCGCCTTCTTGGAACTTGCAAATCTGCGAGGGAAAGGTAAAGGAGGAACATAAGTAGAAACCGGAGTTTTAGAGTTAGGAATAGGTACCTCAGAAGTTTGGGGAGAATCATCACTCTTCTCCTCCAAAACAGGTTCCTTTGGTGTTTCCACCTTGCCCGAATCAGTAACTTCGGGTTGCACAAGTTGTGTACCACTTCTCAACGTAATAGCATTGACACCCTCTTTTGGGTTAATGGGTTGAGAAGGGAGTTTCCCACTATTTTGTGCCTTCAATTTGTTTATATCAACCGCCGTGGAGCCCATTTGTGTCTGCAACTCCTTGATAGGACTCTTAGTTTCTTGTTGACTTTCCTTAAACATGGTAGAAATGCCTTGCATAAAAGTTTGAAGCCTTGCATCGATATCGGAACCTTGATTTTGCATCTATTGTTGTGGCTGCTGAAATTGTTGATGTTGCGGCTGGAATTGTTGTTGTTGTGGTTGAAATCCACCCGGACGGTTGAAAGTAGGTTGTTGAACCGCGCCTTGCTTGTTTGCATAACTAAAGTTGGAGTGATCTCTCCATCCCGGATTGTAAGTGTTGGAGTAGGGATCATACCGTCTTTGTTGATTTGGAAAGACCGCACTAGCTTGCTCTAACTCTTCACCATATGAAGGTAAAATAACTGCAGCCATCTTTTGCATCATTTGCTCCATGTTATCCATCCTTTGATCACGGTGTGATGATGAATCTGTAACTTCATGCACTCGCCTAACCATTGGTTCACCTCTTGTATAGAATTGTTGCGAGTTTGCAGCCTTGCTTTCAATCAACTAGGTAGCTTGGGCCACCGTCTTGTTCACTAATGCACCACCACCCGCTGCATCAGGAAGATATCTATCACTTGTTTGGAGACCTTCGTAGAAGTATTGTATTATCATCACGTCACTAAATTGGTGGTGTGGACAGCTTGCCACCAATCTCTTGTATCGCTCCCAACATTCATACAAAGATTCTCCTACGTGTTGCTTTATCCCACAAATGTCTTTGCGAATTTGAGTAGCCTTTGACGCAGGAAAATACCTCTCTAGAAAGAGTTTCTTCAACCCGTTCCATGTAGTGACACTTCCGGACGGTAAATAATACAACCATTCCTTAGCATTGTCCGCCAAAGAGAATGGAAAAGCTTTCAACATTGCACCATCGGCATTAGTCTCCGGTGGTAGCATAGCCATGATAACGTTGTGAAAATCCATGAGATGCTTGTTTGGATCTTCATTCGCCATGCCATGAAACTTCGGTAACTCTCTGATTAACCCCGGCTTGATATCGAAGGTTGAGTTTGTCTCAATACACCACAGTTGTGCATCAAGCCTATGAGAAGCCAAGTCCTTGAGTGTACGATTTGCATCACCCATTGCTTCTTCTTCTTCTTCAACTAGTGGTTCTTCTACAAATGGAACCTCTTGTTCTTCTTCTAGTGGTAATTCTTCTTACACTTCTAACTCTTGTTCTTTCGTCGTGTCTTGACTTGGTTGGAGTATTGTGCCTCTTCGAGTAGCTATCCCGCACCTTGGATAGTTCCAATTTTTAGAAGCCAGAGATTAGGTACCTGAAAAAAATTCTCGCAAACAAGTGAAAAACAAGACAAGAAAAAAAAAAAGCAAATATGAAAGCAGAAATGACAATAAGAAACTAAAAACTTAATAACAAGCCGTATTCCTCCCCGGCAGAGGCGCCAAAATTTGTTCGGTTGTCATCTGTGCAAATATATTTCACTTTCTCACTCAACTAGATATAAATATAGTACATGATAAGAAAGAGTTCGTTCCCACAGAGAGGCTTTTGTTGTTATAAAATTTCAGTTTCTTAGTAACCAAAGGGGGGGAATTTTTGTTTTTATCTAAGCAATAAAAGTAATTGAGAGCAAAGTAAATAGTTGGGATAATCAATAAGGAGAAGATATTGGTCACATGATAGTATCATTCACAAACATGTATTTTCATCAATGACTAGAATTGAAATTTTAATCTCTCATTTACTAAAAGTCCTAGGATATCTTGATCGCAAGAGTATCCCGTTTATTTCCCGATTTTATCACAAATAACATTAAAAGATTCTAATGTGAAATCTACCTATAAAGCAACCTCAAGTGTAAAAGCACAATTAAGTTTAACTCCCTAAGAGCAATAAGTTCTATGAAATAAGACTAATCAAAGCAAAAAAATGTGTAAAAGCACTAATTCGTTTTAACAAAGGTTATGATTCATATGTGATTAGTAGAATATATCACTACAAGCACTACTCACACTATGCTACTTAGAATCAGGGATAAACACCTATTTCGTATTGAAAACCCTAATCTAGCAATAGAGATGAAGACTAAATCGGATTTATGCCGGACTCAACCAAACTAGCATTCAAATCATAGACAATATTAATAATGAAACATAAACAATAAAGTTTTGAGACAAAACTAATTCATTGAATCAAATAACATGCTCGAGAAATCAATTTTATCCCATAACCAATAATTGAGTTTAGTTACTCATAATAATGGAGTTCATCATAATCATAATCAATAATAAATTAAGAAGATGGAAAATAAACGAAAAGCAAACCCTAGTTGTATAGCCGCTCTCCAAAGTTCCAAGTAGAAAATAATACGTCATAAAGAAAATAGAAAACTTTTCTTTTTGTAGCTTTTCTCCCTTCCAAAACTAGTTCAAATCTCAAAAGTCCATTACCAAGAAGTCCACCAGGCCCATGTGTGTGAAGAGCCCATGAAGAAAATATGTCCAAAAATTAACATAACACCACTCATAACAACACCACAAATAAACAGCTACTGCAATACCAATCTTCTCAGTTATTCTATAATTCATCACACAGCAGCACCAACACAAACCCTTAACATACATCTAAACAACCTTCATTCATTCAGTTCAACTTGCAGCTGCAATTCTTCACTTTCAGATCCATCAGTTCCCATTATCAACATCACCAAAAACCCATCTGATCTGAGCTATAATCCATCTGCTAAAACCCATTTTTGCTTCCGTTTTAATCTTCACCAAAGACCACCAGATTTAATTCATTTTCCTCAAATCGACAACAGCAACGGCCTCAAACCCTATCTGCAATCCAAGAACATCTCATATCCCCTTTTGATTTTAAACCCTAATTTCATTCTTCAGCTTCACAAATCACTGTCAAAACTCGTAAGAAATTCGAATCCAGTTAACACCCATTTAACCTTATTGCATCAGGCTCAAAGCTCTCTTTATCTGCTCCATCTTCGCTTTAATTTCGTCTTCCATCAATCTCGATTTCAATTTCTTTATTTCGACAGCAACCGATTCTTCATCTATCTCCTTTCTCTCTGCAACAGACTTAATGGTTCTTCTCATTCTGATTTACTTCCATCAGCAGCTACAGAAAATCTGCCCTCATCTCACTGCTTCTCGGTCTCTAACAGCCGCCATGGATTTCTCTCGAGTTTGAAGGGGATAATGATTGAGAATTCATTTTCTCTCAAATCCATGGGTTTAATAACAATAATTACTACAGACACCCAGAATCTGGATAAGGGTAACCCAGCTCATACTTGCCCTGTCGGTTCCACAAAACTGACATGCTTATTTTCTTTCTTGCTCAACTGTCAGTTACTCACAACTGACAGTTCATTCTTCGCCTCCTTGCAAGACCTAGCTGCCTCCAAATAGAACATGCCTGTGAATTGACCCTTTTGCGTTTTATGCTCCAAATGGACGATTTCTCCTTCTTTTTCTCCAAATGACTCTGTTGCACCTAATAACTCAAAACTAAACATAAGAGATGCAATTCACAAGGATACTAGCAAAGAAAGCATAAATACTAGATATGAAGTACTTGTGGTTCAAGTCAATTATTGTGATGTTAACTCATGACTAACACATTTTGATGATGTTTTTTTCCAGTTCTGAGAGAGATTCAGATAGTGAAGAGGAGGATGAATCTTATTATGAGCATAAATTAGAGAGAAAAGCTTCTATTGTTAAGGAATAGGAGGATAGAGCTCGAAGAGACGAGATTTGGTTTCTGCGTTTGAAGCAATGAGATATAGGATTTCTGATAGTCCAAGGAGTTATGATCGTTTTGTGTCATCGTCATCAGCATCTTCTTCTAGTGGTGGTGGTAATTTGAGTTTACGATCCGCATAACAGTTGGCTAACCAGGTTTATGATCTGTTACGCTCGGGATTCATGAATAACCAATACGGTTCATGAACTGTTTCACCAAACAACCCCAACAAATGTTTAGCAGATCCCCAAAGACTTATTTTTAAACATGTTTAGCATTGTTATAACTATCATAAACACCTTTAAGAAATTATTGATCACTAAAACACCTTATGTATGTTGATCATGATTAAATTCTTAAGTGTTTGAATGAACGTCATCACATTGCTTTAGTTCATAAGGCATATTCCAAAGAACGATCATTATACACGGTTCTGTTACCGGACCAATGTGTATATTTTTCTATGCGATTTCGAGACTAACTTCTCACATGCTTACTTGAATCCCTAATTAGAGTTTCATCTAAATAGAGAAAGTGTTTTCTTGAATCTCAAGTTATCTTATCTTGAATTCTAAACATCCTTAGTCTCGAACATCTATAAATATAGATGCTCTTTCAACTAGAAAATGAAATGCCTGACACTTTTTGTCCTAGTTGATAGATAGGGTTGTCCTTTATTGACCTAGGTTTCCTCTGAGAAAAATAATTAGGTCAATGACTTAAAGACTTAGCGACTATATTTACCTTGATAGTTCGTGTAAACTGATCTTGCTTCTCTGTTATCGAGGTTCTCGTAATCTCTTTCAGGCAAGATAGATAGAAATCAAAAAGTCTATTCGTCTTAGACTTTGTGATTCCTCAAGATAGATATCTAAAAACTATTCTTAATTGATTAGTTCACGATTGTTCTTGAGAGGTGATTAAAAATTCAGTCTTCTCAGCTAACTGAGTGTAAGTGTCCGGATTTGTGAGTTTTGATAGCTTTGTCTATTGCAAACATATTTCCAAGCCTTGATATTTGATCTAAATGGAAATCAAATAGGCTTATCCGTTAGAGGCAGATTGGTATCAGAAGTCTTCACTTAGGATGAAGCAAATCTTAGGCTAAAGGATGTCAGCTAATGGAGTCAATTACGTAGAGCCTTGGGAGGTTCAAGAGACGTAAGGAGCGCGAATATAACTGAATCTCTTGGAGGGTGGATTTGGTCTCAACTACATTCTAGTCCGAAGTCTGATATTAGGCTAGCGTCTGTAGCGGCTTAATACAGTTTGGTAATCAAATATGGACGAGGTCACGGGATTTTTATACTATTGTTATTTCCTTGTTAACAAAACTTCTGGTGTCTTGTGTTTTTCCTTTTCCGCACTATATTGTTTAACTTGATAATATGATTTACACAAGTAGTATGTATTCAATTCTAACATATACATCCATATAATTAAAATCGATTACGAAACTTGTTTCTTGTAGAATTCGTTAGAGCACTACACGGTTGAACTCCTAAGAATTGTTATCTCAAGCTTGTTTGTCAAGTTTAGTTGCCAACACTATAACTCTTGATTTTGTAGATGGGGAAAAATGATTTGCTGGTTTTTAAGGAATTGAGGAGACGACCGTACGGAGGAGACTCCTCGAACCGAGAAAAACGTCAAACCTCACACAGATGCACCGCTGCAAAGGGGGTGCTTTAGATTCGAGAGATCCATCTGTAGTACTCCGGCCTAAATCAAGAAAATGACCGTTCCAGAGTAAATTCGGTCACAAGAGAGGATGGATTGATCTGTAAGAGGGAAGCTGGGAAATGTGTGGAACCAATGGTAATCAAAGATTGTGGGTGTGTGAATTCTAAATATGATAAGCTCTGAATGATTGAAATTGCTCAATTGAGAGTAGTTGCTCAATTGATGAGTTGATGATCTCGTGTTGTCGATGAGACGTGATATTGATGATACTGTTGATGTTGATGATTCAATCATGATTCAGATACTTATTTATATTGCTGGAATTTTAGACACCATGACCTCATGAAGTGTGACTGTTGATGGAATCAAAGAGTGGGGAAGTGGAGATCGTGTTTGAAACCAGTTGCTCAACGTGTGGAGACTTGGTCGATTTTCCACCCACTACCTCGTGAATTCCTTCAACTGATTGCACGACTTGCTCACATTCCATCGTGAGTTTGAACACACGTGTCATAGACCGCCAGACCAAAACCCTAAGTGATATCCCCCAAAGTGACACGATTGACGTCTCGTGTATGTTAGTCAATTGATGACTTCGTGGTTTGATGGGACGGTGAGTCCATGTAGTTGCTGAGTTGAACATGATGTTCTAAAACTCATGAGTTGAACATGTCATGAGACAGAGGTATAGTTCTTACGATGAAGTGAGCAAGTATTGCTCAATCGATGGATCGTTGAATATTGATTGTTGAACCAATATTCCTTGGTTTGAGCAAATATTTATCATCTGAGCAAGTGTTTCTCATGTGATGAATTGTTGAATATTTGATCGTCTGAGCATGTGTTGCTCATCTGATGGATTATTGGTAGCGCACCAAAAATATTAATTAGAATACTGGTCGTTGAACCGAGCATAATTAATAAAATTAATGACCACGAGGCCATCGTAAAATTATTAAGGTTGGAATCTGGAATGATGATCCTTGGATTCAGAAACCCTAATTTGATCAATTGATGATCAATTCATGGTTCGTCAAAAGTTTAACCATAGGACGAAGGAGGGAGCGACTATATGGGACCGTGAATCAACCATGTAGTGTCCATATGATCACGTGAGCAAATACGAAGAACTACTGAAGAGTTGACGATTTGTTGGTGGAAGAACGATTAAATGTTGGCTTAATCATTTATTCAAAAATGCTCGTCTGAGCCTTAGGTGAGAAAAACTAATTAATTATGACGAGGCGAGGGACCGACCATGGAGTCATGAAACTGGCCCTGGGTTGTCATGTGACCGTCTGACGATCACTTCATGAAAATCCAAAGTGTTTGGAAGAGTTTTGGACCTAATACGAGCAATTGTGCAAATTAGGTCAAAACTGTGAAAATTGATGGGACCGGCTTCCGTGAGCAAAAGAGCCAATCTTGGTCGGCCAAGATAGCGTGCTCGTGTCCCCAAGGCGTCCGCGTCTCAGTCCTAAGAATTTTGATATTTTCTGGCGTGCAATTGAGCATCCCTTCGAGAAAATATGCCAAAATTAGGGTTTCGACGAAACTGAGGAAAACACCATGAGATGATGAAAAATAATTATAAAATAAGGAATGAGGAGGCGTGGGACCTCCGTGGTCAAGGCATGGTCGTACGGTCGTGACCGCGGTCCCGTGGTGCCTTTTCCTTAATTTTATAATATTTTGATGATTTTATTAAAAATTCATGAATTTTGAGAAATTTGATGAATTTAGGGAGTTTCCATGAATTGAAGGATTTTTCATGAGTTCATGGAAGAAAAAAATATTAAAATAATAAAAAAACGGGCGTGTGGGACCATGGAGGCGGACGGCCGGCTAGGACCCGGTCCCACGAGTTTTCTAATTTTTTAATATTTTAGGTATTTTTGATGATTTGAGGGAATTTTTCCTAATTTGAGAGAAATACCATAAAATCAAGGAATTTGATGAATTCAAGGAAAAATGATAAATAATAATAAAATAATAAAGCAAAGGGCGTGTGGGACCGGCTAGGGCATGGCCGGCCGGCTAGTGGCCCGGTCCCACAAGTTTTTCATAATTTTATTTTATTTATTATTATATGATGATTTGTGCAAAATACCATGAAATCAAGGAGTTTTTTCATGAAATTAGAAAATAATAATAATAATAAAATAATAAGGAACCGTGGGGTGTGGGGCCGGCTGGGACCAAGGCATGGCCGGTTGGCCAATGGTCACGCCCCACACTCCTTTCCTTAATTTTATATTATTTTATGGATTTATGGAAGTACCATGAAACCGAGGAGTTTCCTCGAGACGAAGGAGATTTGATCAATGAGAGAATTTTCATCAAATCATGGAAAATAATAAAAATATTAAAAATATAAAACTGGCTGGAACTGACCACGACACGGTCGGTAGGTCGTGTGTCCGTGCTCCCAGCACCCTGGTCAATATTTTTAATTATTTATTATTTTCTTCCCTATTTTACATAGGTTCATCGTTTCGTTGTATTTTGAAATACTCGTTCGTGCGGTGATTGTTAGTGCATTGTCGTTGAATACGCTTTCACCATATAAATCGGGGCTTACTTAGAGGTAGCTCAGATGCCCGGTTGTTGATTATTTATTACTAATTGTGGAATTCAGTGGAGAATAATTATCAAAACTGAGTAATAAGATGTTTATTATTAATTCATAGGATCAGCTGAGGATTCGACTACGAATTCAGAATAATAAAGTGAGCATTACTATTCCATGGGACCGTAGATTCGACCATAGAATCGGAGTAATTAAGATTTATCTATTACCATTTATGAGACCAGTTGTGGATTCGATCATGAAATCGGAGTAATGAAATAATATAGTTATTGATATTCTATGAGATCAAGTCGTGGATTCGATCATAGAATCAGAACAATTGTTTATTGCCATTCCATGGGACCAGTCGTGGATTCGACCATGGAATAGGAGTAATTGTTATTTTCATTCTATGGGACCAGTCGTGGATTCGACCATGGAATAGGAGCAATAATAGATTATTCTGGGAATTCAGTAGTGAATGTCATGGCAGAATTAATCTTAATTAGGAATAATTAACTTTGTGGCTCTATACTAGCAGAGCAAGCTGTCTAGGAGCATTAATTATCCCGATATGAGCTTGTCGGTAAGTCATATCCTTTATATAGTCAGGGTAAACTCGTTGTTTGTTCTTGA
The DNA here is from genome assembly GCF_003573695.1 of Papaver somniferum. Classification (NCBI taxonomy): domain Eukaryota; kingdom Viridiplantae; phylum Streptophyta; class Magnoliopsida; order Ranunculales; family Papaveraceae; genus Papaver; species Papaver somniferum. Next base: position 131,248,684 of record NC_039362.1, on the reverse strand, counting down.
AGACGTTATCACTCTACACTAGCAGAGCAAGCTGTCTAGGAGCCGTCCATCTCGTGATACTATATAGAAATAATCACTGAAAGTGTTCAGTATTCATGAGATATGTCGTTGTCCAGTCGTAAGACTACATATCTACATGTACTCTGAGAGAAAGTACTCTCCGTTGAGAATTCGATGAGAGACCCGTGTCTCAATACTCACGTATGATTGCTGGATCAGGGCTTCGTATAATTATGAGTTTACGATTTTAGCCCTTTTCGAAAATCCACCATCTACATTAAGTCCTCTGTTTACTGAGGAAAGTTGTGTTCCTCAGTCAGCATTAAATGGTGATTTTCCGGCCATAAATAATAATACCAGCAATTGAACTTAGTCGTAAGTTGAGACGTTACCGGATTTAGAGAGCATGAGAAAACCACGACTTGATGAAGGCTTCAATGTCATGATTGGAGCGTCGTTTGATGAGCATAAATTGGTGTTGAACCGGTGGTTTGGACGACGAGTCCGTGGTCGGTTAGGATTCGCGGTCCGGGCCCATGAAAACAAATCCATTTTTGCGGACGCTGATGTGAGCATCTATATTCCATGATTCGTTGTTTTGCTGAATCCTGCGCTTTGAATAAATGATGCGCTGAATGTTATGCATCTGTCACAGCCACTTTGCAATAATGACTGAATCCCATGATGACACTTTCAAAGAAGATGTTTCCATGGATGACATCTCCGCGGGTGTAACTTCAAGAAATGGTACTTCTGGGACCTCTGAGTGATGGTGAGAGATCCTTCATACTGAGTTGTACTCCTGGTTATTTCATCAACTATACCACAGGATAATCATGTAGTGAGGTTTCAGATCAATGTATACCCCTCGGAAATGGAAGAAAGTCTTCGGGGCGGAGCACCCAGAAGTAAGGACTACATGATGTTAGCAAATGACGTGCAGTCCCCAGTCGTCTCTTTGGTGAGTTGTTAGCGCTCCTTGTGTCATGACTTTTTCCTGCCCGTGCAATTAGGATCACGAGACCAAGGTTTTGTTATTTATTTTCAGACCTTTTATCCATCGATTGACGGTCTTCAACTTGTTCCCAGGCGAACAATTCAGGAATCCAGTACTGATGAAGAAGTCGATGTAAATATCTCTTTCGTGCAGGTGATCGCGGCATATCCTTGAATGAAATAATAATAATTTTTGTTGATGAATCCAGGAAGAAATCATTGTAGATAAGAATCATGTTGATGAAGTGCACTCTTCTTTGGGAGATGGGAATATGGAGAATTCCCGAACCGAATGGAGATAGCGGTGTTGTCAACGGAGATTCTGGCATCGTCGAGCCTTCAAATGATTTAGAGACTCCCTTAGTAAGTATATCTCCTGTAATTTCTTCAAAGAAGTATGATATCTCTGATTCGTGAATGAATGAATGAAAATCCATGTGAGTTTATGGATAACTTTGCCGAAATACGTCACCGGAAAATTTCAGACTTCAGATTTTATTAGAAACACTGTAGAATCTTCGTCCGAAGTCGTATTTTCGCGGTTTGCATATGTATATTCAAGCCCAGGAAATTTCCAAGCTTTTTGAAAGAATCTCTTTGAAGTTTGAGCATTTTTAGGGCCTGAAAAAGGCGAAATAGTGAACTTCCAGGAGACCTTCAGAACTTTTTCAGATGGCATGTTTCTCCGTGTTTTAGCCACATCTCTTTGATCGTTCATCGGATTGTCATGAAATTTTGATACGTTGTAGAGGACATCCATACGAAGAGAATGGTATATAACCCATCTTCAGATTACTCGTAGATTTCTCCCAGTTCGTCGTTTAGTATAGGGCAGAGTACAGTTTCTTCAGACGAGGTTACCGTAAAACGTATTTTCATGACTTTCATGGTATTTACTCGTGCCTTGAGTGTATAATGATTAATCTTGATAATGTTGTATTGCTTGTATGATGCATTTTATGATATCATTTGGTTTCAAGCTTAAATGACTCTAACCTCATGTAATCTTCGTATTAGGTGTCAAATACCGAAGTTGAGGATATTAAAACCAATGAGGATAACTCAAACTGCCCTGGAGTTATTGATGAAGAGACAAACATCTCTGCACTTCAAGGCCATGAGAAGGTTGTCATTGAAGTCTTGGAAACTCAGATTTTTGCTGCTTCAGTGATAGAAGAAACCGAAACACCAGTAGAGAATACTGAAGAAACTGTTGCCCTGGAGGCTGCTCCAGTAATTGAGAACCGTATAGTGGTGCATGAATATCCAAGTGCAGGAGTTGCTTTTGATCCTCCGTTCGATGCTTCACTCCCGTATCATGAACTAGTTGGCGGATTCAGCGTTCCCATTGGATATGCAGGCTTGTACGAGAAACCGTGGAAGATGTATGGGCACATCGTCGTTACCAAGGATCAGGAGCATAGTTATTTCTTGACGAGGCAAGTAGAAGCCATATTGCGTGTTATAAATGATATCCGCATCACAACTGGAAATACTGTCACCCGGGATGTACTCTTTGATTGGGAGTACAACTTGGAGAAAGCTGAAGAACTTGGCTTCAATTTGAAGTGGCTTCGTCAAAATATTGATGCTATAAGGAAAGCGGTGGAAGGTGACACTTCTTTCACCACCAGTGATGCCGTGTTGAAGAATATGGATGAAGAAAAGCAGAAATCTTATTTTGCTGACTTTCTTTAGTTTTCTTTCCATGATATCTTGAACATTGGACTTCTGAGAGATGTGAGGTTTCATTCTGGTCTTGATTTCTTGATCGGTTTTGGATTGTGAAATCGATTGTCTTGACAAGTGGACCGTCAGTCCCCAGTATTTTGTTAAGTCTCTCCCTTTCGTTTTCCCTTCTTCTGGTGAGACCTAGATAGAGGACCCATGTAGAAAAATTGATGTAAAGACCTAGGTGGTCGAAGTTGGAGGTACCTTGATGAAGGACTTAGCGAAGAGACCTGGTGGACCCCGATCGACTGTGGAAGTCATGAATCCCGTCTAAGAATTGTTGCTTGCATGTTGTACGCTCTAGAAGTTGTAGGGACCTCATACAAGGTCGGAATTCGATGTTTGACCCCAACTTTCGAAGCTAAGAGGCTGAGTTATCACATGAGAAAAGAATCACTCAATTTGGAGTTGTAGAGGTCATCCAACGAAGCGTTCACGTTTGCAATTTGTAATCCCGTACAAATTTTTCAGATTCCGTAGACCTGACGGTAAAGGCCATATCTTTCAGCTCGTATGTCCGATTGATGCGCCCTTTTGGTATGTTGTAGAAGAAACATAGACGAACATCTTTCGTTGAGGAAGTATTGTCCCATTCCTCACCCATTGGTACGTTTCTGTAAACCCATGGCCCGGAGCATGTCGTATCTCATTTGTAGAGGCGATGAGAACATCTTGGAGGAGACTTTGGATTATGCCCACCAATCGTGCCAGCTTTGGGAAGACTTTCATGTGAGCATGTTATCAGGTCTACACATCTTGATATGAATCATTAGTTCTTGGAGAAGTCTGCTTCATGTGTAACACTTAAGAGAATGATTAGTTGATGAAGCCCTGAGGATGTTGCTCCTGAGACCGTTGTTGGTGCTGACCATGAATGATTACGCTCCAGAGATCCTTGTCGATGCTGAGATCATGGATGGTGTTCCTTAGAGATTATTTGATGCTGATGCCATGGTTGGAATTGCTCCAAAGACCGAAAAAGGCTAGAACCATGATTATAGATATAATCTTTGCTCCATCCAGTGAGCCTTTTACATTCACGAACTAGTTGATGAGTTGAGCGTCCGTAAGATGAAGGTGTACTGAGAGTTCAACCTGAATGCTCTTGAAAGCATAACTTTACCACGAACTGGCTTTGTCAGTGAGTCGACATTGTTGCGGTAGATGGCATCAAAGTTTTCATACTGGATGTGATTGGTGAAGAGAGAAAGTTCCTCAATCATGCAGGGGCTTGTGATGTAGCGAAAACCCGTTGATGAAGTTTCACGAAATCACCTCAGGTTGCCCAGTGTATATTGAAGGAGTTAGTGTCATCCATGTATGAATGATGTTGCATATGCTTCAGAAGTCTTATCATGGGATAATGAAGACTTATCGTTTAGTTACACTTTGATGTGCTGGTGTTGAATCAATGTGTCATCGTCGAGATATTTGTGCAAGCTGTACTCTTTGATTGGGAGTACAATTTGATGCTTCTTAGATGCTTGACCGTTGAAGCGTATATTCCTTAAGTATCGAATGTTTGATCATCTCGGCCCTGGAATATCTTCCGTTGATTCATCATCCCTTTCGTTGCGGTAGTGGGATCCGACACTTGTGCAGACATCAGAGCTTTCTAATTTTGTGGAACACATGGACTTACAGGAGAAACACCCAAAGTGTTTTTTTGCCATGTTTGGACATCATCTCGGTAATGAATGTTTCAGTGCTTGATTCGTAGGAGCGTCAGATTCAACCACTTGGTAAAATACTAATGTGGTGAAGCTACCATTCATAACGCCTTGCAGAGTTGCTAGCAGAATTGAGTCCCCATGCTAGGATAACATGTGAGGAAATAATTGACATAGACGTGGGATGAGACTTGCCTGAGTGCGGAACCTCTTGATGGATGTATATGCATCTTTTGCAGGTTCTTTCTTCAACCTCGTCAAAGTTTGAAATTCCTCCAAGTACTCTGATGATGGAATGTCCGTCAAATCTTCTGGATCATAACTTTCTTCGTTGGAGAGACGTGTAACCAAAGGCGCTTTGTAAGTACCCATCTTTTCAGCGTGGATCCACGCTCTTCTGAAGGACATGTCATATCCTGGATCTTCCTGATTATGTGAAACTTGGTTTTTGTCCGGTGTTGAATTTATGTTCACTTTGAGAGTGATGTAGCCATAAGTATTCCAAGCGCTCCTTCAAGGTCTTTTATTGAGATGGGAGCATGAGTAGCTTCTTTTCGACTGATGCCTGCGGCTCTGAGGTTTTCAGTGGAATGATGTTGATGGCGGTGCCGGCATCGATCAACGCTCTTCCAAATTTGTTTCTTCGACTGTGGAAAGCAGTCCCCAGTCGTACATCTCTTGGTTTGTGGCTGGAGGCTCAAGAAGTATTTCCGTAATGGACTTCTTGACACGATGTGGTTCAGTGCTGTGAACATGTCTCTCTTTTGTGCCTTCGACAGATAGAGCAATTCACGTTCGACCAAGGATTGAACTGCCTCTTTGATAGGTTGTTCAGAGAGTGTAAAAGTTATGATTGGGAGAGGATTCTTGTGTACTCCTCCAGTGCCCAGTTGAATCTATTGTGGATCAACCTTCTCTTTGGTGATGTGCTTCAAAATAGTGCAGTTACCTGTCGACTGATTGATAAATCTATGAAGGTGACAGTACCTTGGATTCTTCATGTTGGCTCTCTATGATGAACAACAGTTTGATTGCACCGTCTTGAATCCAGACTTCCAGTAACTCGATCACTCCTTCATGAGAAGTTTGAGTATGTCCGATCATTTTTCCGTTCGTTGATGCCAGGTCGAGGTTTGTGCAAGATTGGTTATCCTTCCGTGATGCTTTTGTAGGAAGAGGTGTTGGATGTCGCATGTTTGAGCAGAAGCTTTCCTTTTTCTTCCTTGAGAAACAATGTTCATGGAAGATTGGACATCATACTTTTTGTTGATCAGGCATCGGCTGCTCCGAGGTTCCTCGACCTTGTAGACTTTGCTCAGTAAAACAGGTGTAGTAGTCTCTGATCGTTTTGGCTGCTTCATGAAGTTCTGAGAAAGTGTGGAACCGGAGATTTTCCAGCAAGGCTCTGTAGACCGGGATCATTTTGTTGACGCACAAGTCTACAAGTTATTGCTATGTGACGTTTGGGTCGTGGCAGTCCAAGGCTTGAATTCTGAACCTTTTCACATAATCATCAGGATGTTCGCTGCTCCTTCGAAACATCCTTCCTAGATCAGAGAGAGTGACTTGCTATGACACGAAGAAGTATTTTCTGTAGAAAGAATTAATCATCTCTCCCCAATCGGTGATACTTCTCGGTGCGATGTTGTTGTACCAGGTGTATGCTCTGCCTTTTGGAAGAGGAATCTTTGCCTAGCAGCAGGGTACGGAGGATGATAACGATGGACATGTGGGGTTTTGTCTTTTCCACGGTTCTCTAGAAGGCGTTCCAAATCCTCCCGAGTGATGAAGTTTGATGACTCCTTCGCCGATGGATCGTCTGCAGCTTTCATCACCATCTACTGTATGAATCGGAATTACCTCAGGATTAGCGTCTGAGGATTTTTCCTTTTCTTTTCCTATTCCTTGGGTCTTCCTTGTATCAGTGAGAGCTTTCTGTTGATTAAATATCTCCTTATGTGTTGTAGCCATATCGGTTTGATTCTTTGCAAGAGTCTCTTGCATTTTGATGAGATCAACAATGGTAGGTGGTGGATTTTCTCTGACTTCCTCAGGGTGTCGGCCGAACAAAGGATGACCCTCCGGGTTGACGTGAGGAGGAGTAACGTCACCACCGTCAGTGTTAGAGGCAGGAATCGTTTCCGGGATATCCTCGCTGTCGTTGTTGTTGTTGTTGCTAGTGCTAGCACCATTTATATTAGAACCTGTAACTAATTCGGACCTAAGACCAGCCATCTTGTGAAATCGCGATATTGCAATCGAGAGAATGATCTCCCACTGTGGTCGTCAATCTGTAGATGGGGAAAAACGATTTGCTGGTTTTTAAGGAATTGAGGAGACGACCGTACGGAGGAGACTCCTCGAACCGAGAGAAATGTCAAACCTCACACAGATGCACCGCTGCAAAGGGGGTGCTTTAGATTCGAGAGATCAATCTATAGTACTCCGGCCTAAATCAAGACAATGACCGTTCCAGAGTAAATTCGGTCACAAGAGAGGATGGGTTGATCTGTAGGAGGGAAGCTGGGAAATGTGTGGAACCAATGGTAATTAAAGATTGTGGGTGTGTGAATTCTGAATATGATAAGCTCTGAATGATTGAAATTGCTCAATTGAGAGTAGTTGCTCAATTGATGAGTTGATGATCTCGTGTTGTCGATAAGACGTGAGATTGATGATACTGTTGATGTTGATGATTCAATCATGATTCAGAGACTTATTTATATTGCTGGAATTTTAGACACCATGACCCCATGAAGTGTGACAGTTGATGGAATCAAGGAGTGGGTAAGTGGAGATCGTGTTCGAAACCAGTTGCTCAACGTGTGGAGACTTAGTCGATTTTCCAACCACTACCTCGTGAATTCCTTCAATTGATTGCACGACTTGCTCACATTCCATCGTGCGTTTGAACACACGTGTCATAGACCGCCAGACCAAAACCCTAAGTGATATCCCCCAAAGTGACATGATTGACGTCTCGTGGTATGTTAGTCAATTGATGACTTCGTGGTTTGATGGGACGGTGAGTCCATGTAGTTGCTGAGTTGAACATGATGTTCTAAAACTCATGAGTTGAACATGTCATGAGACAGAGGTATAGTTCTTACGATGAAGTGAGCAAGTATTGCTCATTCTATGAATCGTTGAATATTGATTGTTAAACCAATATTCCTTGGTTTGAGAAAATATTTATCATCTGAGCAAGTGTTGCTCATGTGATGAATTGTGGAATATTTGATCGTCTGAGCATGTGTTGCTCATCTGATGGATTATTGGCAGCGCACCAAAAATATTAATTAGAATACTGGTCGTTGAACCGAGCATAATCAATAAAATTAATTACCACGAGGCCGTCGTAAAATTATTAAGGTTGGAATCTGGAATGATGATCCTTGGATTCAGAAACCCTAATTTGATCAATTGATGATCAATTCATGGTTCGTCAGAAGTTTAACCATAGGACGAAGGAGGGAGCGACTATATGGGACCGTAGATCAATCATGTAGTGTCCATATGCTCACGTGAGCAAATACGAAGAACTCCTGAAGAGTTGACGATTTGTTGGTGGAAGAACGATTAAATGTTGGCTTAATCATTTATTCAAAAATGCTCGTCTTGAGCCTTAGGTGAGAAAACCTAATTAATTATGACGAGGCGAGGGACCGACCATGGAGTCATGAAACTGGCTCTGGGTTGTCACGTGACCGCCTGACGATCACTTCATGAAAATCCAAAGTGTTTGGAAGAGTTTTGGACCTAATACGAGCAATTGTGCAAATTAGGTCAAAACTGTGAAAATTGATGGGACCGGCTTCCGTGAGCCAAAGAGCCAATCTTGGTCGGTCAAGATAGCGTGCTCGTGTCCCCAAGGCGTCTGCGTCTTAGTCTTAAGAATTTTGATATTTTCTGGCGTGCAATTGAGCATTCATTCGAGAAAATATGTCAAAATTAGGGTTTCGACGAAACTGAGGAAAACACCATGAGATGATGAAAAATAATTATAAAATAAGGATGAGGAGGCGTGGGACCGCCGTGGTCAAGTCATGGTCGGCCGGTCGTGACCACGGTCCCGTGGTGCCTTTTCCTTAATTTTATAATATTTTGATGATTTTATGAAAAATTCATGAATTTTGAGAAATTTGATGAATTTAGGGAGTTTCCATGAATTGAAGGAGTTTTCATGAGTTCATGGAAGCAAAATATTAAAATAATAAAAATACGGGTGTGTGGGACCATGAAGGCATGCCCATCCGGCTATGGACCGGTCCCACGAGTTTTTTATAATTTTTTAATATTTTTAGGTATTTTTGATGATTTGAGGGAATTTTTCCTAATTTGAGAGAAATACCATAAAATCAAGGAATTTGATGAATTCAAGGAAAAATAGGATAAATAATAATAAAATAATAAAGCAAAGGGCGTGTGGGACCGGCTAGGGCATGGTCGGCCGGCTAGTGGCCCGGTCCCACAAGTTTTCATTATTTTATTTTATTTTATTATTATATGATGATTTGTGCAAAAAATACCATGAAATCAAGGAGTTTTTCATGAAATTAGAGAAATAATATAATAATAAAATAATAAGGAACCGTGGGGGTGTGGGGCCGGCTGGGACCATGGCATGGCCGGTTGGCCAATGGTCACGCCCCACACTCCTTTCCTTAATTTTATATTATTTTTTATGGATTTATGGATGTACCATGAAACCGAGGAGCTTCCTCGAGACGAAGGAGATTTGATCAGATGAGAGAATTTTCATCAAATCATGGAAAATAATAAAAATGTATTAAAAATATAAAACTGGCGTGGAACTGACCACGACACGGTCGGTAGGTCGTGTGTCCGTGCTCCCAGCACCCTGGTCAATATTTTTAATTATTTATTATTTTCTTCCCTATTTTGCATATGCTCATCGTTTCGTTGTATTTTGAAATACTCGTTCGTGCGGTGACTGTTAGTGCATTGTCGTTGAATACGCTTTCACCATATAAATCGGGGCTTACTTAGAGGTAGCTCAGACGCCCGGTTGTTGATTATTTATTACTAATTGTGGAATTCAGTGGAGAATAATTCACAAAACTGAGTAATAAGATATTTATTATTAATTCATAGGATCAGCTGAGGATTCGACTACGAATTCAGAATAATAAACCATGGGATCGTAGATTCGACCATAGAATCAGAGTAATTAAGATTTATCTATTACCATTTATGAGACCAGTTGTGGATTCGATCATGAAATAGGAGTAATGAGATAATATAGCTATTGTTATTCTATGAGATCAAGCCGTGGATTCGATCATAGAATCAGAACAATTGTTTATTGCCATTCCATGGGACCGGTCGTGGATTCGACCATGGAATAGAAGAAATTGTTATTGCCATTCCATGGGACCAGTCGTGGATTCGACCATGGAATAGGAGCAATAATAGATTATTCTGGGAATTCAATAGTGAATGTCACGGCAGAATTAATCTTAATTAGGAATAATTAACTTTGTGGCTCTATACTAGCAGAGCAAGCTGTCTAGGAGAATTAATTATCCCGATATGAGCTTATCGGTAAGTCATATCCTTTATATAGTCAGGGTAAACTCGTTGTCTGTCCTTGAAGACGTTATCGCTCTATACTAGCAGAGGAAGCTGTCTAGGACCTGTCCATCTCGTGATACTATATAGAAATAATCACTGAAAGTGTTCAGTATTCATGAGATATGGCGTTGTCCAGTCGTGAGACTACATATCTACATGTACTCTGAGAGAATGTACTCTCCGTTGAGAACTCGATGAGAGACCTATGTCTCAATACTCACGTCTGATTGCTGGATCAGAGCTTCGTATAATTATGAGTTTATGATTTTATCCCTTGTTGAAATTCCACCATTTACAGATTTCTAGTCTACTTATAGCTAAGCCTCGGACTAGGATAAAAAGTGTAGTTGAACCTTAGGCTTCACGGCGTTCATCGATTGAAGACAAAGAACTACTAAGGAGAGCTTGTGGAACTTCACCAAAAAAAGGTATGTGGAAACTTGAACTCATCTATCACTCAAAAGTCTATCTACTCTATCTCCTATTTGAGACAAAAGTCATATAGTTATATAGACTTCGATTATACACATTTGATATTTCGAGATGAGTTTAACTCGCTTACATATTTCTCGAAATATGTGTTGGTAAGCTTTCACTTTAACTAAGTTCATCTTATATTCTTTACGAAAATCAAAAGATGATCATGTGAAAATCGCCTGGTTACATCTTACATGATTTGTGTGAGACAGTCATTTGATGTAGACTCGGAATATTTCTATTGATCATTCGATCACTTGAAAATTGCTTTGAAGCTAATAGTTTGTGTGGGACAGCTATTCCCGTCTTCTAAGAATATTTTAATGATTGAAATGAGAGTTTAGAACAATTAACTGTGATTGTATATAGTACAATATGCGTACTTGTAAGCTAACTTTTGCAAGTTATTCCAAGTCGGGGAACCATAGTATGCATACTGGTTGGTTTAACGAAAGTCCGAGAACATAGTATGCATACTCGTATGCGTACTAGCGTAAGTTCAAGTCCGGAAATTCAACTGAGTTTGGAGGCATGCGTACCCGTTCACATACTGGCGAACCCAAGCTAAGTCCGACCACTTAGGTATGCGTACCCGTTTGCATACTTGTGTTGGTTATGTTCTAAAATCGGTTTGTTCATGAACTAATAAATTTATATAATAAGGAATGCAATCTTTTGCAAACCGTGGCTATAATGTTCATGAATTGATGATTCGAGCGAATCAAAATCGATTTTGCTTCAATTGTGTCTTGTATACTTCTATGAGAATATAAACAATTGAACAACTCTATAACTAGTTTCATTTGAGTCATTTGAACTAGTTGTGATTGAGATGAACAAGGTTGATATGAAAGTGTTCATATGGCTAACTTCGATTAACTATTGTTGAGCCAACAAGGTGTACACGTTCATGTACGGTTACCCATATCTAAATGAAGTCACTTTTCATTTGTGTCTAACAAGCTAAGTTTGATCTAACGGTTGAAAGATATTAGCTTGAATCTAATCAGGTTTTCATCTAACGGTGAATATTGAATGCTTTGTTACCAAGGTAACATTGATTGCAAACCCTGATTTCAAGACTATATAAAGGATAACTCTAGCAACTGGGAAACCTAATCCCCACACCTCCTGTGTGATACTAGTTGCGACTAGAGTCGATTCTCCTTTAGCCTAAGTTTTTCTAAAACCGTTATAGGTTAACGACTTAAAGACTTCATTGGGATTATGAACCCAGACCCAACTATTTTCTCTGTAATTGCGTGTTCTGATCTTGCTGTTCAATCGTATTGAGTACTATCTTCTCTATGGTTTGCTCGAGATTTATATCTCCGATAGGCAAGATAAAAAGTAGTCACAAACATCTTCGTATCATCGTTTGTGATTCCACAATATCTTGTTTCGCTACCATACGATTAAGATTATTGTGAGGTGATTGATATTACTAGGCCGTTCTTCGGGAATATAAGTACGGGGTATCATTCCAATAGAATTTTGTGTGTGAGACAGATTGGTTTATCAAGTTTCGACTTTGGGTCGTAGCAACTCTTAGTTGTGGGTGAGATCAGCTAAGGGAATCAAGTGAGCAGAATCTGGCGTGGTTCTAGAGGCGTAAGGAACGCGACTGTACCTTGATCAGTGTATGATTGGTTAGGGCTCAACTACATTCCAGTCCGAAGTTAACTTAGATTAGTCTAGCATATGTAGCGGGTTAATACAATATGATGTTCAAATCTAGACTAGGTCCCAGGGGTTTTCTATATTTGCGGTTTCCTGGTTTCACAGGTTGTGCATAAGTTCAATCAATTGTGAATCCAACCTTTGGTTGTTAATTGAATTGGTTGACACTTGGATATTGGTTTTTGATACCGTCCAAGTTTTTTATTATATTAATCAGACTCACATACTTCCATCTGTTTGATTTGCTGATTACATAAAGAAACAAAGATATAACTCTTAAATATAATTCTTGATTGAGCTCACTTTATTAGTTGGTGCTCTCAGAATTATATTGGAGTTAGTCCATACAGATAGCCTAAACGAAATATTGGGTGTGGTTGTTAGACCCCCGCTTTTTCAGTTGGTATCAGATCAGGCAAACGCGTTTAAGACCTTATAAGTCTGTATTTGTAGCGATCTGACACTATATACAAAAGTGCTATCTCAGTAAATGTACCACCAGTCTTTGATGGCTCAAATTACTTATGGTGGAAAATTGATATGCGTGCCTTTCTCCAAGCGCGTGATTTTCAATCATGGGCATATGTTGTTAATCGCTACGATCCTCCAATGGTTACAATAGACGATGTCTCTATTGCAAAGGATATTGGTAGATATGAACCTAACGAGATTCTCATTGCAGAGCAAAATTCTGACGGTTTAAATGCTATCGTTCATGCCATTAACCCCAGATCTTCAGCACCATGTGACTACGTGCACTCGGTCTAAAGATGCGTGGGATATCTTAGAAAATGTGTTCGAAGGGAATACCTCTGAAAAGGAAGCTAGGATTCAAAACCTAAATTCTGATTGGGAAAACCTTCGTATGGCTGATGAAGATTCATTTGATGAGTTTAATCACAAAGTGTCTGAAATTGTTAATGCATCTTTTGCATTGGGTAAGACTATTCCTGAAAAGGACATTGTGATGAAAATCTTCAGATCGTTGCCAGCCAAATACGATTCTAAGAAACATGCCATCGTTGAAGGAAATTACCTTAATACTTTATCCAGAAATACTCTGGTTGGGAAGTTAAAGATCTTTGACCAAGCACACATCCAAATCTGAAAAAAAAAAAATTGCTTTTAAAGCACAAAAGAACCCAAAATTGCTTGACAAAAGTAAATGTGTTGGAAACTCTGTGGATGATTCTATTGAGACTGATTCGTTTGATGAATATCTTGATAACTCAGTCTCTCTGATCACAAGACAATTTAGAGATCTTCTTTTGAAGAGAAGTAAACGGTTCGTCAGAGATAAGCCTAGATCATCAGTTAAACTTCATGACCGGGTTCCTCCTAAAAATAGGGATACAGTTGATACTGATGATGAGGATATGCCTTAGTGCTTCAAGTGTAAAAGTTTTGGTCATTTTTCCAATGAGTGTCCAAATCGTAGAAAATACATTGAGAACAAAGGTCTTGCTGCAACTCTTGATGAAATGTCTGATCACTATGATTCAAATGAAGATGGAAAATCAAGTGTTGCACTCCTTGCCGAAAATATTGATTTTGATAATTGTAGAAATACTCACATCAATCTTGATATTTTTCCGGGAGAAACTTTTTTAACTATTGTTGAGGATAAAATGGATTTTTCCCTGTCTTCTGGAAATTCTATTTCTAATGTTTCAGTTACTACAATCTGTCCAGCAGCTTGCTCTGCTATGGTGTCTGAACCGTCCTCCACATTGACATGTTCTTATCGTACTTTTACGGGCCATGAGCTCTCTAAGTGTTACTGTTAGAGCACTGCTCGGTCGAACTCGCAAGTGTTGCTATCTCAAGCTTGTTTGTCAAGTTTAGTTTCCAAAACTATAAGTCTTGATTTCTAGTCTACTTATAGATAAGTCTCAGACTAGGATAATAAGTGTAGTTGAGCTCTAGACTCCACGGCGTTCATCAAATGAAGACGAAGAACTACTCAAGGGAACTTGTGTAACTTCATCGACAAAAAAGTATGTGGAGACTTGAACTTATCTATCACTCAAAAGTCTATCTATTCTATCTCCTATTTTAAGACAAAAGTCGTATTGCTATATAGACTACGATTATACACATTTGCTATTTCAAGCCGAGTTTATCTCGCTTATCTATTTCTCTAAATACGTATTGGTAAGCTTTCGCTTTGGACAAGTTCACCTTTACTCATGACGAAAGTCATGTTGATTATTTCAATAACTTGAAAATCGCTTTGATGAAAAATAGTTTGTGAATAACAACTATATAACATCCTCTAAGAAAGTTTCAATGATTGAAATGAGATTTTAGAACATGTAACCATCTTTGAATATAAACATAGTGTGTTCTCACATTTGTGTATAATTCCAAAACCGGGAACCCAAAGTATGTGTACCCATACACGTACTGGCGGTTGTTGGAAATCCGAGTGAGTATGCGTACCCATACGCATACTAGTGGAAAGTTCACGTCCGTGAATTTCTGCTGGAGTTTGAAAGTGAAAAACAAACTCAATCTGGTTACTTAAGTACGCGTACCCGTTTGCATACTCAGGTAGGTTACTTTCTAAAATCGGTTTGTTCATGAACTAAAACATTTATCTATTAAGGAATGCAATCTTTGCAAACCATGGCTATAATGTTCATGAATCGATTCGAGTGAATCAAAAGAGATTTTGCTTTGATTGTGTCTCGTATACTTCTATAAGATCTAAGCAATAGAACAACTCTCTAACTAGTTTATTTGAGTTATTTGAACTAGTTATGGTGAAGATGAATAAGTTTGATATGAAAGTGCTCATATGGCTAACCATTGGTTAACTATTGTTGAACGGACTAAGTGTACACGTATAGGTACGGTTACTCAAACCTAAATGAATGTGCATTTCATTTGTATATAACAAGCTAAGTTCGATCTAACGATTGAAAGATATTAGCTTGAATCTAATCAGGTTTTCATCTAACGGTGAATATTGAATGCTTTGTTACCAAGGTAACTTAGATTGCAAACCCTGATTTGAAGACTATATAAAGGAGAACTCTAGAAACTGGGAAACCTAATCCCTACGCCTCTTGTGTGATACTAGTTTTATAAGCTAGAGTCGATTCTCCTTTAATCTTAGTTTTTTTACGAAACCCTGTAGATTAACGACTTAAAGACTTCATTGGGATTGTGAAGCCAGACCCAACTATTTTCTCTGTAGTTGTGTGATCTGGTCTTGCTGTTTCTATCGTGATTGAGTATAATCGTAAGATTGGCTTGAGATTTATATCTCTGATAGGAAAGATAGAAAAGTAGTCACAAACATCCTCGTCTCATCGTTTGTGATTCCTCAATATCTTGTTTCGCTAACATACGATTAATATTATTGTGAGGTGATTGATATTTCTAGGATGTTCTTCGGGAATATAAGTCCGGTATATCAATTGGTTCATGTTCACCTTGATTTATCAAAAGACGGAACAAAACTCGTAGGTATTTCTGTGGGAGGATGATTTATCTATTCATATAGACTTTTCTGTGTGGGACAGCTAAGGGAACCAAGTGCATAGTATCATGTTGGGATCAGAGACGTAAGGAATACAACTGTACTTTGAATCAGTGTGGGATTGATTGGGGTTCAACTACAGTCTGTACCGAAGTTAGTTTGTAGTAGGCTAGTGTCTGTAGCGGCTTAATACAATGTGGTGTTCAATCTGGACTAGGTCCCGAGGTTTTTCTGCATTTGCGGTTTCCTCGTTAACAAAACTTCTGGTGTCTGTGTTTTTTTTTCCGCATTATATTTTTTTATATAATTGAAATATCACAGGTTGTGCATTGAATCGATCAATTGGTAAATCCAACCTTGGGTTGTTGATTGAAATTGATTGATCCTTGAACATTGGTCTTTGGTACCATCCAAGTTATCTCTTTTATATTCAATCGGGCTCGCAAATTATTATTTGTTTGATTGCGGATTGAATTGAGAGACTGAGATATAACTCTTTGATATACTTTTGTTAAGATTGAGTCTAACTGTCTAGTTAATTCTCTTGTAAGTATATTGGAGTTAGTCCATACAGATTGCTAAGCGAAATATTGGATGTGGTTGTTAGACCCCCGCTTTTTAAGTTACAAGTACAAACATAAAATGAGATATGTCAATAAACTTCAACGGAGAGAAAATCGATTAGCAAACAAGCTCAAACTTGTTCATAAGCCTAATTCACTTGAGGTAAGTAAAAAACTCAATTCCTCTCCGAAAAAGTTATTTTCTAAAGAACTACTTAGACCTCCCCGGAAAAGAACAAGGTCTAAACATTCTTTGAAAAAGGGTATTAAGAATCCATACAAGAAGTGTATGGACATTCATTTTTCCTTCCTTGAAAAAACTCTTTTTTATCAAGTTTGCTTGTAGAGCTTGCTTTGTGAACTTCTTTCACAAACCCATATTTGTATGGAGACTCCAAGCGTTATGAATATGATTGTTAAGCCATCAATCATGAAGGAAAAAGATAAATCTCCTGTATCCTCTTCCTTGAAAAGAAAACGGACGAATGTGAGGAAACCAAAGGCCGTCCCTTCAAATCTTCAGAAATTTTCTGGTGTTGTTGAAGAGTTGAAGGAAATAAAAAGGAGATGCAACAAATAAAGGCTATTGTTTTTAGGACTCTTGAAATTCAGAAGGCCCTGGTTCGGCATCAGTCAAGAAGGTTTGTTAAAATTGACTCCTTTCTTCATGAACCTTATGTTCCACTGGATGTTGACGACAAGGAGTTCGGGGACGATAAAGAATTATTCAAAGGTCTTAATGTCTAGGAAACTTCTTGTGAGAATTTATTCTTATGTTTTAAGAAGGATAACTAGGGTTTGGAATAACAATTATTGTGAGTACACATAGCTATTGCCAACGATTTCATCCTGCAATGTTTTTAGATTGATTTTTTTAAATTCTAAAGTTGATTTGGAAGATTATTTTGCAGTATTAATCCTTATCGGTTTTATATATTGCAAATAATGTTATGGGATATGTGTGTTTGCGTCCGTGAATTATGATTTTCCCATATACGTCAAAAGTTATATCATTATGCAAACATTGATGGAAAATAGAATGAACTTTTGATAACAAAGTTTAAATCTATGATATCATTATGCAAATATTTATGAAAATAGAATGAATCTTTGTATATTCTGCAATATTGGTCTTTCCCTGATCCACTTCTATGTGTAAGTACTGTGCGACTCTGTAAGTTCGCTTCCGTTGAGCATTTCCGATTAAATTAATCATGGGTTCTCTTGTGGTTCATTTAATTGAGTTTTCTGGATACAAATTCATGTTTCATGTATTTTTTTAATGTCCAAAGAAATCATTCTTTTCTTGTAAAAGTAAGGTCGCTCTTGTTGTTCTTTCGGGAATGACATTTTATAGGGGAGAGTTCTTAATTGAACTTGTTCTTAATTTCCAAATCTTTGTGGGGAGTGCGGCTGTGCAATATAGTAGGAGTTTTCTTGTATCTTTATAAACTCCTTGATGAACACACTAAGTTTCGACTATGTGAAATCATCGAAACAAAGTTGATATGTTCTCTTTTAGTCATGAAGTATCTCTATGAGAATTTCATTATGATCCCACTAGTTTTCCTACCTTTTCCAATTTATATTGACAAAAATGGGGAGAATTAATGTGTAGTTAACACTACAAATACATATGGTTTAAGGATCATTATGTAAGGGGGAGTGGTTTTCATTGTGAGATGAAGTATTAACTAAGGGGGAGTGATACATATCACGATAGTATTGTTGTCAAAGGTGTGATACAATTGGGCTTTGGTGTTGTGTAATAATATTATGACACTGTATAACAATGATTGAGAGCTACTGTTTTCTCATTGTTATAGCTACAGATCTTCAACAACTATGATGATGAGTTGAACACGTTCAGAATCACTGGAGTACTTGGAAGTGACGAACATTTTGAGTAATGTTGAAGAACCAAGGAAATCAAGCATTTGGATGAGAAGCCACAAAGTTTATTTATTTTGTAATCCATATGTATTGATAATTTTTTCACTAAAATTGACAAAGGGGGAGATTGTTAGGGCACTGCTCGTTCAAACTCGCAAGCATTGTTATCTCAAGCTTGTTTGTCAAGTTTAGTTGCCAAAACTATAAGTCTTGATTTCTAGTCTACTTATGGATAAGTATCGGATTGGGATAGAAAGTGTAGTTGAGCCTTAGACTTCACAACGTTCATCGATTGAAGACGAAGAACTACTAAGGAGAGCTTGTGGAACTTCACCAACAAAAGGTATGTGGAGATATGAACTCATCTATCACTCAAAAGTCTATCTACTCTATCTCCTATTTGAGACAAAAGTCGTATAGCTATATAGACTTCGATTATACACATTTGATATTTCGATCTGAGTTTAACTCGCTTACATATTTTTCGAAATATGTGTTACTAAGCTTTCGCTTTAACCAAGTTCATTTTATATTCTTAACGAAAGTCAAAAGATGATCATGTGAAAATCGTCTGGTTACATCTTACATGACTTGTGTGAGACAGTCATTTGATGTAGACTCGGAATGTTTCTATTGATCATTCGATCACTTGAAAATTGCTTTGAAGCTAATAGTTTGTGTGAGACAGCTATTCCCGTCTTCTAAGAATGTTTCAATGATTGAAATGAGAGTTTAGAACAATTAACCATGATTGGATATAATACAATATGCGTACTTGTATGCTAACTTTTGCAAGTTATTACCAGTCCGGGAACCATAGTATGAAATACCCGTATGCTTACTGGTTGGTTTAACGAAAGTACGGGAACTTAGAATGCATACCCATATGCATACTAGTGTAAGTTCAAGTCCGGAAATTCAACTAAGTTTGGATACCCTATGCGTACTTGTGAACCCAAACTAAGTCCGACCACTTACGTATGGGTACCCGTTTACATACTTGAGTTGGGTATGTTCTAAAATCGGTTTGTTCATGAACTAATACATTTATATAATAAGGAATGCAATATTTTGCAAACCGTGGCTATAATGTTCATGAATTGATTCGAGTGAATCAAAATCGATTTTTCTTCAATTGTGTTTTGTATACTTCTATGAGAATATAAACAATTGAAAAACTCTAGAACTAGTTCCATTTGAGTCATTTGAACTAGTTGTGATTGAGGTGAACAAGGTTTATATGAAAGTGTTTATATGGCTAACTTCAGTTAAATATTGTTGAGCCAACAAGGTGTAAACGTTTAGGTACGGTTACCCTTATCTAAATGAAGTCACTTTTCATTTGTGTGTAACAAGCTAAGTTCGATCTTACGGTTGAAAGATATTAGATTGAGTCTAATCATGTTTTCATCTAACGGTGAATATTGAATGCTTTGTTACCAAGGTAACATTGATTACAAACCCTGATTTGAAGATTATACAAAGGAGAGCTCTAGCAACCGGGAAACCTAATCCCCACACCTCCTGTGTGATACTAGTTGCGACTAGAGTCAATTTTCATTTAACCTAGGTTTTTCCAAAACCATTATAGGTTAACGACTTAAAGACTTCATTGGGATTGTGAAGCTAGACCCAACTATTTTCTCTGTAGTTGCGTGTTTAGATCTTTATGTATTCTATCGTATTGAGTAATATCTTCTCTAAGATTTGCTCGAGATTTATTCTCCGATAGGCAAGATAAAAAGTAGTCACAAACATCTTCGTCTCATCGTTTGTGATTCCAATCTTGTTTCGCTACCTTATGATTAAGATTATTGTGAGGTGATTGATATTACTAGGTTGTTCTTCGGGAATATAACTCCAGTGTATCAATTGGTTCATGTTCACCTTGATTTATCCAAAGATGGAACAAACACATAGGTATTTCTGTGTGAGACGGTTTGGTTTATCAAGTCTTCGACTTTGGGTCGTAGCAACACTTAGTTGTGGGTGAGATCAGCTAAGGGAATCAAGTGCGTAGAGTCATGTTGGTATTCAGATGCATAAGGAACGCGATTGTACCTTGATCAGTGTGAGATTGGTTAGGGCTCAACTACATTCCACTCTGAAGTTAACTTGGAGTAGGCTAGCGTTTGTAGCGGCTTAATATAATGTGGTGTTCAAATCCGGATTAGGTCCCTGGGTTTTTCTGCATTTGCGGCCTCGTCAACAAAACTTCTGGAGTATGTGTTGTTTCTTTTCCATATTATATTTTTATATAATTAAAATATCACAGGTTGTGCATAAGTTCAATCAATTGTGAAGCCAACCTTTGGTTGTTGATTTAATTGATTGACACTTGGATATTGGTTTTTGATACCGTCCAAGTTGTTTCATATATTAATCAGGATCACGGATTTCCATCTGTTTGATTTGATGATTACATTAAGTGACAAAGATATAGCTCTTAGATATATTTCTTGATTGAGCTCACTTTATTAGTTGGTGCTCTCAGAATTATGTTGGAGTTAGTCCATACAAATTTCCTAAACGAAATATTGGGTGTGGTAGTTAGACCCCCGCTTTTTCAGAATTCATATCTCAAAATATAGACAACAAGTTTCATACCCTGAAGAATTTGGATCTGCATATTTCGATGCGACTAAAATTGATCATGGATATTGATTTTTGGGATCGTTCAAGTACTCTTCTTAACAATCAGGTTGGCAGACACCATTGTCTAAACTTTCTTGTTGAGAAGACATAAAGACATAATCTCTATATACATATTGTCAAGGATCATTATTAATTTGATCTACTTGCAATTGTATTAGGTTTTATCCATACAGGTTTCCAAACGAAAAACTTGGTTGTGTACTTGGTACCCTTTCCTTATCAACTACATTCCGGTGCGAAGTCTTATGGTAGGCTAGTTCTTGTAGAGGTTTAATACAGTGTGGTGTTCAAAGTTGTACGAGGAACCGAGGTTTTTCTGCAAGTGCAGTTTTCCTCATTAAAAAAACGTCTAGTGTCTTGTGTTTATCCTTTTACGCATTATATTGTTTATCAGAAAAGTATAAGTAGTACTTGATCAATCTAAATAATTTAAGTCCTTATTGTTTGAGATCAAATACAAGATTTTTTTTTCTTGTTGAATTCATATAATGAGAGATAGATTGCTAGTTTCATACTTGTTGGGGTTCGGACCCTCTTGATTCGGATGTGACTAGATTGATCTTGAATATTAATTATTGAGATTGTCCAATAACTCTTCTACATGGTCAAGTTCATGGACCTTTGGTCTAAACATATTGATTGTGGGAGATAAAGAGAAAAACTCTATGTATAATCTTTTTCAAGGGTCTTACTTTCAAAAGTTAGCCACACAATTGTTGCCACGTGCCTCTTATTCGTTGCATGTAATGTTAGTAGTTGGCGATCCCACACTGATAGATATTTTTGGGGCTGATTTGTTTGAACCCTGTATATTGTTAGTGCTCATTTTTGTACTTATTATGGTGTTTTATGTGTGGAGGTGTTTTTGGGAAATAAACATTCTTGTAAAAATTGGCTCGAAAAAATGTTTTACCCGGGAAAAATTACTAAAGGCACCCAGAAGAAATGTTAAAGGCACCCCTGGAAATTGATAAAGGAACCCCAAATCCGGAATAGGGATACTCCACTTTCTTCCTCAAATTTGGCGGGAAAATGTTGTTTGATAATTCAGTGACAGCGTGAGATAGATTTTCTTGCGGTATAGGATTGATTTCATCCTGTTTCGTTGAAATCAAGAGTCCAGCTAGATTTACAGTTGGGTTGGCTTTACAAGGGCATGTTTCTTCCGCTCTTCCATTTTGAATTTTTTAATTGTTAATTTTTTTATCTCTATCTTTTCTTTAACTCTCTGTAGTACGTCTCGATACATATTATCCAGGTTTACAAGGTTTTGCAGCTTAGTATCCATTACAAATTTAGCCTTTATTTCTTTTTTCATGCCATCGATACTATCTTAAGAAAATTGACAATAATTCAAAATCTTCAGCTATTTTTAGTTTAATTCGAAACTAAGTTATTTTTAGCTAATGGTTAGATCTTTGTACTAGTTATTCATACTGTTTACTATCTATTTATAGTTTTTGTATTTGGTTGTTCCATAACTTTCTGGTTGAAAACACATTTGTTTGTCCCTGGAGTAGTTGACCTTGGTAGTAGGCAAGGTTTTTTTTTCCCCATCATGTACAACTAGCTGCTTTTAGTTTTAATTTTAAATTTTCAGGATTAAATCGTGTTTTCACATCTCATATATTTAGTGGATTTTATCCACTTGTTAGCAGTATAATTCTAATGCTGGACCCCCATCTATTATGTACTATGTCTGTGTAAGGTTAGCGTGTACCTTAATCTTTGTGTGTGTTTTTTCTTTGGATAGGAAAATGAAGGCTCATGTGAAACAACATAATGTTGAAATCAGTGCTGGCTATGTTAATCTGGCTTCTAATTTAGTAAATTAAGCTCAAGGGATGGTGATCCCACTGGTTGTGTTCTTTTGAAGATGCAACCTCAACGCTCACCAAATGAATCATTGATGGTAACAATTCACCCGTTATCCCAATCAGTAGCAAGACTCCTGTGTTTGGATATGTCGTCATGACACTTCTATCACTCATGAGGTTCTTAAAAGGACGCGAGAATCCATGTTGATAGTTATATCGTGAGCCGAGACGCTCATATCCCATAACTTGTTTGCGAATTTTTACATACTGCCAGTGTTAGAAGACTTCTCGCTGGGTAACGAAGGAAAATTAAAAGTTTCTAGTTTACTGAAGATTCACTTTTATTTGGATTATATAGAGATTTTTTTTATTAGTAGTTTCACTTCTGGACTTATCACATTATAGCTTTCCTTTGTCAAGATCTACGAATTTTCCTTGTCAAGTTTTAATGAGGCAATACATGCGTGTCCAACACCAAATCACTCTACGGATTTCAGTGATTTTTATCCTTTATTTTGTTTTGTTTTTTCTCTTTTCCTTGTAATAATTATTAATGTAGCTTATTTTTTAAAAAAAAAAGAAGAAGAAGAAAAAGATCAGTTTGGATACCAGAACAACCTGGCTTGATTGGGGTATACCCAGATTAATTGGGTATACCAAATTTAAACTCATCCAACCTAGTGTGCTAAGGGGTGTCTAAAAGGTGTTAAAAGACCAAATTGCCCCAAAATAAAACCATGCCGACTAAAATCCATCCAAAATCTTTTTCCAAAACCCTAACGATGAAATCAAAAAAAAAAATCCAAAAAAATCAAAAAAAATCTGAAAATGTGTATCATACGGGTTGTGAGATTGGGTATGATTTTGTACCCAATCTCAAATCCTTATGACTCAATATTTATACCAAACGTCGGCAAGGTATTTTTTGTCGACCTTGCCGACTAATACTAGTCGGAAGGGTAATTTTTTGTCGATCTTGCCGACTTTTCATCTCTGAAATTAGTATTTACAGGTTCAGCACATTATTCATCCTTATACCTTGCCGACTATAGTTTAGTCGACAGGTTATGAAATTAATACCTTGCCGACTAATCATGCATTTGTAACACCTTCTATGTATGTCAAAAATCTTATAGTCGGCAGGGTAGTGTTTTTTCGACCTTGCTAACTTATCATAGTCGGTAGGGTATTTTTTTTGTCGATCTTGCCGACTTTTCATACTTTCAGAATTGAAAGTGTTGATTCCTTCTGTAATTTTGAGTATGAAATCACTCAGCAGCTTTGCAATCCCCTTTGTAGAAGTGGTTGGCTAGTGTGGTTTCATTTCCGCTATAAAAAAAATCTCAAAAAAAAAATCATCAAAAAGCATAACACATAGGTTCGTTTTTGCTTTATCTTCGTTTTCATTCTTGTTTGGTTGCATAGTTCTGAGACAACCTACGTCTGTCAGCTGGTAGCTCTAGTGAGCTTAGACATCTCCGGGAGCAGGTAGCCAAGTTGACTTCCGATGTTTGATATTATCAGAAGAAGTCTGACAGGTTGATGAACGTGACGGTTCATAACGAGGCCCAAATCTCTCTTGAATCTGCTCATAAAGCAGATCTTGTGAAGCATATGGATTTGCTCCGTAAAGAATATGACGAAGCCCTTAAATGGAAAGAGGGTCTCATTTTAAAGCAAAAGGAGGATATTGCCTTAGTTGAGAAACGCCTCTCAGCCCAAGAAATTATCAACAAAAAGTATCATGCAGATTTTGAAGATGTTTGTGCTTCCTTGGATAAGGTTACTGCAGAGCGTAATTCTCTTAAGAATAGACTTGTCGAGGATGGATCCGCGTCTTCTTCCATGTCCCGTGCATCCTTGGTAAAAAGATTGGAAGAGCTAGAGAATGTTTACCAAGTTTTATCCTCTGAGAATGCTTCACTCCGGATTGATTTTGAGGATATCCGGACTGAACGAGATACCCTTGCGGAGGATCTCGAAGCCGCTGAGGTTGACCTTTCTGAGGCCCAGCATAGTTTATAGCCATGCCGGAGGTAGCTTAGGGTTCTTATATTCTAGCAGCATTCTTTGTACTATTTGCTGCCTTTTCTTATTACTTACACCTTTCGTATTCGCAGGTCTCTAGGAGCAACTTGTGGGTGAAAATGTCAAGATTAATCGTCTTGAAGGCCAAATATCTTCTTTGAAAACATCTCGTCAGTTTGATGTTGCCGCGAAATTCAAAGCTGAGTCTCTCCAGTAGGCTAACGATCAGCTTAGCGCTCAAATGATGGAGCTTCGTCGGAAATCAGCTTCGGATCTGGAGGCTCAGTCCTCCAAGATGAAGGTGCAATTTGAGAGTTCGACCATTGACTATATCAACAATGCCTTTGCGGAAGCCGAGCTCAAAGATGAAGGAATTGTGTTTCCTCGTCTTCCTTACCCTTGATTTTGTCGTATCTAGCTTAGCTTAACCAGACTCTTTGTTGTACTGTGCCCTCAGCTGAGGTTCCCTTGTGTTATCTCCTTTCATTGAAACAATGCTTTGTGATGGTTTGAACCTTCTTTATCTGCAACTTTTAAGACATGGCAGTCGTATTTTGGTAACATTATTATTTTACCTATGTTATTGCATGTACATTTTTGTTTGTAGACGTATTGCGTCTAATTGATTGCACAATCAAGTTATCACAAGGTGCTAAGGTATGTTTAACCTTTGGTGGAACATTCATCGTCCTACCTAAGTATCCTTTGGCCAGAAGGTACTGTGGTGGCGAAGGTTCCTACGTGGGAAATAGTTTTCATGTAACCCTATGCGTTCAATGCGAAGACTGCTTTACTTCGACAAGGTATCTCTATAGGGGATATCTTACTTTTCGTTACTGCCTCTTTAAGGGAGATATTTCCCCGAGTAATTAAAGTCTACGGGCATCCAACTCAAAACCAATTGGCGATGCGTGGAGAGTGTTTGAAGTGCGTGGGCTTCCAACTCAAAACCAATTGGCGATGAGTGGAGTGGCCCTTCCATATTATATCTTAAGTTATTAAGGGGATATTAACAGTGTGGGACTATTATCCTTCACACGCCCCCTCACGTGTAGCCTCGTTGGGTCTAACACGTGGACCTACGTTGTGTGGTGACCGTTGGGCCTACTCACACACGGGCCTAGCTCTGATACCAAATTAAAGTCTACGGGCATCCAACTCAAAACCAATTGGAGATGAGTGGAGAGTGTTTGAAGTGTGTGGGCTTCCAAGTCAAAACCAATTGGCAATGAGTGGAGTGGCCCTTCCATATTATATTTTAAGTTATTAAGGGGATATTAACAGTGTGTGACTATTATCCTTCATATCCGAGTATTGACATATGCACAGTTATATCTTGCCTTGTCTCATCGTCAATCCTGACGGAGGGTGTCTATTCTAACCCAATTGTATTAATCGAAACTAACCTTTTAGAAAAAAAATTCTTTCATTGATTAGTAAGGTTTATAATACCTTTGATCAGGGATAGAACATGGTGGGTCATGACCCTTTCCTTTATTCTCCTGAGTAATCACCATTCTCTTACGGTTAGTACTTTTATTAGGTACATTGCATTCCAAGGGTGTTGTAATACTTCACCTTTTGGGGTCTTTATGTAGTAAGACCCTTTTCCGGCGATGTCATGTATGATGTAGGGCCCGTCCCATGTCAGAGCTATCTTGCCCCACTCCTTCTTTCTTTGATATGATGGTATCTGACGTAACACGTATTCCTCGACCACAAAGTTTCTAGGGATGACACGTTTGTTGTATTCCCGAGCTAGTATTCGTTGATAATTTACCATCTTTTGCAAAGCTACTTCTCGTCTTTCTTCAAGATCATCCAGCTTTTCCAACATCAAGTCTGTTGTTAGATTCTTCTCCCATGCCTCCGTTTTTGTTGTTGGAAGTATTATCTCCATTGGGATGACTGCTTCAACTCCGTAGGTCAGTAAGAATGGAGTTTCTCCCGTAGCTGAACTTCTTGTAGTTCGATAGGCCTAAAGGAAGTTGTACAGTTGTTCGCTATCTCTTCTTGTATGCTCCTAGCTTTTTCTTCAAGTTCATTGCTATGGTTTTGTTGGTCGCCTCTGCTTGTCCATTTCTCTTAGGGTATATAGGAGTGGACTTATTCTTCTGAATGTTGAAAGTATCAAACAACATGTCGATGTTTTTTCCTTGCAACTGCTTGCCATTGTCAGAGACTATGTCGGCTGGTATTCTGAACCTGCATATGATTTGTTCAAACAAGAATTTAAAGACATTTGTGTCCCTAATTCTTGCTAAAGCTTTTGCTTCCACCCACTTGGTGAAGTAATTCGTGGCTACAATAAGATATTTTGTTTCCGAGGTTCCCTCTATCAAGGGTCCAACAATATCAACCCCCCATTTGACGAATGGACAAGGGCTGATGACTGAGTTTAGCTCCGTTGCTGGTGCTTTGATCTTTCTGGCAAAGCGTTGGCATCTTTCACACCGCTTAGCCACGTTCTTTGAATATTTTTCCATGCTTAGTCAGTAGTATCCTTGCATTTTGGCTTTGACCGCCAAGGACCTTCTTCCGCTATGGTTTCCGGCATCTCCGTTGTGTATATCGTGGAGTATTTCCCCCATTCGGTTCGTGAGAGGCACCACATTAGAGGTCCGAGAAATGACCTCCTATACAATATTCCATCACGAATGTTGTACATTGCTGCTTTTGATTCGAGTTTCCGAGCTTCCTTAACATCGGCTGGTAAGGTACCTTTGTCGAGATACTGGTGAATTGGAATCCTCCAATCATCTTCTGCTTCGTCTCCGTTGCCTTCATCTGACATGAATTGGTCTTTGTCAGACTCTTCGGCTTCGTTATTTGATTCTCTTATTTCTTCGTCTTCTTTTCTTTATCTCCTTCTCTCATGGCTCGATTTTGAACGTCCAAAGCCTCCTCAACACCTGAGATAGGTCCTTCTATCGAAGGTTCACATATTCTTCCAATTTGTACGGTGGTGGTGTTTCTATCCCTTAGCATTGATTATATGAATGCTAAGGCATCTGCGTGTCTGTTATGTTTTCGACATACATGCCTGAATATTATGTTGCTGATTTTTGACGCATGCTCCTGAGCTAGCTTTAGGTATGAAGACAGCACTAGATCCAAAGTTTGGTATTTGATCTCGATTTGTCTAATGACCAACTGTGAGTCACTAGTAAACCGAACATATGATAAGCCTAGCTCCCGTGCCAAGCGTAGATTATATGACCGCCTCATACTTTGTGATGTTATTGGTGTACTGTTCGAATACTAACCTGAATGCGTAGATGAGTCGGTCTTCGATAGGGGTTGTTATTACAATCCCAATGCCCACGCCTTCTCCATTGGAGGAACCATCTACGAATATCTCCCATCTTCGTGAATTATGAGGTTCCAAGAGATCTTCTGGTTCTTTCTTGTCTTCCTCCATTCCTGGGATGTCGTCTATCTCGACTTCATCGCTGAGAGGTAGGTCTTCCAGAAAGTCTGCTAAGATTTGTGATTTCTCAGCCTTCCTAGTTTCAAATATTATGTGAAACTGTTTGATCATGGCTTTCCATTTTGCCACCCACCCAATTTTCTCCGTGCTATCGAGGATTTGACCAATCTGTGCCTTCGTGAAGACTCAGATGGTATGTGCGTAAAAATATATCCTTAGTTTTTGTGTTGCCTCTACTAAGGCATATATAAGTTGCTCCACCTTTGTGTAATTACGCTCCGCTGAACTGAGTGTCTTGCTGATGTAGTATATGGGTTTTTCTTCTTGCCCTTTGTCTCGTACCAATAATGCGCTCACATCGTAGCTTGTTGCTGCTAAGTATAAGGTGAGTATTTCACCTGGCTTCGGCTTCTGTAGGATGGGTACTGAAGCCAAGTATTCTTTGATAAAGCTTGTTCGCACTCCGTGGTCCATATGAACCTGCTTCCTTTCCTTAGCGTATCGAAAAATGCTTTGCATTTATCCGATGATCTTGCTATGAATCTTTCCATGGACGCTAAGATTCCATTTAGCTTTTGTACTCCTTTTAGTGTTTGTGGAGATGGCATTTCCATTATTGCTCTGACCCTTTAGGGGTCCACTTCTATTCCTCGCTTAGTCACCAAGTATCCTAGGAATTTTCCTAAGGTCACTCCGAATGTGCATTTCTCCGGGTTTACTTTCATGTGAAAGTTTCTCATGACTTCGAATATTCCCGTTAGGTCTGACAGGTGGTTTTTCTCCTCTTTGCTCTTGACAAGCATATCATCCACGTAGACCTCCAGTATCTTGCCTATCCATGGCTTAAAGATTTTGTCTATCAATAGCTGGTATGTCGCTCTCGCGTTCTTTAGTCCAAAAGGCATCTTTGTATAGCAATACAAGCCTCGTGGGGTAAAGAACGCAGCATGCTCCTGGTCTTCTTCTGCAAGGGCGATTTGGTTGTAACCGGAGTATCCATCCATGAAGGATAGCCTCTGGTGACCTTCGGTTGCATTGACCAGTTGGTCAATGTTTGGCAGCGGGTAGCTGTCCTTAGGGCACGCTTTGTTGAGATTGCTAAATTCGATGCAAATGCGTACGCCTCTGTTCTTCTTAGGCACAATCACCATGTTGGATATCCACGTGGGATACTTGACTTCTCGTATGAATCCTTCTGCTAGGAGTTTTTGCAACTCCTTTTATACTGCTTCCTGGTAGATATCCGCCACTTTGCGGATACGTTGCTTGAATGGTGCCATTTCTGGTTTGATCCGAAGGTGGTGGAGACCAGATTCGGGTCAATCCCTGGCATGTCTTCCATTGACAACGCAAAGACATCTACGTAGTCCCTTAGTAACCTTTGTAGTTGCATATCCTCTTCCTCTTCTAGTAAAGTTCCGATGTTGATTATTTTTGGCTCTGCCTCCATTCCGATGTTGATTTTCTTTGTTGGTTCCACCGGTGAGAAGGTTTTCTTCTGAGGTCGTAGAGGAGTGTGTTTCTGTAATTGTTATTTAGCAGAGATGTTCGCTCCCGGAGTGCCGGAGGTGCTTGCTTCCGGAACTGAGGTGGCTTCGTGTACTAGAAAGGCCACGTCCTTTACTTCCTTGGTGTTTGCTTTTTGTATTTTCCTTTCGTGTTGATGTGCAGTGACTCTTTCTTCGTTGAGTCTGACCTCTGCTAGATTGCATAGCCTTGCATCCTGTTGATCACCTTTGATTTCCATTTCATCCATAGGTGTAGGGAATCGAAGGTACTGGTGATGTGTCAAAGTTTTTCCTCGTAATCGATGGACCCATAGTCTGCCCATGATTACGTTGTAGCGCGAAGGTGCTTCCACAACACGGAACCTTGTATTGGTTACTAAGGGTCCTGCGCGTACCTATAAGACAATTTCTCCTTTTGGTCTAGAGACTGCTCCGTTGAAACCGTATATTGTGCAAGTGGATGAATCCATTTTCTCAGCTGTCAAACCCATACGTAGGTAAGGTTCGTCGAACAATACATTTAATTAGCTTCCCCCATCAATGAGGACCTTCGTGACGTTCCATCCGTGTATTGGAAGAGTGATCACAAGTAGATCGTTGTGCATCTCGACCTCCTGGTTGACGTCTCTTGTTGAGAATGCTAATGGTGTATCCATACATGCTTCCCAAGTGCTAGTAGGTGGTCCACTTAGCTTGAACACCTCGTGGGCTTCTAGATTTCTTCTGTTTCGAGCTAACTCGAGGATGTCTTCGAGTATCTCCTACTGGCCTCCGCTGGAAAAGGTGATCATGTTGATGTATTTGTCGTCCTGAGGTAGTTCTACCCTTTTCTTGGGGGTTACTTCAATATCATCTGGTTGTGTCTGCACATACTCCATGAATTTACCTTCGTCTATGAACCTCTGAATCATGTTCCTTAGGTGATAGCATGTATCAGTTGTATTCCCATAGTAATGGTGGTACTCACAGTACTCCTTAGCCTCTTTTGTTTTATCCGGTTGCTTTCCCCTAGTGGTAATTAGGTAACAGAAACCCCGGTTTCGCTCCTTCCTTGCTTAGAATGTGGGAGAACGTGGTGTTTATCTTTGTGTAAATTTTATCTACAAATTCTTCTCTTACTTTTCCTATTCCTTTGCCATCTCCGTATTTTGATCTTTTGTCTCGAGAAATGGTTCTGCCCCCGACTTCATTTTGCCTCTTAGGTATCTCTGGAATGGTTCCAGGGAGTTAGTTCGTTGCAGAGCTGTTATTGTCTTTGCTTGCGCCCTGGGGCTGTCTTTCTGGATTTCTTCAAGTCTGATGTAGCGATCTTGGACAACCCTAAGCTCTCCTTCAGAATCAAGGGCTTGGTTGTGTATCTCCACGAGGATGGTTGAGGTTCTATCAAGTCCGTACTTATAGCAATTAATGTTAATTTATGGATTGACTTTCCCAATTGCTTGACATGTCTTCTGCCACCTGTCTGTGTATTGCATCAATGTTTACCGGGGTCCAATAGGTAAAGCAAATAGCCTATCTAACTCTGGATTTGTTGACTTGTTGTACATGTATGTCTCAAAGAACACCGTAGACAATTGTTCAAAAGAGTCAATTGAGTTCGCTGGTAAGTTGGCATACCATGCCAATGCTGATCCTGTCAAGCTTGCAGGAAAGTACCTACAAAGTACTACCTCATCTCTTTCCCAATGGGCAAGGACACGAGTGTAGTACTGTATGTGGGTTGCGGGATCAGAGGTACCATTGTATGCCTGAAACGTAGGTATCGGGCATCTCGCAGGGATAGGCTCCCTCAAAATTTGAAGAGACAATGGAGATGTTGACGCTTCCTGGAGCACCTCTTCTAGCCTTGCTCCTGCGTGACCGGTTTTCAATCCTTGTATCTCTTTCCGCATTTTCTCCATTTGCTCCATGACCATGTTCACATTGTGAGCATCTCTTAGAAAATGTATTATCATAATAAGACTGAGAGGGCTTGTAAGTTGGATCCTTTTCGTTTGGATCATGCTGCGTTCTCCTGGCTCCCCCTGGTGGGTTAGCCTTTGGTGGGTTAAGATCCACCCTTCGTTTTCCTGAGATAGCTCCGTTCTCACGCCTCTTTAACGGAGGGTGAGTTTGGGAACCTTCAATCTGTACATCCAACATATCTTTTAGGTTCTGGTTCTCCTGGGCTATCACGTGCATTGCATCCTCATGCTCCTTGTTACGGAGTCGTAAAGATGCTACTTGTGCTTCCATTTGATCTTCATTGTGGATTCCACCACCCTAAGGAGTGATGTCGGCCCGATCCTCAGCGTCATCCACTCCTTCTTCTATGACCGGAGCATCGAGATCTAGCTGGATTGGAGTTAGGTTTTGCAACCCCCGCCCTGTAGGAGCTAAGATTCTGGGTAACCTGTACGTTGGTCGCATGTGGCTTTGTTACATTAGGATGCTCCGGTAACGACATGTCGTAAAGTGGTTGTGCTCCCGATGTTTGCCCCATCCCTTCAGCAGGAATATGAGGTTTGTTAGTAACCGTTCTTCTTGCTATTTCACTTAGCCGTCCTCTGCTTCGGTTATTTGATTCGCTTGGGATGTCTTTTGAGATCTTCCTCTCGTAACTGCTGGTCGCGAGTTTGTTGGTACATCACTTGGTTTCTACATGCTTTAGGTCTTTGGCTATCCTGTTGACACAGAAGAAGTAGAAAAATCTGCTACTTGGGTGCCTTCGTCAAAAGTATCAATTAATGCTCTGACACAGAAGACGGCTAAGCATCTTTTTCAGAAAAGAACTGAAATGATGTCTGGACAGAGAGGTATAAAATTTCTTATGACACCCTTGGAAAAAAAACAACCTTAAATGTTGAAAACGATTGAAAAAGGTGCCAGATTTTCTCGAAAGATGGGGTATTAAATGCTTGAAAAGATTTTTTCTTCCTTAAATTCTCGCTAGGATTCCTCAGTGCTCATAGGTACTCAGATCTGAGGGATACTCTGTCAGAAAAGGGTTTTTTTAGTACAAAACAAAAGTTTTAACGTTTTGTGAGTGCGTTTTTGCAGAGATTTTAGTAGATCTGTAAAATGGCGAGTCTTTAGAGGCTATGAACTTCAAGAACCCGTGAAAAAAATGGATGAACAAATCACTAAAAAGTGATATTCACCGCTGTTGAACTCAGATCTCTTCGTTAAAGAAGATGCGTAAGTTAAAATAAATGACGAAATATAAAAAATCAAGCTGGTGAGAAAATCCTTCTAGCGCCAAACTGTGACTACTAATTTTCCCATAGTCTATGTAATGTATACAGCTGGGGGGATCGGATACTAAGTAGTATTGACACCTCTGTTGAACTGATAATGCTAAGTAATAAAAGGTATTCAAGATCACAATAATAACGAAGAACACTAATATAATGTAAATGTTACTAAGTTATCATGAGACACAAGAGATTACGTGGTTTGACTTTTGTCTACATCCACGGGGTAATGAGTGATTTGTTTGTGCTAAGTTGTGGTGGTTACAAAGATCTTGAATGCTTCCCAAAGTAATAGAGAGAACTCAAGTTGAAGTAAATACTTAAGTTATAAACATTAAAGAGGTATCTTCTTCCCCTAGATATTGAATGTCTTTAATTTGTTGGTGAAGCTTGGTATTTATAGCCCCTTCTGCTCCAGGTATATCTTTGCTGTCTTTGAGTCTATCGTTCCCTGATATACCTTCCATACAAATGGTACCTTCGTTCACCGCGTGCTTTCTCCAGTCGGACTCTGCCACCTCAGTTGACCCACGTTCCTTCGGGAACTTCCCAGCCTCAGTACAGATTGTACCTTCGTTCCCCGCTAGCCTTTGCCAGTCAGATTCCGCCACATTATCTCTCTTCACGTGCTTTGGTTATGCGTGTTGATAAGAGATTTGTGCATTTAATGCTGATTAGATATGTCATCTACCTCTGTCCCTTCGCCAGCTGCCTCTCTCTAGATTAGGTTTTACTTTTTATATCTTAGTCGTCGAGATATCTCTTCTTTGGAGGAGATAAAGCAGATCTACGAAGGTATCCTCTGCTACTCAGGTTTCTATGTATAGAGAGGGCTACACAGTTATCCTGTATGCGACCACTAAGATCTTGAAACGTGCTCCGCGAAATATTGGTATTCACAAAACATTCAAAATCAGCTAGTTCGAAGTTGTCAAAACAATTCGTGTACCTTTGCATTAAATACAAGTACTATCTCAAAATCGACTAGTTCCCTGTGGTTCGTGTATGGGAGTTAATTGAGATAAAAATATTAAGTCTTAATATTTAAAAGTTCAAGTTCGTGAACTGGTAAAACATTTTGTGAACTTTAAGAACTAACTTGACTTACTCCTTAGCTTGCATTCTTCTTTACAAAAGTTCATCATTATGCTATAGTCATGTGACTTGTGTCAGTAAATAGAATGGTACATAAAACGTGTATATGTGATAGTCAATCTCCACATACCTTTGTTTATGAAGTTCCCGTTAAAGTCATCTTCAATCTTCATGGTCGATTGGTGAATACTAATACTCAACTACCATGCTCTAATCCTAGACTGAGACTGACTTAAGTAGACTATAAATCAATACATAGTTTTGATCAACTAAAATTGACAACAAGCTTGACATGCCTAAACTTGTGAGTTTGACCGAGTAATGCTCTAACAAAGCGACATTGTACTTTCCCGTTTTTTCCTCTTACCAAAAGTCATTTGACTTAAGTTTGTAACACTTAACAATACATGGTGAAAACTCAACACCCCCATGAAGTAGGCATAACCGAACCACGTAACCATTTATAATTATGCACTACATTCTTACACTCTATTATCGTATTGCATTCATAGTTTCTTCTTGATATCTATCTATGCATTGCGAACACTGACTGTGACCATAAGATCCGGTGATCTTTAGTGTTCACATATGCCATTATTTGTTACTTGATGACTACTATGCAAGTAGTAGTCCTCAAAATTTTCCGGAACTGACTGACCCAATTTCAGGCATTTGTTATATATAACTTTAATTATATGATTCATATCACCATGATGATTATAATTGTTCAGTTGTATATCGACCACTTGTTCAAACTCGGAATAATATGTATATGAAGTACAAATCCACATGTAAATTCTTTGGAGAAAGTAATCAAGCTGTGAAAATTTGTAGAACCATAATAGTATATTTTTACACTGTTAACTATTCAGAAATATTAAAGAAAAGGAGTAGAAAACCTCTTATATTGTTCCTCCAAGATCCCATGTTTTGCAGCCTAACAGTTACCATTACCATATTATTCATGAGGATCTCGATGCCATATCACAATAGCTTTTGTGTTAGCTACCTGATTTGTAAGAGGAAAAAAATTGGCTGGGCCCTTAAGCTCAATTTTGTAACATAAATAAAGAAACCTATTTTGAGGCATATTAGATTTCTTTGAGGCATATTAGATAATGCCAAAATAGGGTCACTAAATAAAAAACAACATCACTCCTCATCCACCATTTTTGATAATGGCATAACTACCCTTATATAATTAGTGTAAATGATTATGATTAGAATTGATTAATTATGAATTTTAAGGATTGATTAAACATTAAATTATTAGTGGTGAATTAGTAGAAAATAAAATTTATGTGAGAGAGTTGGGATTTTTGAGAGGAAGAAGAAGAAGTGAAGAAAAAAGCTTGGGTTTTGACTTTTGAGATTTTAGTGATTAGAAGTGACCAAAATGTGTGATTCAAATCAGAGGTAAACTTCTATCGAGGTTTAATTTCCTTTTATAAGTTGAATCTGCCAAAAAATTGAATTTTTAAAACTCAGATCTGCTGACCAGATGAACAGTTCGGCTGATAACTTTTGAGCCGAACCTCTGTTTTTTTTTGAAATTATACCTAAGTTCGGCTGATAACTTGTCAGCCGAACCTAGGTATAATTTCAAAAAAACAGAGGTTCGACTCAAAAGTTATCAGCCGAACTTCACTCAGAAACTGAATCATCCACTAGGTTCGGCTTGAAAAATTGAGGTTCGGCTGGAAAATTGAGGTTCGACTGAAAATATTGTAAAGTCCCAATAGCCGAACATAGTGTTTCTCTAAATCATACACTAAGTTCGGCTCAAAATTGATACTGCAAGATCAGCCGAACTGATCTTCTGAAAACCCTAATTTCATCTTTGAAATCATATTCTACCGATCAAACAAAATAAAATCAATCAAAAACAAGATGGGTTTGTTACGCATACATTCTAAAATACATCTAAGAGCAATTGAGATTTGGATTTCGCGTTCCAACATCGCTCATTTCGATTCCTGTTTCCTTTGTTTGATTAATTTCTTTATTGAATTGGAGTCCTAGATGTTTAAGTTTAAAGTTTATTTTGATTTTTAATTTTAGGTTTTTGAGGATAAGGGAACTATGACAAATTGAAATTATTTAGGGATATATAGGTAATTACACTACCTTTGGACACCCCTTATAAACCCATCCTAGATAATATAATGGATGAGTATGCCTCAAAAAAAAATGAGTATGCCCCAAAATAGGTTTCCAAATAAAACGAAAAGCTAATACACAAAGGTCGCCAATAGAGATACCAAATCAAGTGGTGGCTTACAGCAATCACAATTGCAGAATATATGGAATGTGATTATTTACAAACTTATTTGTAGCCTTAGGAACTGAGAATGTCTCATTCTTCGCTTTCACGTCTCACTTGTGATGTTCCTTGCTTTTAACATGAAGTAATGTTTAAAACTAGGGAAGTTGATGTTGCCGTGTGTTAGCCTGTGCACGGTTGAGATACATACTTTTAGCTGCTGCGACTTATGATGGGTAAGACAATTGTTTGTTATGTGTTTATAGCAGTTATTATGATTATTGTATGACAGTTCTGCTCGTACATATTGTTAGGACTTGAATTCTCAAAAAGTTGTAATATTTTGCTTAAGGTGTATTGCCATCTATGTCTCCATTTCCTAAAATTGTAACAGTTTTCTAATTGTATTCGTAAGGCATTAATATGAGTGTCTGCTCCTATTGTTAATTCTAATCAGACGATGTATTTGAAGTGGGAGTCTGGAAGTGCAGGATGTAACCATGCAGGTAAATGAATGCACCTCTCTACTCTGTTGAGGTGCGAAAAAAGCACTTATATACCCGCATTTCTGATTGGACATGTGTAATCAAAACTGGAGAAGGACCTCATGTCTGAGAGCATATTGTGGATGTTGTTTAGTATATGTTGGTTCAGGTCAACAGACGAGCTTGGAGTGTTTGAAGTGTCACAGTCTGGTCTACAAGCTGTCTCAAACCATGTAAATATTCTTAAGTGAGCAGTTAGATTTTTCTTGTCCACTTCTCATGGACTTCTTTGTATTCAGCTCTTAGTTTCTGAATTTACTGAGTTTTAAATGAGGAAATTGTATAAAGCAGAAAATGGAAGTATAAAAAAAAAAAAAACACAACTTATTTCCTTCATATGATATCATGGGTATTAGCTAGCTGATTGGTAATAAAAAGTCAATTCGGTTGAACTGAGTAAAATTTAGGCTCAACTTTGTAGATGCAACTAAAATGAATTTCTCTGAAGATAATTACAGGCTCAGTTTTGTGCTTCCTTCGTTTTTTTTTAATAGGCCGGTTTTGTTTTTAGAGGAATTTAAGAAAATTAAGAGAACTAATCATTGAAAGTGGTTCTCATGACACTTGTCAATAAAATAAGTAAAGTGAAATGGTTCACATGACACTTGTCATCAAAAGAAGTTAAGAGAAAAGTGGTCCCACAAAATTAAAGTAATATTTGACTTTCCCAATTAGAAAACCAGCCTATTTTTTTGAAACATTTATTTATAGAAACCAGCCTATTAAAAAGGAACGGAGGGAGTAACATAAAACAGAAAAGCTGATATTGTCAGACATTATGACCCTTAAAATGTTTGAGAACGCAACCTCGCGAAGTTGGGGACAAGAAATTTTCTTTTGCTTTCTTGTTCTTCATAAAAATTAACATCGTCCCATAGCTTATCAATCAGCTCCTCGAGATTACTCACGCCTGAGCTTTGATGACATAAATCCTTCTTGTAACGTTGTTGTGCATTTCTTCCAAACTATCCAGGTAAATTTTACATGAACAACTCACAAGAAGCTCCAATATTTCTTGTTTAAACTGTTTCAGACTGTCATTTGATTTACTTGTTGGTTCAACCATGACTCTCTTATCATCATCTGGGAACTCATCCGAAGAGCATCCTGGGATGGTGCATCC
Source organism: Papaver somniferum (assembly GCF_003573695.1). Taxonomy (NCBI): domain Eukaryota; kingdom Viridiplantae; phylum Streptophyta; class Magnoliopsida; order Ranunculales; family Papaveraceae; genus Papaver; species Papaver somniferum. The sequence goes on along the minus strand of NC_039362.1, from coordinate 131,210,895 downwards.
TTTACCTCTCTCTTCTGTTTTTGGAGGAACAGCTGATTGATTACAGCTTCCTACCTTTTTATGTCTGTCATTGGCGCTACGGAGATAGACTGATTCTTCATCATTTTGGATGTCACTTTGTAGACTTCAAGCAACTTGGGATGCGCCGAGTGACATTAGAGTCTTAGGAGGCACAAATCCCTCTCCACGAGCCATACTAAGCCAATCCCAAACGCACCTCTCAGCTTTAGTTAAAGCAGATGACACACCCACACCAGCAGGAATAACAAGGATAACAATATATCCGCGTTGGCCAAGTATGTGCAAAGCAGGAGACGAATCTACATCTCCAGAGATTAACAAGATTGTAGATGGCGGAGGGTTGTCAAGTGCAAACAGAAACATGTCAACTAGTATAGCCTTGTCGGCAGCATCTTTCCTTCCATTCGGGACATCTACAAATTTTACACCGGTTCTCTGACAACCTTCTCTTAGACGCTTTGTGAATGCATTGAAATCACCATAAGCGGAAAACGATGCAACAGCAGCATCTTGAAAACTGGGGTGACCTCTCAATGCCATTCTTTTGTTGCCAGCTACATCTTCCGGACAGACATCACTGGGAACCTGACAGTTCTCGATGTCCCAAAAAACAGTAACCGGCCCTTTTGGAGAGGTTAGGTTTTGTGATGAAAAACCCATCTCTGAAATCATACAACGTGATGCTTTTAGAGGCTTCTTGATGAAAAACTATATTGAAAGTGTTAGACAACTGAGTATTTATAAGCCAGTACTGAAAGATAAACAGAATCCAGTTCCAATAAAAAAAAATCCCAAAACCAACGATTACTAAATTAGAGTCCTGAGTCTCCTGACTGGTTTTGGTATCCCAAGTTCCCTCCATCCCACCCATTCAAGCAAGGCTTGTCCAGAGATGTAGCCGGGGCTAGGTCAAACAAAAACTTTTGACATTCACAATTTTGTAAGTTCTGCCGCATTTGCACCCACAAGTTATAAAACTTACCCTAATCCCAGACCTATTTACACATTGTTTGTTTTATCCAGACTCATCTGAGTCGTCTGAATCTGATTCATCTGGATCTGAACGATATCACATGACTCATCCGGATTTAACTCAATATGTTTGTTTTTTGAGTAACTTGATTCATCTGACTCAAAAATATGTGAGTCAGTAGATTGGTTTTATAAATCAGGGCATTTTATTCTCTGACACAAATGGGTTGAGTCAGGGATTAGGTCTAACCCAGATCACGAATCAGATCTAACTCAAAATCAAAAACAAACGGTGTGATATTTGACTCGAATTGTGTCAGAGGTCATTAGATTCAGACACAGATTCAGCGAAAAACAAAGACCCTGCCAATATCATGTGGGATCATAGACCCTACATGCACCCCCTGGTCTCTCATCAAAACCCCTGGCGCGCGTGAGTCCTATCACGACACAACTCCCAAGTTCCAAACCAGGTTTCAAGGAAACAGAGAAAATCGGTAACCGTGTCCTCGGAATCCGGAATTCGGTCCAACTATAAGTCACACAGTCGGGGTAGATTATGCAGAACACATGTAAGAATCTCACCATCTCCAGTTTTACCCGCCAAAAACACCAATCAAGCAAGCAATCATGGCAGCAAAATCTACTGAACCCATTGATTATCATCAACCCTTGATCTGAACCTTTCATCTTCATCATCATCATCGCCATTAAAGTCAACACGATGGGAAAACCAGGAAACCCATTAAGAAAAACCCTAGTAAAACTCCTGGTATTGACATTCCTTTGTTATTTCTTTTACATTTTAGGTTCATACAAGAAATCTAATCGAATTGATGATTCTTCTTATATTGACGATCCAATTTGTCCACAACTCAATCTCTTAATTCATACAACAACATCTTCACCGAATTTAGATTTTGAACCTCACCACAGAATCAATACAACATTTGATACTATTGATTCGAGTTTCTTTGAATTTTGTTCTGAGAATTTCACAGATTATGTTCCATGTCATAACCCATTAAGAGAGGGTTTGTTTGATAGGAAGAAGTTCCATAGAGAAAGACATTGTCCAGATGATGAAGAGAAGAAGGTTAAGTGTTTGGTTCCTGTTCCTGTTGGGTATAGGACGCCGTTTCAATGGCCGGAAAGTAAGAAATTCGCTTGGTTTCAGAATGTGCCTTCTAAGAGATTGGTTGTTAGTAAACAATCACAGAATTGGGTTAGGTTAGAAGGGAATCGTTTGGTTTTTCCTGGTGGAGGTACTTCTTTTAAATTCGGTGTTAAAGATTATGTTGATCAGATTGGGAAGTTCATTCCATTGAAGTCTGGGTATGTCAGGACTGTTCTTGATGTTGGTTGTGGGGTAAGTCATAAATTTCTGTACAACCACCTTAACTCAATTTCTTGAGTGTTTACTACTATAATTCTGTAAGTGAGGACCATTGTTTTTTTTGTTTTGAAGTGAGGACCATTGTTGGCTATAATTAGTACTGCAATTAATGAAACATGAATTCTAACTTTAATTAGTCATTATTGTTGATGTTTGATTGTGGGTGTTTCTTAATTCGGGTTAAACTTCGGCGATTTATGCATCAACATGTGGGTACTTGTTTCGTTAATCTTCGTTTGAGGTGGTGACTGCCTGGGGATAGAAAATAGTAGTAGTTTGGTATGTGCTATACCATCTTGTTCCAAACATATATGTAGGTAAGACACCTTTGTTCCTTGTTTGGGATTCATTTTGGAAGCATTGGGTATGCTAATGTGTATGGTCTTTAGATGCCTTCTTTTGTTATCTGACCTTTTTATTTTCTCTTGTCTTCCCATAATGTATCATTTGGGTTTCTGTCGGTTCTTGCTAAGTCATTGAGATTGAGAAGCATGAAACTTACATTCTCTTTTTTCCTTTGTTCCGTCTATTTTACGTAGCATGTCTGTTAGAATCTCCAATTATACATTTTGTGGAAACCACCAGTTATTTTGTTGCACTATCTTCTCTGGTACTATGTTATTCTTAATAGCAGGTTGCAGGCAGTAGTAATTTTGTTGGAATGAATTTTGTTAAATTCTCGAGGATTATCATTTGACTAGAAAATGAGTTCAGTATAATATGATCTACCGTTTATTTGCCTTCCTTTCACCAGCACAACTCCTTATTTGAAATAGTTATGCACAATTCTGGTTACTCTAGCTTTTAGACTTCATAGGCAACTCTCAACAGTGGGTCATTATTTTCCCCATCAGGTCGCAAGCTTTGGTGCAGAACTATCAGATTATAATATTTTGACAATGTCTATTGCACCAAGAGACATACATGAAGCTCAAGTACAGTTTTCTCTGGAAAGGGGACTGCCAGCAATGCTTGGAATACTAAGCATTCATAGATTACCATACCCGTCAAGGTCCTTTGATATGGCTCATTGTGCACGGTGCCTAGTTCCATGGACTGATTACGGTAATTAAGCCCGGATTCTCATTTTTGTTCTGTAACCTTGTTTATTCTAAAACTAAATGATACACGAAAGACCATATCAAAGTGATTATTAATTAGTTTTATAGAAAATAAACACCATTGATGCTTAACCGATTTGAATTTCTGAAAAATTTTAAATGAAACAACTTTCATCAATTTTTTATATTTCTCTAACATGGACTCTCTCTGATTTAAACGAGTAGGTGGATTATATCTAATGGAAATTGATCGAGTGTTACGTCCTGGTGGGTATTGGGTCTTGTCTGGGCCATCCAGTAATGGGAAATCCAGCTACAAAGATTGGGATAAAAGAGAAAAGGACTTGGAAGAAGAGCAAGCCGCTTTGGAGGATCTCGCAAAGAGACTGTGCTGGAAGAAAGTAGCAGAAAGGGGTTCAATTGCAATATGGAGAAAGCCAACTAATCATGTCCATTGTGTCCAAAATGCAAGATTTTTGAAATCTCCTCGCTTTTGTGATGATGCAAATGATCCTGATGCCGGTTGGTATGTTTCCTTAATCATGTTCTTAGACCTCGAAACTTGTTTTCGTCATCCATGAAGTTCTGAAGAATAATTGTTATAAATTAATCTGAATCCTAAGATGTCTTGATACCTCTCTGTAAGCATTGTTGTTAGCTTATAGAGTATTTAGTCCTTTCAGTTACCTATATTGTTTTTAGTTAGTCTCATGATTGGAAATCTTTTCTTCCTGGATATTTGGGATATCTGAGATTCTCTAAGTAAGTCTATTGTGTTCGATCTTTACAAAGTTCAGATGATCAAATACCGTGGAAAATTCGCCCGATTATCTTAGAAAAGCTTTAATAATCTCTTTTCAAGTATCTCTTTTGCTTTTGTTAGCCAAAACTTTGACCAGGTCTCCCATGGGATAGCTATGTATGCTAAAGGTCATAAACTTTGAATGTATTACACCTGCTCCTGCTGTTGACTAGTTTATTAGCGCATATATCGTTCAATCCTTGTTATATGAAGGGGAGAAAAAGTATCTCTAACTTATGATAAGAATTGTTCCCTGGAACATAAAGTGATAGCACGGTATATTGAGAAAGTAATGACAAGTTAAGGGAATTCAGTCCCTGTTATCTATAGGGAATTGTTTCCATTGTGTGTTGGCAGTTTTCTTGACTGATGATACACTTGCATCCAAGTTCATTTTCTTATTTCACTATTTCCCATGATCTGCAATTGAGGTTCTCTTTTTTCAGAACTCGTCTGTATTTACCATTCTCCTTTCATATTCATGTATTCTAATATAAGCTCTCACAGGTACAAGAAAATGGAGCCATGCATCACACCTCTTCCAAAGGTTAAAGATATCAAAACTATATCCGGAGGTGCTTTGGAGAAATGGTCAGAAAGATTAAACGCTGAACCACCTAGGATCAGAAGTGGGGTCGGTAACTCGATAACAGTTGGCATTTTTAATGAAGACAACAACATTTGGAAAGGAAGGGTTTCTCAGTATGCTAAAGTTATAAATTCTCTCTCGACTGGTAAACTTAGAAACATTATGGACATGAATGCTGGTTTAGGTGGTTTTGCGGCTGCGCTTTCCAAATACCCTGTTTGGGTTATGAATGTGGTTCCTTCTGATGTAAAAGTTAACACTCTTGGCGTCATCTATGAGCGTGGCCTCATTGGAACTTACATGAACTGGTAAGCATTACAAATAGTGGTATACTTTTTCATTGTTTATTTCTAATAAATGAAGTAGAGACCGTGACCTTAAGTACACAGACTAGAAATAATACACATTAAAGAAACAGTTAAATGAATTTGTTTGCATTGAATTTCAATGAGGTGGGATGAGAACCTGAATAGTTGCTTGTCAGGTATTTGGTTCTAATTCTTCCAATATGTACCTCATGTTACATGAATACTGAGTAGAGAAAACTATAAAATGGTTGTAATACCAAGGGGTGTTGTGTGGTACAGAGTTATGTCGAAACATTTTAGATAGTGGGTTCTGTTTAGGTTTGGTTAATGGGTCATGGCAACCCATTGGCACCCTTATTTTCAATTGTTTCTCTGGTTGATCACAACCTCTAGCAAGTTTTTGCTTCCCCTTTTATGGTCATTAATCACGTTCTTTTTTTCTTTTTGTTTGAAGAAATGAAGGTTATTTGCATATAACTTGTTTGTTTTTCTGTAGGTGTGAGTCCTTCTCAACATACCCAAGGACATATGATATGATACATGCAAATGGGATATTCTCTATGTACATGGAAAAGTAAGCTCTTTGTTCCTTTTGTACCTTACCTAAAAGAATCACATAAACATAGAACATATCATATTCCGGTTCTGCATTCTGAAACTGCACCCCTAAAAGTATTTTTTCTGTAGCAACTTTCAATGATAAAAATACTTTGTTGTTTCTTCTTTTTCTCTTGCAGATGTGGCATTGTCGACATTCTCTTTGAGATGCACCGTATTCTTCGACCCCAAGGGGTTGTGATTATAAGAGATCACGTCGACATCATTGTAAAAGTGCAAGGCATTGCAGAAAGAATGAGATGGAATTGCATAATGTATCATAGCGAGAACGGAGCTAGCCATCCAGAAAAAGTACTCTATATTGACAACTCTGAACCATTAAGCAATTCAGATTATGCTCAAGGAGTTTCAACCACTTAGTCGTGAGTTCCATATGCACTAATCAGGCTCTTACCAGAATGCTGCGTAGACCACGTAACCTAATCTAAGTACCATGTAAGCTAATGTTGTATTACAGAATGTTAGAATTATGATCTCTCAGTGAATGGACATATAGCTGACAGGGTGTTTTACTCATCTTTGACTTTGTAAATTCTTTAAGATAATGTAGCTTAGAATACACTCATGAAATTATATCAAATCAAACACTTTTATGTGGTTTGCAGCGTTTGCTTAGTTATGTCTAATCGAAAATTCTAAACGGACCGCCAAAAAGCCCAAAAAAATCTTGGCAGAACCACCTCTCACATGATGCTTTTGCTCATCCCCTTGTGGTTTTGATTCACCAGTAACCACCAAGTTTGGCAAAAGTCATACCGAATGTTTACATGAAGATCACATCTTAATCCATTGAAGATGAAATTATATAGAGATAAGGTTTTGGGTTTTAACTTCCAAGAGGCTTGCATAAGATGGTAAGGTTTTGGGTTTTTTGTCTTCTTTTTTTGCTTAAATGGAGATATGGCAAAAATTACAAACCAGGACTCCATGGTCAAAGGGAGATACAGAATCAAACAAAACAGAAGTCAAAACAAAATGCGGCTAACATAAAAGCCACAGTGTAAAGTTCCTATTTTAATCTCATTGCTAAGCCCTCGCTTGATCTTTGCATAAGGATAATTTAGGTGTTATGTTCCATCCAAAACAGTACACTAGCTATAAAGACAAAAAGCACATCCGAAAACATGAACTCAAGAAATTCAAATACGCTACACATCCATTTATTTGAATGATTTACACTATACGGATAATACAAACAGTCGTGTAAATCATTCTAAAAGATATTTTGTTCTTTGGTGTATACTACCATGGAGCTGTATATGAAGTCCTGCATGATCTTGTTATTCTTCTTCTTCTCCTCTCTGTAAACTTGGGCTAGACAGTTCCGGTTGTTTATGAGGATCCACTCTTGTCACCGTTGCAGTGATGGGACACTTTTGTCCCACCACACATTGGTGACCAGAGCAGAGCCGCATAATCAACCAATACTGCGGATTTTCTTAATGAAAAAATAGTCTTTAAGGCTATTAATTAGCCTGCTGGATATAAGCACCTTCTCCCGAAGAAATTGAACTACTTGTTAGTTGGAACAAGAACTAATATTTGGAATGGTTTACACGTACGATGGGTTATATGTACAACATAAGTATAGATTTGGGGATCAATACTTAGAGCCTCTCCAATGGAATGTGTGTGAAGAAAAAAATCTTAATCCACGTAGAATCCACAATCATATTTATAAAAAATCATCTCCAACCCATACATGTGAAGATGTTAAGGTCTGCGGACATCCAACTTAAAACCAATTGGCAATTAGTGGAGCGGCCCTTTCATATTATATTTTAAGTTCATTACGCGGAAACTAGTGATGTGGGACTATTGTCCTTTCACACCCTCCCTCATGTGTAAGGCCAGTTATTCGGCCTAACACGTGGACCTACGCACGTGTGGGTCATGGGTGTGCAGGTGACATTAGGTCACGGTCCACCCCACGTACAGATCATACGAGTGACCAGTCATTTGGTCACGAGTGCACATGTGAACCAGTCATTTGGTCACGGTGGACACTAATTCGGCCTACACCGGGCGTACGCAGGTCTGGGTCTTCGGCCTAGCTCTGATACTATGTTAAAATTTGTGGGCATCCAACTCAAAACCAATTGGCAATGAGTGGAGCAACACTTCCATATTATATTTAAGTTAATTAAGCGGATTATAACGATGTGGGACTATTTGTCCTTTCACACGCCCCCTCACGTGTAAGGCCAATCACTGGGCCTCACACGTGGACCTACGTACGAGTTACCAGTCCATCGGTAACAAGTTTACACAGGTGAGTGACTAAATCAGGGGGTAACACCTCATCCAGTATCGACCCTGGCCTACACCCCGGGTGTACAAGTGACAATATCGGTTAAACACTTCAGACAGTAACTCGGCCTACACCCGGCGTACGCATGTCTGGATCAGGGGCTTAGCTCTGATACCATGTTAAGATCTGTGGGCATCCAACTCAAAACCAATTGGCAATGAGTGGAGCGGCCCTTGCATATTATATTTTAAGTTCATTGACAATAGTCCCACATCACTAGTTTCCGCATAATGAACTTAAAATATAATATGGAAGGGCCGCTCCACTCATTGCCAATTGATTTTGAGTTGGATGCCCGCAGACTTTAACATGGTATCAGAGCTAAGCCCCAGATCCAGACCCGCGTACGCCGGGTGTAGGCCGACTTACTAGACGAAGTGTTTAACCGATATTGTCACTTGTACACCCGGGGTGTAGGCCAGTATCGATACTGGCTGAGGTGTTACCCCCTGATTTAGTCATTCACCTGTGTAAACTTGTTACCGATGGACTGGTAACTCGTACGTAGGTCCACGTGTGAGGCCCAGTGACTGGCCTTACACGTGAGGGGGCGTGTGAAAGGACAAATAGTCCCACATCGCTATAATCCGCTTAATTAACTTAAATATAATATAGAAGGGCTGCTCCACTCATTTCCAATTGATTTTGAGTTGGATTCCCGCAGACTTTAACAAAAGATGATGAGGCAAAAAAAAAAGTAAGACATCCTCTAGGTGAACCTCTAGTTTTAGACATTCACTTAGAGGATGTCTTCCCATCCTAATCACACTTGTGTTAATAAAAATCATTGAAAAATAGAAATGGATAGGATTTTAACCAATTGTATGCCTACAAATAAGTAAACGAATAACATAAAACTTCATGGGTTGGATATAAAACTTTATTTTTCATAATATTTAGGATTTTATACTCCTAAGAAGTGATGCCACATATGAAATATCCACATTCACCATTGGAGAAGCTCTTATATCGTACTGAACCATCGTATGTGTAAATCATTCCAAAGATCCATTCGTGTAAATCATTCCGATGTTGGCAAGAAGAACAAAAAACAATCAATGAAAAAAAAACTCTTAATGTTTAACCTAACCCAAACATTTTCGGTTTTATGATTTTTCTGCTTTGTTGTTTAAGAGTTTGAGAAACATATATAGGCCTGAAATATTAGGGTTTTGGAATATAGGCGAGCCGGTTAGTCGGGGATAAAGATCGAGTCAAGATTTTAAGGGAAAATCTGGAGAAAAACGTGGAGTGACATAGTTTGGGAAGGAAATTTCGTTCGAAAAAATAAACTAAGATTGGGAATTTTAAAAAGATAAAAAGTAAGCAAAAATAAATGAGAGGATTTCGTAAGGTTGGAAATCAAATTTCTTAAATCTAAAATGGACATATTGCATTTTTGATACATATCAAAACTTTTAGGGTATAGTGAGCCAGTAAAGCAGCCGATCAAAAAAAATAAATTAAATAGTGAGCCAGTAAAGCTATAGCTAGAGATTAGAGCCATATACATTTTTGGTTTAGAGGTAAAAAGATACCTGAGTGGAAACCCAATGGCTGTTGGGAAGCTTCCTTTTGTCCCAAGTTATTTCTCTCAGAAAAAGTTTATAAGAATAGGAGCATGCTTTGTAGGATCTTCCATCGCATATATGCAGTTGGACTTGATGGCAACAGTGGTTAGAATGTTTTGGAAAATCGCATTTTTACCGAACTATTAAAAATGTTATTTTTTATGGTAAGTGTAAGTTTGGTGTAACAATATAAAAAACTGAACATATATATCTCAGCGAGGGGATGAGTCATGAGTCCTCTTCTCCAAAGTGGAGAAGTCCAATCTACAAGACTACAAGGCTTTCTAATAACATCAGCAGTTGTCTTCCATTTGATTTTTACAGTGTAAGTATGATAAACCGTCGTACGGAAAAAAAATATGGACTCCTGGTGACGAGGGCAGAGCCCCATAATCAGCAAATACTGCGTAAAGAAACCTGGTTAATGGTTAACAATATAGACATTCTTCGATCTGAAGGTCGCGTGTTGGTTCCACGCTCAGCGCAAAATATTTTGGAGGTAAATCGGCGCTGAGTCACGCTCTACAAATTGGCGACGAATTTAGTAAGATTTTTTTCATCTCTCTTCATCGAAATCAGTAGAAACAACATTATTTCAGGTGATTTTCAGGTGTAATTTCACTGAAATCATATGATTGGAGTTTAAATTCATACCCTGTTTACTATTTTTAGTTAATTCAGTTTCTTTTATTCAATTTTATGGAAAAAATATGAACCCAGAAATGGATTCATCAGAAGTAGATCTAAACAATTCCTATGAAGAAAGTCCTTCGTTCGATCTTATTTCAGATTCTGAAAAACGTTGTAGTGCTTGGAGGTTCTCTCTTATAGGTCGTCTTGACCTACTTCATCTGAAATTTTCTGAAGCGGTTTCAAATTTGAAAGCTCAATGGAAATTAAAGGGTCAATTCAAGATGATTCCTATGGGAAAAGGTTTCTTTACTATTAAGATAGATAATGAATATGATCAAAATACAATCAAAGCAGGGAGATGGGATGTTGGTAATCAAACTTTATGGATAAGAAATTGGATTCCTGATTTTTGACCAGAGAATCACAGAACTTCATCTGCAAATATTGTGGGTACCTATTATTCGTCGAAAGAAAGAAAACTTTTGGGTTCATCTTCTAGGACTTAGTCTAGAATATTGGGATGAAAAGACTCTTCTCACAATTGGAAGAGCTTTGGGAGAGCCTGTTAAAGTAGATGAAGCTACTCTGAATTTTGATAATGGTAATTATGCTAGATTTCTTATCAATATTGAATTGGCAAAGAAAGTTCCCAATAAACTCTGGATCAAAACCAAGTTTGGGGATTTATGCAATCAATTCTTCTAGTTAAACCCCCTAATTTTGTCACAACTGTAAAATTGTTGGTCATCTGTAAATGGAATGTAGGTTCAAGAATAATCAGAGTAATTCAGTTGGTGCAGAGCAAGTAGTTGAGCAAGAAGTTGTTAAGAATTCAGTTCCACTGAATGTTCAGCAAAAAGTTCCTAATCAATCTTCTAATAGGGAATCCCTTATTCAAGAACCATCTCCAGTTCATGGTTCTGTTACTCAAAGGATTTTAATCCAAGAGCCTTTTGATATATGTGAAACTCCAGTAACTCAAATACATCAACATACAAGATATCAAGCTGTAAGTGAAATACCTATCTCTAAAGAAATGTTCAGTGTTGTGAAATACTTATCTCTAAAGGAATAATCAGCAAAATATTATTGATTCAGAAAATAAAGAGGAAGCAGTTATTAATCCAGATAGAATACTTCAAATTTCAGAAGATAACTCAATTGAAAACAGTGTTGTGAAGTATATTAATGGGAAGGATGGTTCAGTTTCAGCTTCTAGCATCCCTGTAACTTCATGGTCTAGAGTTGTGCAAAAGCCTCCAACAACAAAGCCAACAACTCCTTCAGACAATGAAACTGAAGTAACAAAGGTCAGTATTGCTAGTACTTCATCCAATGTTCAAGTTCCTACCAAATATAATTTTTAGGAAAAATACAAGCAAAGGAGGTACAAGAGGCCTCCAACCTAAACCATGAAAGTCCTTTACTGGAATATCAGAGGCCTTAGGAGTGCAAGGTCTCAAGATAAACTTAGAACACTAATAAAGTACTTCAATCCATCAATAGTTTGGGTAGCAGAACCTAAATTTTTTTGTAATTCTTCTTTCTGCAATAAGCTAAATTTGTCTGGAATACAAAGTATGGTCATTCACAATTCGTATATTTTTAAGGAAAATCTTAACTAAATCGTATATTTCGTATACAAAATACGGATGTGTGAATATTTATAGCGTTGAGTGATTTTTTTAAGCATGAAATTAATAAAAAACCAACTACAATGTTATTACACGATAGCGTTCAGTGATATAGTTTCGGAAAGAAATTCCTTAAATTAATTAATATTAATTTGAAATAATAAAAAATAACCAAAAATAAATGAGAGGATTTCGTAAGAGATAAATATATTCTCCAAGGTCCATGTTGCATTTTTTATGCTAGGAGTAGGGATGGCCATTTGCCCCACCCAAACCCATCCCGTGGGTACCCGCCCTGTTTGGGTAGGGTTTTATCCGCACAAATGGGGTGGGATCGGGTGTGTGTAATACCTAAGTTGCGGGGATGGGTTGGGGACGAGATTCAAGGTCCCCGCCCCGTAGCTTTCATATTATAAGGGTTTAGATTTTTATGCAAGAATTTGTATCGAATTTTTATACTTCTACCACTTAGTCGAGCTTTTTTTCATTTATTATATTCTTGATCGTTCTTGTATATTCATCACTTTCGCATCTTTGTTGCGATCAGACACATTCTCTGAAAGTTAAAATAGTGAAAATGATACAGATAATGAAATGATTAACATGGACGAAAAATAAAATGAGAAAGGGAAAACTAGAAAAACTAATAAGTCGTTTAAAATTCTTTTGTTCATTTTAAGATGAATTTCTTAACGGGGCATGTATGGATTTTTTTTTTTTACGAACAGGGCAGTGACTGGGATTGGTATACCCACCCCATACACATCCCTAACTAGGAGTATGCTTCGTAGGATTTGCCATACTTGCTCGCATATAAGCAGTAGTGGTTAGAATCTTTTGAAAAGAACGCATTTTTACCGAACTGTTAAAAGGCTGCGTTTTTGAGAAAAAGTTGTTACCTTAAGTGTAAGTTTGGTGTAACAACAGAAAAAACTGAACATATATATCTCAACATTTACATACCCAACATACACAAGGACATATGATATGATTCATGCAAATGGGATATTCTCTATGTACATGGAAAAGTAAGCTAGCTCTTCATTCCTTTATTACCTAAAGAAGCACATGATAAACGATCGTGTTCCGGTTCTGCATCATTGAATGCCCCCTAAATGTAATGATAAAATTTTCTCCTGCAGGTGTGACATTGTCGACATTCTTTTTGAGATGCACCGTATTCTTCGACCTCAAGGGGTTGTGATTATAAGAGATCACGTCGACATCATTGTAAAAGCGCAAGGCATTGCAGAAAGAATGAAATGGAATTGCATAATGTATCATAGTGAGAACGGATCTAGCCATCCTCAAAAAGTACTCTATATTAACAAACAACTCTGAACCATTAAGTAATTCGGTTTTTCTTAATGATCAGTCGTATGAGAATTCATAATTGTTCCACCCAAAACAGTGCACTAGATCCAAAGAACAAAAAAGTACATCCGAAAACATGAACAGAAAAAATTCATATCCATTATCCATTATACTCTTTTTAAAATCATTACACTCTTTTTTTCTTACAAATCCATTATCCATATATCCGTGCTTATTCAATGATTTACACTGTATTTATTAGGCTTATTTCTATGTATATGCCAAATACTGATTTTTGGCATATATGTTCTCGCTATGGATATGCCAAACTCATATGTCTATATGTTAACACTGACATATCATTAGTACAAAACAAAGTTATGATAAATTTGACTTTGTTAGTGGTGGTCAGGATTTGTCCACACACACAAAGAAAAAGATATGAATTTTCAAAAATTATAACGGGGAGGTTTGAACTCATGACCTATTATGTCATAAGAATAGCCTCTAACCAGTGTTCCACCTTGGTTGGAATTAATAAAAAAGATAAATCAACGATGGTGGTTTGTTCAACTTAAATATCATAATTGCTTTATTAATTAGTGTTTCACTAATTGCACATAATAAATAATCTATTCATTATAAAGTGTTTTATTAGTTAGTGTTTAATTGCTCAGAATAAATGATTAATCATTTTTTAATTATAAATGTTTTCTTAATTAATTATAATATTTCTATTAATAAGTAATTTTGATAAATAATATCAATAGACATTTTTGGCGACAATGAGTAGTAGAAGATGTGGAGGCCGAAATATTAGTGGTGATTAAGGGCGGAGCCAAGCACAATTATATTTGTTTTTGTTCTTTTATCGTAAAATGGGATACAAAGTCCATTTTTCACATTATCTAACTTGCCAAGAATTTTTTCTCCCTCTTTCCTCAGAATCCTGGCTCCGCCCCTGGTTTGTGGTGGAAGAAGTAGTGATGGTGAGTGCTGGTGAGTAGTGATGGAAAATATTAATTTTATGTTGTCGTTACAACATCGATAACATCGTGGTGTGGAAGATGTGGTTGGTTGTTTTTAACACTTTTGATAAATGAAGGTACCAATATATTTCAGGGATGATATCATACAAGACAATATTTTCATGATCGTAGTTGGATCACCCAAATGGAACCCCTGTTATCTTTGGTACTATATCGTATAAAATCAAGATCTTTTAATGTTAAAATAAAATTGATTGCAATACAAAAAACAATATATACACGGAAAAAAAACAATCAAACTAATCAATTGACGATATTTTGTTCAATCTAAACCTCATGCATGGCATTTGCGATTGAGAATTAAAATTGCGTCCAATAACCTACATGGGGTGGGCGGCAGTGATGGTGGCAGTGGTGGAGTCAAAAATTGACATTGAGGAGGCCTACTTTTTTTTTTATAGAAACATGTAAACTTTGGTGGACTAAACCATAAATATGTATGAACAAAGTACTATTTATAAAATAAACTAAAAAATTTATGTAATTATTAAAAATTTAAGGGGTTAGAGCCAGGTTAGTCAACCCTTGGCTCTGCCACTAGGTGGTGGTGGATAAAAAAATTTGGATTTATACGGTTTTATAGTGGTGGCGAGTATTGGTCAACAAAAACATATTATGCTAATTTCTTAACGCCACAAAATATGTAACGTTATATTTTAAAGTATAAAACGTGGTTGATCATTCTAATGCTAAAATAAACTCGATAAAACACGTGTCCATTTTAAAAAATTGGTGCAATCAATTGTCATTTTATGTAATAACTAAACGAACGACACGAATCAAGATCAGAACATATGAAATTATTTATTATCTATTTGTCTATGTAAAGAGTGGTCAGGATTTGTCCTTGGCAAAGATTAATTTACCGCTGGGGTTTGTTCAACTTAACCATTTTTAAATATTTTATTAATTAGTGTGTCATTGATTTTTCATAATGGTTAATTAAATTTCTATTATAAATGTCCCTTTAATAATCTAACATAAATACACAATTTTATTAATAAATAATTTTACTAAAAACTATATTAATTCTAATGGTGGTAGTGGAAGTAGGGTTAGTATAAATGGTGGCGAGTGTTTGTGAATGGTGGAGGCGATAACATTACTATTGGTGGAAGAAATAGTGGCGGTGGATGGTTTTTATGGTGGTGGGTGTTGGTAATAGTAGTGGATAATAATAGTTTTTGCTTTTTGGTGAGTTTTATTGACCGAGTAAAAAAAAATCTTCACAAAACATGCAACATTGTATTTTGAAAGATGTAATTGGCTGTTTTTAGCACGATTGATAAGGACAAAAACCAAATATTTCGATAATGATACCGGAACGTATAAGACAATATGATCATGATTGTTCGATCACCGAAACGGTATCCGTATTATATAAAGGCAATTGGTGTACTCACGTAAGAGAACATTATCACTCTCTCAAGTACTATTACATTCTTTTTCCTGAAAGACCATTAATGTCGAATTGTTTCGCGGCAACTACCTACACAGACAACAACTTTCACTCAATTCCCGATATAAAACCTTATTGACCGGGAAAATGTATTTTCATTCTAAAATATTTGTTTGAAAATTATGTTTGTTCATCAAATCATCATAAAAAACTCTAAATCATAAATCTAAATTTCGCCTCCGATGTTTATAGAATATTTTTTATATTTTACATTCTCAAATCATGCGACCTCTTGATTACAAATCAACAATATCAAATTACAGACCAATATGTACAGGTTTCATTCACTGGGTTAGAAGGTATAGTAGATACAGATGGGTAGATCACACAAAGCAGAACATGACTGAGAATACTTCAATAATTTGGTCAAGAAATAAGGTCAAAAATTTAAGATTAACTCTCTATAGGACTAATTAGATCGGCTTCGATAAGAGCCGACTAAAATATGGATTAATAATAATTTCCACGTAAGACAATTGCAAAACATAGCTTGGCTAACTCTGCCTATGTAAAGAGTGGTCAAGATTTGTCCTTCCTCAATTGCTATGTTATGTGAGAAGAAGGTGATATCTAAGATTGAGGCATAATTCAAATCTATTAGATTCATACCATTTACAACTGGACGCCTTGAAAAAAAATGACATGTTGTTATTATTATTACAGGTAAGGGATACATTGACCACACTTGCGCAAATAGCTCACTTCGTAAATGATTGGTGTTGCATGTACTGTCCAGAATGCAACGAGGAATTTGAGGAAACAAGGCACCAGAGTAACTTAGACCCGATGTAATACTTATGTTCCCTTTTTTTTTTTTTTAGTTTTTCTACAATCTATTTATTTAAGAAAAATAAACATTGCAAATACACAACATCAACAAAAATTAGACAGATTGCATTTGAAAATAAAAGCTATCGATGGTCCGGAAACGGCAAAACAAAGGAATTGTTGTAAAAGAATTGTTGGGATATACAACGGATTACTTGATACAAATGAAAGAGGTATAACTATTTCGATTCTGAAATCACATAAAATTCACAGTAGAAGATGGCATCAAGTTTAAAGTTAGTAACAAACATAATATGGCTAACTAAAATGTTAAAAACAAATAGGATATATAAACTTAGAAAGCCGTGGGACTTGAAGAGGACAATTTTGAAAAATACATTCTTAGAAAGCAACGATCCACAATACCATAATATTTTTTTTTATAAATATTCAACGTAGAAAATGTCAACTTTTGGTAAAGGATCTATTGCCAACCTATTAGTTTCAAATAGGATCAGGGAGTACAATATGTGTTCAAGGTTATTTATGAGGTAATGTGTCGCCAGATTGTATTCCAAGTGAAGGTAGGAACAAATGGAAGTGACAAAATTTCCAAGACTTTTTAAGTTACCAAAGCCTTCGTTAAGACGAACTGTTGGGCACAATACTTTGTTGAATATTTAATGGCAGAGGTTCGCATATATACAATCCCTTCGAAAAGGTAATTGGTACACATTTTAAACATTGTCATCTAATGGGTGTTGAAAAATTACAGGAAAATCATGTCACATTGGAGAGTTTGTATCATCCTTTCGATGCACAAAAATACTATTCTATGCCTATTTGGAGGATCGAAAACATGACCATGATAGATGAGTCAGCTGGAGCAAAATAGGATCATGGGGAGACTTTTATGGACAATATTGATTAGTTGATTTCACTGAGATGAGCGTTGTTGACGACATATTTTCAAAAAATATTTAAACTTCCATGTTCATGTAGAGCATTATCTCATTATAAGCAATGAAGCTAAATAAAAAAGTGTCTGGAAGTTAAGATTATATTCTTTCGTTTGAACAAATCTCCGGCGGTAAAATATTAAAGGAAAAAAACAAGAAAAAAGAGAGAAAAATTCTAACTATTTTTATGACAAATCCATATTAAATCATAAGGAGTTGATAAGTATTCGGGACACAAATTATACGATATATTAAAAATGAACCAACATCATGGCCCATGCCATTACGGCACGGGTTAAGGGCAAGTAGGCATACACGACAGAGTTTCCAGCGAGCGATAGAGTCTCGGTCCCTCGATGGTCAAGTCAGCGCTCGCTGGTCACTCAAGCGTCAGCGATAGTCAAGTTGTCGCTCGCTGGTAAGATTAACGCTTATTAGTTCCTCCTCCAACGGCTACTATTTTTCCACTCTATAAATACCTTATTTCAATCTCATTTTAGCTCACACTAGAATTTCTAAATCTCTCTAGAATTTCTCAATCTCCAATTCTTTTCATCACTCTTCGAATTCCTTAGAGAGCATGGCTGATAATATGAACTTTGTTGAGTGCATGGAAAACCAACGTGTTGTCGAAAATCGAAGAGTTGTTGATCGAGCCAATGTAGACAGTGAAATTAGGAGAAGTCAAATTAGGAGACGTCAATTTATGAGGCGAAAACCAAAATTCAATACTGCGGAAGATGAATGTATTTGCAGGAATTATATTGATTTTACTCAGGATCCATCATTTAATCTCCAACCATTGTGGCAAAGGATTTTTGAGAAATTTCAAGAACAAACAATGAACCTCTACAATCGTGATGTTTCAGAGTTGATTCACCACTTCGGTATAATTAGGCAGGAAGTTACTAGGTATGTTGCTTTACTTCAGCAAGAAGGTCCAAACTTGAGAAGTGGTGAAACCACAATGGAAATTCAGAAAAGGTGTCGTGTGTAATATTGTGGCATCTACAGAAAAAAATCCATTTTGAAAGTTGTTTCCAGATTTTAAGATGTTTGCCCAAATATTGTCCAACATTTATGTTGTAATTTCTCTTTTGTCCGCTTAAGTATTAAGTTTTAATATTTGTTTAAATCATTAATTGTAAAATATTGGATTAAGAATAGAATTAATATTAATTTTCAACAATATTCGTCAAATTTTCAAATTCATTAAACTTCGAAAATTTTAAAACTTCGATATAGTCATTTTACAAGACATAAAACTAGACAATAATTGGAAAGACTTTAAAAATAAAAATTTGGGACAATGTTCTTCATCTTGTTAATCTTCTTCATTTCACCAAATTTCCAATCAATGCGCTCATGAACGGAGTCTCTTTTGTTTATCTTCTTTGGCTTCAAATTTGTTTTGCCTTGATTTTCCTTACCTTGAACTTTTCTTTGCCTTTTCTTAGTTGCGGTTTTGACTTGGTTAATATCCAAAACTTGAAGACTTCTTTGCTTCTTACCAATTTCTTTATAATTATCACATATCTTCTTAAAGGAACCTTCAAGCACTACTCCAGAGAAATCAAGTTGTGTTGCCGAATCAAGTTGGGTTAATTATGTCATTTGAAGAAAATAGAAGAAATAAATTAGATTGAGAAATAGAGAATATAGATTGAGAAAAAGAGAAATTTTTTGTGTAAAAAATTTGAGGTAAGTTTTGAGTTTGAAAGTTACATATTTATAGCGATAAAGAACTAGCCGCTGGCGCTAGAGTCAAACTCGCTGGCGATAGAGGCTTTATCGCTGGCGTTAGAGACTTTATCGCTAGCGATATAGATAGTATCGCTAGCGATATAGATAGTATCGCTCGCTAGAAAGTCTATCGCTTATCGGTTTTCCCATAGTACCATAATCCGTTTGCCATGCCACCTGGTATGCCAAACATCATTTTTTTGGCATGTGCATACGAATAGGCTTTATACAATAAAAGTATACAAACCATCGTATGTAAATCATTCCAAAAGATTTGGTCTCTGATGTATACTACCATGGAGCTATGGCAAAAATATAGAATAGTCCTGAAGTCCAACATGATCTTGTTTTTCTTCTTCAATATAGCTCCTCTCTGTAAACTTGGGCAAGACAGTTTCGACTGGTTATGGGGATCCACACTTGTCATCAAGTGTTTAGTGCCACTGGTAGGTGGCCCAAATGTGTATTTAATATCAAAAATTCTCGGCAGACCGAAAAAAAAAAAATCTAAAAGAAAACCGCCTCTCACAAAACACCCCTACACGTCTTCCGAGGCGCGGGTCTATTGGGACCCACAAAAAAAAAAATTCTCATGGTTCTTTTTACTCGATATGTTTAGAATTACTCTTATTTACCACAGCGTGTTGACAAGTGTGGAGCCGCATAATCAGCTAATACTCTATTCAAACCAGATTTTCTTAATGATTATAGTCTTAAGGCTACCATAGACAAACATGGTTAGTGGTTATGTGCCACTCAAGATTCTTGACGAGATGATGAATACTCATACGTGTATATATGCTCTCAAATCAGTTGAAATTTTGTTGGTCTTCATAGTTCTGAAGGGGAAAACAAATCAATAATATTAGATCTAAAATCAATAACAATAAAAAGTACTTAAACAACATATTAACATTACCAAACCTCGAGCAAAATCCCGGACATATCCGGGACATGCAAAGAAATCTAGATGAACATGTTGAAATGTCACTTGGAT